>NC_135674.1:4722906-5338656 GCF_964188315.1 Podarcis muralis
GAAATTTGTCCCAAGACCATCTCCGATCACAATGCTGTGAAGATGGAAATGAAATTGATGCCAACTGGTTCCTTTAGATGGAGGATGAATGACTCTTTGTTTAGGAATGATGAATTTACTAAAAAGGCCCAAAAAAATTTGAGAGACTATTTTGAGATAAACATGAACACTACTGTGGAAAAAAGAGTAATCTGGGATGCAAGTAAAGCCGTCATGAGAGGATTTTTGATACAACAGAATGCAATTAAGAACAGAATGCAAAATGAGAAAAAAGATAAAATTTTGGAAAAAATAAAGAAAGGAGAGAAGAAACTGAGGGCGAAACCAAAGTCTCAGGAGATTTTGAAAGAAATAAAGTTATATCAAGTACAATATATGAAAATGACAAATCAGGAAATAGAATGGAAGATTAAACAGATGAGACAAAAGACATTTGAATCGGCAAATAAGTGTGGGAAATTGTTGGCTTGGCAATTGAAAAAAAGACAAAAACTAAATACCATCACAAATTTGGAAGTAGAAGGAAAGAATATACAGAACCCAGTGGAAATTAGAAAATGTTTTCAGAGGTATTTTAAACAACTATATACACAAGAAAAGCAGAATGAAATGGACATTGATAAATTTTTGAAATTAAATGGACTACAAAAAATTTCCCAAGAAAATAAATTAATGCTGGATTACAAAATAACGGAGCAGGAGGTAGAAGGGGCCATTCAGAATATGCAATTGGGTAAATCTCCAGGACCGGATGGACTGACTTCTAGATATTACAGAACTTTGAAAGAATGGTTAATACAACCTTTAAAGGAAATCTGTAATGAAATATTGGAAGGGAAAAGGGCACCAGAGTCGTGGAAGGAAGCGTGCATCACACTTATACCAAAATCAGAGACTGAAAAGACGCAACTTAAGAACTACCGTCCCATATCACTGCTTAATGTGGATTATAAAATTTTTGCAGACATTCTGGCTAAAAGATTGAAAAAGGTGTTAGCAGAAGAAATTCATAAAGACCAAGCGGGTTTTCTCCCGGGCAGACATTTGTCTGACAATACGAGGAATATAATTAATATTTTAGAAAAGTTACAAGTGAAGATTAATACTAAAGCAGTTTTGATATTTGTGGACGCGGAGAAAGCCTTTGACAATATTTCTTGGAGTTTTATGAAAAAGAACTTACTGGGGATGGGGGTTGGTCAAGGTTTTGGAAATGGTATAGGTGCAATTTACTCAGAACAAAAGGCTAAATTAATTGTGAATAATGTAGTGACGGAAGAATTTAAGATTGAGAAAGGAACACGACAAGGTTGCCCAATCTCTCCATTGCTTTTTATATCGGTCCTGGAGGTCTTGCTAAATATGATTAGAAGGGACCAATTGGTAAAAGGTATTCAAGTGGGAGCCAAACAGTATAAATTGAAAGCATTTGCTGATGATTTGGTATTGACTTTACAGTAGCCAGAATCAAGCACTAAAAGAGTATTAGAACTGATCCAAGAATTTGGTCAGGTAGCAGGTTTTAAGTTGAATAAGACGAAAACTAAAGTCTTAGAGAAAAATCTAAATGAGATTGAGAGAGACAAGTTCCTGAAGGAGACAGGATTGACATTGGTTAAGAAAGTGAAATATTTAAGGGTAAACATGACTGCTAAGAATGTGAATTTATTTAAGGATAACTATGAAAAATGTTGGACGGAAGTGAAAAAGGATTTAGAAATATGGTCAAATTTGAAGCTATCGTTGCTAGGTCGAATTGCTGTGATTAAAATGAATGTATTGCCAAGAATATTATTTTTGTTTCAAACATTGCAAATTTTGGATAAAATGGACTGTTTCAAGAAGTGGCAGAGAGATATCTCTAGATTTGTCTGGCAGGGCAAGAAGCCTCATATAAAATTTAAAATATTAACAGATGTTAAAGAAAGAGGTGGATTTGCCCTGCCAGACCTTAAACTTTATTATGAATCAGCCGCATTTTGTTGGCTGAGAGAATGGATGCTTCTTGAAAACACGGACGTGTTGGATTTGGAAGGTTTTAACAATGTTTTTGGTTGGCATGCATAGCTGTGGTATGACAAGGTTAAAGCACATAAAGCGTTCAAAAACCATATTGTTAGAAAAGCACTGTTTAATGTTTGGGTAAGATATAAGGATCTGTTAGAAAGTAAAACCCCAAGATGGTTGTCACCAATGGAAGCAAAGGCCCAGAAAAAACTCAATATGGAGGTCAAATTGCCGAAGTATTGTGAAATTTTGGAACAAGAGGGAGACAGACTAAAATTGCAGAGTTTTGAAAAACTAAAAAATAAAGTGCGAGACTGGCTCCATTATTATCAAATAATGGAGGTATATAATGTGGATAAAAAAATAGGCTTCCAAGTGGAAAAATCAAAATTGGAAACAGAATTGTTAGATTCTAAAGTTAAGAATTTGTCAAGAATGTATAACTTGCTGTTGAAATGGAATACTATAGATGAAACGGTGAAATCTGCTATGATTAAATGGGCACAAGATGTTGGACATAACATTATGATGGCTGACTGGGAACAGTTATGGACCACTGGTATGAAATTTACGGCATGTAATGCCTTAAAAGAGAACTTAATGAAAATGATCTATAGGTGGTACATAACACCAGTCAAGCTTGCAAAAATCTATCATTTGCCTGATAATAAATGTTGGAAATGCAAGGAGACTGAAGGTACTTTCTTTCACCTTTGGTGGACATGCCCAAAGATTAAGGCATTCTGGGAAATGATCTATAATGAAATGAAAAAGGTATTTAAATATACCTTCTTGAAGAAACCAGAGGCCTTTCTCTTGGGCATGGTCGCCCAATTGGTGCCAAGGAAGGATAGAAATTTTTTCATGTATGCTACGACAGCAGCAAGAATACTCATTGCAAAGTACTGGAAGACACAAGATCTACCCACCAGGGAAGAATGGCAGATGAAGCTGATGGACTACATGGAGTTGGCGGAAATGACTGGCAGAATCCGAGACCAGGGAGAAGAGTCGGTGGAAGAAGACTGGAAAAAATTTAAAGTATATTTACAGAAATACTGTAAAATTAATGAATGTTAGAAGGATGCTGGAAAGAAGCTATATGGCTTTAGCAGAAATGTTATAAAGAATTAAGTAAGTATAGATTGATAATGGGTAAAGGTGTAAAATGCAAAGCTAAATTGCGTTAAGACAAATTATTGAGCTAAATTTGAGAAAGGGGGAAAGGACTTGCTGAAATAACTAATTGAACTAGAATACAAAAAAGGGAGGTGTGAGGAAGTCAAGGAAATAAGTAAAGGAAAGATAAGGACATGAAAATACTGGTTTCTTTTTTTCCTTTTTTCTTTTTTAAATGTTTTTGCCTCTTAAATGTTTTTGTTTTTTGTTTTTTAATGTTCTGATGTATTGTTGGTATTTTTTATTGTATTTTTTCTTTTTTCATTTATTTTGGAAACTTTGTAACCTTTTATTGTGTGCTTTCTTTTTTCTGTATCTGTTAAACTCTAATAAATATCTTTTTTTTTAAAAAAAGAATCCTTCGATCCACGTTCACCAGGCAGCCATCCACCAGGAACTGGCAGACATCGTTGGAAGCGGCACAACCAGCAACTCTCCTACCACTTGTTGGAAACTGGCCCCCTCGGGAAAGGCTGACTCCTCTTCCCAGGCATTGGGGCCTGTTGCCGGTGATCTTCCCTGGCTGGTCTTCGGTCAGACCAGGGAAATCTTCAATGAGCGACACCTCCCTCTTGAGAGATGCACACTCCCTTCCCTGCCAGCAGGAGAAAGAAAATAGACTTAAAATAGACTACTTTTCAGACTGCCGCATCTGATTGGACCTGAAAATCAGCATGGAGCAGCATGGTGTCCTGCCACAAAGAAATGCCATTATACTTGTCTAGGAACTGCAGCCATACTTCAAGGTCGGATTTAACCGCCTTGGAAAGACGAACTCTGTGTTGGGGTGCCCGAAGGCCCGCCGACAGTGTAGCCAGACGGGCACAGAAAGGGCGGTCCGGGGATACTACTCGGATACTACTCGGCATGCGAAATTTAGATGGCCTAATAAAGACTGGATTTGCCTAAGAGTAACCTTTTTTAATGGGAGGAGCTGTTGGATTAAGTCCTTAAGCGCCACTAGTTTTTCCCTTGGTAACCTGGAGGACTGGGCGATTGTGTCTAATTCAATGCCTAGATAAACCATGGTTGTGGCTGGGCCCTCGGTTTTGTCTGCCACCAACGGAACACCAAGTTCCTCTGCTAAGGATATGAATGCCTTCAACAAATTGGTGCACTCCTGTTCTGTGGCACCAACGAGAATAATGTCATCGAGGTAATGCGACACCCCGGTGGAACCTGTTTTGAATTGGAGCGCCCAGTCCAGAAATGTACTAAAGGATTCAAAGGCCGCACATGAAACTGAGCAACCCATTGGCATTGCTTTGTCGATAAAGTAAGATCCTTCGAACCTGAAACCCAACCAGCGAAAATCTTCGGGATGTACTGGCAGGAGACGAAAGGCCGAATCTATATCACGTTTTGCCAGCAGCGCCCCTTTTCCGAATCTGCGTGTCAGTTTTACGGCATGGTCAAAAGAAGCGTATTTTACCGAACAAAGCTCTTGTGGTATGGCATCGTTGACCGAGCCACCCCTTGGGTAGGAAAGATTATGGATCATGCAGAATTCCCCGGGGGCTTTTTTAGGGACTATGCCCAGTGGGGAGATGTGCAAACCCTCAATAGGTGGCACTTTAAAGGGACCGGCCACCCTCCCAGCCGCGATTTCCTTTTGAATTTTCTTTCTCGCGATCTCAGGCATTTCCCTTACTGATTTCTGATTAGGAGGATCGCAAGGGTTGGGTGGGAAAGAAAGCGGGATTCTAAAGCCTAAAGAAAACCGCTCCCAAAGGTATCTGGCTGCTTTTTTATCAGGGTAACTATCTAGCAGGGTTTTTAAAGGATGTAGTTTGACTGGAGTGAAGGCTAACCCTAGAGAGCTATTACTGGCGGTCCCCGGCAGTCCCTTGGGGTTGTCCGAGGGTACCCCTTGTGCCTTGGTGTGAGTACCCCCTTCCGCCCCGAAAGGGCTGCTTACCCTTAAAGCACGCTGAGGCCGGATGGCTGCCGAGGCACCTCTCACATTCGTGAGCATACTTACAGGCCGACCGAGAACAGACCCCCTTGTTGAAGTCCCAGCATTGATGTCGCCGCTTTGGCTCCACCTTCCCAGCTTTAGAGGAGTCCTGCGATTTCTTTTCAACATACGGGCCTACGTGCTCCATCCAATAGTTTTGGTCCCTCAGGTCCCAGCGAGTGGATGGTAAAGGGGAAGCATTTCTACAGAGATCTTCATCATAAGATAAAGCGGCGTTCTCCCCCGCTAGGGCAAATGCCCTTCTCACATGCGCTATGTGTGCGATGAGATGCATCGCGCGTTTGGGATAAGCCGCCGAAACTACCCCCATAAAAACCTGGTACCCATCTAACCAATTTTCAAAAGTGTGTTCAGCTCGGGGGGTCCTATACCTCTGCTTCCCGTACAAACATTTCTTTTCTCCTTTCCCTGTCATTTTAGTCGGGGGGGGGGGGGAGGAGAGTAAATATATCAATGTAGTCCCCATTGAGAATCTTAGTTCTTTTCTTTTGTGATAAGTGGTTTCCTAATATAAAGTCAGTGGACACATTGGCGGATATTTTTACATCTTCCACCAATGACCCCCCTTCCCATTCTAAGGACCCGTTAAAGGACTTACGATGGAAATTGGCCCTCCTCTCGTGGACCCACAAGAGGAGCCCGGAAATGTCCTCGCCCAAACCCCAGTAGTCTTCCATAGGGGCGTCACTATCCGAAGCGGAAGAGGAGGTACCTGACTCATCCTCGAAGTCTGACGTCCTGCTTTTCTTGCTTTTCTTTGACGTGTGCTTCTTCTTGGATTTCCTTTTTCCGCCCTGTTCCTCACCGGTAGTCGTGGTCGGGGCTGCAGCCGAGGGCACGTCCTGGTGTCCCTGGTGTTCCCCATCGGAAGAGGACCCGGAATCTCCTACTGCTGTTGTGGGCTGCGGTGGTGGATCCTGAAAGATACTGGGCACATCTATGGCTTGCTGATTGTTAGTGTTGTTAAGCCCATTATGAAGTGTCCTAACACCCGAGGAGGCCGATTTTGACCTAAGGGAGTGAGAGGAGTGGGAACATGTTAAGGGGCGGGAACCGGAGGTGGTTGTGGGCGGGGCGGGGCCAGAGCCAGAGCCAGAGGCTGAGGTACTAGGGCGCTCTTGATTACTCGGAAGGGTGTCAGGTATGTAATCCTGGGATGCAGGAGGGGGAGCAGGAAGCGCCCTCACTCCTGGCCTGCACCGCATGTAAAAGGTTTTGAATGCCGAGAAAAATTGAGCAAATGCTTCAGGATCGCACGACATAGCGGGCGTTTGAGGTCCACCTGAGGAGCCAGCCCTGCCACCATTACAGGAAGATGCCTGTTGGTTTATACCAGAAGCCATGCCGACACAGGCGTACCAGCAACCCGGGTCAGTAATGACTACGCAGGCAGTGAATTATGCCACTAACAGCAAGTTAAGTCAAAATGCCCACCTGTTGAGTACAATCAGCCTAATGAAAGCAAGCTAGTTCAGTATTGTCTACACTGGGAGGTACTTCAATGGAAAGCACAATCAGAACAAAGAAAGCAAGCTAGTTCAGTATTGTCTACACTGGGAGGTACTTCAATGGTAAGCACAATCAGCACACTGATAGCCAGCTAGTTCAGTATTGTCCACACTGTGCAGTGAAAATTAAGCCCACTGTAACCCAGTTAGTTCAGTATTAGATGCACTGGAGGTGAAACACACTCCAGGTAAGATAGTATAGAAATAGGCTACCAGCCGTTAAATGCAAACCAGTGCGCTGCTTATCAAACAGGTTGTAATATTGCTTAGATGCAAATCCCCTACTAGTGAATTCAATGCCCTTTATAAAAAATTTTTTGCTGCGCCAAAATAACCAAACCAAACCAAAGGAACCACTAATGTCAATTGCTATACAACGATCGATAGGAAGAAAGCTCAATAATTTGGGATGCACTTGCCGCGGTGGATAAATTTGGGTCTTGTAAGGGGCACACCAGATGCCCATAAGTGTCCTCTTAATTTACTAAGTTCTTAAATTAGGGTGTACTTGTACTGTGATGGTTAAATTCCAATCCTGTTAAAGCGCCTCAGATGACCAGGAGCGTCCATTGTTTTTACTATGCTTCACGCTAGCAGCACTGAGCCCCTGTTCAACCACGTGGGCCTCCCCACCACCTTTTTAACGCAGGTGCGATCGAATTTGCGCAAGCGCCCAGCATCCAAATTCAAAACCGCACTTAATATGACTTAAGGGACCGATCAAATCTTGTACTCCAACTCCTAAACCTAGTTTAATTCTCCAATTGAATGGTCGCTATAGACTTGCACCAAGCACTTAAAATTCGACCCTTCATTAAGGTCTGAGATCAATTAATTCTTGTTACAAATAAGCTAGCTTGATATAGGCTGCGTGGGGAGTTGGGCTGCTCACAGCCCCCCCCCCCCACCCGGTTGCACGAATAAACTGCTGCCGCAGACTTCTAAATCTCAAAATTTGTATTTAATAGCCAGGCTAAAACAGCAATGAAACCACTTGAATTGCGACGGGGCTACAGAGGCTACGGGGAGGTCCAAGATTAAGCTAGAGAAGGGTGCAGACCCGGCTGCGGCGGAGGCTTGCCTCACCCAAAATGGCCGCTGATGGGATCCGCAGCTGAGAGCCATGTGGGTGCTACTAATGGCGATGCACGCGGTCACTAAGGTAACGAGCGTGTGATCCCTCAGTTCAACAAACAGAGCCGAAACGTGCCCCAATCTCTATGCCCCCGCCCCAATAAGCTGACTGAATTAGGTAACGATCGTGACAAACACGGGAACTAGGCAAAGAATAGGACAATCTACCCAAACAGAAAAAAGGACTGAAAACTAGAGGCAGGGGATGCCTCTCCTAAGATGGCCTACAACCTACAACCAAAATGGTGTGTGTGTGTGTGTGTGTGTGTGTGTGTGTGTGTGTGTAAGAGAAGACAGGGAGTCTTTGCAGCATAGCCATAACACAAATACGGGTAGCCTAACAGTTGCAGGCAGAGCCGTATCATTTCACACACTACTTCGGCTGCAGGACATCGTATCAACAAGGAAAGGAGCATTTGGTGTTGTTGCATCTCCTCGGGTATTTGTTGATTTGTCACCACAAGGGGTTGTAGTTGTGGAGGTATAGTTTGACGAGGTTTCTGGTTATTTGTACCCTAGGTGCCCACTCACACATAAAAACAAATCTCACTGCAGCCAACCAAAGACCACCAACCACACCCTAGGTCACCACCAAACAAATGCAACAAGGGAATAGTAAGTGAACCCACACAAGTGATGCTGACACAAAACCCCACACATACACTAAGTAGAAGAGAAGCATTGCCGCCCGACCCCATCCCACCCTCCCCTTCTTTCCCCCTCTGTTCTTCCTAACCTAACACTGCATGCAACACTAATGTCTCACAACAAATGAAACTGATCTGTAGAAAACACAACTTGAAAAAAGAGACAATGCACTTTTTTTGTAAACTAAGAAATCTTTATTTATTTATTATTATTTTAAAAACCAACAAGGAAAGGAGCAGGAAGGCGTTATACAAGATGATCATGGCCTTGGAGAGAAAGCAGATAGAGGGAGAGCTTTGAATCAACTAATTTTAGAATGCCGGTGGGAACTTTTTCACATCATGTTTAATCAGTTTCTGAAATTTGCAGGCACACGATGCTACAAGGACAAGTAGCCTGCAGGGCTGGGAAGCAGATTACACCAATTGTTGGAGGAGAAAAACAGCAACTCTTACTATTACTGAACATAGCTATAGAGAGCTTCCAGGAACAGAGGCACTCTACCTCTGAAGCCAACTGCTAGAGGACAAGCAACAGGAGTGGGCTACTGCTTGTGAGTTTGGACTAGATGGGCTTTTCCTCTTATCCAGCAATAGGGCTATTTTCGTTTCTTTATGCACCCACAGACCCCAAACGGCTCTTCACAGGAACACAGTGGTGCATCTCATGTTTGTGTGCAGGGGGGGATTCCAACACTCCCCCCCCCCCACCCTCACTACTGGCAAAGCAAAGATAAGGGAAGCATTTCCAGCATTTAAAAGAGCCCTCAGCATAATGCTTTTAGGACAGCAGCCCTGCCTGGAGAGCGAAGGGGGCTGCTAGGAAGGTCATCAAATCATCAAGGCATAGATGAGCCGAAGAATGCAATGAAAACTCTCTTAGAGCCAGAGTGACTGACAGGAAGACTGACAGAACGCCTGTCTGTTGCAGTTGATGGCTGAAGAGTTGAGAAAGGGAGAAGGGGTAGAGAGAGGGGGGGTGTATAGTGGCTAGAATTCTGGACTAGGAGGACCTGGGAGATCCGAGTGCAAATCCCCACTCAGTCATGAAGTGCACTGTTTGATGTTGGGTCCAGTCACTCTCATCCTAGCTTGCCTAACAGTTTTGCTGTGGGGGGAAACAGGGGGAAAGGCAAGCCATAAATGCCACCTTGAACTGCTTGGATGAAAAGTGGGCTATGTATGTAATAAAAAGCATCCAAAAATAATAATCATGGAAGGTACCCTGGGGATCATCTAGTCCAACCCACTGCAATGCAGGAATATGCAGCTGTACCTTATGAGAATCGAACCTGCAACCTTGGTGCTATCTGTAGCTCACTCTCGGTCCAGTATACCTGAAGGAGCGCCTCCACCCCCATCATTCTGCCCGGACGCTGAGGTCCAGCGCCGAGGGCCTTCTGGCGGTTCCCTCATTGCGAGAAGCAAAGCTACAGGGAACCAGGCAGAGGGCCTTCTCGGTAGTGGCGCCCGCCCTGTGGAACACCCTTCCAGCAGATGTCAAAACGATAAACAACTACCTGACATTCAGAAGACATCTTAAGGCAGCCCTGTTCAGGGAAGTTTTTAACGTGTGATATTTTACTGTATTTTTGGTTTTTATGGAAGCCGCCCAGAGTGGCTGGGGAGGCCCAGCCAGATGGGCGGGGTATAAATAATAAATTATTATTATTATTATTATTATTATTATTATTATTATTATTATTATTACTCTAACCAGCTGAGCTGCAATGAGATTTGAGGGAGAATGGGAAGGCAGGGAAAGGGAGGGGGCGGGAAGAGAAGTTAAGCTGTTCAGGAAGGGGTTAAATTCCATGGGGATGCTGGCCATGTGGGGGAACCCAAGCCCTCGCCCCAGAAGATTTAAAAAAAAAGAAGCAGAAGAAATCCTACTTACAGATTCACGATGCTGGCCATCTCTTCAGGTGAAATCCCCTCCTGTTTAAACTAAACTGCTTTAAAATGCTCACACAACACTAACTCTGAACCTTGCCTCTAACCCTATTGCTACTCCTCTCTGTCTAAAATATACAGGAAAGTATGTGCACAAAATATACAAATGAAAATGAAATGATAAAGTGAAAGCAAAGCAAAGCAAAGTCTAAAAGGAGGAAAAGAACTAATTCGGCACCGAAACGGGGAGGCATAAACAGGAAGTCCGCCTTCCGTTTCTTGTATATATATCAAAGCAAAGAGACTGTAACCTAAAACTTTGAAAGACGTTTTTAAAAGGACTCAAATCCTAACGTCAAACAAGTGGTCTCCCCTCCGGATTGCAGGAGAGGAGGGGAAAAGGTTTGAACTGCATTTTCCTGCAAAAAAGAGAGGAAAGGAAGCTAAAATCCACCGCTTAGAACCTGGGAACGGACTGCCTATAGACAATGGGAATGCCGTATTGTGAAAGGCACTACTGGTAAATAGAGTACTTTTGACAGCTAACTTTGCAAAAGAGATACAGTGTTTCTGGCTGGCTTCTCCTGGTTTTAAAGTAACTGGAATTGAAACTGTCATCTTTCTGTGAATTGGGGGATTTAAAAAGGTTATTTTCTTTATAAAGTTACAAGTTTGACTGTTACTGTGTCCCCCTAGAGGAAGTTGGACATTGTAACAAAAACAACTGGGCCAGGGGAATTTTCCACTTCAAAACAAATCTTAGCCATGGGACTGACCTTGGATTTAATCTAGAGTGTTGTGGCAGATGGAAAAGAAAAGTCAGAGTTGCTTCAAGAAAAAACAACGAGGTCTGGTAAATCTTTTTGTAAAGATACAGGGCTGCAGCGAAGAGCATCAACATCTGGTCCTTCTGGGCCATCTGGATTATCAGGGGCTGCACCTGTACAAGCGAAGTCAAAAGGAATGTCGTCTGAAGATGTTTTAGCTTTGGCACTAGGGAGAATTAATGAATCTTTGGAAAATTTAAGTAAACAAGTAGCTGAAACAAACAAACAAGTAGCTGAAGCATCAGTTAAAATTGATCAAAACACTACAAGCATAAACAATTTGGGACAGAAGGTGAATACCAATACAGAGACTATTGAGAAATTGCTTCAGGAATCTACTTTGACCCGAAAGACAGCTGAAGAAGCAAAGGAAATAGCAACTGCTACTGAAGAGAAGATACCACCGATACATAGGCAACTTGATGACCACAGGTCGATGTTTTCTATGATTGAATTGAAGGAGAAATAAACGAATTTGAGGATCAGGGCTGTACCTGAACTTGAGAAAGATAACTTGACTGACTTTCTTACGAAGGAATTTGCAGACTTCTGGCAATTAGATTTGGGGAAGGAAGAATTTAAAATAGTGAGTGCATTCAGGCTTGGAAGAGGAGGAAAGAAGAACAAGGTGAGAGACTGCCTCATTACCCTTCGAACAAAAGAGGAGAGAGACAAAATCCTGAATCTGCATTTCCGAAAGACCTTGGAAATATATCAGTCAAGTGTGGAGATATTTAAGGACATTCCGAAACACCTTTTGGATCTTAGGTCTAATTACGGAGACCTGGTCGCCCTGCTGAGAAGTAACGGAATCATCTTTAGGTGGGAATTCCCTCAAGGCCTGTCTTTTAAATACAAAGGAAGAAAGATAAAAATAAGATCACCTGACGACAAAGATAGATTTTTGAAAGATCACGGAGAAGACTTACAGAAAGAAGCGGAATCTGGAGAAGAGCCAAGAGCACTGGAAAGAGGAATACTAGACATAGCAAACTTATCTTTTGGATTGCACGGTTCAGAGAAAGTGACACCACCGACAGAACAAGAACAAGCACTTGGTGCAGTTGGAGGAAAAGCAAAGTAATTACATTATGGCTCTGCAACTATTAAGTTGGAATTGTAACGGTCTCAACTCCCCCCGGAAAAGGAAAAGTGTTTTTCATTTACTAAAAAAGGAACAATTGGACTTGATTTGCCTACAGGAAACACATGTTGTCAGAGACTGCCTCCCGGTCCCAGCTCACAGAGGACCAACGCTAGCCAGTAGAACTGTACAAAAGTCTTTATTGAAGTTTAGTTTCCATTTTCAAGCCCTAGCGTGCGTCTCTACGTCTAGACCCTAGACCAGTGAAGCCTCGTCTGAGTCTCCGCCCCCTGTACACCAGTTTAAGACTCTAGCCTTACTCCACCTTCTTCGTTTCTCCTTCCGCCTCTGGGTCCTACTACCCCCCGGGGTGCCTTCCTTCCTGGACGCCTCGGAGGCGGACCCCTCGGACTCTTCCCCCTCTCTTCGGCGGGCTTTCGGACCTGGCTCCCTATCCGGGCTGCTCATTGCGCCACCCTCTCGCACATTTGAACTTGGCGCGCGCGTGCTGCCTCTGACCTTCCTTTTGACCGTTTCCTCGCTCTCTGATGCAGGCGTGGCTAACCCTGACTCATGTCCTTCCGCTGACGGAAAGCTGCCTGCTGCCGATGCTTGGGACTCCTCCCCCTTACTGCTCTCCGGTGGGGAAGCTGGTCCCAATTTCCAACTGCTGCTTTCTGAGTCCCCTCTGGCCCCTCCTTCCTGTGGTGTTCCCTCTGGCAACCCCCTAGCTCTGACCACGGGAGCCCCTTTCTGTGAATCCTCTGATTCGCTGGAGAGACTTAGAGACCTCGGACGGCTATCATCGCTGACCTCTCCCTCGGATTCCTCTCCCTCGGTCTCTAATTCCTCCCTTTCCTGTCCCTCTGCTCCTGAACCCCTGACATCCATCCCCCCCTCGAAGCCCCCCCTTCCCCCCTCCCCTCCTTCCGGTGTGGGTACTGGGTGCTCCGTCGTAGCGGGGGTGCGTGCAGGATACAGTTCATCCCCCATGTACTCGTCGACGTCGCTCTCCTCTGCTTCCATCTCTCTGCCTCCTTGCTCGAACCCCACGTCTTCCCCCAACACGTCCATGTCCGTCTCGCCTCCGTTCCCCTCTGCGGGTGATGCCTGCCAAGGACCCCCCTGCCACTTCCTGCGCCACCGCTCCTCTGGTCGATCGTCCCACCAATACGAGCGGTCTGAGGCAGACCCCGGTGGCGAACCCTCCGGGGAGCTTGTGACTGGTGCCTGTTCCTCGTCCGATGCGAACCCCTGGAATGTGCTGGCTGAAAGTGTGGGTGTGAAGAGCCAGTCGTCGAAATACTCGGCTGGCATGGGCCTGTGTGGGAAGAGGGCATGAAACTCCTCTTTGAGCAGAGGCTCCTCCAAGGCATAGTCCGGTACCCAGCTGTTGGCACTGGCCGGGGTACCCTCTTTGGCTAGGAGATATTCTACTCCCTCTACCCCCCATCTCGAGTCTAAAATCTCTGTGACCTCGTTGATGTGCCCCCTTCTTGGCGACCCCCCCCTTTCTGGGCCCTTCTCTGAGCGGGTCTGGTGCTGTGTCTGGCTCCTGAAATCTATGAGGTGCTTTGTAGGGCGTGAGCACCGATCTATGGAACACCGGATGCATTCTGGAACCCTCCGGAAGAGCCAACCGGAAAGCCACTGGATTGACCTGTGCCTGGACTTGGTAAGGTCCTAGCTGCTTATGTCCTAGCTTCTTCTTCGCTAACGATCTGGTCGGCACTGCTTGCGCTGCTAACCAGACCCAGTCTCCCACCTGTATGTCTTCCCCAACTCTTCTGTGTCTGTCGGCCTGCACTTTGTATGCGTGCTTTGCTAGTTCTAACTGCCTCCTAAGCTGTTCGTGAACTTCCTGCAACTCCGACGCTAAGGCTTCCGCTGCCTGTGGCTCCCCCTCCCCCACTCTCTCTAAACCCGGGAAGGTTCTGGGATGCCTCCCGTTGTTGGCGAAGAACGGCGTCACCCCTGTCGACACGTGCTTCGTATTGTTGTAAGCGAACTCGGCGAGTGGCAGGTAGTCCACCCATGTCGTGGGCTGCTGATTGGCGTAGCATCTCAGGTACTGCTGCATGATGGCGTTGACCCTCTCCGCTTGTCCGTTGGTCTGTGGGTGTCTCGCCGACGCTAAATTGACCTTGACGTTCAGAATGCCCATCAGCTTCTGCCAGAAGTTCGAGATGAACTGTCGCCCCCGGTCGGACAGAATAGACCGTGGTAGACCGTGGACTTTGAACACGTGGTCTATGAACAGTTTGGCGGTCTGCTCTGCCGTGGCTACCTTCGCACACGGAATGAAGTGTGCCATTTTGGTAAACATGTCCACCACCACTAGCACTGCTGTCTTTCCCCTCGAACTGGGCAGATCCGTGACGAAGTCCAGGGCCACCCTCTCCCACGGTTCAGACGGTGTCTGCAGCGGTTCCAGCAGTCCCGCCGGCGGTTTGTGAACTGACTTGGCCCTTTGGCAGGTGTCACATCTCGAGACGTAATCCGCTACTTCCCCCCGCATCTTGGGCCACCAAAAGTCTCTGGCTACTAGTTCGACAGTCTTTTCTTTGCCAAAGTGCCCGGCGGTGGGAGCGTCGTGTAGCTGCTGCAGTACCCTTGCGCGGAGGTCGTCTCCCGGCACGTAGAGTGCTCCCTTGTGGAGGAGCAACCCATCGCGTATCTGGAACTCGTCGGCCTTCGCTGTGCCCCTGTGCACCTCCTCCATCTTGGCCTGTGCGAAGGGGTCCTCCTGCAGCGCTTGACGTACGGCGTCCAGGTCCACGGTTGCCGAAGCGCATGCCCACGCTTCCGGTGCGAAAATGTGCTTGGCCGCCGACGGTGCCGCCTCCTCAAGGTATTGCGGCTTTCTGGACAATGCATCCGCCATCACGTTGTTGTCGCCTGGAATGTACTCTATCTTGAAGTCGAAGTCCGCGAAGAACTCTGCCCATCTAATGTGTCTCTGGTTGAGGAACCTAGCCGTGCGCCAGTACTCCAGATTCTTGTGGTCCGTGTGGACCTGCACTGTGTGTCTGGCTCCGATAAGGAAGTGCCGCCATGCCTTGAACGCTGCATGGATGGCT
Organism: Podarcis muralis; assembly: GCF_964188315.1. NCBI lineage: Eukaryota > Metazoa > Chordata > Lepidosauria > Squamata > Lacertidae > Podarcis > Podarcis muralis. The sequence continues at coordinate 4,738,244 of NC_135674.1, forward strand.
AGCAACTCCCTGTCCCAGATGGTATAATTCTGCTCCGACTTGCTGAGCTTCCTCGAGTAGAAGGCGCACGGCCTCCAGTCCCCCTGCTGGTCTTGTTGCAACAGGACGGCTCCCACGGCTCTGTCTGAGGCGTCTGTCTCCACCCTCATGGGTCTGCTGGGATTCACATGCAGAAGCTGCTCTTCGGACGCGAAGAGACGCTTGAGTTTCTGAAAGGACTGCTCCGCTTGCTCCGTCCAGATGAATTTCTTCTTCTTGGAGCTGAGCGTGTCGGTGATGGCCGCTGTCTGCATGGCAAATCCCTTGATGAACTTGCGGTAAAAGTTGGCAAAGCCGACAAACCGCTGGACTTCCTTCCGATTGCGTGGGCTTTTCCAGTCTAAAACTGCACGAACCTTGGCGCTGTCCATGGCGAGCCCCTTGTCCGACAACTTGTAGCCCAGGAAATCCACCTCCGTCATGTCGAACTGGCACTTCTCCAGCTTGGCGTACAGCCTGTGCTCCTTCAGTCTCTGCAGAACTTCCCTGACATCCCTCTCGTGCGCCTCTCGCGATTCTGAAAAAATCAGGGTGTCGTCCAGGAAGCATACGCACTTCTTGTAAAGGAGTCCCGCCAGCACATGATGCATAAAGGCTTGAGAACAGTGAGAGCCATTTTGTAATCCGAAGGGCATAACTCTGTATTCGTAGGTGCCCAGTGGCGTGAACATGGCCGTCTTCCACTCGTCGCCTTCGCGCATGCGAATCAGGTTGTACGCCCCTCGTAGATCCAACTTGGTGAAAACGCGTCCTTTCCTCACCGTCGCGAGCAGGTCGTCTATCTTGGGCATGGGGAAGGCTGAGGGCTTGGTTTTCGAGTTTAAAATTCGATAGTCCACCACCAGCCTCTTTTGGGGCGTGTCCCGCTTCTTCACAAAGAATACTGGACTGCCTCCCACAGCTTTTGACTCCCGGATGAACCCGCGCTTCAAATTGTGATCTATGAACTCCCTGAGTTCCTGCAGTTCATCCTCAGACATGGAATACAGTTTCCCAGTTGGCAGCGTCGCCCCCGGCAGGAGGTCAATCTTGCAGTCATAGGGTCTGCGAGGAGGTAGCTTGTCCGCCTCCTTCTCGCAGAATACCTCCAAAAACTCCGCATACTTGAGGGGTACTGCTTGCAGCGTGCCCAACTGTAACTGCGGGTCTTCCTCTTCCCCTTCTGGGCTAGGTATAATGCAATGTTCCGCACAGTAGGAGGAGCCAAAAGTCAGTTGGCGCTGGTACCAAGCCAATGCTGGGCTGTGCCTGTGCAGCCAACTCATGCCTAATACTACAGGCGTGTCCGACAGTTGGGTGACATTGAAGCTGATGACTTCCCGGTGATTCCCAATTTGCATCACCATCGGCGGCGTCTGCTGTACCACCTGCCCCCCCAGCAGTTCCCTGCCATCCACCGTGACAACCTTCAGGGGCAGCGTGGCTGGCAGTAGCGCTATGTTGTGTTGTTGAATGAACTCCAGTCCTATAAAGTCTGCATTACTGCCAGAGTCAATCGTAATAGGCACTTCTAAGGTGAGTCCATTGGGCAGCTGGAGCGATGCGGTGAGCTGCACCACTGGTTTGGGCGGGAGGGGGTCTGTGGGCTGCAAAATCTCTGGGGACTTCTTCACTGACTCGTCTGGCTGGGCCCCAGTGCCTCCGTTTCCAGCCAGACTCCGTCGTTTCCCTGCTGTGGTTCTCTCTGCTGAGTTGTTTCCCTTACTGTCACTGAAGCTGCAGTGTGCTTGTGGAGCCTCTGGGGACACTCTTTCGCCATGTGCTGTCCACTATCACATATATAGCACTTCCTGTTCCCTCTAGGCAGCTTCGGTTTGACTGCTCCCGGTGTTAAGGCTCTGGTAGCTGAGTGAGCCCTAGCACCGCCAATTTCCATCGGCTCTTCGCCCCCTCCCTGTGGAGGCGTGGACTGCTCACGCGCTGCATCCCTGGGCAAGAGGGGGGGCACTCTCGCTGGTGTGCGTCCCCAACGCCCTTCTTCTTTGCTCCATGGGCGTTCTTCCTGCCTCACCCCAATCGTTAGCGCTCTTTCAACCACTTGCTGAGTGGTTTTGGGTCTCTCTCCCCGTGCCATCTCATCCTTGATCTGTGGGCTCAATCCCTCCCAAAAAAGGTCTCTAACTGGCGGAGAATCCTTATCCCAATTCAGCGCGTTGACCAATGCAAAAAACCGGGAATGATACTGCCTTACACTTGCTTTCCCCTGTCGTAGCCCATGTATGTCCTTCCGGGCAATGTCAATGTCTATGTTTGATAAGAAACAGGAATCCATTGCCTTAATGAATGCATTTGCGCTTTGGAGCGCTGGATCCTTATCCCTCCACAGATTGTGCAGCCATGCTTTCGCGTCCCCATGCAAATGGGACAAGATAAACCCCACTTTCTCTTGCTCATCTCTAAAGTCTTTATCCAGCAGCTGCAGCGCAAACAGCACGTCTGCTCGGAAATTGGGGTACTGCTGTAAATTCCCATCAAAATGAGATACAATGCTGCCTCCTCTCTTCCCCAACCCAATCCCCTCGGATCTGGGTCCCGGTAGCCCCTGCTTCACAAGCCCTTCCAACCTGGCTTGAAGATCTTTGCAGGCAGCCGCCGCTTCTTCTTCTCTCTTCCTGGATGCGGTTATTTCAGCGCTGAGTTGTGTCACCGCTTCTTGCAGGGAAGCTATTTGCTGTTCTGTAGTCATCTCGCCTGACTTTTGTGAGCTCGCAAGGCACCAGTCTTCTTCCCTCCCTGCCTCGCTCCCGTAGCGGTGCTTGAGGCGAAGAAAACCGATGAAATGAGAGACGAGGCTTACTGTCAGAGACTGCCTCCCGGTCCCAGCTCACAGAGGACCAACGCTAGCCAGTAGAACTGTACAAAAGTCTTTATTGAAGTTTAGTTTCCATTTTCAAGCCCTAGCGTGCGTCTCTACGTCTAGACCCTAGACCAGCGAAGCCTCGTCTGAGTCTCCGCCCCCTGTACACCAGTTTAAGACTCTAGCCTTACTCCACCTTCTTCGTTTCTCCTTCCGCCTCTGGGTCCTACTACCCCCCGGGGTGCCTTCCTTCCTGGACGCCTCGGAGGCGGACCCCTCGGACTCTTCCCCCTCTCTTCGGCGGGCTTTGGGACCTGGCTCCCTATCCGGGCTGCTCATTGCGCCACCCTCTCGCACATTTGAACTTGGCGCGCGCGTGCTGCCTCTGACCTTCCTTTTGACCGTTTCCTCGCTCTCTGATGCAGGCGTGGCTAACCCTGACTCATGTCCTTCCGCTGACGGAAAGCTGCCTGCTGCCGATGCTTGGGACTCCTCCCCCTTACTGCTCTCCGGTGGGGAAGCTGGTCCCGATTTCCAACTGCTGCTTTCTGAGTCCCCTCTGGCCCCTCCTTCCTGTGGTGTTCCCTCTGGCAACCCCCTAGCTCTGACCACGGGAGCCCCTTTCTGTGAATCCTCTGATTCGCTGGAGAGACTTAGAGACCTCGGACGGCTATCATCGCTGACCTCTCCCTCGGATTCCTCTCCCTCGGTCTCTAATTCCTCCCTTTCCTGTCCCTCTGCTCCTGAACCCCTGACACATGTGATAAGGCTACATAGAAAAGTATTGATTAACAAAAGATTGGGACAGGAGTTTATCTCATCTGACAAAGTTAAAAAAAGAGGAGTAGTGATTTATGCAAAGGAGAGATTATCACCGAAATTTATTTTTAAAGATGACCAAGGAAGATTCGTGGCAATTGAAATTCAAATACAAGGAGAGAAATTCTTGATAGTAGGAGTTTATGCACCGAATGAGGGGAAATCTGAATTCTTTAAAAAGTTGCATGAGACCTTAATGGACTATATGGATTACAATCTGATTTTGATGGGGGATATGAACGGAGTGGTATCTACAAATATGGATAAGGCACAAAGACAGGTAGTTACCAAGGATGGTAGACTACCGAAAACTTTTTTTGAGATGACAGATAACTTGGACTTAGTTGATATCTGGAGAACAAAGAATCCCTTGGGTAGAGAGGGAACTTTCTTTTCTGAAGCCAAAATGACATGGACCAGAATTGATCAAATATGGGTAACTAGAGGAATGGCACCAAAGATAAAGAAAGCGGAAATTTGTCCAAAAACCTGCTCCGACCATAATGCTGTGAAGATGGAGATGAAACTAATATCAACTGGCTCTTTCAGATGGAGGATGAATGACACCTTATTTAGAGATGAAGATGTGATTAAGAAGGCCCAAAAAACTCTGAGAGACTATTTTGAGATAAATATGAATACTAATGTTGAAAAAAGAGTAATCTGGGACGCAAGTAAAGCCGTTATGAGAGGGTTCTTGATACAACAGAATGCAATAAAGAAGAGAAGTCAAAATGAGAAGAAAGACAAAATTTTGGAGAAAATAAAAGAAAGTGAGAAGAAATTGAGAGCAAAACCAAAGTCGCAAGAGATCTTGAGAGAAATAAAGTTATATCAAGTACAATATATGAAAATGATGAATCAGGAAATAGAATGGAAAATTAAACAAATGAGACAAAAGACATTTGAATCAGCTAATAAATGTGGGAAATTGTTGGCCTGGCAAATGAAAAAAAGACAAAAATTAAATACTATTACAAATTTAGAAGTGGAAGGAAAGAACATACAGAACCCAGCCGAGATTAAAAACTGTTTCCAGAGGTACTTTAAACAATTATATACACAAGGGCCACAGAAAGAAATTGACATAGATCGATTTTTGAAGATAAATGGATTACAAAAAATTTCCCAAGAAAATAAACTAATGTTGAACTATAAAATATCTGAACAGGAAATAGAAGGTGACATTCAGAACATGCAGTTAGGTAAATCTCCAGGACCAGATGGACTGACTTCCAGATATTATAGATCTCTAAAAGAATGGCTAGTACAACCTTTAAAGGAAGTCTGTAATGAAATATTGGAAGGGAAAAAGGCACCAGAGTCGTGGAAAGAAGCGTACATTACACTTATACCGAAAACAGAAACTGAAAAGACCCAGCTTAAGAACTACCGCCCCATATCATTACTTAATGAGGATTACAAATTTTTTGCAGATATTTTGGCCAAAAGATTAAAAAAAGTGTTGGAAGAGATTCATAAAGACCAAGCAGGCTTTATTCCGGGTAGACACTTGTCTGACAATCTGAGGAATATAATTAACATTTTGGAAAAACTAGAAGTGAATATTAATACTAAGGCAGTTTTGATATTCGTGGACGTGGAGAAAGCTTTTGACAATATTTCTTGGAGTTTTATGAAGAAGAACCTACAGGGGATGGGGGTGGGAGAAGGATTTGGAAATCGTATAAGTGCAATTTACTCTGAACAAAAAGCCAAGTTAATTGTTAATAACGAGGTGACGGAGGAATTTAAGATAGAAAAAGGAACACGACAAGGTTGCCCAATTTCCCCATTGCTTTTTATATCAGTCCTGGAGGTTTTGTTGAATATGATTAGAAGGGACCAGTTGGTTAAAGGTGTACAACTTTTATGCAAAAGAAAAACTGTTACCGAAATTTTTGTTTAAAGATGAACAAGGAAGATTTTTGGCAATTGAAATTCAAGTCCAAGGAGAGAAATTTGTGATTGTTGGAGTTTATGCACCTAATGAGGGGAAATCGGAATTCTTTAAGAAGTTGCATGAGATTTTGTTAGACTACTTGGATTACAACTTGATATTGATGGGAGACATGAATGGAGTTGTTTCAACGAACATGGATAAAGCACAAAGACAAATACTTACAAAGGATGGAAGACTACCAAAAACCTTCTTCGAAATGACTGACAATATGGATATAATTGACATATGGAGAACAAAGAATCCCCTTGAAAGAGAGGGAACCTTCTTTTCTGAATCTAAAATGACATGGACCAGAATCAACCAAATTTGGGTTACTAGAGGAATGGCATCTAAGATAAAAAAAGTGGAAATCTGCCCAAAAACTTGCTCCGACCACAACCCAGTAAAAATGGAGATGAAACTAGCAACTACCGGTACCTTCAGATGGAGGATGAATGACACCTTGTTTAGAGATGAAGAAGTTTATAAAAAGGCCCAAAAAACTTTGAGAGACTATTTTGAAATAAACATGAACACTAATGTTGAAAAAAGAATAATTTGGGACGCAAGTAAAGCTGTTATGAGAGGATTTTTGATACAACAAAATGCAATTAAAAAGAGAACTCAAAATGAAAAAAAAAGACAAGATTTTGGAGAAGATAAAAGATGGGGAAAAGAAATTAAGATCCAAACCAAAGTCCCAAGAGATTTTGAGAGAAATCAAGTTATACCAAACACAATATATGGAATTGATGAATCAGGAAATAGAATGGAAAATTAAACAAATGAGACAAAAGACATTTGAATCAGCGGATAAATGTGGCAAACTTCTGGCTTGGCAAATGAGGAAAAGACAAAAACTTAATACGGTTACAAGTCTAGAGGTGGAAGGAAAAAGTATTTATAAGCCAAATGAAATTAGAGATTGTTTTCAGAGTTATTTTAAACAATTATATTCACAAGGACCGCAGAAGGAAGAAGATATAGACCAATTCCTTAAGACATTTGGATTACAAAAAATTTCTCAGGAAAGTAAAATTGGGCTGAACCAGAAAATAACTGAACAGGAAATAGAAGGTGCCATTCAAAACATGCAATTGGGCAAATCCCCAGGACCAGATGGACTTACTTCCAAATATTATAAGATGTTGAAGGAATGGATTATACAACCAATGAAGGAAGTCTGCAATGAAATTTTGGAAGGGAAAAGGGCACCGGATTCGTGGAAAGAGGCCTACATCACACTAATACCGAAGACAGAGACAGAAAAGACCCAACTTAAGAACTACCGTCCCATCTCGTTATTGAATGTGGATTATAAAATATTTGCTGACATTTTGGCTAAGAGACTGAAGAAAGTTTTGATGGAGGAGATTCATGGGGACCAAGCGGGCTTCCTCCCGAGAAGACACATGTCAGATAATGTAAGGAATATAATTGACATTTTGGAAATGTTAGAAGCCAATATAAATACTAGAGCAGTTCTGATATTTGTGGACGCGGAGAAAGCATTTGACAATATTTCCTGGAGTTTTATGAAGAAGAATCTTCAGGGGATGGGGGTAGGCCAAGGGTTTGAAAACGGTATTGGTGCAATATACTCAGAACAGAAAGCAAAATTAATTGGGAATAATGTGATCACAGAAGATTTTAAGATAGAAAAAGGAACACGTCAGGGGTGCCCAATCTCTCCATTACTTTTTATATCAGTCCTGGAGGTTTTGCTAAATATGATTAGAAGGGATCAGTTGGTTAAAGGGGTTCAGGTCGGAGCTAAACAATACAAACTGAGAGCATTTGCAGATGATCTGGTACTTACTTTACAAGAGCCAGAATCTAGTACAAAAAGGGTTCTAGAATTAATTCAAGATTTTGGTCAAGTGGCAGGATTTAAACTGAACAAAACTAAAACTAAGGTTTTAGAGAAAAACTTAAAACCTATTGAAAGAGAGAGGTTTCAGAATGTGACAGGTCTAACTGTGGTTAAGAAAGTGAAATATTTGGGGATTAATATGACAGCTAAAAATTTGAATTTATTTAAAGAGAACTATGAAAAATGTTGGACAGAAGTGAAAAAAGACTTAGAAATTTGGTCGAAGCTGAAGCTTTCCTTGTTGGGTCGAATTGCAGCTATAAAGATGAATGTATTGCCTAGAATGTTGTTTTTGTTCCAAACATTGCAAATTGTGGACAAGATGGACTGTTTCAAGAAGAGGCAAAAAGACATTTCTAAATTTGTCTGGCAGGGCAAAAAGCCCAGAATAAAATTCAAGATATTAACTGATACAAAAGAAAGGGGGGGCGCAACAGCAGCAAGAATACTTATCGCAAAGTATTGGAAGACAGAAGAACTACCCACCGTGGAAGAATGGCAGATGAAAGTTATAGACTATATGGGACTGGCAGAGATGACCGGCAGAATCCGAGACCAGGGGAAAGAGACGGCGGAAGAAGATTGGAAGAAATTTAAAGACTATCTTAAGAAATATTGTAAAATTGTTGAATGTTAAGACGATGTTGATTCTGAAATTAAGGGGTTGCTAGCTGTAATTATTATGTAATATGAAAAGAAAGCTTAAAAATTTAATCGAAATTAAGGGAAGGATTTGTTGAAGAGAATTAATTAGAGAATGGAATGCAGTAAGGAGAGGTATGAGGAGGTCGGGAAAGTAATTTTCATGAACATAAGGGAATGAAGTTATACATGTGGTCTTTTTGCTTTTTTGTATGTATTTTTAATTTTCTTTTTTGTGTTTTTTGTGATTTTTATGTTTTATAAAATTTGTGAAAATGCTAATAAATATCTTTTTTTAAAAAAATACAACTCGGAGCTAAACAGTATAAATTGAGAGCATTTGCAGACGATTTAATATTGACATTACAGGAGCCAGAATCTAGTACTAAAAGAGTTTTGGAACTGATTCAAGATTTTGGTCAGGTTGCAGGATTTAAATTGAATAAATTAAAAACAAAGGTCTTAGAGAAAAATTTAACAGCGATTGAAATTGAGAGGTTTCAGAATAATAATAATAATAATAATAATTTATTATTTGTACCCCGCCCATCTGGCTGGGTGTCCCCAGCCACTCTGGGCGGCTTCCAACAAAGATGAAAAATACACTAAAATGTCACATATTAAAAACTTCCCTGAACAGGGCTGCCTTCAGATGTCTTCTGAATGTCAGGTAGTTGTTTATTGCTTTGACATCTGATGGGAGGGCGTTCCACAGGGCGGGCGCCACTACCGAGACGGCCCTCTGCCTGGTTCCCTGTAACTTGGCCTCTCGCAGTGAGGGAACCGCCAGAAGGCCCTCGGAACTGGACCTCAGTGTCCGGGCAGAACGATGGGGGTGGAGACGCTCCTTCAGATATACTGGACCGAGGCCGTTTAGGGCTTTAAAGGTCAGCACCAACACTTTGAATTGTGCTCGGAAACGTACTGGGAGCCAATGTAGGTCTTCCCCCACTCATCCCCCACCACCACTTTCTGAACACGGCCCAGGAGGAAGGAGCGGAACCACTGTATGACAGTGCCCCCAGCTCCCAGCCCCTCTAGACGGTCCAGAAGGATGTTATGGTCGATTGTATGAAAGGCCCGCTGAGAGATCCAGCAGAACTAGGAAACAGCTCTCACCTTTGTCCCTAGCCCGCCGGAGATCATCAACCAGTGCGACCAAGGCAGTTTCAGTCCCATGATGAGGCCTGAATCCCGACTGGAAGGGATCCAAATGGTCCGCTTCTTCCAGGCGTGCCTGAAGTTGTTCAGCAACCACTTGCTCAATCGCATTGCCCAAGAATGGAAGATTTGAGACTGGGCGATAGTTGGCAATATTGGCAGCATGGTTTAAAAACAGGATGGTTTTTTAAGAAGCGGTTTTGATAGCCACTTCTTTCAGTGGGTTTGGGAAGGCTCCCTCACAGAGAGAAGCATTCACCACCCCGCAGAGCCCATTGCCCAGCCCTTCCCGGCTCGCTTTTATAAGCCAGGATGGGCAAGGATCCAGGAGACAGGTGGTTGGCTTCACTCGTCCAAGCAGCCTGTCCACATCCTCGGAGGTAACAGATTGGAATTGATCCCACACAACTTGACTAGACAGGACTCTAGCACTCTCCCGCCCTGGCCCTGCTCCCACGGTGGAGTCTACTTCTTCCCGAATCTGAGCGATTTTATCTGCAAAAAACTTTGCAAAATCATTGCAGGAGATCATGTGGCCCGTACTGGGCCCCGATGTCGCAGGTGGTTCCGCTAAATTGTGAACCACCTGAAAAAGTCTCCTGCTGCTGTTTTCTGCAGATGCAATAGAGGCGGCGAAGAATGTCTTCTTCGCCGTCGCTATCGCCACTTGGTAGGCTCGACGTTGAGCTCTAACCTGTGTCCAGTCAGATTCAGAATGAGTTATCCGCCACCGGCGCTCTAGCCGTCTCAACGATTGTTTCATTGCCCTCAGATCCGTGGAAAACCACGGGGCTGTCTGGGCTCCATGCAATCGGAGAGGGCGCTTCGGAGCCAAACAGTCAATAGCCCTGGTTAACTCCACATTCCAGCGGGCCACCAGGGAATCGGCTGAAAGGCCATCAACATGGGATAAAGCATCCCCTACCACTCTCTGGAAAGCATTTGGATCCATTAAGTGGCGGGGGCGGACCATCCGAATCGGTCCCACCTCCCTGCAGAGGGGATGGGTCGCAGAGAAATCCAGTTGCACCAGGAAGTGATCTGACGATGGCACTTCTTTCGCTTCGCTACTTCTTTTCGTTTCTTTCGTTTCGTTTCTTTCACCTTTAGTAGACGTGCCCAAGGATTAAGGCTTTCTGGGAGGTGATATATAATGAAATGAAAAATGTATTTAAATATACCTTCTTGAAGAAACCAGAGGCCTTTCTCCTGGGCATCTTAGGCCAATTGGTGCCAAAGAAGGATAGAACTTTCTTTATGTATGCTACGACAGCAGCAAGAAAACTTATTGCAAAGTATTGGATGACACAAGATCTACCCACCCTGGAAGAATGGCCGATGAAGGTGATGGACTATATGGAACTGGCAGAAATGACCGGCAGAATCCGAGACCAGGGAGAAGAGTCGGTGGAAGAAGATTGGAAGAAATTTAAAGACTATTTACAGAAATATTGTAAAATTAATGAATGATAGAATGATGTTGGATAAGAAGTTAAGTGGTTTTTAGCTATAATGCTATAAGGAATATGAAAAAATTGATTATTAACAAGTAAAAATTTAATGTTACAATATTTTAAGATTAAAGACTAGGATAAACAAGGAGGGAAAGGATTTGCTGAACTAACAAATTGAATTGGAATACAAAAATTGTTTTGAAATCCAAGTAACTTTCCGGGTCTCCCTGGAACCGTTCAACCCACACACACTTGCCCCCATCTGCCGATAGCCCACCTTGGGTTCCTCTCTGAGCAGTCCGGGCTTTCTCCAAACGGCTCTGCAGGTCTGCCAATCTTTGTTCCAGAGCGACATTTCGCTTTTTCAGTTCCAACAGCTCCTTCTCCATGTTGAAGCTATTTCCTTATTCCACCAGCTTTCCAGCAGAAAAAAGGGAGAGGCGGCAAGCTGTCAGAGGCTTAATGCTGTCCAGCTGGCATAGATAAGACTCTGGGCTCCCAGCCAGTTCCAAACTATTTGATTTATTTGACAAAGTTCAAAAGTACATCTCCAGCGTTTCAATTAGCGTCCGTCCCCTTGTTGCACAGTTGCCGCCTCTAATCTTTCTTCTTCCTTTTCCGTACCCAGCATGCAAGTCTGCGGAAACCCCTCCCCTGACTTCCTCTGTGTACAGAATGACTTGTTCCAGGCTCATCCTCCTCCCTCTCTACGTCAGACCCACTGTCAGACGACAGGCCAATAAAGCGAGATGAGTCCCGCAACCCCAGAGACGGCCACGACTGGACCTAATGGTCAGGGGTCCCTTTACCTTTACCTTTTATGCCAATAGCCAGTCTGGGCGGGGCCAAATATGTGCTTTTAATTGTGGATGACCATTCGAGGAATGGGTGGGTCTTCCCAATCAAACACAAGAGTGAGGCTGTGCCACTAATAAGAGATTGTTTTGCAGTGGTTGAACTGCAATACTCTACACAAGTGCGCAGCTTTCAGACTGACCGCGGTGGAGAATTCACCAGGTCTGCGCTGCAGAGTTTCTTCCGCCAGAAGGGAATACGTCACAGGTTGACGGTTCCACACAGTCCTCAACAGAATGGCATTGCAGAACGCAGGAACAGAATGCTTCAGGAGATGTCTGCAGCTTTGCTGTTTGATGCCGTGCTTCCCCAGCGTTTTTGGGCCAAAGTCTGGCGGACCTCTGCGTTCACATTGAACCATTTGTTCAGTTCTGTTGTAGGGGACACACCCTATTTTCTACTGTACGGCAAGAAGCCCAAGGTGTATTTCTTCTGTGTATTTGGCTGCGGGGCTTGGGTCCTCTCTCTCACGTTAATGCAGCTGAGCTGCAGAGCACTGTCGGGATGCTTCTCCAATGTCCTAATCAGCGTGAACTTTTCAGATCTCTCTCTCTCATGTTCAAGCAGCTGAGCTGCAGAGCGCAGCCGGGAAGCTTCCCCAATGCCCTAATCAGCGAAATCTTTTGAGATCTCTCTCTCTCACACACACACACGTTAAAGTAGCTGAGCTGCAGAGTGTTGCTTGGAAGATTCCCCAATGTCCTAATCAGTGTGAATTTTTGATAGAGATCTCTCTCTCATGTTAAAGAAGCTTAGCTGCAGAGCACTGTCCCGAAGCTTCCCCAATGCCCTAATCAGCCTGATCTTCTGAGATTTCTCTCTCTCTCTCAAGTGAAAGCTGCTGAGCTGCAGAGCGCTGCCGCGAAGCTTTCCCAATACCCTAATCAGGGTGAAATTTTGGGATCTCTCTCTCTCTCTGTGACACACATGTTAAAGCAGACGATCCACAGAGCGCTGCTGATACGCTTCCCCAATGACCTAATCAGTGTTATCTTTTGAGATCTCTCTCTCTCTCTCTCTCTCTCTCTCTCTCTCTCTCTCTCTCTCTCTCTCTCTCTCTCACACACACACACACACACGTTAAAGCAGGTGATCTACAGAGCGCTGCCAGGAGGCTTCCCCAATGCCCTAATCCATGCAATCTTTTGAGATCTCTCTCTCTCTCTCTCTCTCTCTCTCTCTCACACACACACACACACACACACACACACACACACATTAAAGCTGCTCAGCTGTGAAGCACGGCCAGGACGCTCCCCCAATGCCCTAATCAGCGCGATCTTTTGAGATCTCTCTCTCTCTCTCTCTCTCTCTCTCTCTCTCTCACACACACACACACACACACACACACACACACACATTAAAGCTGCTCAGCTGTGAAGCGCTGCCAGGACGCTTCCCCAATGCCCTGATCAGCGTGATCTTTTGAGATCTTTCTCTCTCTCTCTCGTTAAAGCAGCTGAGCTGCAGAGTGCTGCTGGGACACTTTCCCAATTCCCCAATCAGCGCAATCTTTTGAGATCTCTCTCTTTCTTTAAAGCAGCTGACTTACAGAGCGCTGAGATCTCTCTCACTCTTGGCTGGAGTGGACCTCATTTTTATATACCTGGTGGCTTAGGTTCCTAGGCCACCCTATCCTTAAGGCTCTGGGACACATCACAGTAAAATCAATCAAAATGAAATGCCCACAGTAAAGTCCAGTCATGCATCGAAACAGCTTAACAGCTTTAACCTCCATTTGAAAACATCAGCCTGGCTAGATAGAGCAGAGGTGGGGAATCTTGACAGGCCTGCAGGCCCCACATCTAGCATCTTACGTGGTGTCAGGTGTGAAGACAGGTAAAGACATGGCGGCAAAGGAGCTTCAAGGGTGCGTTCAATTGTTCTTAGGCAAGCAGGGTTTGTTGACCGCACTTTTGAAGTTGACCACTAGTATTTGCTGTTTGGATTGAAACCATGCCTGCAGAAGGACATTTCCTCTGCAGATCAGCTTTGCAGGCAGCTTCGTCAAGAGGGGAGGTGTGGGATAATTACAGTGGGATGGCTCAGTTGGTAGAGCGTGACACTCTTAATCTCAGGGCTGCGGGTTCAAGGTCCACCTTGCGCAAAAACGGGAAACTTGCAAGGTGGGCCCAGATGTATAAGGACAAAGCTTCTTGTTTTGGACCAGCCTGGGAAGGAGGCAGGGTGCAGGTAACAGGATAGAACACTCTCCTTGACAGGCTGTCAATAGTTGGCAGTAACTGTTAGGTTTCTGTTATGTCACTGTGCAGTTCTTGGAGTCACAAGACTCTATTGACATTCCAGACTGTTGGAAGTCTCATGGGAGACGGGAGACGGATGTTGATGTTACTGGTTTCCAGTTTCTTTGTTTCCAGTTGTTTTCTGTCTCTCACAGAGAGCAGATGCATATTCTTTTCTGTCTTACATAGTTAGAAATAAAGTAGCAATGTAGCACATATTTCTGGCTCCTTCTGCTGCTGTCTGAGTACTCTGCGCAATGGAGAGCGTGCCTGAAGTCTCATTCAAAGGCTTAGGTCGTTAATCACCGTCGGAGGAGATCCTATATGGGTTCCAAAGATACGGCCGGAGGAGTAGCCATTACAGCTTGGTCGTACGTACGGAAGCTCCAACAGTAACCACTCGGTGGCCGAAGCTCTGCTCATCTTCCTGGAGGCACTGCCAGAACAGGTCATTTGCTATGAACTGTATCAGCGCTGCCTTGAGTGCTCACATGACAGCCACCTCTGTCGCCAGGTCAGCCCCAGAGCCCCATCTCTTCTTGGATGATCTGTGGTGTGTACAGAAGCATAGAATCAGAAGGGATTTCCAAAGCCATCTAGTCCAAATGTTGCCGCGAGTAACAGGAAATCCACTAAAACATCCCTGAAAGCCAGTAAACCAACACACTGGCAGGAGGGCTAGTCTGGTCTGGGAAGCCTTGTTAACTGCAGAGGTTGCTGATGTCTCCTTTGATAACCATCCCTCTCGGTTGTGGAGGGGGGTGGGGTGCACACATGTTGCCTTTTTGCTTTCTGACCAGGAGTTGTAACAATAGCCCACCTGTTTCAGTGAACCTCGCTTGAATTTCCAACCCAGGAAGCGGCCATATACTGAATCAGACCCCTGGGCCATCTAGCTCAGTATTGTCGAAATTGACAAGCAGTGGCTCTCCAGGATTTCAGACAAGGGATGTTCCCTACCCTCCTGGGAGATGCTGGGGGTGGAACCTGAGACTTTCTGCATGAAAAGCAGGTGGTTTACTGCAGAGCTATGGCCCTTCCCCCAAGATATCTCAGTTGGTAGAGCATAAGACTCTTCATCTCAGTGTCATGAGTTTGAGCCCCACCTTAGGCATTGCAGGGGGTTCGATTAGTTAACCCTCGTGGTCCCTTCCGACTCTACAGTTGTATTATTCCCCAAAGTTCCCAGCAGAGTTCTAGTCCGGTTACCATTTTAAACATTCTTTTTTTTTATGCCAGGTCTAAACCTGCAAACATAACAAGTACACCGTGCTAGTGATCCATGCCCCTCCTCTAGCAAAGCTCTGCATTGGAACTCCAAACTGCCCCTCCCTGTCTTGCAGGTGATCTGCCAGTTGCTGCGGTCGCACCAGAACGTGTTCCGCTTCGTGGTGGCTTTCCTGCGGGAGCTGCTGAAATACTCTGAGAGCAACAACGTCAGTGGCAACATGCTAGGTAAGGCCTGCCTGTCCTGGCTGGGAGCTGGCCTTCCTCCTGCTCCTGCCTCCTCTCATGCAAATGTTTTCACTTCCCTGCAGCCACCCTCTTCGCCAGCCTCCTGCTACGGCCTCTGCCCAATGTTCTGTCGAAGCAGAGCCCACAGGAGCATCAGCGTGCCATCGGCTTCCTCCTGGGCTTCCTGCTGGGGGCGGATGGCTACTAAAGATGCCAAGCGTGACTGGAGATGAAGTTGGGAGGGAAGAGGCAAGGCCCAGCCTCTGTTCTCTGGTGCCTGCCCTTCCCCTTGTGCCATCTTGCCATGTGCTTTGCCCTTTCCACCTTTTCCTCTTGACTCCTGACACGGTTGCACAGTTGGCTAAAGGAGAAGCAGAGGCAGGGCTCAGGGTGTTTCTGCCTCAAGCAAAAACATCCTCAGCTGGTCCTGGCAGTGGACATTAGAAATTGCTTTTGATATGGAAAAGAGTGGAGTGAAGGAAAGTGGGGGGAGGGACTGAGTGTGTTAAAGGAAAATGGATGAGTTTTCCAAACTAAAATTGGGATTGAAGACAGAGCTCTATTGAGTCACAAAAGGGGCTTCTGCCAGCCCAGTGGAATTTTCGGCTCCCCACATCCCAGCGTCTTAAAACACAAGAAGAGCTTGGGGAATCAATTTTGTGTATAAGGTAGATGTTTGGAATGGTCTGTCCTTGATGTGAAAAGAGGATCCTTTCAATATTTCAATATTTACTTTGCTGAACTACAGCTCCCACAACAACAACTCTGAAGGTGACGCAGATGTTCAGATAATGCCAAGGTCATAAGTTTGATCCCTGTATAGGCCAACTGCCTTATTCCTGCATTGTAGGGGATTGAACTAGATCAGTGGTTCCCAATTAGCTAATTACTGAGGACCCCTTATTTTTCAAAAGCCAAGCCACAGACCCCCTACTTTTGAAAATTGTTATAACTCTATGGTAGTTACCTCTGCAAAGCAATTTTTTGAACAAAATGTGGGGTAATAAGCAAAGGATTTTAGGTATGCTAAAAACAACACCGCCCATAAAATTTATGATATTGCCATGCAAAAATGACAAAAAATTAGTTGGAGGGAGGCAAGGGATGGGGCCACGGACCCCTGATTGGGAATAACGGAACTAGATGGTCCTCGGTGTCCCTTCCAACTCCACAATTCTATGATCCTGTGTCTTAAACACAAATCTTGAGGAATAGTGTGTGTGTGTGTTTCTGTTTGAACTTTCCCAGCCTTTGCTTTATTCTGATTTGCATTTGTGTCCCTACTCCGCACGTGTAGAATTGCTATACGTTTGGATTTTCCTGGACATTAAAGCGTTTCCCGCACGGACACTTGTTTCCAACGGCCAAATCCCGGCAATTCCAGGCGGATGGCAACCCTACCCACTTGCGCCAGATTGCCTGGCATCTAGACACATAGATTATCCAGAATCCCAAGCAGCGACATTGTGAAACTTTAATAGGAATAAAAGGTAGGGGGGAAGGAGGCACAATGTCAAGCAGGCAACAGAATAAATCAGAGCACTGTGGGTCTAAAACCGGCCCCTGAATCTCTTGCTCCCCACTCTGCCCTTCTAACAATAACATTTTTTTGCTTGATGGATGGCTGTGTGCAATGAGACCTCAGTCACTGAGGAAGGGTGCTGGCCCAGTGGGAGAAGTATGTGCTTGGCATGCTGGCGATCCAAAAATCAATTCAAGACCAAAATTCCAGTTCTCATGTTTTCTGTCAAAATGGCTAATTTAAAGGGGAATAGCCTTGTATGGTTATAAGCGAGTTTTGGAATAACATGTGTGAAATATTGCACAGGGGAAAGGTCCTGCAGGCTTCTGTTGCGCATACTGCTTTCCCGGACCTCTGAGCATAGCAAAGTAAAAACACAGCGTATAAAGCCTTTAGCCTTCTGTCCTCTGTGCGTGCTGTCAGTGTGCATAAATCAAGAGCCCACGCAGCTTCTCTAAGCTAGAAGTGTTTATTTACAGCAGCAGTATAAATCATCCAGTATCAGGCAGAAAGAACATGTCTGCTCAGGACGAAAACAAAACCATAATAATAGAACAAAGAACACAGATCCCGGATGTGTGACGTAGGATCTCTCCACCCCCACAGAAGGCAGGATGCACACACTGAGCTGTTTAACCCTGTAAGCTCAGGTTCTCCTCACACCCCTTCTCGTCCTGTGCTACTGGGGCGCTTGTAAGTATCACTACTTACCCCAACATCAAACCTCCACAGAACTCCCCATGACGCTGGAAGCTCAAAGGTTTTGTGAACCCATCTGCCAGGTTGTTGTGGCTTGGACAGTACTGCAGCCGCACCAATCCTGACTGAACACTTTGACACACATTGCATGGCGAGTTCCTGCCTCCCCCCAGTGGAAATAAAGAAACATGACACAGATATTTAAGGTTAATGGGCTAAATATGGCCACAACATTATGTTGGGATACTGCCAGGGAGACAAAGTCCATCATGACCCCCAAGCCGGCTGCCGGACGATCCATCGACCTCTGGTAGACACGCAGTATCAGCAATTAGCGACACGAGCTCCAGAAATAGTTCCACATTCTGGAACTGATGCACACTCTTATCAACAGATAATGCACAGCAAAAGATGCACGCAGGAGAGCATATTTACAAGTTTATTCAGCGTTGGTCAGAACAAAGAAAAAACATGACCGCCTGCTTCAGCATTCAGGCACGAAGAAGGAAACGAAAGCAAAGACACAACAGAAACATCCTGTGAAACAGGAAATACGCAGGCTGTGACACAAACATCCTGCTTCCTTTTAAGGTGGAACGGAAATATCCTAACATCCTCCCCCTTTCCGTGTAACCTGTAGTACCTGTGGTTCAACCCAATTGCAACCTTTGTACGTAAACCTTAAGTTGTTCTCTGTTAACAACCTTAGATAACAGATCAGCAGGAATTTCATTTCCTGGCATGTAGGACACATGAATGAGTCCTTTCTGAATACACTCTCTTGCACGATGTAGCTTAATCTGAAAGTACTTGGTTCTTTGCTTGCAACTCTCTGAGTTCAGCAAAGCCAAACAAGATCTATTGTCTTGATACACTTGTATAGGACATTTCACAGAAACTCCGATGTCCTTAAACAGTTGCATCAACCATTCACAATCCATGAGTGAAAATGACAGAGCATTGAGTTCTGCGTCACAGGAACTTAGGCTCACTGTCGTCTGCTTTTTGCAAAACCAGTCAAGCAGGCAGTGGTTGTACATGTAGCATACTCCAGAAGTGCTTGTACCATCCGTGGTGTCACTTCCAAAACTAGCATCTGCAAAGATTTCAAGACCTCCAGTCTTCTGACTGGTGAACCTCAGCCTGTAGTGCAAAGTCCCTTTCAAATAGCGGGCTATGCGCTTCAGAGCTTTCCAATCCTGAACAGTAGGATTGTTAGCATGTCTGCTAAGCAGGTTAGTGCTTACAGCTATGTCAGGTCTTGAGCATCTAGCAATGAAATTCAACTTGCCTAGAATGCATCTGTACAGCGTTGTATCAGAAAACGCTTCAGCAGTACTATCTACCTGGTAACCTGTCACCATCGGTGTGTCTGCTAGGTTTGCATCAACCAAATTCAACCTGGTTAATACATCAGCAATTTTCTTTGTTTGGTGTACCAGAAAATTACCTGCTTGGTCCCTCTCCACCTGCAGAGAAAGATAGTTGGATACCTCACCAAGATCCTTCATGTCAAAGTGCTCCTTCAGCTGAGCTAGGGTGCTTTGGTACAAAGCCTGATTCTTCCAAAACATCAGAAGATCATCAACAAAACATAAACAATACAGTTTGTTTTGCCCCTCCTCCTTGACAAACACACACGGATCAGCTTTGCCCTGGTGAAAACCTAGAGAAAGCAACGTCTCAGTGAGTTTTGTGTTCCAACACCAGGCACTCTGCTTGAGACCATATAAGGATTTCCGCAGTTTACAGACCATTCCCTTCTGTATCTGCATCCCGTCAGGTGGAAGCATGTACAGCTCCTCCCCCAAAATCCCGTACAAAAAAGCTGTATTAATGTCATGATGGGAAACATGCAGTTTCTCCTCCACAGCGATCTTGAGCATCAGCCGAATGCTCTCATATTTGACGGTGGGTGAGTAGGTCTCGTGGTAATCCTGTCCTGGTACCTGTGAAAAACCTCTGGCAACCAATCTGGCTTTGTGTCTGACAACCTTGCCATTCTGGTCTGTCTTGGCCTTGAAGACCCATTTGCTGCCAACCAGTCTCATCCCTGGGACTACCGGTACCAGCTCCCAAGTTTGGTTCCTGTTCAAGGAATCAACTTCAGCCTTCATGGCATTAAGCCAAGGCTCAGCATCTTTAGAGGTTAACTCCTGAACCTCTTTGAAGCTTGAAGGTTCCCACACCTTCTCTGAGCTACTAAGAACAGCAGTTGCCGTCTTAGCAAACTCATCAGCAAATCTCTTTGGAGGTCTGCCCTTCGTGGCTCTCTCAGATCTGCGTACTAGATGCAAGTCTTCTGGACTCATCTCCTCCTTCTTAGGAGAAAAGTGACCAATGGTGAACAGTGGTTCTTCCAGTTCATTGTCAGACGCATCAGATGGTCTGACTGAGGCCTTTGCGCTCTTGTAGTCTGCTGTGTCATCACTGTCACCGACATCAGCAGCAGCGCCGCCCACTGAGCTGGAATCCGAACTCTGATCATCATCATTATCACCCTCAGCTTCCTCAGCTTCCTCAGCATCATCTGCTTTTTTCACATCACTTTCATCTTCCTCTGGGTAACTCTGGAAAATTCCCACATTTCCCCCCCCACTTAGGATTGTACTCAACACTCCTTGTGAATTTAATGGACTTAGAGTCAGTCATCCATACTCTGTATGCACCTTTTTCGTACCCCATGAACAAACCATGTGCCCCACGCTTCCCAAGCTTGTTGCTTTGTGGGGTGTGTACCCACATGTCAGAACCAAAGATTCTCATGTGCTTGACGCATGGTTTCTTACCAAACATCTTCTCATAGGGAGTGCAACCAATAGGTGATGACAATCTGCGATTAAAAGTGTAAACAAAATTCGACAGAGCCTCCCCCCAAAACTTGTCAGGGAGATTGGCATCATGCAATAAGGTTTTCAGTCCTTGCAGCAACGTTTGATTTGCTCGCTCCGCAAGCCCATTCATCCATGGCAATCTAGGCGTTGACAAGTCATGCTGGATTCCCTTCTCAGTCAAGAAAGCTTCAAACTGCTGAGAAGTGAACTCCCCGCCCCGATCAGTAAAGAGACAGCCGATACGTTTACCGTGAGCATTCTCCAACCAAGCACAGAATGCCTTGAACCTAGGAAACGCTTGCAATTTCTGCTCGACCATAAACACATGAATGTACCTGGAAAAAGAATCAATTAGAACCATGAAGTACCTTGCTCCACCCAAAGAGGGCGCAAGTGGACCAACCAGGTCTGCGTGGATTAGCTGGTAGGGTTTGGAAGCCTGCCTGCTAGACTCCTTGCCTTTTGGAGCAACCTTCACCTTGTTCTCTGCACAAGATACACATTTCATGTGAAACTTACAGGGTTTGATGTTCAAACCCTCAACCATCTCTGGCATCTTGGCCAGTGCCTTCCAAGAGAGGTGACAAAATCTTCTGTGTGCATCGTGAATGCATCCTGCATGAAGAACTTTGTTAGTTTGTGCAACACAAACAAGAATCAGCATTAGACATAGCAACAGCTTTGTCATCATAAGTTATACAGAACAAACCATCGATAAACTTTGCATGCAAAATGTCCTCTTTGCCTTTTCTGATGACACAGACGCTCCTCTTGAAGGAAATCTCAAAGCCACGCCCAGTAAGCTGTGGGACACTGAGCAAATTGTCTGCAGCACCTGGAACATAAAGTACATCTTTGATGGTAGTGTGCAGACTTGCCAGTTTCACAGTCCCTTCTCCTGCAATTCGAAACGTCTTTCCGTCAGCCAGGTGGATCTCTCCGTCTTGAGGTTTGAAGGAGATAAAGAGATGGCAGTCTTTCGACACATGGCGGGTACACCCTGAATCAATAACAAACCTGGCCTTGGCCTTTGGAGCAGCCTTTCCAGCAAGCAAAACCTTGTTTTCCACCCCCCTGCTCCTGGCCATCAGACTTGCCTTTAGTCTTTGGTGAAGCTGTGCCAGCAAACAAAGCCTTGTTTTTCCCTGGCTTGGGCTTTCCACCCCCCCCCCCTGCCTCTGACCATCTGCTGGCTTCTTCCTTTGTTTATTTCCAGTCTTTGGACAAAACTTCTGAGTGTGACCTTGGGTCCCACAGTTCCAGCACTTCACAGCTGCCAACGCTTTGGCTCCCCCTGGAGGCTGGAATGCTGTCCCACATTGCTCCCCCTGGAGCGCACAAGCCGACTCAGCTGCATTCCTTCTATCACATTTGTTTTGCAAAGTCGCCAAGACCTTTGTAGCAGTGAGGTCTTGCGCAGGGAGGGTCGCCAGCTGACTTGCCACGGCATGATAGCTTTCATCCAGGGAGTCCAGGATGAGAATTGCAAACAGTGACTCAGGCATATTGAAACCTCTCTGAGTCAATTCCTGTCTGAGATGCTGCAAATGTAAAACGTGGGCTCTAAGGTCTTCCCCTGGCTCCAAACGCTTCCTGTGCAGCTTTCTGAAGTAAAGCAACACAGACCCAGCCTCTTGTCGGAGATGACAGGCTTTAAGCCCGTCCCACATCTCACGGGCACTGGCCTTAACAGCCAGGGTGATTAACTCTTCAGGAGCTACTGAGAGCAAAATTATCCCCATGGCTCTTGAATCCTGTGCCTTCCATTCATCTGTCACAGGGGCTGGGGGGTCCTCAGAAATAGTATTCCACACACCAAGCCTTCTCATCTGGCCCTCACAGTACCTTGCCCAGGTCTGATAGTTGTGGCCATTTAGCTTTGGTGGACACAAACCTAAAACCCAGCCTTCGAAAGTCCTCTGGGTGAACTGGTAGGAGGCAGAAGGCCGGGTCAATGTCGCACTTTGCCAGAAGTGCTCCCTTGCCAAACCTGCGAATAAGTTTTACAGCCTGGTCAAAGGAGGCATATTTCACAGAACAAAGCTCCTTTTTTAAAAAAAAGATATTTATTAAGATTTTACAGAATGAAAAAAGAAAAAAGAAAAATACAAAATAAAAATAGTTAAAAAACAATTCCATCTTTCCATCACTTATTTTTCATTTGCTTGTTTCCCGGACCTCCTCACACCTCCCTTTTTTGTATTCCAATTCAATTTATTAGTTCAGCAAAGCCTTTCCCTCTTTGTTTATCCTAGTCTTTAATCTTAAAATATTATAACATTAAATTTTTACCTGTTAATAATCCATTTTTTCATATTCCTTATAGCGTTATAACTAAAAACCACTTAACTTTTTATCCAACATCATTCTAACATTCATTAATTTTACAATATTTCTGTAGATAGTCTTTAAATTTCTCCCAATCTTCTTCCACCGACTCTTCTCCCTGGTCTCGGATTCTGCCAGTCATTTCTGCCAGTTCCATATAGTCCATCACCTTCATCTGCCATTCTTCCAGGGTGGGTAGATCTTGTGTCTTCCAATACTTTGCAATAAGTATTCTTGCTGCTGTCATGGCATACATAAAGAAAGTTCTATCCTTTTTTGGCACCAATTGGCCTACGATGCCCAGGAGAAAGGCCTCTGGTTTCTTCAAGAAGGTATATTTAAATACCTTTTTCATTTCATTATATATCATCTTCCAGAAAGCCTTAATCCTTGGGCACGTCCACCAAAGGTGAAAGCACAGAACAAAGCTCCTGAGGTATCGCATCATTGACTGAGCCACCTCTAGGGTAGGATAGGTTGTGTATCATGTGATATTCACCAGGGTCCTTGTTTGGGACAACACCTAATGGTGACATGTGTAAACCAGCTATAGGAGGTTCCCTGAAGGGGCCAGCTACCCTCCAAGCCAGGATTTCTTTTTGTATTTTCCTTTTTGCAATATCTGGCAATTCCTTAACAGATTTTTGGTTCGGGGGGGTCCCCTGAGTTAGGGGGGAATGAAACCGGGATTCTAAAGCCACAGGAAAACCCTTCCCCAAGGTACCCTGCTGCCTGTTTATTTGGGTATATGTCGAGAAGGGTTTTAAGAGGTTGGTGCTTAACAGGCGAGAAGGCCAGACCGAGGGTCATATTAATAGCGGTTTCCAGCCGCACCTTGGGAGGGTCCGGGAGCACCTCGCGATCCCTGGTGGAAATGCCCCCTACCTCCCTGAAAGGGCTGTTTAACTTTAAAACATGATGAGGCCGGGTGGTTACCCAGGCACTTCTCACATTCATTTCCATACTTACAGTTTGGCCTCAGACAGGCCCCCCTGTTGTACTCCCAACAAAGCTTACGGCGTTTTGCCTCAAACTTTCCAAACTTAGAGAGGTCACGAAGCTTCTTTTCCACATAGGGACCCACGTGTTCCCATTCAGTAATTCTGGTCCCTCAGGTCCCAGTGGGTGGTGGGCAGCAAGGAAGCATTTCTACAGAAATCCTCATCATATGTTAAGGCAGCTGACTCTCCAGCCAGAGCAAAGGCCCTCATCACATAGGACATATAGGCTGTTAAATGCATAGAGCGTCTGGGATAAGCAGCGCAAACCACTCCCATATAAACCTGGAACCCATCCAGCCAATTTTCAAAACTGCGTTCCGCCCAAGGTGTCCTATACCTGCGTTTCCCATAGGATCGCTTCTTTTCCCCCTTACCCGAGAACTTGGCTGGAGGCGGCAGGGTGAAAATATCCACATAATCCCCATTCAATATTTTAGTTCTTTTCTTTTGGGAAAGGTGATTACCCAGAATGAAATCAGTGGAAACGTTAGTAGACGTTTCTACATCCTCCACCAATGCACCCCCTTTCCACTCCAGAGACCCATTAAAGGTTTTACAGTGAGAGTTTGCCCTTCTCTCGTGTACCCATAAAAGGAGCCCCGAAATGTCTTCCCCCAAACCCCAATATCCATCTAAAGGGGCGTCGCTATCAGAATCTGACGAAGAAGTACCTGATTCATCCTCAGTATCAGACGGCTTACTTTTCTTGCTCTTCTTAGCCAAATGTTTCTTCTTAGTTTTCCTCTTTCCCCCTTGCCCCTCACTGGTGACTGGGTGCTGTTCAGCAGCTGCAGGCATTTCCTGATGACCTCGCACCTCCTCATCCGATGATGTTCCTGAGCCACCTTCTGCGGGTGTAGGTTGAGGTTGCGGATCCTGTAAAATACTGGGAACATCTGCGACATGCTGAGAAGCAGAACGGTTAGACTTGCCAGAAGGAGCCCTGCCACTTGAGGAACTGGGCTTGGACGTGAAGGGATGCGAAGACTTTGAATGCGTGTGGGAGCACATAGATGGGTTGCTGCCTGACTGTGCAGCACTGAAAAAGGAGGCTGAAGTGCCAGGGTGCTCCTCATTGCTGGGAGCAGTGTCAGGTATGCAATCTTGAGAACCAACTATTTGTGAAGAGGACCCAGTGACCATGGGCCTAAAATGCTGATAAAATGTTTCAAAGGCAGAGAAAAACTGTGATAAGGCCTGTGGGTTGCAGGGCATAGCTGGCCTCCCTGACCCATCTTGGTTGTCTGACCCACTTGAATTGGAAGAAGGCACCTGTTGGTTTCCCTTGGAAGCCATTGCACCACTCAGAAATAACCCTTGAACCAAACTGTTATAAAAAACAGAAAATATATAAAATAAAATTAGCCCTTGAACCAAACTCCTATCAGTGCGTGCTGGTCATGCTAGCCAGGCATCGTTTAAAACCCGCAATCGCCTCAGGCGTGAGACCTAGTTCAGTATTGCCTACCCAGAGCCTTGAATTAAAGCACTATAGATACCACTATACCGACCAGTAATATCTTTACGTCAACCAAATTTAAATTATGTCGATGAGTTAAATAACTTCGCCTAAAAGAGTAAATCTTTATTACTAAAAGGAAAAATCAAATTATGGACCAACTATAAACCCTACCCCAGCCACTAAGCTGCACTGTTTGCACCTAAATAGAGCCCTTGCAGGTATTTAATCAGGCAGGCAACTAGACTTATGGCAAGCGATGGCAGAAATAAAGGTAAAGTAAAGGTTAAGGGACCTCTGACCATTAGGTCCAGTCGTGACCGACTCTGGGGTTGCGGCGCTCATCTCGCTTTATTGGCCGAGGGAGCCGGCGTACAGCTTCCGGGTCATGTGGCCAGCATGACTAAGCCGCATCTGGAGAACCAGAGCAGCACACGGAAATGCTGTTTACCTTCCCGCTGGAGCGGTACCTATTTATCTACTTGCACTTTTGATGTGCTTTTGAACTGCTAGGTTGGCAGGAGCAGGGACCGAGCAACGGGAGCTCACCCCGTTGTGGGGATTCGAACTGCTGACCTTCTGATCGGCAAGTCCTAGGCTCTGTGGTTTAACCCACAGCGCCACCCGCGTCCCAGAAATAAAGGTACTTTTCCTCAATTGAAATTCAGTGAACAGAAAGGAATTATTACTGCTAACTTAGTTGGCAAACAAAAGGAGACTTGTAACAATTAAGTAACTGGTGCAGAACTGCAAGGCACTTGACAAAACAATGTAGCCAGCAAGCTGCTGGGTGAGGAAATGTTTGAGTGATTAAGACACAATGTAGCTAGGAGAGGAGTAATCAGGCATCTGGCAAGGTGGCCGAGCAATTACGAAGACAATGTTGCCAGCCGAATAACAATGAAGCTGGCTAGCTGGGGAACTCACAGAGCTAAAACAGGAAAAACAGGATGCCTGAGCTACTTTTCACAGACCCTTTTCTAGAAATTCAAAATATAGGCAGAGCAAAAAGGTGGGGGCTATGGGGGCTATGGAAGCAGGGGCCGCTGAAAATGGGAGCACCCTGTCAGGCTAAAACCAAAATCAGAGAAATTATAAAAAAAGGCCTCCCGAAGCACCCTCAGCAATCTAAATGCAAAACAAGGCAAGGAACAAAGAGTATAAGGCACGGTCAGTGCCGATCACGTGGCCTATAAAATGGCGGCTGCACCATTGCCGCAGCAACCCCTGTAAACTAAAAAAAACCCCATGGCTGTGCTCGCCTCAACGAAAGGAGGTAAACAGCCCAGGAATGAATTTATTTGAGCCGGGCTTTTCGGGACTGATAAGGAAAGGCCAAGCGATACGCACAAACCCCCTGTAGTCCAAAAAGGGGGAGGGGGTTCCGATCAGAAAATAGAGTAAAATAAGGCAGCACACACACCCTCTCCCCACAGGAAATCACAGTGCAAGGGTTGAGCAGCCTCCAAATCACCCCACCGCTGCAGCGTTCAGCCTCAAATTTAGATTATTTTTACTTTTCATTTAACCACGGAGACGTGAAGCCTCCAGATAAACTGCAGCGGGAGGAGATCAGGGCAGTGTTTCCCCCAAGTGCAACGCACAGCAATGAACTGCAAAGCAATACCCCCCCCCCCAGCAGCACTCCCACCTGACTGCCATTTCACTGCAATTAAGAAGGGCAGGGGACACCCCCACGAGCCGATCTGGGGGGGGGGGGAGATGTTTGTACCCTTGGCAGCAAGGAAAATTAGTATTGGACTTCTGCCTGTCCAGTGTGCTTCCCTGCGCCAAAAACACTGCTTTCTCTCAGTGCAATCTTCTGGGTAAAACTTCAGCTGAGGCAGAAGTAGTAGCAGAAATGCAGCGGTGTTGCTGTCGCGGGAGAATAGAGAGTGAAACAGTCCAGAGACAGATTCTTCTTATCTAGAGGCTTTATTATCTACAAGCTGTAAATTATACCGTCAGAGCTTGCACACATCTTTTCTCAAAGCTCAAACACACTCTGACTCGACTCTGACTGAAAACGAAAGTAGATTTTATGCAGATCAAAGAAAACAGGGATGTGACAAACTGGCTGTCTTCCCTTAGAAAAAACCCTCCCTCAGACACGAAGCACCAAGCTCTATAAGTTAACCCTATAATCACCAAACTCTACAATTAGCGCACAGTAACCAAGCCTCAAATTAAACCACAAAGGTAGAACAGTCCAGCCTGGCCCCCACCGCAAATATAAAGAGGGAAAGGCTTGTACCCTCGGCAGCAGCCTACCTCCTTTCTAAGTCGGAAGTGGCTTTCTGGAAAAGTATGTCTAGATGTTTGGTTCTGGCCTTAAACTGCCCAGACTCTGCCAACTTCAGACTGGGTTGATTGTCCTCCCAAACAGTGATGGGCAAGCAACAATCCCCATAGATTTCTTGAACCAGACACCTATAGAACTCCAGTTCCCGGTACAGCTCCGACAGTGCGCTGAACTCAGCCTCAGTAGAGGATAGCGCGATGAGACTTTGCTTCCGGGACTTCCACCCAACTAGAGATTCCCCAAACTTTATTACCATCCCAGATACGGACTTCCTGTCATCCAGATTCGCCCAGTTGCTATCTGTCCAACAAGTGAGCTTGGCTTCACCTGTGTGCTGGTCCCGTGGGTTACCAGAGAGGCAAGGTCCAAGTCCGGTCCGTGGTCAAAGGTGCAACATGGAGGCCGTCCATAGTAGCTGAAGCTGGGTTCAGGGCAGGGAGCCAGGTGAAGTCAGGAACAGGCGTGCAAGCAGGGAGCCAGGGCGGGTCAGGAGCTCAGGCAGGAAAGCAGGACATGGTTCAGGCAGGAACTAGCAACCAACAATGTTGCTCCTGCAACTTGGGACTAGGGCTGGCCAGCTTTTATCTGCCCCGAGGCATTGGGCGGCCCCGATCCTCTGGTGACTCGCCTCTCCTGGCCTGGAGGTGAGCACTCCACCTGTGGGAACTTAGTTCCCTCCACCTCTCTGCCCTGAGCCTCTGCAGCTCAGGAGAGGCTGGAGGGTTACCGGACCCAGAGGCAACCTCAGCTTCCTCTGACGGGGCTGAGAGTGGAGCACCTGCAGGCAATGGGTCCTCCATCACCTCGGGAGCCAGAGCAGACTCAGCTGATGACTGCACCTGAGGATCCAGCACATGTGAGGACCCTTCAGGCTCATGCCCCAGCTCAGCTGGTTCTGGAGGCGGGGAATCCTGTGCAGGCTGGGATCCCTCAGGTTCAGCATCCAAGTCCAAATCCTAGGCCATCACAACCTGTAGCTGACAGTTTGAGACTGAAGTCCTTGGTATCCTGCAGGTAACGCAGCACCCGCTTGATACCATTCCAGGCATGTATGCTTGGGTTTGTAGCTTCCCGGCTGAGCAGATTGGTGGCAAAAGCAATGTCCGGCCTGCTCCATTGGGACAGATACAACAGACCACCCAGAGCTGACTGAAAGAGCTCAGCGTTCTTGAACACAGCATGTTCTGCTAGCTGACTGTCTTTCACGTAGCTCGTCTCCATGGATGTCCTAACTCCTGCACAATCAGACATTCTGAACCTTTCAAGCAACTGCTCAATCTTGCCTTTCTGACTGATTGCCTTTTGGATAAGCAAACCTCCACCCCTTGGTCCCCGGAATCACAGAAAATCATCTTTTGGGACCTAGGGCCACCCTTTCTGCACTTGGCCTTTGGCACAAGGACCCAAGCCTCGCAGCCAAATACACAGAAGAAATGCACCTTGGGCTTCTTGCCATGCAGCAGAAAATAGGGCGTGTCCCCTACTACAGAATTGAACGAACGGTTCAACATGAACGCAGAAGTCCGCCAGGCGTCAGCCCAAAAACACTGGGGAAGCCCGGCATCAAACAGCAAAGCTGTGGACATCTCCTGAAGTGTTCTGTTCCTGCGTTCTGAAACACCATTCTGTTGGGGACTGTGTGGAACTGTCAACCTGTGACATATTTCCTTCTGGCAGAAGAAACTCTGCAGCGCAGACCTGGTGAATTCTCCACTGCGGTCAGTCTGAAAGCTCCGCACTTGTGTAGAGTATTGCAGTTCAACCGCCGCAATCCAATCTCTTATTAGCGGCGCAGCCTCACTCTTGTGTTTGATTGGGAAGACCGACCCATTCCTCGAATGGTCATCCACAAGCATAAGCACATATTTGGCCCCACCCACACTGGCTAATGGCATAGGGCCACACAAATCTGCATGCACCAGTTCAAAAGGCTTGTAACATATATGACGAATTTAAAAAAACTATTTAAACTTAACATCAAAAAAAGACCGGAGATTTTCCTTCTAGGAACATTACCAACAGAAATAAAGCAAAACACAAGACCACTGTTTATGTACTCAATTACGGCCGCAAGAATACACGAGCGCCAGAAGTTGGAAATGTGAAACAATA
Organism: Podarcis muralis; assembly: GCF_964188315.1. Taxonomy (NCBI): domain Eukaryota; kingdom Metazoa; phylum Chordata; class Lepidosauria; order Squamata; family Lacertidae; genus Podarcis; species Podarcis muralis. The sequence goes on from NC_135674.1 coordinate 4,767,781, forward strand.
CCAACAGTACCAACAATAATAGACTGTCAAACACTCATGGTAGAGTATTTTCACTTAGCAAAGCTGACTGGAAAAGTTAGGGGAGCCCTAAATCAAAAAGTATATAGAGAATGGATATTATTCAAGGAGTATATAAGATCACACTGTAAAAATGAAACTATCCTGGCAGAATTGAATGATACTTAGAGATGGCCGACAATACCATCTCTCCAGCTCACACGAGGTAATTTAGAGGCTGAGATGGGAGTAATCAGCCTCCCTATTTCTTCCCGGTGGAAGGGAAGATGCAGTCTCATCCGCAGCTGCCCACAAACCACCCCCGAGTTTGTAAAGAAGAAGTGAAGGAATGGGTTGGGGGCACTGGATGGAAAGCCCTCGAGGGAGCTTGGATCTCCTGGATGCTGTCTCTGTGAGCGCTCCAAGTTCCATTTCTTAAGATAAAAGATTGGATTTAAGATTTATGGACATGCTTCGAGCGAAGAAGGGGTATTTAATCTGCTAATTAAGTCAGCCACTGAGATGCCAAGAGTGACGGAGTGGAAGAAAGATAACATCAAAGAATAGCATCTAAGCTGGTATGTTGAAACGGAACAGAAAGGAGGGGGGATAAAACTTTTTCTTTTCTTACTACGATATTACCTAACAACCCTCCCCCTCCCCCAAAGAACCGTCTACGCTATTTATAGCAAGTGAGATTGGAAAATATAAACTGTGTGGAAATAATAATATTAACTAAAGCTTTTGTTCTTTGAAATATTTGGAAGAAGATAAAAGACTCTCCTGTGACGCACTATTTAATCGGGATCCGCCATTATGAGACAGACTGAGTTGCAGAGATTAATAGTCATAGGAGGAGGCAAGCTCTTACTTTGTTATTATATCTGCATTTCAAGTTCGATTTGGCAAACCTCCTCTGGAAAGACTAATGTTTGGTGCAACCTGTCTGAGAAAACTAATGAGCAAACGCCTAGATTTTATTTCATCGAAACTGAGAAAAGATGGCGTCTGCGACCCGAGAAGGACTTTTGGATGGATTCGGCATAAACACCAGCGTGTGAGGATATACTGCATATAAAAGACTTTCCAGCTGCAAAAAAAAAAAAAAGGAGAGTCATACAAAGTTCACACAGAAGTATATTATTGTTCACTTCAGCTCGCCTGTGGAAACAACTCACAGGCTATGAAAGAAAGAAGGATAACAACAAGAAGATTTAAAGAAGGGACTCAAGGCAGTAGAAACATGAGATGATTGGACCCCACTGAACTTGAAGCATGGGAACCCCCCAACAAAAAAATTATAATTTGGCAAAATATTTGGACTTTATGATATGTATTTCTCTCCTGTGTGAGTGTCTGAGGGCCCTGCTCTTGCCGCTTACCATCTACCTGGCCCGGGGCGGGGCCTGAAGCCTCACAGGGACTGCTGTGCTCCGCTGCCCAGGAGAACTCTCCTGTGTGAGTATCTGAGGGCCCTGCTCTTGCCGTTTACCATCTACCTGGCCCGGGGCGGGGCCTGAAGCCTCACAGGGACTGCTGTGCTCCGCTGCACAGGAGAACTCTCCTGTGTGAGTGTCTGAGGGCCCTGCTCTTGCCGCTTACCACCTACCTGGCCCAGGGCGGGGCCTGAAGCCTCACAGGGACTGCTGTGCTCCGCTGCCCAGGAGGACTCTCCTGTGTGAGTGTCTGAGGGCCCTGCTCTTGCCGCTTACCATCTACCTGGCCCAGGGCGGGGCCTGAAGCCTCACAGGGACTGCTGCGCTCTGCTGCCCAGGAGGACTCTCCTGTGTGAGTGTCTGAGGGCCCTGCTCTTGCCGCTTACCATCTACCTGGCCCAGGGCGGGGCCTGAAGCCTCACAGGGACTGCTGTGCTCCGCTGCCCAGGAGGACTCTCCTGTGTGAGTGTCTGAGGGACCTGCTCTTGCCGCTTACCATCTACCTGGCCCAGGGCGGGGCCTGAAGCCTCACAGGGACTGCTGCGCTCTGCTGCCCAGGAGGACTCTCCTGTGTGAGTGTCTGAGGGCCCTGCTCTTGCTGCTTACCATCTACCTGGCCCAGGGCGGGGCCTGAAGCCTCTCAGGGACTGCTGCGCTCTGCTGCCCAGGAGGACTCTCCTCTGTGAGTGTCTGAGGGCCCTGCTCTTGCCGCTTACCATCTACCTGGCCCAGGGCAGGGCCTGAAGCCTCATAAGGACTGCTGTGCTCTGCTGCCCAGGAGGACTCTCCTGTGTGAGTGTCTGAGGGCCCTGCTCCTTCCTGCCACTTACCACCTGGCCCAGGGCGGGGCCTGAAGCCTCACAGGGACTGCTGTGCTCTGCTGCCCAGGAGGACTCTCCTGTGTGAGTGTCTGGGGGCCCTGCTCCTTCCTGCCACTTACCACCTGGCCCAGGGCAGCCGCGGACATGCCTTGGACCTGGTGTTTACCTCTATGGATGTTGGTGATCTGACACTAAGTAAAAGCGAAATGAAAGAAGTGCCATGGTCAGATCACTTCCTGGTGCAACTGGACTTCTCTGCGACCCATCCCCTCTGCAGGGAGGTGGGACCGATTCGGATGGTCCACCCCCGCCACTTAATGGATCCAAATGGTTTCCAGAGAGTGGTAGGGGATGCTCTATCCCATGTTGATGGCCTTTCAGCCGATTCCCTGCTGGCCCGCTGGAATGTGGAGTTAACCAGGGCTATTGACTGTTTGGCTCCAAAGCGCCCTCTCCGATTGCATGGAGCCCCGTGGTTTTCCACGGATCTGAGGGCAATGAAACAATCGTTGAGACGGCTAGAGCGCCGGTGGCGGATAACTCATTCCGAATCTGACCGGACACAGGTTAGAGTTGAACGTCGAGCCTACCAAGTGGCGATAGCGACGGCGAAGAAGAATTTCTTCACCGCCTCTATTGCATCTGCAGAAAACAGCAGCAGGAGACTTTTTCAGGTGGTTCACAATTTAGCGGAGCCACCTGCGACATCGGGGCCCAGTACGGGCCACATGATCTCCTGCAATAATTTTGCAAAGTTTTTTGCAGATAAAATCGCTCAGATTCGGGAAGAAGTAGACTCCACCGTGGGAGCAGGGCCGGAGTGGGAGAATGCTAGAGACCTGTCTAGTCAAGTTGCGTGGGATCAATTCCAATCTGTTACCTCCGAGGATGTGGACAGGCTGCTTGGACGAGTGAAGCCAACCACCTGTCTCCTGGATCCTTGCCCATCCTGGCTTATAAAAGCTAGCCGGGAAGGACTGGGCGATGGGCTTCGTGGGGTGGTGAATGCTTCCCTCCGTGAGGGAGCCTTCCCAGACCCGCTGAAAGAGGCGGTTATTAAACCGCTTCTTAAAAAACCATCTTTAGATGCGGCCACGATGGCCAATTATCGCCCAGTCTCAAATCTTCCATTCTTGGGCAAGGTGATTGAGTGAGTGGTTGCTGAACAACTCCAGGCACGCCTGGAAGAAGCGGACCATTTGGATCCCTTCCAGTCGGGATTCAGGCCTCATCATGGGACTGAAACTGCCTTGGTCGCACTGGTTGATGATCTCCGGCGGGCTAGGGACAAAGGTGAGAGCTGTTTCCTAGTTCTGCTGGGTCTCTCAGCGGTGTTACCATCGACCATAACATCCTTCTGGACCGTCTTGAGGGGCTGGGAGCTGGGGGCACTGTCATACAGTGGTTCCGCTCCTTCCTCCTGGGCCGTGTTCAGAAAGTGGTGGTGGGGGATGAGTGTTCAGACCCCTGGGCTCTCACTTGTGGGGTGCCTCAGGGTTCTGTCCTCTCCCCCCATGCTTTTCAACATTTACATGCAGCCACTGGGAGAGTTCATCAGGAGGTTTGGGCTGGGTGTTCATCAGTATGCAGATGATACCCAGCTCTACCTCTCTTTTAAATCAAAACCAGTGAAGGTGGTGAAGGTCCTGTGTGAGTGTCTGGAAGCGGTTGGAGGATGGATGACGGCTAACAGATTGAGGTTGAATCCTGACAAGACAGAAGTACTGTTTTTGGGGGACAGGAGGCGAGCAGGTGTGGAGGATTCCCTGGTCCTGAATGGGGTAACTGTGCCCCTGAAGGACCAGGTGCGCAGCCTGGGAGTCATTTTGGACTCACAGCTGTCCATGGAGGCACAGGTCAAATCTGTATCCAGGGCAGCTGTTTACCAGCTCCATCTGGTACGTAGGCTGAGACCCTATCTGCCTGCAGACTGTCTCGCCAGAGTGGTACATGCTCTGGTTATCTCCCGCTTGGACTACTGCAATGCGCTCTACGTGGGGCTACCTTTGAAGGTGACCCGGAAACTACAACTAATCCAGAATGCGGCAGCTAGACTGGTGACTGGGAGCGGCCGCCGAGACCATATAACACCGGTCTTGAAAGACCTACATTGGCTCCCAGTACGTTTCCGAGCACAATTCAAAGTGTTGGTACTGACCTTTAAAGCCCTAAACGGCCTTGGTCCAGTATATCTGAAGGAGCGTCTCCTCCCCCATCGTTCTGCCCGGACACTGAGGTCCAACTCCGAGGGCCTTCTGGCGGTTCCCTCACTGCGAGATGCCAAGTTACAGGGAACAAGGCAGAGGGCCTTCTCGGTAGTGGCGCCCACCATGTGGAACGCCCTCCCATCAGATGTCAAAGCGGTAAACATCTACCTGACATTCAGAAGACATCTGAAGGCAGCCCTGTTCAGGGAAGTTTTTAATATGTGACATTTTAGTGTATTTTTCATCTTTGTTGGAAGCCGCCCAGAGTGGCTGGGGAAACCCAGCCAGATGGGCGGGGTACAAATAATAAATTATTATTATTATTATTATTAAGAATGTACCTTCAGTTTCTTTACATTTCCAGCATTTATTATCGGGCAAATGATAGATTTTTACAAGCTTGACTGGTGTCATGTACCACCTGTATATCATTTTCATAATATTCTCTCTTAAGGCATTACATGCCGTAAACTTCATACCTGTGGTCCATAACTGTTCCCAGTCAGCCATCATAATGTTATGTCCAACATCTTGTGCCCATTTAATCATAGCAGATTTCACCGTTTCATCCTGAGTATTCCATTTCAACAGCAAGTTATACATCCTTGACAAAGTTCAGGGAAGTTTTTAATATGTGAAATTTTAGTGTATCTTTCATCTTGTTGGAAGCCGCCCAGAGTGGCTGGGGAAACCCAGCCAGATGGGCGGGGTACAAATAATAAATTATTATTATTATTATTATTATTATTATTATTATTATTATTATTATTATTATGTATTTGTACAATTTGGAATATTCAATGTGATTTGATTGGATTGTTAAAATGGAAAACTTAATAAAAATTATTATAAAAAATAATAATAGAAGAATATACAGAAAAAGCTATAAAATAAACTGTGCAATAAAGTCAAGATATTAGAAAAAGTACAACAAGAATGATTGGAAGTTTTTGTTCTAGAAGACTTTTTTGGTCAAGATTTGATAATACAACCAACATTCTTTTATTTTAATGTTAATAATTCTTTGCTTTTTAATTTTATTCTGGTTATTCCTTTTTCATTTTCGTGTGAAATTCTGTTGTAACTATTTGTAATGTATTTGTATGATAGTATTTGAAATCAATAAAGATATATGTGAGGAGAGCCTGAGCTTACAGGGTTAAACAGCTCAGAGTGTACGCCCTGCCTACTATTGGGAGGGGGGACATTCTGCGTCATATCCGAGAGTCTAAACCCTTTGTTCTTTCTACTTTCGCTTTTGAGGAGAGTGGACGTGTTTTTCACGATGTCTGCTGTGATAGATAATGCATAGTTTCTGCTTAAATAAAAACTGCTTTTAGCTGCTAAGATCCTGAGTGGACTTTATTTAAGCACACTGAAGAATGCACTTGAGTTTGCAGCTTTCTCTGACTGCTGCTGATCTCTGCGTGTTGCTCAGAGCCTTTGGAATGTGGCCTTTGAAGTCCGGAGGCCTGGCCGGTAGCTGCGCAGCTGAAACGGGCTGGACGCCAGGATTTATCTGAGTAATAAATCTATTTCAGGTTATGTACGACAGTTACGGAAAGCCTGCTTTGAAGTGCTGTGTGCTTAAAAAGGCTGTAGAAAGCTGAGAAGCTGCTGTTTTTGCTGCCGGAAAAAAAAGACTGCTTTGAGGCTCTGCCTGGGAGAAAGCAGGGAGGCTGGCTGTGAGCTGTGCGCTGCAAAGGGACGCAATGCCAGAGGCCTATCCTCGGAGCCGGTTGGTACGCATGAGTACTCCAAAGCCCCAAGGGGGGGGGGGGACCGGGGGAGGAGATGGCAGAACTCCAGGAGAGTTTCAACGACCCCTTCGAAAGATTAAATCAGCAAAATTGGGAGGACTGGTCAAGAAGAGCACGGGCATGGCTCACAGGGAAAGGCCTGTGGGGCTGTGTTCAACGTGAACCTACCCCAGCAGCTGCTGGTGCTGATGAGGCAGCCAGAGTGCAGGCAGCTACAGCACAGAGAAGGGACCAGAGGACTTATGGGCTTTTAATCCTTGCCCTGGATTCATCCCAGCTCCCTCATGTTGATGGTTTGACCACTGCGAAAGCCGTCTGGGACGCTTTGGAGCGTGTCCACCAGAGAACGATGGCTGGGGCCAAGATCCATACTACTAGGAGCCTTTTTGAGTTGAAGCTTCAGCCGGGGGGGGGGGGGTCAATGCAGGAGCATATAACCCAGATGCTGGCAGCGTTCAACAGGCTCCGGCAGTTACAGGTCCCTCTCTCTGAGGAGCTCAAAGTGTATATTCTTTTGAGCTCATTGGACAGGAGCTATGAGACGTTGTGTCTGACCTTGGAAGCGATGCCGGCTGACCAATTAAATCTTGATTACTTGATTACTTCCGGTCAGCGCCAGCGATTAAAGGCGGATTTGCCTCCGAGCTCCGGGGGAAGTCTGTTCCGCGGGTTCGGGTCCTGCAGCTACGGCGAAGCGGGGACCCTTAAAAATCACAGGCGCGGAAGCCTGTGAACGAGGAGACCCAGCGGGCACCTTTTGCGCCCCCCCCAAAACCGCAAAGGAGCCTTTTTAAAGTCTTCGGAGCGGTAGCGGAGCGGTAGCGGGTGAGTGGCGCGGTGCTGAGGGTCGTCTACATCCGGAGCAGCAGGCACAGCAGGAGCTGCTGCTTCGCAATTCAAACCAAAAGTTATGTCATCTGAAGAGTTATTGGCTCAAGCATTGGGCAAGATTGATGCATCTTTGGAAAAATTAGCTAAACAGGTTGCAGAGACAAATAAACAAGTTGCTGAGACAAATAAACAAGTAGCTGAGGCCTCAGCAAAAATTGATCTGAACACTACAAGTATCAATGAATTGGGAAAGAAGGTGAACTCCAATACACAGTCTATTGAAAAATTATTGGAGGAACCGGCTACGACTCAAAAGTTAGCAGAGGAAGCTAAGGAAGTTGCAACCGCGGCTCAAGAGAAGATACCACCGGTATATAAGAAACTAGAAGAGCACGACCTGACACTGTCAATGATAGAATTACAGAGAAAGGAGAAACAAAACAAAAATTCCTTCCAGTAGCACCTTAAAGACCAACTAAGTTAGTTCTTGGTATGAGCTTTCGTGTGCATGCACACTTCTTCAGATACACTGAAACAGAAGTTGCCAGATCCTTCTATATAGTGAGAAGGTGGGGAGGGGTATTACTCAGAAGGGTGGTGGGAATGGGTGATTGGCAGATAGCTGTGATGAGCCTCTTAACGACTGCAATAGGTCTTACAGGAAAAAGCAAGGGGTGAGAAGGTGATAATTATCTCATTATACATGACAAAGACATTTTTCACCTTCTCACCCCTTGCTTTTTCCTGTAAGACCTATTGCAGTCGTTAAGAGTCGTCAACAGGCTCATCACAGCTATCTGCCAAGCACCCATTCCCACCACCCTTCTGAGTAATACCCCTCCCCACCTTCTCACTATATAGAAGGATCTGGCAACTTCTGTTTCAGTGTATCTGAAGAAGTGTGCATGCACACGAAAGCTCATACCAAGAACTAACTTAGTTGGTCTTTAAGGTGCTACTGGAAGGAATTTTTTTTTTGTTTTGACTATGGCAGACCAACACGGCTACCTATCTGTAAGAGAAAGGAGAGGAATTTAAGAATCAGAGGTGTACCAGAAAGTGAGAAAACCAATCTGGTAGATTTCCTCACAAAGGAACTAACAGACTTTTGGCAACAGGACCTGGGGAAAGAAGAATTCAAGATAGTGAGTGCATTCAGACTTGGTAAAAGACAAGGAAAGAATAAAGCAAGAGATTGTTTGATCACCTTAAGAACAAAAGAGGAAAGAGATAAAATTCTGAATTTGCACTATCAAAGAACACTGGAAATTGAAGAGTCATTTGTGGAGATCTTCAAGGATATACCTAAACATATCTTGGATGTAAGGGCCTATTACAGAGATCTGGTTGTTCTACTAAGAAGAAATAGAATACTCTTCAGGTGGGAATTTCCTCAAGGTCTGTCTTTTAAATACAGAGGAAAGAAAATAAGAATAAGGACAGTAAATGATAAGGATAAGTTCTTGAAAGATCACGAGGAGGATCTACAGAAGGAAGTGGAGTCTGGTGAGGAGCCATCGGCGTCAGGAAAAGGAATTTTAGACATAGCAAAGCTATCATTTGGATTTCCTGGCCCAGGGAAAGACAAACCACTGACAGAAGAAGAACAACAACTTGGTGCAGTTGGAGGAAAAACTAAGTAATTTACTATGGCTCTGCAACTTCTAAGCTGGAATTGTAATGGACTGAACTCCCCTTGAAAGAGAAAAGGTGTCTTTCATATTTTAAAAAAAGAACAATTGGACTTGATATGTTTACAGGAAACACATGTGTCAGGGGTTCAGGGACAGAGGCACAGGCGAGGGAGGAGACGGAGAGCGAGGGGGAAGAATCCCAGGACAGCGAGGAAGAGGATGACAATGACTTGAGGGATTCCATGAGTCTTTCAAGTGAATCGGAGGATTCCCAGAAGGGGGCGCCTGTGGTCAGGCCAAGGGGAGTCACAGGGGGGACTCGTCAGGAGCAGGGGACCAGCAGGGGAACCCAAAGTGGGAGCTGGGAGTCGGGACCGGCTTCTCCGCCAGAGCGCAGTGAAGGGGGTGGAGATTCCAGAGTGACAGGGGAAGCAGGTCAGAAAGCAGAGAGGGAGGGGAGATCGGAGCAAGACATCCTCCCGGAAGGGGAGGGGAGTAGTGCAGGGAGTAGTGTAACTGTCAAGAGGAAGGTTAGAGGTTGCGAACGCGCGCCAAGTTCAAATGTGGAGGCGCGCGGAAGAACAGGGAGCCCGGAGGAGGAGCCAGGTCCCAAAGCACGCAGGAGGGGGGAAGAGCTGTCTGGGGATTCCGCGTCAGGGGAATCCAGGAGGGGCGAAACCCCAGGGGGCAGGAAGACCCTGCGGAAAAGGAAAGAAAGGAAGAGGTGGAGCAGCACAAGCCTCTTAAACTGGTGCAGAGGAGGGACTGACTCAGAGGGGACTTCAGCGGTCTAAGCGTAACAGACGTGGGGCTGCGCGACTCGGCTGTGGAGCGTACAATACACTGCAATAAACATCTTTGTATATAAACTGGACTTGGCGTTGGTCTCTTGTGAGCTGGGACCTGAGGCAGCCCTGACAACATGTAATGAGGCTACACAGGAAAATACTTATTAACAAGAGATTGGGACAAGAGTTTATCTCGTCTGACAAGGTTAAAAAGAGAGGAGTGGTGATATACGCAAAGGAGAAACTTTCACCGAAATTAATCTTTAAAGATGAACAAGGAAGATATTTGGCAATTGAAATTCAGTTTCAAGGAGAGAAATTTTTGATTGTAGGGGTGTATGCACCGAACGAGGGGAAATCCAATTTTTTTAAGAAGTTGCATGAGACCTGTCAGGGAACTGACATCGGAGCAGAGGGGAGAGGCGGTACTTCCCGATTCTGCAGGAGAAGGAACGAGTAAGGGTAGAGAGAGAACGTCATCTGGGGAAGAATGTCCAGGTGACACCAGGAAGAAGGAAGAGGGGGAAAGCATCTTGGAGGAGAGGCTCCGAGACTCTGGCACGGAAGGCAGTGAAGAGAGTGGAGGGCCACCCCTGGGCATGCCCACTCTGCGCAGAAGGGTTTCGCGCAGAGAGGGGAGGCGGAGATTATCTGTCAAGGAGCTTCTATGCTGGAGGAAATTTAGAAAACGCCCACTCACGGATTCGTCGAGCGACTGAGCAGCAGCAGCACCCAAGCTGCTCAGTCAGGGAAGACACACCCCAATCCTAAGCAGTTTGGAACCGCGAGAAGGTTACACACAAGCAACCCCAATTCCCGTGACAGCAATCCGTGAGTCTTTTACATTGCTTGTGTGCTAGAGCACTGGGGAACAGTCATGAGTCAAACAGAAGAAGCAGGCGCAGGAGAGGGAGCCAGAGGCGGGCAGAGTCTTGAGGAGAGAAATCGAGACCTGGAGCAGCAACTGGCTCTACTAGCGGCACGGCTGGATGAGAGGAGGACACATGACGCCCAGGGGAAGATTACCCCCATCGCAAGAAAGGTACCGGGACTTGTGCAGAAGTTTGGGGGGAACCCCAGAGACTATAACGCTTTTAAGACTGAAGTGCAGTATGCGTTGGACCTGCAGTACGCTGATTTTACCGACGATGGGGGGAGAGTTGCTTTCGTGGTGGGGCACCTGGAGGGGCGAGCCAGAGATTGGGTCCGCCCCTTAATGGCAGCGGAGAACGCTGCCTTGAAGGACTTGAGAAAGTTCTTTTCTGCGATGGACCACATGTTCTCGAGTGATGTGGAACTGAGTGTGACGCGCAAAGAACTGATGGGGTGCAAACAAGGAAACCAGTCAGTGAGAGAGTACTGGTCGAGATTTGCTATGTTGATCCATAAACTTGGGTGGGATCTGAGTTCGGAACCAATTCAAATGTTATTTGAGGAGGGGTTATCCCCTTGGGTGAGAGACGAACTTTCCCGCTCGCCCCGCCCGCAATCGATGGACCAGCTGACCAAGTTGGCGCTCGCTGTGGGAGTTAGACAAGAAACGCGCGCTTTGGAAAGGCGGGAAGGGAGGCCAGAGCGTTGGCATGACAACCGGATTCCAGACATGCCAGCGTCGGCAGTGTCGCCCGAGGAGCCAATGGAGATCGGAGGAGTGAGCGCGTGCGGGTTTTCAAACGCCAGCGAGGTGCGCAAGAAGGAGGGGAAAAACAGCAAGAGGTGTTTCCTCTGCCAGCAGCCGGGACATTTTGCCAGAGCATGCCCTCAGAAGAAGGCGTGGCAAGGAATGGTGGGGGCAGTGGGGAGTGAGGAGGAGAAGAAGGAGGAGTCGGGAAACGGCAAGGCTTGGCTGCAGGAAGGAGGGCACAGCAGCCAGGCGAGCAACCAGTAGAAGTGCCCAAACCAGACCCCCCCGAGCAGCCATTGCAATAGAGGTGGTGCTAGAACTCCCAAACGGACACCCCATCAAAGTGAAGGCACTGCTGGATTCAGGCAGCTCTTGCAACTTCTTTAGCAACGATTTTGCGCTAGAGCACCAGCTCCAGGTGGTGCCTTTGGAACATCCACTGCAAGTAACCACGATAGATGGGAGAGTACTTTTGGGAGGGGAGGTAACCCACCAGACCTCTCCCATGAAAATGACAGTTTCCAGACATACTGAAACCATTGCCTTCCATGTAGCCACCCTAGCAGGACCACCCATCATACTGGGAATGAGTTGGTTGGCATTACACGACCCAGTAGTAGGGTGGCACCAGAGGACAGTCACTTTTGGGTCAGCTCACTGCGTAGAGCACTGCCACGGAGGGGAAACCTCGAGGATGGCAGTAGCCAGGGTGGCAGGGATGGCGGTGGGAGAAAAGGGGAGGGTACCACCTCAGTATGCAGACCTGGAAGAAGTCTTCAGCGAGAGAGAGGCGGATAGACTACCCCCTCACTGGCCCTTTGACTGTCAGATCAACCTACTCCCAGGGGCTCAGTTACCAGTGGGTAAGCTGTATGCCATGTCTGATAGGGAGATGCAGGAGTTGAGAAAGTTCATTGACAAGAATCTGAAGAGGGGCTTTATACGTGAATCAAGGGCGGTGGGGGGCAGTCCAGTGTTCTTTGTGGACAAAAGAGACTCCAAAGAACTACGATTGGTCGTAGATTTCAGGTCCGTCAACAGGGTGTCGGAACCTGTGACTTTCCCTATGCCCAGGATTGATGACATTTTGGCCAGGGTGAGGAAGGGGAAGATTTTTACTAAGCTGGACCTTCGGGGGGCGTACAACTTGATAAGGATGAGGGAGGGGGATGAATGGAAAACCACCATGTTCACCCCTCTGGGAGCCTTTGAGTACCTAGTTATGCCCTTCGGACTCCAATCAGGCTCATCCACATTTCAAAGTTTCATGCACCATGTGTTGGGGCCATTGCTCTACAAGAATTGCGTAGCTTTCCTGGACGACGTCCTAATCTACTCAGAGAACGAGGAGCAGCATGTAAAGGACGTCAGGGAAGTGCTGAAGAGACTGCAGGAGCACCAGCTGTGGGTCAAACTGGAGAAGTGCCAATTCCACGCTCGAGAGGTGGAGTTCCTTGGCTATCGGTTGTCAGACAAGGGCTTGGCCATGGACCCGGGCAAGGTGCAGGCAGTGCTAGAATGGAAGCCTCCCAAGAACAGGAAGGACGTGCAGAGGTTCTTGGGGTTTGCAAATTTCTACAGGAAGTTCATCAAGAACTTCGCCCATCTAACGGCACCCATAATGGATTGTCTCAGCAGTAAGAAGAAGTTCGAATGGACGGAAGAGGCCCAGCGTTCCTTTGAAAAGCTTAAGAGGGCTTTTGCGTCGGAAGAGCAGCTCCTACATGTGGACCTGCGGAAGCCGATGAGGCTAGAGACGGACGTGTCAGACAGAGCTGTAGGGGGAATATTGCTCCAGCAGGCACATGGGGAGTGGAAACCGTGTGCCTTCTTCTTAAGGAAGCTTAACAAGTCAGAGCAAAACTACACAGTGTACGATCGAGAACTGCTGGCAATTCACGAGGCGTTTCGACGGTGGCAACATTTTCTCATAGGCGCACAGCACAAGGTCCAGGTGTGTACTGACCACAAGAACCTGGAGTATTGGAGAACGGCAAGAGTGCTCAACCAACGACAGGTGCGGTGGGCTCAAGAGTTTTCCAAGTTTAATTTTGAGATTAGGTACGTGCCCGGGAAGGAAAATGTCAGAGCAGATGCCCTCTCCCGCAAGCCTGAATATGAGGAAGGGGAGGGAGGACAAGAAGCACGACATGTCATTCCCGAGGACAAATGGGTGTGTGGGGGAGTGTTCGTAGGGAGGCAAGAGCTAGCCGGGTTGACGAGGGATGATCAATATGCACAAACCAAGATGCGAGAGATTGGGATCTCTGGGGAAACTCAGGGGGAGTTTGAAGTCAAGGACGGAGCATTGTACTATAGGGGGGCCTTGTACATACCTGAGGGGGAATTGAGAAGCAGAATACTCAAACAGATGCATGACAATCCCACGGCGGGACATTTTGGACAACATAAAACTATGTTACGGGTCACCAGGCAATTTTGGTGGCCACGGGTGAGAGAGGATGTGAAGCAGTATGTACGAGGGTGCCAGGTTTGCCAGATAGCGAAGGGGGAGAGGTCGGCTCCTGCGGGGTTACTGGAACCATTACCTACACCAGAGAGACCATGGGAGGTGGTATCAATTGACTTTATGACTGATTTACCCAAGGCCAGGGGGAAAACGGCAGTAATGGTGGTTGTTGATTTGATGACAAAGATGTGCCATTTTATTGCGTGTTCGCATGCGGTGACTGCAGAAGAAACGGCCAAATTGTTTGTAGAGCATGTTTTCAGGTTGCATGGCGCCCCCTTGAGGATTTTATCCGATAGAGGCCGGCAGTTCACGTCACGTTTCTGGAGAAAACTTATGAGTCTGCTGGACGTGGAGGTGGTGTTCTCTACGGCCAGGCATCCAGAGACTAATGGACAGGCAGAGAGAGCGAACAGCGTGCTGCAACAATATCTACGCTGCTACGTCAACGAGAGGGAGAAGGACTGGGTGGACAAATTAGCGTTGGCTGAGTTTGCATACAATAACGCAGAACATGTGTCCACAGGGATGAGCCCGTTTATGGCAAATTACGGGTGTCACCCCAGGGCTTTTCCAGGGGAAGGGGAGGGAAGTTGGAGTGTTCCCGCAGCGGAGGAGTTTGTGGAAGAAATGGAGGCTTTACACCAACAGCTTAAGTTAAACCTGGAGAGAGCCAAGGAAGTGTATAAGAGGCAGGCAGATCGGCACCGCAGGGAGGGAGAAAGCATAAGAGTGGGGGACCAGGTGTGGTTGTCCACCAAAGGGTTACCGTTCAAAGGGGGATGCAAGAAACTACGGCCAAAGAGGCTGGGACCGTTCGAAGTAACTCAGCAAGTCAATCCGGTGACCTTTAGGCTCAAATTGCCATCTCACATGAAATTGCACCCGGTGTTTCACAGGTCCTTACTTTCACCATTCAGGGAAGGGAGGGAGTGTCTGGGTCAGCAAAATAGAACACCCTTACATCCACAGATGGAGGAAAGGGAACTCAGTGGACATGCAGCTGAGATTCTCGATTCCAGGTGGAAAGGGGGGAGGGGGGAGTATTTGGTGGCATGGGAGGGGGAAACAGCTGAGGAAAATGCATGGGTCCCAGCAGAAGAAATGAGGGATGAGTACCTGCAGGAGGAGTTTCATAGCAGGTACCCGAGAAAGCCCAAACCACCAGAGAGATTCTGGAGGGAGCAATTTGGCACCACCAATGAGGAGGAAGAGTTTGCGGGTTTTCCCGTCTCCGACGAGGAGGGAGGGGGTTGGCCCGAAGAAGAATCCAAGTGGGAAGATTGGGAAGAGGAGAGAGAGAGCAGCAAGTGGAGAAGGGTGTTTGAACCGTCAGATGGAGAGGAGAGTTCTTTCCGAGGGTTCCCTGCATCTCCGTCAGAGGGAAGGACGGGGGGAGGGGAGGGCCCTGGGAGGGAGGTGGATGTCAGGGAACTGACATCGGAGCAGAGGGGAGAGGCGGTACTTCCCGATTCTGCAGGAGAAGGAACGAGTAAGGGTAGAGAGAGAACGTCATCTGGGGAAGAATGTCCAGGTGACACCAGGGAGAAGGAAGCGGGGGAAAGCATCTTGGAGGAGAGGCTCCGAGACTCTGGCACGGAAGGCAGTGAAGAGAGTGGAGGGCCACCCCTGGGCACGCCCACTCTGCGCAGAAGGGTTTCGCGCAGAGAGGGGAGGCGGAGATTATCTGTCAAGGAGCTTCTATGCTGGAGGAAATTTAGAAAACGCCCACTCACGGATTCGTCGAGCGACTGAGCAGCAGCAGCACCCAAGCTGCTCAGTCAGGGAAGACACACCCCAATCCTAAGCAGTTTGGAACCGCGAGAAGGTTACACACAAGCAACCCCAATTCCCGTGACAAGACCCTTATGGACTTTATGGACTATAATATAATCCTGATGGGAGATATGAATGGAGTCGTATCTACAAACATGGACAAGGCCCAAAAACAGGTAGTCACCAAAGATGGCAGACTACCAAAAACTTTCTTTGAAATGACTGACAATATGGATTTGATTGACATCTGGAGAACTAAGAACCCCCTGGGGAGAGAGGGAACTTTTTTCTCTGAAGCCAAGATGACATGGACTAGAATTGACCAAATTTTGATTACTAGAGGAATGGCACCAAAGATAAAAAAGTGGAAATCTGCCCTAAAACCTGCTCTGACCATAACGCTGTAAAGATGGAGATGAAGCAAACAACAACCGGCACCTTTAGATGGAGGATGAATGACACCCTTTTTAGAGATGAAGAAGTGTACAAGAAGGCCCAAAAAACTTTGAGAGACTACTTCGAAATAAATTTGTCAACAAATGTTGAAAAAAGAGTAATCTGGGACGCAAGTAAAGCTGTGATGAGAGGGTTCTTGATACAACAGAATGCAATAAAGAAGAGAAGTCGAAATGAGAAAAAAGATGAAATTTTGGAGAAAATAAAAGAAGGTGAGAAAAAATTGAGAGTAAAGCCAAAGTCGCTGGAGATTTTGAGAGAAATAAAACTTTATCAAGTACAATATATGGAACTGATGAATCAGGAAATAGAATGGAAAATTAAACAAATGAGACAGAAGACATTTGAATCTGCGAATAAATGTGGGAAATTACTGGCTTGGCAATTGAAAAAAAGACAAAAATTGAATACCATCACAAACTTGGAAGTAGAAGGGAAAGACATATATAATCCAAATGAGATTAGAAATTGCTTCCAGAAGTACTTTAAGCAACTATATGCACAAGGGCCACAGAATGAAAGGGACATTGACTGTTTTTTGAAAACAAATGGATTACAAAAAATCTCACAAGAAAGTAAATTAATGTTGAACTGTAAAATATCTGACCAGGAGATAGAAGATGCCATTCAAAACATGCAACTGGGTAAATCTCCAGGACTGGATGGGCTGACTTCCAGATACTATAGATCCTTGAAGGACTGGTTAATACAACCTTTGAAGGAAGTCTGCAATGAGATTTTGGAAGGGAAAAGGGCACCAGAAACGTGGAAAGAGGCTTATATTACACTTATACCGAAAACAGAGACTGAAAAGACTCAACTTAAGAACTACCGTCCCATATCCCTATTAAATGTGGATTATAAAATCTTTGCTGACATTTTGGCTAAGAGACTGAAAAAAGTATTGATTGAAGTGATTCATAAGGACCAAGCGGGCCTTTTCTCTGGTAGATTGTTCCAGGTCGGTTAAGTAAATAGACCAGCCAAATTACAAGATTATAAATATTAAATATAACCTCAGAGGGATGGTCAGGACAGGGAGAAAGATAATAATAACCAGATGCAGATAAATTAATAATCTCAATACTTAAAACTTGGCAGAGGTAATAAAATAATAGTAGTAAAACATAATAATAATAATAATAAGATCCTAGGCGAGGAATCCGGGTGACGACACTAATGTCATTCAGATAGCAGCTCTCAGTCTCATTGCTCTCTCGATAAATTTGGCAACCTTCTCTGTTGTCGAGCTGTTCTGGTCGGCTAGGAGTGAGAACAGTTTGGCTTCACAAGAGTGGCCCGGGATGGCAGATAGGAGCGGCGTGATGGTCTCGTCCCTGAGATCTTTATATAGGGAGCAAGACAAGAGAACGTGTGACACAGTCTCTACGTAGCCAGCTCCACAGGGACAGAGCCGGTTCTCGAATGTAATTTTTTGATATCTACCTTCAAGAACAGCTGAGGGTAACATATTTAGTCTGGCCAGTGTAAAGGCCCGTCTGAGTTTTGGAATGGTTAAGGTAGACAAATAAGGTGCCCGAAAATCAAAGTGGGAGGGGGACAGATAAGCGTACCAAGCACTAAATTTCTTAATATAGGCCAGATTATTCTGCTGCTCAATATCCTTCATGCGCTGATCAATAATAGTTTTTGCCTTGGGGAGACCCATTTTCAGGAGATGCTGTGCTTGGAGGCCACATATAAGTAGTTTTTGATGCATTACTTTGGACCACCAACTTCTATGAGCATCTCGTGCTACTAGAGGTAGTAGTCCGGATGGGTTTAAATTTAAGTGAAGCCAATAGTTAAATGTTCTTAACCAGGTTCGGGTTTCGACGGAGAGGAGGCCAGTCTCCAGCCGTAGGGCCGCATTTGGTGCGCATGGTGGAACGGCTAGAATCTGTCTTAAGAATTTAGACTGGACCGTTTCAAGTGTGCGGCAATGATTTCCCGTCCAGATTTGGGCCCCGTAGAGTAATTGCGCCAAGGGTTTTGCTTGAAAGATCTCCAGAGCTGCTGGGATATGTCTGCCCCCTTTCGTAAAGTAAAAGCGAGACAGTATTTTTGCGCTTTGAGGTGCTTTTTCCCTAGCATATTTATGATGGGCCTCCCAGGCCCCTGTTGACTGGAAAACTACTCCGAGGTATTTGAAGATTTTGACCTGTTCTATTGGCTGATTGTCCATCTCCCATCTGTGATGTCTGTGTCTCCTAGCGAAGACCATGACTTTGGTTTTTTGGTGATTAACCACCAATTGATCTCTCCTGCAGTAGGCTGAGAATTCTCTTAGTAGCCTTCTGAGGCCTACTTTAGTTCGTGATAAGAGAACCGCGTCGTCTGCATAGAGGAGTACTGAAATTGGTTTTTCGGCCAGTTTGGGGGCATGAAACTCCAGGGATGTTAGGTATTTGACCATGTCATTTATATATAAGTTGAATAAGGCCGGGGCTAAAATACAGCCCTGCTTGACTCCTTTGGTGGCTTGCCCATTTACTGAGGTTCTTACATATAACTTGGAGTCTTTATATAGGCTTTTTATCAAGAATAGTAATCTTTTGTCAATGTTGGTAGCATTGAGTTTAGCCCAAAGTTTGACTCGTGAGATCGAGTCAAAGGCTGCCTTCAGGTCAATAAATGCTGCGTATAGAATCCCACGTGTTTTATTGGTGTATTTGTCAATGAGGTGTGCTAATACGAAACAATGGTCTATTGTTGTTCTGCCCTGTCTGAAGCCGGCTTGCTCCTCTGCCAGAACTGCCTCAGTTTCCATCCAATCAATTAGTTTGATGTGGAGATGTTTGGCATACAATTTGCTGGGGATAGTAAGGAGGCTAATGGGTCTATAGCTCGCTGGATCTGCCATAGGACCCTTTTTATAGATTGGAATGATTACTGCCTCTGTCCAGCAGCCAGGGATTATGCCTGTTGAATCGATGTATGTGAATATTGACGCCATTATAGGAGCCCACCAACTGATATTGTTCTTCATGAGCTCTGCTGGAATGTGGTCTATGCCCGGGGCTTTGTTGTTTTTCAGTTGGGCAATTAGTTTCCCCACCTCCTCTATGGAGACAGGAGGCCAATATGGTAAATTCTCGGAGTAGGCACTTGGATCATTGTGCTGAGCTTTGTCGTCATAGAAGAGGTTTTGGAAATATTTCATCCACTCCTGGGGTTCTACAGTACATGTGGGGCCAATCCGCTCTTGGCCCAGGAGCCCCCTAATGGTACGCCAGAAGGAGGTTGAGTCTTTCTCATTCGAGGTCTTCACTAGGTTACACCAGGCCAATCTCTCAGCTTTTTGTTTTTTTACCTTTAATAGCTATTTATAGTTTCGTCTTAAATCGATGTAAGCCATAAATAGTGAGGGTGTTCCGGTGTTTCTGTAATTCCGGTATGTTGATCTCAGACGTTTCCTTGCTTGTCTGCACTCCAAATCAAACCATCTCTCTTGATCCTTTGCCCGCTTTGTAACAGAATTAAGTATCTCAGTTGTTAGAAAGGTCTTTAGTCTTGCTAATAACTCGTTGAACGAGTCCATGGCCTTTCCCCCGGTATTAGCTGATACAATGGCTGTGTATATGGTCTTCACGTCTTCCGAATGGAGGAGATGAGTTAGCTCTGTATTGAGCATGGGGGTCCATTTAATTCTTCTGGGGGCCATTGATCCCAGATTAACGATGGGGGCGTAGCAAAGGTTAGCCGTGGGTTTGTTAGACGATGGGCCATTGAGCGCTAAAATTAGTGGGAGGTGGTCACTTTTGGTGTTATGTCCCACTTGAAACTTCGACACAGAGTTATAGGCGAATCTTGATATCAGAATATAGTCTATCACACTTCCTCCCATCTTTGAAAAATGGGTATACTCCCCTGGGCGATCCTCTTCCTTACTACCGTTTATTATCATCAGCTCCCTTCTTTTTGCGACCTGGGCTAGAGATAGCCCCAAGAAGTTGCATTTATTATCTTTAGAAAGTCGTGAAACGCCTGCTTCGGTTGGACTTTCAGGGTCCTGAATCTGATTATATTGGCTATAAAGATTGTTGTCATCAATTCCCATACGGGCGTTGAAATCCCCCCCGATTATAATCGGTGTAGAAGGGTGGGAAGATTCTATGGACTCTAGAAATGCCTCTAACTCTGCCCAGTTAGCTTTCACTATAGATTTTTTTTGGCAGGGGGGCAGATAGACATTGACCACTACCAGTGCATCTCTCTTAAATTTGAGTAGGACTGCCGTGGCTAGTGAATTGCAGTTTGGGAGGGCTTTTAAGGAATGTTCAAGCTCTGTGGAGATAAGGCTAGCTAAACCTCCACTAGGCCTACCTCCCTTCACAGATGGAGTAGCAAATAGGGAGTGACAAGAATACCCATTGAACAGGATGGGGTTGCTGTACCAGGTCTCCTGCAGGAGGATGATATCGAATCGCTTAAGAAACATTGCAAGTTGTTGATTGTTTTTCTTAGCGCGCCATCCTGCAATGTTCCAGGACAGCAGCTTTAATTCTCTGTCCCTCCATGGTGTGGCTTGGGGACTTAAGGGGGTGGTTTGGACTTGGGGGAGTAGCTATTTCATTTGGGGAGAGTTTTAGATAGTTGAACCAGGTACTCGGGGATGTGACAGTCTGTTTTCGTTTTGCCTTACCATACACCAGCGGGGGCTGCGATTGGTCTTCCGAATCTACACATTTAAAGGCGCCTCCCACCGTCCTCTTGTCCACTAGGCACTTGGGGGATATAGGCCGTATGTGTGAGCCTTCCGTAGTTTCAACATGGGCCTCCTTTTTGGTCAGTCTGCTTCTTAGGGTGTCCAGTCTGACCAAGATTTCCTTTTGGGCTGGCATCTGCAGTGACCAGAACCGATTTATTAGGGCATGTTCTTCTATGGAAAAAGAGTCCTCTCTGTCGTTCAAATGAAGTTGAGTATCAGTAGGATCTATGTTTTCCTGCTGGTGCACTAGGCTCTGGTTTTGCTGGTTTTGTTGCATGTGCACTCTATCGTTTTGTACCTCTGTTCCTGGTCTCCCTTCCCCCTTGACCGCCAGTAGGGAGGTTAGCGGGGCTCTGTTTTCAAAGATTCTTAATAAATCTATTCCTTTCTTTAAAAAAATTTTTTTTTTATAAATTTTTTATTCAAGTTTCAAAATTTTTTATAACAACACAACAAAACAATACAATAGAACAAACAAACAAACAAACAAACAAAACCCAAGTATAATTTCAACCCTTATTTTCTTATAACTTACTTCCCCGACTTCCTCATACCTCCCCTTTCTGTATTCCAATTTCTAATTTATTATTCAGCAAATCCTTCCCTTGTTTTTCACTTAATTTTTGACCTTTCTTTTCTTTTTTACTTATCCATTGCCGCTGATAACCACATATTTTCTAACCCAACGTCATTCTAACATTCATTAATTTTACAATATTTCTTAAGATAGTCCTTGAATTTCTTCCAATCTTCTTCCGCTGTTTCTCTTCCCTGGTTTCGGATTCTGCCAGTCATCTCTGCCAGTCCCATGTAGTCTATCACCTTCATCTGCCATTCTTCCAAGGTGGGTAGATCTTGTGTCTTCCAGTACTTTGCGATAAGTATTCTTGCTGCTGTTGTAGCGTACATAAAAAACGTTCTATCCTTCTTTGACACCAATTGGCCGACAATACCCAAAAGAAAGGCCTCTGGTTTCTTCAGAAACGTATATTTAAATACCTTTTTCAATTCATTATATATCATTTCCCAGAATGCCTTAATCTTTGGGCACGTCCACCAAAGGTGAAAGAATGTACCTTCATTTTCCTTACATTTCCAACATTTATTATCAGGCAAGTGGTAAATTTTTGCAAGTTTGACTGGGGTCATGTACCACCTATAGATCATTTTCCTAATATTTTCTCTTAAGGCATTACATGCCGTAAATTTCATCCCAGTGGTCCACAACTTTTCCCAGTCAGCAAACATAATGTTATGACCAATATCCTGTGCCCACTTAATCATTGCTGATTTAACCGTTTCATCTTGTGTATTCCATTTCAACAGCAAGTTATACATTTTTGACAAGTTTTTAGTATTGGATTCTAGCAATTCTGTCTCTAATTTTGATTTTTCCACCTGGAAGCCAATTTTCCTGTCCAACTTAAAAACCTCCATTATTTGATAATAGTGAAGCCAATCTCTCACTTTATCTTTTAGTTTCTCAAAACTCTGCAATTTCAATCTGTCCCCTTCTTGTTCCAAAATTTCCCAATATCTCGGCCATTTAGACTCCATATTGAGTTTTTTCCCCAGCCTTTGCCTCCATTGGCGACAACCACCTTGGAGTTTTATTTTCCAACAAGTCTTTGTATCTAATCCAGACATTATATAGTGCTTTCCTGACAATATGATTTTTAAAGGCTTTGTGAGCTTTAACCTTGTCATACCACAAATATGCATGCCACCCAAAAGTGTTGTTAAAACCTTCTAGGTCCAAAATGTCTGTGTTCTCAAGAAGTAGCCAGTCTTTCAACCAGCAGAAAGCTGCCGATTCATAATACAGTTTAAGGTCTGGCAGGGCAAATCCCCCCCCCCCCTTTACTTTGCATCAGTTAAAATCTTAAATTTAATTCTGGGTTTCTTGCCCTGCCAGACAAATTTCGAAATATGTTTCTGCCACTTCTTGAAACAATCCATCTTGTCCACTATTTGCAATGTTTGAAACAAAAACAACATTCTAGGCAATACATTCATCTTTATAGCTGCAATTCGACCCAACAAGGAAAGCTTCAGATTTGACCAACTTTCTAAATCTTTTTTCACTTCTGTCCAGGATTTCTCATAATTGTCTTTAAATAAGTTCACATTTTAGCTGTCATATTTATCCCCAGATATTTCACTTTCTTAACCACAGTTAATCCTGTCTCATTCTGAAACCTCTCTTTTTCAAAAGGTGTTAAATTTTTCTCCAATACCTTAGTTTTGAACTTATTCAATTTGAATCCTGCTACTTGACCAAACTCTTGAATTAATTCTAAGACCCTTTTCGTACTAGATTCAGGCTCTTGTAATGTAAGTACCAAATCATCTGCGAATGCTCTCAATTTGTATTGTTTAGCTCCGACCTGCACTCCTTTAACCAACTGGTCCCTTATGATCATGTTCAGCAAAACCTCCAGGACTGATATAAAAAGTAATGGAGAAATTGGGCATCCCTGACGTGTCCCTTTTTCTATCTTAAATTCTTCTGTAACCACATTGTTTACAATCAACTTTGCTTTTTGTTCAGAGTATATTGCACCTATACCATTTTCAAACCCTTGGCCTACCCCCATCCCCCGGAGATTCTTCATCATAAAGCTCCAAGAAATATTGTCAAAGGCTTTCTCCGCGTCCACAAATATCAAAACTACTTTAGTGTTTATGTTCACTTCCAACTTTTCCAAAATGTCAATTATATTCCTTACATTATCTGACAAATGTCTTCTTGGGAGAAAGCCCGCTTGGTCTCTGTGAATCTCCTCCATCAAGACTTTTTTCAGTCTCTTAGCTAAAATGTCAGCAAAAAATTTGTAATCCACATTTAATAGCGAAATGGGGCGGTAGTTCTGAAGTTGAGTCTTTTCAGTCTCTGTCTTCGGTATAAGTGTAATATAAGCCTCTTTCCACGTTTCTGGTGCCCTTTTCCCCTCCAAAATTTCATTGCAAACTTCCTTCAAAGGTTGTAATAGCCACTCCTTCAAAACTTTATAGTATCTGGAAGTCAGTCCATCCGGTCCTGGGGATTTGCCCAATGCCATGTTTTGAATGGCACCTTCTATTTCTTGTTCTGTTATTTCCTGATTCAAAACTATTTTACTTTCCTGTGAAATCTTTTTCAGTCCATTTTTTCCAAGAAATTGTTCTATGTCCTGATCTTTCTGCGGCCCTTGTGAATATAGTTGTCTGAAGTATCTCTGGAAGCAATTCCTAATCTCAGTAGGATTATAAAGGTTCTTTCCATCCACTTCTAAATTTGTAACCGTATTCAATTTTTGTCTTTTCTTTATTTGCCAAGCCAACAATTTACCACATTTGTCTGCTGATTCAAAAGTCTTTTGTCTCATTTGTTTAATTTTCCATTCTATTTCTTGATTCGTCAATTCCATATATTGTGTTTTTTATATATATATATAAATTTTTATTAAAGTTTTTCAATACAAATGCATATTTAATAAAACAACATTGATTATTTAACATCTTTTCATTACTACTTTGGACTCCCTCACGCCTCCCGCACCCACTTGCATCATTGTGAAGTTGTTTCCAAGCAAATTATCATTTTGTTCATAGTCTTAGATTCAATCATTAAAATACAGTCTCTTCCTTTCTCTTAAAAGAGATATATACTTTCCTTATTTCCCTTATAATTGAACTTAAATCTAGTTTAGTGGTAGACAATTATTTCTACTCTGACATCCCTGTTAACATTCAGCCAAATTACAGTACTTTTGTAAGTAAATCTTGAATTTCTTCCAGTCTTCTTCAACCCTCTTCTCCCAGGTCTCGGATTCTGCCAGTCATCTCAGCTAGTTGCATATAGTCCATCAGCTGCATCTGCCATTCTTCCAGAGTGGGTAAATCTTGAGTTTTCCAATTCTTGGCGATCAATATCCTTGCTGCCGTTGTTGCATACATAAAAAATGTTCTGTCCTTCTTTAACACATTCTGTCCGACAATGCCCAAGAGGAAGACCTCTGGTTTCTTGGTAAAGGTATACTTAAACACCTTTTTCAGCTCGTTGTATATCATCTCCCAGAAGGCCTTCACTCTAGGGCAAGTCCACCAGAGGTGAAAGAATGTTCCTTCATTTTCCTTACATTTCCAACATTTATTATCAGACGAATGGTATATTTTGGCCAATTTAACTGGGGTCATGTACCATCTATATATCATTTTCATTACATTTTCCTTCAGAGCATTACATGCAGTGAAGTTCAGCCCAGTGGTCCACAACCTTTCCCAGTCTTCAAACATAATATTATGCCCAATGTCCTGTGCCCACTTTATCATAGCCGATTTAACCATTTCGTCTTGTGTGTTCCATTTCAGCAGCAAATTATACATTTTTGAAAGTACTTTAGTCTTAGGTTCTAGCAGTTCTGTTTCCAACTTCGATTTCTCCACCTGGAATCCTAACTTTTTATCATTCTTAAACACTTCTTTGATCTGAGCATAGTGTAACCAGTCTCGCACTTTATCTTTCATTTTCTCTAAACTCTGCAATTTCCAATTGTCTCCATCTCTTTCTAATATTTCCCAATACTTTGGCCAATTGGCCTCCATATTGGGTCTTTTTCGGGCCTTGGCCTCCAAGGGTGACAGCCACCTCGGAGTTTTATTCTCCAGTAAGTCTTTGTATTTTGTCCAGACATTAAATACTGCTTTCCTGACAATATGGTTCTTAAAGGCCTTATTAATCTTAACCTTATCATACCATAAGTATGCATGCCATCCAAATGCATTGTTAAAACCTTCCAGATCCAGTACATCCGTGTCTTCAAGAAGTAGCCAGTCTTTTAGCCAGCAGAAAGCTGTGGCTTCATAATACAACTTTAAGTCTGGCAGGGCAAAGCCCCCTCTTTCTTTCGCATCCGTTAGTATCTTAAACTTAATTCTGGGCTTTTTGCCCTGCCAGACAAATTTAGAAATGTCTTTCTGCCACTTCCGGAAGCACTCCGTTTTGTCTACAATCTGCAATGTTTGAAACAAAAATAACATTTTTGGCAATACATTCATCTTAATGGCAGCTATTCGGCCTAACAATGAAAGTTTTAATTTTGACCAGCTATCCAAGTCTCTCTTAATTTCCGACCAACATTTTTCATAATTATCTTTGAATAAACTCAGATTTTTTGCTGTTATGTTTACCCCTAGGTATTTCACTTTCTTAACCACAGTTAATTCTGTCTCTCTCTGAAACCGTTCCGACTCAGTATCTGTCAAGTTTTTCCCCAAGACCTTAGTTTTTTGTTTATTTAGTTTAAATCCCGCCACCCGACCAAAATCTTGAATCAGTTGTAATACTCTTTTCGTACTAGATTCTGGCTCCTGTAATGTCAAAACTAGGTCATCTGCAAACGCTTTAAGTTTATATTGTTTCGCTCCGACCTGGATCCCTTCCACCAGCCGGTCCCCTCTAATCATATTCAGGAGCACTTCCAGAACCGAAATAAATAGTAACGGGGAAATCGGGCAGCCTTGTCGTGTTCCTTTTTCAATTTTAAACTCTTCTGTAACCACATTGTTAACTATCAGTTTAGCCTTTTGTTCTGAATATATTGCATCAATCCCATTCTCGAACCCCCGACCCACTCCCATTTCTTTTAGATTCCCCTTCATAAACTTCCAGGATATGTTGTCAAAGGCCTTCTCCGCATCTATAAAAATTAAAACTGCTTTAGTGTTTATGTCTGTTTGCAAAAGTTCCAATATATCAATAATGTTCCTTGTATTAGCAGACATATGTCTGCCTGGGAGAAAGCCTGCCTGGTCTTTATGAATTACTTCGTTTAAAACTTTCTTGAATCTACTTGCCAAAACGTCTGCAAATATTTTGTAATCCACATTTAAAAGGGAGATGGGACGGTAGTTCTTAAGTTGTGTCTTTTCAGTTTCCGATTTTGGTATCAATGTGATAAAAGCTTCCTTCCACGATTCCGGCGCCTTCTTCCCCTCCATAATTTCATTGCTGACCTCCATCAATGGTTGTATCAGATAGTCTTTCAGTGTCTTATAATACTTGGAGGTCAACCCATCTGGCCCTGGCGATTTGCCCTGTTTCATGTTCTGGATAGCCTGCTCAATCTCTTGTCGTGTTATTTTGCCATTCAGGATTGTTCTATTTTCTTCTGACAGCTTTGCTAGTCCATTTTTCTCCAAAAATTGTTTAATCTCAGTTTCATCTTGTGGCCCTTGAGTATATAATTTTTTGAAATATCTCTGGAAACACTTTCTAATCTCTCCGGGGTTCTGAATACTTCTTCCTTCAATCTCTAAATTTGTTACTGTATTTAATTTTTGTCTCCTCTTCAACTGCCAGGCTAGCAGTTTTCCACATTTATTAGCCGATTCAAAAGTTTTTTGTTTCATTAATTTAATCTTCCATTCTATTTCCTGGTTTATCAGTTTAGAATATTGTGCTTGATGAAGTTTAATTTCTCTCAGAATCGGCTGAGACTTCGGATTGGATCTTAGCTTCTTCTCTAACTCTTTAATTTTTTCCAGAATTTTGTCCTTCCTTTCATTTTGTTTCCTTTTCTTTATGGTATTCTGTTGTATCAAGAACCCCCTCATCACGGCCTTGCTTGCGTCCCAGATAGTTCTTTTTTCCACCGTAGTGTTCATGTTAATCTCAAAATAGTCCTTTAGAGTTTTTTGGGCCTTCTTGGCAATCTCCTGATCTCTAAACAGGCCATCATTCATCTTCCATCTGAAGGAACCGGTTGGGATCAATGTCATGTCCATTCTCAGTGCGTTATGGTCGGAGCATGTCTTTGGGCAGATTTCCACCTTTCTAATCTTAGGTGCCAGACCTCTAGTTATCCATATTTGGTCGATTCTTGTCCAAGTCAGTTGGGCTTCAGAGAAGAATGTTCCTTCCCTTCCCAAGGGGTTTCTCACTCTCCAAATATCAATCCAATCCATATTGTCTGTCATTTCAAAAAAGGTCTTTGGTAGTCTCCCATCTTTAGTAACATTTTGGTTCTGTGACTTATCCATGTTAGTTGATACGACTCCATTCATATCTCCCATCATAATGATGTTGTTATAGTCCAGATAATCCAGCATAGTCTCATGCAACTTCTTGTAAAATTCCGATTTCCCTTCATTTGGAGCATAAATTCCTAATATCAATTTTTTTTCTCCTTGATATTGTATTTCTATTGCCAAGATTCTTCCATGTTCGTCTTTAAACAGAAGTTTAGGTGAAAGGCTCTCTTTTGCATAAATCACCACACCTCTCTTTTTTACTGTGTCCAAAGATATAAATTCCTGACCGAGTCGTTTATTTATTAACACTTTTCTGTGGAGCCTAATCACATGTGTTTCTTGTAAACAGATAATGTCCAATTGTTCCTTTTTTAATATGTGAAAAATTTTTCTCCTTTTTTCTGGAATGTTACAGCCATTTATGTTCCAACTCAAAAGTTGCAGAGACATCCTGAATAGATCTGGTTATTCTTGCTGGGGTGGTACCTTGTTCTCCGGTTCTTGAGGATCCGGGGGTGCAGGCTCCCCCAGAAGTTCAGGCCCTGGGAGTACTCCAAGTCCTTTGTGAAGATCTTCTCCGTGTGCCGCCAAAAACTTATCTCTGTCCTCCGGTGTTCTAATTTTGATCTTCCTCCCTCTGAAGGTAAAGGATAATCCTTGGGGAAACTCCCACCTGAAGATAATTGAGTTGCTCCTCAGCAATTTTGCTAGTTCCGAATAGTCAGATCTGAGGTCCAGCAGTTGTTTGGGAATATCCTTGTAAATTTCAATTCTTTTATCCAAAATGTCCAGTGACTTTCCGTAGTGCAGACCCAAAATCTTATCCCTTTCCTCCTTTGATCTCAGTATTATCAAGCAATCTCTGGGCTTCTCTTTCCTTATAAGTCTTCCAAGCCTGAAAGCAGATACTATTTTGAAGTCTTTTTCCTCTAGGTTCCAGAACTTGGAAAATTCTTTAGTCAGAAACTCAGTTAAGTTGCCTTCTTCCACTTCTGGTATTGACCGTATCCTCAAGTTGGCCTCCCTGTTCCGCAGTTCTGTCATAGAAAAGTAGATCTGATGTTCTCCTACTTGTTTACTGAGTGGTCTTACTTCTTTTTCGAGCTCTCCCAGTCTTTGGCTAGTATCCTCAGCCAATTTCCGATTTTCACCTACAGCCTCCTTCAATTCTCCAATAGATTGAACATTCTGTGCAACTTGTCCAGTTAATCTATTCAAGCTTTCTGTGTTTTGATCAATTTTAGCTGTTTGCAGATCAACCTTTCTGTCCAAAGCCTCCAATTTTTCAAAAATTTTCTCTAAAACAGAGCCACTTGCTCCTGAGGCCATATCTTCCAGTTGTAGTTCCTCAGTTTCTCCCTCCCCTGCCTGTGACAGGGAAGCCGCTTCTACCTCAGGAGACAAAGTGGAAGGCAAAGCAGGCACAGATGATCTACGCTGTGAGGCTGCAGATAAAGTTAAAGTTGTTTGTCTGGTTCTTCCCCTTTTTCTTGTTCCACTCATTCCAGAGTTATCTAAAGACCAAGGTCAAACTGAGTTGTTCCCATGAGAAAGCAACGGCCCAGATAGCAACAGTCAAGCAGGAGGCCGGGAAAAGGAAAGTAAAACAATGTCACTGCTGTAGGTCCAAAATCCTCTAGGGGGAGCTTAAAATGTCTTTAGGGAGGAAGTCAAATCCAATTCAAATTAGTGAATCTAATTCAGTGTCCAGAGACCTCCACAAAGATAGATTTTAGCAGAGTTAAACTTAAAACAGAACAATGTTTCTAACAGTGCTTAAACAGCAGATGTTTCAAAGTAGCAAGTTCAAACTCAGAGTATTTCAAAGTTTAGATTCAAAGTATCCAAGTTTGCAGACTGACTGCTCAGTTGCTCAGGCAGCTCCAGCACCTGGGTTTCTTGCTTAATTTATAATCCAATAGTTCAACAGAAGGAAGATATCCTTGTCTCAATATAAATCCAAAAATCAGCCACTTAAAGTCCTTAATCCACCCAGAAAAGTAGTTTAAATAGGTGCCAGAACGATTAGTTAGAACGTTACTCTTGGTCTCCACTCCTCCTGCTCTTTGCTTTTCAAGTTCAGTGTCAGCGGAAGACGGACTTCCTGTTTATCGTCACTCCGCTTTCAGCCAGATTCAAAGTCTTAAAAGTCTTAAAATTTGTAAGGTCCAAATTACTCACGGGTTGTTGCTTTCCGAATTTAGAGGTTTCAAGAAGAAAGGTCAGCGCTCACCGGCAACAGCAACGCGGCTTCGCTCCGTTGACTGCGAAACGACCCACAGCGCCGCTACCCCCTCTGCGATCCGGAGCCCCTTACGGGGTCCCTTCAACGTTTTGGGGGCTGCTTCTGGCGCCCGCCGGGTCTCAAGACCACAGGCTTCTGCCACCTGTGGTTTTCCTAAGTGGGTCTCCGCTTCGCCGCAGCGGAGACCCGTTTCAGCGGAGCTTCCCTCTCCCTGTTAGGAGCGGGCAGCCATTACCGTTCGCGCCGCCTCCGGAAGTCCCATCCATATATTGTGTTTGTCAGGGGTTCAGGGAGAGAGGCACAGATGAGGGAGGAGACTGAGAGCGAGGGGGAAGAATCCAGGAACGAGGAGGAGGAGGATGACAATGACTTGAGGGCTTCCATGAGTCTCTCAAGTGAATCGGAGGATTCCCAAAAGGTCCCCCTGGTCAGGCCAAGGGGAGCCACAGGGGGGACTCGTCAGGAGCAGGGGAGCAGCAGGGAAACCCCGAGTGGGAGTGGGAGATCGGGGCCGGCTTCCCAGCCGGAATGGAGTGAAGAGGGTGGAGTTCCCAGTGTGACACACGGAGCAGAGCAGGAAGCAGAGAGGGGAAGGAGATCGGGGCAAGGCGTCCTGCTGGAAGGGGCGGAGAGTAGTACAGAGAGTAGTATAACTGTCAAGAGGAAGGTCAGGGGTAGCGAACGCGCGCCAAGTTCAAATGTGGAGGCGCGCGGAAATGCGGAGAGCCCGGAGGAGGAGCCTGGTCCCAAAGCACGGAGGAGGGGGGAGCAGGCGTCTGGGGACTCAGCGTCAGAGGAAAGCAGGAGGGAAGGAACCCAGGGGGGCAGAAAGACCCTGCGGAAAAGGAAGGACAGGAAGAGGTGGACTAGCACAAGCCTCTTAAACTGGTGTAGAGGCGGGACTGATTCAGAGGGGACTTCAGCGGTCTAAGCGTAACAGACGTGGGGCTGCGCGCCTCGGCTGTGGAACAAACAATGTACTTCAATAAAGACTTTTGTAAATAAAGTGGACTTGGCGTTGGTCTCTTGTGAGCTGGGACCTGAGGCGGCCCTGACAGTAAGTCCCCTCTCAAAAAAAACGCATTATTTTTTTTTTGCAAAACTCACTAAGTGTGGCAACCATGAGTGCGGAAGAACAGTTGACAGCACTACGAAACGCAGTCTCCGAGCTTTCGACTGCGGTAGTGGTCTCCCAGAAGAAGAGTGAAGACGCGGAGGCGCGATGCCACGATCTGCAAACCAGGTGGGAACGTGCGTGCAAAGAGGGGTTCCCGGGGTCCAGATCAGAGGGAATCGGACTTGGAAGGCGGGGAGGAAATTTAGTAGCCCCCTTCGATGGGAACCTGAAGCACTACCCCAGTTTCAGAGCAGACGTCCTGTATGCACTGCATTTGCTTCGCAATGACTTTAAAGATGAGGAGGAGAAGGTGGGTTTTATTGTGTCTCATTTGCATGGAGACGCCAGAGCGTGGCTGCGCAATTTGTGGCGTGAAGATAGTCCTGCCCGCCGCGATTCTGATGAATTTATTAAAGCGATGGACGCTTGTTTCCAGTCCACCGTGGATGTTGATGTTGCGCGCCAACAGATGCACGGACTCAGACAAGGCAAAGCCACTGTGCGTCAGTACCATTCGCGCTTTTTTGCATTGCTGACTGTATTGGGCTGGGAGAAAGACTCCAAACCAGTGAGAGATTTGTTCTGGGAGGGACTCCACAGCTCCATAAAAGATGAATTGGCCAGGGGTGACAGACCTCAAACCCTAGCAGACGTAGTACAGAGGGCTCTTGCGATTGGAATACGACACGAAGAACGTCCTTGGCACAATGAGGAAGGTCGCCAGGTGCGTGCGCCAGCGAGGGCACCTCTTTTTATCCCCAGGGAGTTCGGCCAGGCGCATCCTTCGCCTCTAATGCGGCAGGGGGAGGAACCAATGGAGCTTGGCGGTGCTAGAGCTCAGACAGCAGCCAGAGCCCCAACGTCCGGTGCAGTCAAGGAGAAGCCTCCTAGAGGGAACAGGAAATGTTACATCTGTGATAGTGCACAGCACATGGCTAAAGAGTGTCCCCAGAGGCTCCGGAGACACACTGCAGCTTTAGCAACGGTCGCAGCAGACGTACCTCATGAGGAGCAGTTTCAGGGAAACGACAGTGCCTGGCTGGAGACAGCGATGCTGGGGCTCAGCCAGGCGAGTCTGTAGAGCAGTCCCCAGCGATTTTGCAGCACACAGACCCCTTACCACCCAAGCCAGCGGTGCAGCTCACTGCAACACTCCAGTTGCCGAATGGAACCACCCTGGAAGTCCCCATTACAATCGACTCTGGGAGCAACGCGGACTTTGTGGGGGTGCAGTTCGTCAAGCAGCATCGCATAGCGCTTCTGCCAGCTACGACGCCCCTGAACGTAGTCACGGTAGATGGCAGAAAATTGCTAGGAGGGCAAGTTGTGCAACAGACGCCTCCCATGGTGATGCAGATTGGAAATCATCGAGAAGTCATTAGCTTCAACGTCACCCGCCTATCAGACACGCCTATAGTGTTAGGCATGAGCTGGCTAGAGAGACACAGTCCAGCAGTGGCGTGGAACCAGCGACAGATCACCTTTTCCTCATCGTACTGTGCTCAACATTGCATCCAGTCCAGCCAAGGGGAGGAAGCTGGGCAGCAACTGCAACTAGGCATGGTGCAGGCAGTACCCCGCAAGTACGAGGGATTTTTGGAGGTTTTCTGCGAGAAGGAAGCTGACCAGCTGCCACTCCACAGGCCTTACGACTGTGCGATTGACCTGTTGCCGGGGGCGAAGCTGCCGACTGCAAAACTGTATTCCATGTCTGAAGATGAGATGCAAGAACTCAGGGAGTTCATAGAGCACAATTTGAAGCGCGGATTCATTCGGGAATCCAGAGCGGTGGGGGGCAGTCCTGTGTTTTTTGTGAAGAAAAAGGACACGCCCCAAAAGAGACTCATTGTGGACTACCGGGCCATAAACTCGATGACAAAGCCCAAGGCCTTTCCCATGCCCAAGATTGACGACCTCCTAGCAACCGTGCGGAAGGGGAGGATCTTCACCAAGTTGGATTTGCGCGGAGCGTACAATCTCATACGCATGCGTGAGGGCGATGAGTGGAAGACGGCCATGTTCACGCCTCTGGGCACGTATGAATACAGAGTTATGCCTTTTGGTCTCCAAAATGGATCCCACTGCTTCCAAGCCTTTATGCATCACGTGCTAGCGGGACTCCTCTACAAGAAGTGTGTGTGCTTCCTCGACGACATCCTGATATTCTCAGAATCGCCGGAGGCTCACGAGAGAGATGTAAAGGAGGTCCTCCAGAAACTACGGGAACACAGACTCTATGCCAAGTTGGAGAAGTGCCAGTTCGATGTGACGGAGGTGGATTTCCTGGGCTACAAGCTGTCCGACAAGGGGCTGGCCATGGACAGCGCCAAGGTCCGCGCGGTGTTGGACTGGAAGAGCCCGCGCAATCGGAAGGAAGTCCAGAGGTTCATCGGTTTCGCCAACTTTTACCGCAAGTTCATCAGGGGTTTCGCGAAGGAGACAGCAGCAATCACGGACACTCTCAGTTCCAAGAAGAAGAAGTTCACTTGGACGGACCAGGCGGAGCGCTCTTTTCAGAAGCTTAAAAGCCTCTTCGCCTCCGAGGAACAGCTGCTGCACGTGAATCCTGGCAGGCCCATGCGGGTCGAGACGGACGCATCAGACAGAGCGGTAGGGGCCGTCCTTTTGCAGGAAGATCCGCAAGGGCACTGGAGGCCCTGTGCTTTCTACTCCCGGAAGCTCAGCAAGGCGGAACAGAACTACACCATCTGGGACAGGGAGTTGTTGGCCATTCACGCGGCTTTCAAAGCGTGGCGGCACTTCCTCATAGGAGCCAAGCACACCGTGCAGGTCCGCACAGACCACAAGAACTTAGAGTATTGACGCACGGCGAAGCTCCAGAGCCAGAGGCACATGCGCTGGGCGGAATTCTTCGCGGATTTCGACTTCCAAATAGAGTACATCCCGGGGGACTCCAGTGTCATAGCCGATGCACTCTCAAGGAAACCGCAATATCTCGAGGAAGTGGCAACAGTAGCAGCCAAGCACATTTTCGCACCGCAGGCGTGGGCGTGCGCTTCAGTCGCCGTCGACCTGGACGCGTTGCGATGCGCGTTGCAGACGGATCAGTTTGCACAATCCAAGATGGAAGAGCTGCGCAGAGGTACAACGAGAGACGACGAGTTCCAGATACGCGACGGGCTGTTAACTCGCAAGGGTGCCCTCTACGTGCCAGGGGACGATCTCCGCGCAAAGGTTCTGCACCAGTTGCACGACGCACCCAGCGCGGGCCATTTCGGCAAGGAGAAGACAGCGGAACTGGTAGCCAGGGACTTTTGGTGGCCCCAAATGCGAGGAGAGGTCGCAGATTACGTCGCCAGATGTGACACCTGTCAGAGGTCCAAGCCAGTGCACCAGAAGCCAGCCGGACTATTGGAACCGCTGGAGACGCCACTGCAACCTTGGGAGCGGGTAGCGCTGGACTTTGTTACTGATCTGCCCAGCTCCCGAGGCAAGACGGCAGTTCTGGTGGTTGTGGACATGTTCACCAAGATGGCGCACTTCATTCCTTGCGCGAAGGTGGCGACAGCGGAACAGACCGCCAAACTCTTCATCGACCATGTGTTCAAGGTGCATGGGCTGCCACGGTCCATTCTGTCCGACAGGGGGCGCCAGTTTGTTTCCAGTTTCTGGCAGAAGCTCCTAGGTATCCTGCACGTCAAAATCAACCTATCGTCGGCGAGACATCCACAGACCAACGGCCAAGCAGAGAGGGTCAACGCTATCATGCAGCAGTACCTGAGATGTTACGCCAATCAGCGACCCGCAGCTTGGGTGGATTACCTGCCGATGGCTGAGTTTGCCTACAACAACACGAAGCACGCGTCGACGGGGGTGACGCCGTTCTTCGCTAACAATGGATGACATCCCAGAACCTTCCCGGGGCTCGTAACGACGGGGGAGGGGGCGCCGCAGGGGGCCGACCATTTCGCAGCAGAACTGCAAGAGGTGCACGAGGAGCTGCGGAGACATTTGGAGCTAGCTAAGCAAGCCTATAAGGTGCAGGCGGACAAACACAGGAGGGCGGGAGAAGACATCCAGGTGGGGGACTGGGTATGGTTAGCGGCCCAAGCGGTGCCGGCCAAGTCGTTAGCTAAGAAGAAGCTAGGACACAGGCAGCTAGGGCCATACCAAGTTGAGGCCAGGATCAATCCCGTAGCGTTTCGACTGGCCCTCCCCGAAGGTTCCAGAATGCACCCGGTCTTTCATAGGTCGGTGTTCACCCCCTACAAGGCCCCACACAGATTTCAGGAGTCAGGGACGGCACCAGAACCACGCAGAGAGTCACCCAAGAGGGGGAGGTCACCTAGGGCCGAACCAATCAACGAGGTCACAGAGATTCTGGACTCGAGATGGGGGGAAGAGGGAGTAGAATATTTTCTCGCCAGAGAGGGTACCCCAGCCAGCGCCAACAGTTGGGTGCCGGACTACGCTTTGGACGAGCCTCTTCTCAAGGACGAGTTCCATGCCCTTTTCCCACACAGGCCCATGCCAGCAGAGTACTTTGACGACTGGCTTTTTACGCCCACACTTTCAGCCAGCACTTTCCGGGGGGTTTCTTCCACGGAGGAGGGAACGCCAGAGTCGAGCCCCCCCAGGGGATCGTGCTCGGGGGTGGAGACGGAACCCTCGTATTGGTGGGACGAGCAACCAGAGGAGGACTGGCGCAGGAGGTGGAGGGAGGGGCCTTGGCCAACAGCACCGGACGAAGTAACAATGGGAGAGGAGACCGAGAACACCTTGGGAGACGACCCTGAGTTCGAACACACATACACTGAGCTGGAAGCAGAGGACATTGAAGTAGACGAACTGTATCCAGCATCTACCCCCGCAGAGACGCGGCTCCCAAAACCTGCGCCCGACGGGCGGGAGGGGGGAAGGGGGGGCTTTGAGGGGGGGATGGATGTCAGGGGTTCAGGGAGAGAGGCACAGATGAGGGAGGAGACTGAGAGCGAGGGGGAAGAATCCAGGAACGAGGAGGAGGAGGATGACAATGACTTGAGGGCTTCCATGAGTCTCTCAAGTGAATCGGAGGATTCCCAAAAGGGGGCGCCCCTGGTCAGGCCAAGGGGAGCCACAGGGGGGACTCGTCAGGAGCAGGGGAGCAGCAGGGAAACCCCGAGTGGGAGTTGGAGATCGGGGCCGGCTTCCCCGCCGGAACGGAGTGAAGAGGGTGGAGTTCCCAGTGTGACAGACGAAGCAGAGCAGGAAGCAGAGAGGGGAAGGAGATCGGGGCAAGACGTCCTGCCGGAAGGGGCGGAGAGTAGTACAGAGAGTAGTATAACTGTCAAGAGGAAGGTCAGGGGTAGCGAACGCGCGCCAAGTTCAAATGTGGAGGCGCGCGGAAATGCGGAGAGCCCGGAGGAGGAGCCTGGTCCCAAAGCACGGAGGAGGGGGGAGCAGGCGTCTGGGGACTCAGCGTCAGAGGAAAGCAGGAGGGAAGGAACCCAGGGGGTCAGAAAGACCCTGCGGAAAAGGAAGGACAGGAAGAGGTGGACTAGCACAAGCCTCTTAAACTGGTGTAGAGGCGGGACTGATTCAGAGGGGACTTCAGCGGTCTAAGCGTAACAGACGTGGGGCTGCGCGCCTCGGCTGTGGAACAAACAATGTACTTCAATAAAGACTTTTGTAAATAAAGTGGACTTGGCGTTGGTCTCTTGTGAGCTGGGACCTGAGGCGGCCCTGACAGTGTTTGATATAACTTGATTTCTCTCAGAATCTCATGAGACTTTGGTTTTGATCTTAATTTCCTTTCCCCATCTTTTATCTTCTCCAAAATTTTATCTTTCTTCTCATTTTGGCTTCTCTTCTTTATTGCACTTTGTTGTATCAAAAATCCTCTCATAACAGCTTTGCTTGCGTCCCAGATTACTCTTTTTTCTACATTAGTCTTCATATTTATTTCAAACTAATCTTTCAAGGTTTTTTGGGCCTTTTTATAGACTTCTTCATCTCCAAATAAGGTGTCATTCATCCTCCATCTGAAGGAGCCAGTTGTTGTTTGCTTCATCACCATCTTTACAGCATTATGGTCGGAACAAGTTTTTGGGCAGATTTCGACTTTTTTTATCTTTGGTGCCTGTCAGGGAACTGACATCGGAGCCGAGTGGAGAGGTTAGGCTCCCCAATGATGCCGGAGAGGGAACCAGTAAAGGAAGAGAGAGAGCTTCCACTGGGGAAGGAAGTCAAGGTAACACCAGGAAGAAAGGAGAGGCAGAGAGCACTTCGGAGGGGAGGCTCCGAGACTCTTCCAGTGAGGTCAGTGAGGAGAGTGGAGGACCACCGCTTGGCACGCCCACTCTGCGCAGAAGGCTTCCGCGCAGAGAGGCGAGAAGGAGGTTGTCCGTTAAGGAATTCTTATGTTGGAAGAAGTTTAGGAAACGCCCACTGACGGATTCTGCCAGCGACTGAAGCAGCCGTGCCAAGGGGCTGCTCAGCCTGGGAAAGGCGCAACCACCCCAAGCAGTTTGGAGCAGTTTGGAGGTTTACACACAAGCAACCCCAATTCCCAGTACAGCAATCCGTCAGTCTCTTACGTTGCTTGTGTGCAAGAGGAGAGGGGCACAGTCATGAGTCAAACCGGAGGAGCTGGTGCAGGAGAGGGGGCCAAAGGAGGACCAAGTCTGGAGGAGAGAAACAGAGATTTGGAACAGCAACTGGCTCTACTAGCGGCGCGGCTGGATGAAAGGAGGACTCAGGATGCCCAGGGGAAGATTACCCCCATCGCAAGGAAGGTACCAGGACTAGTGCAGAAGTTTGGGGGCAACCCCAGAGATTATAATGCATTTAAGACAGAAGTGCAGTATGCGCTGGACCTGCAGTATGATGACTTTGCAGACGAGGGGGGAAGAGTCGCTTTTGTGGTGGGGCACCTGGAAGGGAGGGCCAGAGATTGGGTCAGGCCCTTAATGGCGGCGGCGAACGCAGCTTTGAAGGATTTGAGAAAGTTTTTTAGCGCCATGGACCACATGTTCTCGAGTGATGTTGAACAAAGCGTAACTCGCAAAGAACTGATGGGGTGCAAACAAGGGAACCAATCAGTGAGAGAGTACTGGTCGCGATTTGCGATGTTGATCCATAAACTTGGGTGGGATCTGAGTTCCGAACCAGTGCAAATGTTATTTGAAGAAGGCTTATCTTCTTGGGTGAGAGATGAACTTTCCCGCTCACCCCGCCCGGAGTCGATGGACCAGCTGACCAAGTTGGCGCTCGCTGTGGGAGTCAGGCAGGAGACGCGCGCTCTGGAAAGGCGGGAAGGGAGAGCAGAGCGTTGGCATGACAACCGCATTCCAGACGTGCCGGCGTCAACTGTGCCGCCCGAGGAGCCAATGGAGATTGGAGGAGCGCGCGGGCGCGGGATTTCAAACTCTGGCGAGGGGAAGGCAAATAAGAAGTGTTTCCTCTGCCAGCAGCCGGGACATTTTGCCAGAGTATGCCCTCAGAAAAAGGCATGGCAAGGAATGGTGGGGGCAGTGGGGAGTGAAGAGGAAAGGGATAAGGCGCAGGGAAACGACAGTGCTTGGCTGCAGGAAGGCGGGCACAGCAGCCAGGCGAGCAACCAGTAGAAGTGCCCAAACCAGACCCTCCCCGAGCAGCCATAGCCATAGAGGTGGTGCTAGAACTCCCAAACGGACACCCAATCA
This sequence comes from Podarcis muralis, assembly GCF_964188315.1. Lineage (NCBI taxonomy): Eukaryota > Metazoa > Chordata > Lepidosauria > Squamata > Lacertidae > Podarcis > Podarcis muralis. Next base: position 4,806,311 of record NC_135674.1, read on the forward strand.
AGGTGAAGGCGCTGCTGGATTCAGGCAGCTCTTGCAACTTCTTTAGCAAGGATTTTGCGCTGGAACACCAGCTCCAAGTGGTGCCTCTAGAACATCCCTTGCAAGTAACAACTATTGATGGGAGAGAACTCGGGGGGGGGGAGTGACCCACCAGACCCCGCCCATGAAAATGACGGTCTCCAGACACACAGAGACAATTGCTTTTCACGTAGCCACCTTAGCGGGACCACCTATCATACTGGGAATGAGTTGGCTAGCACTGCACGACCCAGTAGTAGGGTGGCACCAGAGGACAGTCACCTTTGGGTCGGCCCACTGCGTAGAGCACTGCCATGGGGGAGAAAACCTGAGGATGGCAGTAGCCAGGGTGGCAGGGATGGCAGTAGGGGAAAAGGGGAAGGTACCACCTCAGTATGCTGACTTGGAAGAAGTCTTCAGCGAGAAGGAGGCGGATAGACTACCCCCTCACAGGCCCTTTGACTGTCAGATCAACCTACTCCCAGAGGCTCAGCTGCCAGTGGGTAAGCTGTACGCCATGTCAGATAGGGAGATGCAGGAATTGCGGAAGTTTATTGACAAGAACCTGGAAAGAGGATTCATAAGGGAATCTAGGGCTGTAGGGGGTAGTCCAGTGTTCTTTGTGGACAAGAGGGACTCCAAGGAGCCCAGGCTCGTAGTGGATTACCGGGGGTTAAACAGGGTGTCGGAACCAGTGACCTTCCCAATGCCCAGAATTGATGACATCTTAACCAGGGTAAGGAAGGGGAAGATTTTTACCAAACTGGACCTTCGGGGGGCGTACAATTTGATAAGGATGAGGGAGGGGGATGAATGGAAAACCACCATGTTCATGTCAGGAAAAATCAGCAATGCAAAAGCCAGCTGCAGGTGTCTGGAATGCAAAACACAATGTTGATGTTTGCAGATGTACTGTTGGAGAAAAGGTGGAGCCTATTCTCTGTACTGAGCACCGGATGTTAGCTCAGAGTGTCATCTGACCTGTACTGGAAGTGCAGGGGCAGAGTGGTGACTCTTCTAATGGAGTCTGAAGGGAGCAGTCACGATTCTATGTGCTGCTGAATGACAGGAATAAAAAGTCATGTAAAAAGACTCCTGTCTGTTTCATTTCCCCTCCTGGGGGGGAAAGCAAGGAGAGAGAAGCAGAGGGTGTGTTCTCCTCACGTCTAATGAGGAGAATCGCCGGTTTACGACCTAGTCTGCCGGGAGACGCAGACGGAAGGTAAACAAGTATCTCACTCAGTTTGCCTCGGGGGAGGCCAGCTACCTCTGGCTGTGAGCTGAGATACTAACATATGGCAGCCTTTGGATGGTTGCGATTCATCGAACATCTGCATGAGAGGCTGGTGAAGTGTCCTCCTCTGCTCCGAGGGAGAAGATAAGCGTCTGATAGCAGCCGGAGGCTGACCTGACGGATGGATCCAGAGGAAAGTCTTTTCAAAGCAACAGAGCTCAAGGTATGCTGCATTTCGGGCTAAAAGTGTGAACGCAGATTGATTTTAATTCACTGGTTCACGGGAGCTGTGTTTCAAAGAAAACGAAAGCTCCGGGAGGAGAGGCCTGCAGCTCAGAGGCTAAGCCTGCATTCCACAAATTCCTGTGGTTAAGATAAGCCTTCCCGCATGCGCAGTAGCTAAAAGAAGCCCGTCAGAGACGTGGAAATTTACTAGCTACGCAGATGGTTCTGAATGAGCCTGGGAAGCGAAAGATTGTTTTGTCTACGTTACCGAAGCTGTGCAAGGTCTGATAAACAGCTTGCAGCTTGCCTGGAAAGGCAGTAAACAACCCAGCAAGAGGCTATTGGAGTATTAGCAAGGTTGGACTGTGAGAGAGGCTTGGCTTCAAGATGGATGCCAAGAAAGGGGGAGCTCTGCCTTGCCCACCTCCCTTAAACAATGACAATTATTCATCTTGGTCTGTAAAGATGAAGGCCCTGCTGCAGAATCAGAGGCTTTTTGATGTAATTGAAAACCCCATCCCTGCAGCACCAACCAGAGGTTGGGAGTCGCGGAACGTGAGGGCCAGGACTGCTATAATTCTGTGTGTCTCAGATCAGCAGCTTCTGCATATCCAGCATTTAGAAAATGCGAAAGAGGTTTGGGATACGCTACGCACAACGCATCAGAGAGATGCTGGTTCTTCAACGTTGCTGTATTTTGAGAAGTTGACCAATCTGAGACTTGCGCCTGATGGTGATGTTCAAGCGCACCTGACAGAAATCAAGTTTCTGCGTCAACAGATGGTGGAACGCAATTTCCGTCTTCAGGAGGAAGTATTTTGCTTCATGATGATTAACAGCCTTAATCGCACCTACAAGGTTGTTGCCAGTCAGCTTGGTTCCCTACCGGCTCAGGATCTGACCGCGGAGAGAGTGTGTGCCGTCGTCCTTAATGAACACGACAGACTTGCTGCACTGGAAGTGAAGGACAGGGGGAGGCAAGAACGACAGGTGCGGTGGGCACAGGAGTTTTCCAAGTTTAATTTTGAGATTAGGTACGTGCCTGGGAAGGAAAACGTCAGAGCAGACGCTCTTTCCCGCAAGCCCGAGTACTCGGAAGGGGAGGGAGTGCCGGAAGTACGTCACGTCATACCCGAGGACCGATGGGTGTGTGGGGGAGTGTTGGTAGGGAGACAAGAGCTAGCAGGTTTGACGAGGGAGGACCAGTACGCCCAAACCAAGATCAGGGAGATCGGTAATGCCGAAGGAAATCAGGGGGGATTTGAGGTAAAGGACGGGGCTTTGTACTATAAGGGTGCGTTGTACATACCGGAAGGGGATTTGAGGAGAAGAATACTGAAACAACTTCATGACAACCCCACAGCGGGACATTTTGGCCAACACAAAACAATGCTACTGGTCACCAGGCAGTTCTGGTGGCCAAGGGTGAGGGATGATGTGAAGGAATACGTATGCGGGTGCCAGCGTTGCCAGCGAGCTAAAGGGGAGAGGGCAGCACCCGCGGGGTTACTGGAGCCTTTACCCACACCAGAGAAACCATGGGAGGTGGTATCAATTGATTTTATGACTGATTTACCCAAGGCCAGGGGGAAAACGGCAGTAATGGTGGTAGCTGACTTGATGACCAAAATGTGCCACTTTATTGCTTGTTCGCATGCAGTGTCTGCAGAAGAGACTGCTAAGCTGTTTGTAGAGCATGTTTTCAGGTTGCATGGCGCCCCCTTGAGGATTTTATCCGACAGAGGCCGGCAATTTACTTCCAGATTCTGGAGGAAGCTGATGAGCCTGCTGGACGTCGAAGTGAGCTTCTCAACGGCCAGACACCCAGAGACCAACGGACAAGCAGAAAGAGCTAATAGCATACTTCAACAATACCTACGCTGTTACGTCAACGACAGGGGGAACGATTGGGTGGACAAATTAGCGCGGGCTGAGTTTGCATACAATAACGCGGAACATGTGTCCACGGGGATGACTCCATTTATGGCGAATTACGGGTGTCACCCCAGGGCTTTCCCCGGGGCGGGGGAGGGGAGGTGGAGTGTGCCAGCGGCCGAACAATTTGTGGAAGAAATGGAGGCTTTACACCAACAGCTTAAGATTAACCTAGAAAGGGCAAAGGAAGAGTACAAAAGACAGGCGGACAAGCACCGCAGAGAAGGGGAAACTATAAGAGTGGGGGACCAGGTGTGGTTGTCCACTCAAGGGTTACCTTTCAAAGGAGGGTGTAAGAAATTACGGCCAAAGCGGTTGGGGCCGTTCGAAGTAGCCCAACAGGTGAATCCTGTGACCTTTAGGCTCAAATTGCCCTCAAACATGAAACTGCACCCGGTGTTCCACAGGTCCTTACTCTCACCGTTCAGGGAGGGGAGAGAATTTCTGGGCCAACAAAGAGAAACACCCTTGCATCCACAGATGGAGGAAAGGGAACTCAGTGGACATGCAGCTGAAATTCTCGATTCTAGGTGGAGAGGGGGGCGAGTGGAATATTTGGTGGCTTGGGAGGGGGAGTCAGAATCGGAAAACACATGGGTTCCAGCAGAAGAGATTAGGGATGAGTATCTACAGGAGGAGTTTCGTCGCAGGTACCCTAGGAAGCCCAAACCACTAGAGAGAGTCTGGGGGGAGCAATTTGGGACCACAGATGATGAAGAAGAGTTTGTGGGATTTCCCACTTCCGAAGAGGAGGAAGGGGAATTATCCGAAGAAGAAGAATCCGACTGGGAAGATTGGGGAGCGGGTAGAGACAGCAGCAGGTGGAGAGCGGTGTTTGAATCATCAGATGGAGGGGATAGCTCTTTCCGAGGGTTCCCTGCGTCACCGTCCAAGGAACGGACGGGGGAGGGGGAGGGCCCTGGGAGGGAGGTGGATGTCAGGGAACTGACATCGGAGCCGAGTGGAGAGGTTAGGCTCCCCAATGATGCCGGAGAGGGAACCAGTAAAGAAGAGAGAGAGCTTCCGCTGGGGAAGGAAGTCAGGGTGACACCAGGAAGAAAGGAGAGGCAGAGAGCACTTTGGAGGGGAGGCTCCGAGACTCTTCCAGTGAGGTCAATGAGGAGAGTGGAGGACCACCGCTTGGCACGCCCACTCTGCGCAGAAGGCTTCCGCGCAGAGAGGCGCGGAGGAGGTTGTCCGTTAAGGAATTCTTATGTTGGAAGAAGTTTAGGAAACGCCCACTGACGGATTCTGCCAGCGACTGAAGCAGCCGTGCCAAGGGGCTGCTCAGCCTGGGAAAGGTGCAACCACCCCAAGCAGTTTGGAGCAGTTTGGAGGTTTACACACAAGCAACCCCAATTCCCATTACAGTGCCATTCCTCTAGTAACCCATATTTGGTCAATTCTAGTCCATGTAATTTTGGCTTCAGAGAAGAAGGTTCCCTCTCTTTCAAGAGGGTTTTTTGTTCTCCAAATGTCAACCAAGTCCATATTGTCAGTCATTTCAAAAAAAGTTTTTGGTAGTCTTCCGTCTTTAGTAACTACCTGTCTTCGTGCTTTGTCCATATTTGTCGATACTACTCCATTCATGTCACCCATCAAGATTAAGTTATAATCCAAATAGTCCAACAAAGTCTCATGCAACTTCTTAAAAAATTCAGATTTCCCCTCATTCGGTGCATAAATTCCCACAATCAAAAATTTCTCTCCTTGAACTTGAATTTCAATTGCCAAAAATCTTCCTTGGTCATCTTTAAAGATTAATTTCGGTAGCAATCTTTCCTTTGCATATATCACCACTCCTCTTTTTTTAACTCTATCAGAGGATATGAATTCTTGTCCCAATCTTTTATTAATAAGTATTTTCCTATGTGACCTTGTCACATGTGTCTCTTGTAAACAAATCCAGTCCAATTGTTCTTTCTTTAATATGTGAAAAACACTTTTTCTCTTCCGGGGAATATTTAGACCATTACAATTCCAACTTAGAAGTTGCAGAGCCATGATGGAGTTATTTATTTTCCCCTCCTACTGCTCCAAGTAGTTGTTCTTCTTCTGTCGGTGGTTGTAGTCCAAATGATAGGTTTGCTATGTCCAGTATTCCTTTTCCTGGTGGGAGTAGTTCTTGTCCAGAATCCACCTCTTTCTGAAGATCCTCTTCGTGGTCTCTCAAAAACTTGTCTTTGTCACTCACTGTCTTTATTCTTATTTTCCTTCCCTTGTATTTGAAAGATAGGCCTTGAGGAAATTCCCACCTGAAGGGTATGTTATTTCTTTTCAGTAAGACAACCAAATCTCTGTACTGAGCTCTTACATCCAAAATGTACTTCGGAATGTCTTTAAAGATCCCCACAAAGGAATCTTCAATTTGCAATGTTTTTTGGTAGTGCAAATTCAGAATTTTATCCCTTTCTTCTTTTGATCTTAAGGTTATCAAACAATCTCTTGCCTTATTCCTTCTTTGTCTTGTACCAAGTCTAAATGCACTCACTATCTTAAATTCTTCCTTCTCCAGATCCTGTTGCCAAAAGTCTGAAAACTCTTTTGTTAGATAGTCCACCAGGTTGTCCCTCTCACTTTCAGGTACTGATCTGATCCTTAAATTTCTCTCTTTTCTTTGCATGTCAATCATGGACAATGCCAAATCATGATCCTCCAATTTTTTAAAAACCGGTGGAATTTTTTCCTGAATAGCAGTCGCAATTTCTTTAGCCTCCTCTGCAATCTTTCGAGTGGTAGCCGATTCCTCAAATAGTTTTTCAATAGTCTCTGTGTTAGAATTCACTTTCTTTCCAAGCTCATTTATACTTGTAGTGTTTAAATCAATTTTTGCTGAGATCTCAGCTACTTTCTTATTAGTTTCTGCAATTTGCCTGTTAGTTTCAGCAACTTGTTTGCTTGTCTCTGCCCCTTGCTTCGTTAAATGTTCCAAAGATTCATTAATTTTGCCAAGTGCTTTTGCCAGTGCGTCTTCAGAAGACATAATTCTTGCTTTTGTTTGTGGGGCAGCAGCTACTCCTGTAGCTCCAGATGTTGAGGCCCTTCTTTGTTGTAAACTATCAGTCTTGTATTGTCTGCCAGATCTCAAGATTTTTCCCTGTGATTCTACTTTCCCTTTGCCATCTGCCATAACACTATCATACCAAGTCAAGGTCAGTCCCACACTTGTAAAGTTGTTTTCCAGTAGCTCAGCAGTTTGTGGCCCAATTGTTGTTGTTACCAACCAAATCTCCTCTAGAGGGAGAAGTCTCCAACTAACCTTTACAACTTTTAAAACAAAAGATGTTCTTTTTAAAAAAGTCTCTTAAAAGGCCACAGTATCAATTTTCTTCAGAATTAATCCAAATGCAACAAAGTCCAAATATATTCCAGGGACAGTGTATCCTTCCAAAGAGTTGGCTCAAAAAGTTAACTCAAAAGTTACTTTTTTACCTTAACGTGCTGACAGTCCACAGCCGGCTTCCCTTTCCCGGCAGTCCGTCCCCAGGGTGACAAAACAGCGGTGCAAATTCCAATTCCCTTCTCTTAACGCAGGCATATAAGATAAAATTTCCTCCCCACCACTCCTGCCTATGGGAGGAGGATTCTTATTTTTTTGACGGTGAATTGCTTTTATCCACAAATAAGTTCTCCAAAGGTTACAGCTTAGCGATCTCTTTGCTTTTGATCTAACTGCAGAACGGAAAGGCAGACTTCCTCTTTATACCTTTCCCGTCTCGGTACCGAAATTCTTCAAATGTAAGATCAATTTAGTCCTTAAATCTTAAATCCTACTCACGGGTAGTTGTTTCTTTCAAATCCAATTCTCTGGAAGAAATCAGCGCTCTCCGCTAATGGCGATGCGGCTTCACTCCACAGGCTGGGTAAACAACTCTCAGCACCGCGCCGCTCACCCGCCGCTGCTCCGAAGCCTTTAAAAAGGCTCCGTCGCAGCTTTGGGGGTGCACAAAAGGTGCCCACCGAGTCTCCTGTTCACAGGCTTCGCACCTGTGATTTTTGGGGGTCCCCGCTTCGCCGTAGCTGCAGGACCCGAACCCGCGGAGCAGATTCCCTCAGGAGCTCCGAGGGAAATCCGCCATTAAGCGCTGGCGCTGACCGGAAGTCCTTTCTTTAAAAATAGATTTCTTGTTCTAAAGATGAAATTGACCAGATTATCATCTGTGAAAGTGATCAGGGCACGGACTGAATGTCCATCTTGATATAGGTAGTCTATACTGTCTATGTTGGTTGCTTTAACTGCCCCAGGTAAAATGTTGTTTATAATAGTCAGCAGGTGCCTCACGCGGTCTGTCCCTGTGCGAGGGCCCAGTGGTTTTGGATAGTTCGTGAATACCATCTTTTCCGGGCTTAGGACCAGGATCCATTCTTTCTTTCTACTGCGGGCTTGGAGTTCCCGCGGGTTCCCGTCTATATTGGAGATCCCTGACTTACTTCTGTTTGCAGTTGCTACAGGGGTCCTAGGTGGATTCAAGGCAGGAACATCCAGCTGTAGTTTGGTTGCTTTTGTCAGGCTGGGCGAACACAGGGGGAGAACAGCCGTGGGGGGGCTTATTTCTTTGAATGTACTTGAGGAATTATTTTTACATATGGGGAGGGGTTTGGTCTTTGGCGAGTCTCCCTTGTCGATCTCTTTGGTGCCTTGAGCTTTGATTTTTTTTGTGGATATAGGAGGTGATGATAATAAGTTGAGGAGTTTCTGCCACTGTTTTTTACTGATGTGTTGGGTTTTTCTAGACGGCTTAAAATTTTTGATGTTTTTAGTTTTCTTCGTCTTGGGTTCCAGTTTTCTTTTGCGTGAGTTCTTTTTGGGTGGTATGTGGATTCTAGCCTCTGAGTCTAAGGCTCTTTTTGCTTGTTTGAAATTCTCCACGAGCGTCAGGAGAAGGCCATTTGTTACTGCTAGGAAGTTTTTTATATTGTAGAGGTCTGTGCGTATCTGATCTATTTGATCGTGTAACTGGTCACCCCTCTCTTCTATACTGTTGGCATTCGCTGTGGGTTGAGGGTCTTGCTGGTTTCCCCTGAGATTCTGAGGGTCTTGCTGGTTTTCCCTGAGATTCTGGGTTGATTTTTGGTGCTCGAGGTCATTGGGGTTGGGGGAATTGGTCATCAAGGCGTTCTCAGCTAGGTCCAGTTCCTGTGCCCAGCTCATGGAATAATTTGGTCTTTCAAGCTCAGTTTGTAAGTCTTTGCGTTGTAATGACCAATCCAGCACAGTAGGGGCAATTTCTTTTGGAGTGCTCTCGTGCTGTGGATTCTTACTCCCTTCTTTATGGGGGAAGTAATTGGTGATTTTACTTTGCTTCCTTCGGGGCTCCCACTCCCCCTGAGGTGATATTGGTGCAATTCCCAGGTCCATATAGTTCTTTCTTGTAAGGACCATATTGAGCGTGGAAAAAGGTAATTGGGAGCAGTTTGCTGGAGTCTCTTAGTCCTGGGTTTTTTGGCTTCACTTGTCTCACTCACAAGACGGATTATGTTTATCTTTCAGTTTCCCACCTTCGAAAGGTGGGGAGGGTTGTTTTACAAGCAAGGTTTCATATCCCAGAACTTTCTAATCTCTGAACATGTCCGAACCCTGCTTAGGTGGCAAGCCAATTTGGGCTCGCCCGCAGAGGCTGATGGACCCTGATAGATTCCGCCAAGCCTTGTGGGACCTTGCTCCCCCTGGCGACACATTGACTGAGCTTGTTGAGGGCTGGAATGCTCCTGGCAGCCATCGATGAGATCACACCTAAGTGCCCTCTGCGACCCCGCAGAAACTGGGCTCCCTGGTTTACCGAGGAGCTCCAGAAAATGAAGCGGGACCTCAGACGGCTAGACCGAGTATGGCGGGGTGCTTGTGACAGAGCCTCAAGAACTTCTTATAGGGTTTTTATGAAAACCTATGAGATGGCAGTGAAGGCCACTAAGAAGTCTTACTTCTCGGCCTCCATTGCATCCGCTAGCTCTCGCCCAGTGCAATTATTTAGTATAATTAGGTCTTTAACGTCCCTTGAAGGACAGCCAAATTTAAATAACAATTTGACACACAGCTGTGAGGCATTTGCGAGCTTTTTTGTGGAGAAGGTCCTGTTGCTCCGCCATGACCTCCCTGCCAATTTGGATACAATAAAGGAACTGGAGGCCCTTTGACTGTCCTCGGGTCCAGTATTGGACCACTTTGACCAGATATCCCCAGCTGATGTGGACAGACTCCTCTGAGCTGGAAAGCCCACCACCTGTCCTCTCGACCCGTGCCCGTCTTGGCTGATTAGAGCGTGTCCAGACGAGGTGCGGGCCCCCCTGGGGGATATCATCAATTTGCCCCTTAGCACCGGGATATTTCTAGGGGAACTGAAGGAGGCAGTGGTGCGTCCGCTCTTAAAGAAAACATCATTAGATCCCTTAGATCTATCCAATTACCGCCCGGTTTCGAATCTTCCATTCCTGGGTAAGGTGATTGAGAGAGAGGTTGCTGAACAGCTTGGTGGGTTTCTGGATAAAACATCGGCTCTGGATCCAAGAGAGGTTTCAGAGTGAAACAGGTTTAGTGATAGCAAAGAAAGTGAAGTACTTGGGGGTAAACTTAACATCTAAGAACGTGAACTTATTTAAAGACAATTATGACAAATGCTGGACAGAAGTAAAGAAAGATCTAGAAATATGGTCAAGGCTGAGACTTTCCTTGTTAGGCCGAATTGCTGTCATCAAGATGAATGTATTGCCTAGAATGTTGTTTTTATTCCAGACGTTGCAGATTGTGGACAAGATGGACTGTTTCAAGAAGTGGCAGAAAGACATATCTAAATTTGTCTGGCAGGGCAAAAAGCCCAGAATAAAATTTAAGATTCTAACTGACGCAAAAGATAGAGGGGGGTTTGCCCTGCCGGACTTAAGACTCTACTATGAATCGGCAGCTTTCTGCTGGCTGAAACATTGGCTGCTTCTTGAGAACACAGACATTTTGGATTTGGAAGGGTTTGATAATAGATTTGGCTGGCATGCATATATATGGTATGACAAGGTAAAATCGCATAAAGGTTTCAAAAACCATATTGTTAGGAAAGCATTATATAATGTTTGGATGCGGTACAAAGATTTACTGGAAAGTAAAACTCCCAGGTGGTTGTCACCAATGGAAGCTAAGGAGGTGAAAAAACTCAATATGGGGTCTAAATGGCCAAAATATTGTGAAATTTTAGAACAAGATGGTGAAAAAGTTAAACTACAGAGCTATGAGAAATTAAAGTCCAAAGTACGAGACTGGCTTCATTACCTTCAGATAAACGAGGTATTCAAACAGGACAGGAAAATAGGCTTCCAGAGGGAGAGGTCAAAACTAGAAACAGAGTTGTTAGAACCCAATACTAAGAATTTGTCGAGAATGTATAACTTGCTGTTGAAATGGAATACACAGGATGAAACGGTGAAATCAGCTATGATTAAATGGGCACAAGACATTGGTCATGAAATTATGTTCGCTGACTGGGAACAGTTATGGACCACCGGTGTTAAATTTACGGCATGTAATGCCTTAAGAGAAAATATTATGAAAATGATCTACAGGTGGTACATGACCCCAGTCAAGCTAGCAAAAATTTATCATTTGCCCAATAATAAATGTTGGAAATGAATGAGACTGAAGGTACCTTCTACCACCTTTGGTGGACCTGCCCGAAGATAAAAGCCTTTTGGGAAATGATCTATAATGAAATTAAGAAAGTTCTCAAAAGGACTCTTCCTAAGAAGCCAGAGGCTTTTCTCTTGGGTATGGTGGGCCAATTGGTGTCAAGGAAGGATAGGACGTTTTTTATGTACGCTACTACAGCAGCAAGGATCCTTTTAGCAAAGTATTGGAAGACACAAGAACTACCCACGCTGGAAGAATGGCAGACGAAGGTGATAGACTATATGGGACTGGCGGAGATGACTGGCAGAATCCGTGACCAGGCGAAAGAGACAGTGGAAGAGGACTGGAAGAAATTTAAGATATATCTTAAAAATTGTTGTAAAATTGAGGAATGTTAAGATGTCAGGGAAATGGTAAACAGAGAATTGCAGCTGTAATTAACAAGTTAAGGAAGAAATTAAAAGAACTGATTTGAATAATTAGCTAATTGGAGGAGTTGCTGAAGAAATTTAAAACAAGGATGTGGAAAAGGGGAGGTATGGGGAAGTCCAGGAAGTAAGGTGTATGAAAATAAGAGTATGGAATTATACATGTTTATATGTTTGTATGTTTGTGTATTGTCTATTGTTTGTTTTTATTTTGTGTATTGAAAACCAATAAAAATTTATATAAAAAAAACCAACAACATCGGCTCTGGATCCATTCCAATCTGGCTTCCGCGCTGGTCATGGGACCGAGACGCCTCTGGTCGCTGCTGCTGATTTTTCTAGACCTGTCAGCAGCCTTCGACATGGTCGATCACGAACTCCTGGACCACCACCTTGCCAACGTGGGGATCCAGGGCACAGTCCTTCAATGGCTGCGCTCATTTCTCTCTGGTCGGGGACAGAGGGTGGCGCTTGGGGGGGGAATTGTCATCGCGCCACTCCTTGGTGTGTGGAGTGCCACTGGTTGTTACGATATGAAAGCAACACAGCTGTAAACTGGCAGCTCGGTGAAAACGTCACATGATGTGGCTGACTGTGGGAATGAATGTTACAGCCAGTTCACAGGGCGATTCACCGGAATTTGCTCTGTGTGTAATATGAGACCTTCCTCTTGCGTATGTACAGGAAGTCTTAGCCACTTGCTAGAAGAAGTCTGAACGGATCGGACATGTTTTCTGTAGTGCTGTAAAGTCAGAAATAAACAAGATGTAAAAGGTTTTCTGACTATCTTCTTTTCTCCTGCTGGTATGCAAGGGGGAGAAGGGGGTGTGCATTTTCCACGCTGGGAAATGTCGCCTATCAAAATCTCCCTGGTCTGTCCGGGATGTCAGCCAGAGGAAGATTACCGGTAAACAAGCTCCGGGAACCTGCGAGGGGGCTTGTTTTCCAACAGTGGAGTGCCTCAGGGTGCGATACTCTCCCCGATGCTTTTCAACATCTTTATGCGCCCCCTCGCCCAGCTTGTCCGGAGTTTTGGGCTGCGCTGCTATCAGTATGCTGATGACACCCAACTCTATCTGTTGATGGATGGCCATCCTGACTCAGCCCCAGACACACTGATCAGATGCTTGGAAGCTGTGGCTGGATGGTTACGTGGGAGCCGGTTGAAGTTAAATCCTTCGAAGACAGGTCCTCTGGCTGGGATGGGACGATATGGGATTGAGGGGGCAACTCCCATCTCTTGCGGGGGTGCAATTAGTGCCAGCACCGTCCGTTAAGAGTTTGGGTGTAATCTTCGATACCTCCCTCTCCAAGGAGGCACAGATTACAGCTATAACAAAGGCGGCATTTTTTCATCTCCGCCAAGCTAAGCAGTTGGCTCCTTACCTCTCTTGCCCTGACCTAGCCACTGTGATCCACGCAATGGTCACCTCCAGACTGGATTATTGTAACTCGCTCTACGTGGGGCTGCCCTTGAGACTGACCCAGAAACTCCAGCGGGTGCAGAATGCCACGGCGAGACTCCTTATGGGGTCTTCACTGCGAGATCACATTCACCCGGTGCTATACCAGCTGCATTGGCTCCCAGTAGAGTACAGGATCAGGTTTAAGGTGCTGCTTTTAACCTTTAAAGCCCTATATGGCCTAGGACCCTCGTACCTACGGGACCGCCTCTCCTGGTATGTCCCACAGAGGAACTTACGGTCTTCAAATAAAAACATCCTGAAGGTCCCAGGCCACAGAGAGGTTAGGCTGGCCTCAACTAGAGCCAGGGCTTTTTCGGCTGCGGCTCCAATCTGGTGGAACGCTCTGTCACAAGAGACTAGGGCCCTGTGGGATTTGACATCTTTCCGCAGGGCCTGCAAGACAGAGCTGTTCCACCAGGCCTTTGGTCAGGGCACAGCCTGACTCCCTCCTTTGGCAATCTTTACAGAACTAAAGCTTAATGATTGCCATCAATTGGATTTTAATTAATTTTTATAATGAAATGTTTTTAGAATGTTGCACTATTTTATTGTTGTTAGCCGCCCTGAGCCCGGCTTCGGCTGGGGAGGGCAGGATGTAAATAAAATTTATTTATTTATTTATTTATTTATTTATTTATTTATTTATTTATTTATTTGGTGTAGAGTACCCTTCGTGTTGTTACATCTCCAACATTTGTTGCTAATCGCTCTATTCATTTTTTATAGTCTGTTGGGAGACAAATACCATCTGTGGTGGATCTTCATATAGTTTTCCCTCAGGGAGTTACAGGCTGTAAAATTTATATTTTTCCTCCAAAATTTTTTCCAATCTTCCAAGTCAATTGTATAGCCTAGATCTCGTTCCCACTTCATCATATTCTCTCCTTTGAGCTCTTGACCTGAAGGTATTTTTTCTAGCAATCTATACATTTTTTAAAATATTTTTTGATTATTTTGTAATACCTCTTTCTCAAATTTTGAGATTATGTTTTCAAATCCCCTAGTTTTTACATCTTTCTCATATGTTGCCTTCAATTGGAAATATTCTAGCGAATTTATTCCCATTGTTTTGAGTTCTTCATAATTTTTTAATTTGATATTTCCATTTGTTTCTTCTGCTAATTCTCTATATGTTGGCCAGATAGTTTTTATATTGTTTTTTAATGTTGAAGTTGCTTCTAGTGGGGAAATCCACCATGGGGTTTTTTCTATAATCCTCTCTTTCGTTCTCTCCCATACCTCAAACAGGGCTTTCCTTACTAAGTTATTTGTAAATCCTTTATGTAGCTGTATCTTCCCATAAAATAGATATCCATGCCAACCATATATTTTATCCCAGCCTTCTAACTTCAAAATTTCTGGATCTTTTAGTAATATCCACTTTTTCAACCAGTTCCAGCATACTGCTTCAAAATATCTTTTTAAATCAGGGACTGCAAATCCCCCACTTTCCTTTGATTTCATCTTTGTTTCTGATTTTATCCTGGCTTTCTTCCTCTGCCATATGAAATTGGCAAGGTCTCTTTGCCAGCTTATGAAATACTTTGTCCCAATTACTATTGGGATAGTTTGAAATAAGAAGAGAATTTTTGGTAATATCACCATTTTAATCATTGATACTCTCCCCCCAATGATAATTTTAATTTATTCCATTTTTCTATACTTCCTTTTATCTCTTTCCATTTTTTAACATAATTGTCATTAAATAGGTTCGTATTTTTATTTGTAATCCATACCCCTAAATAATTTACCTTATTTTCTATTTTTAGTCCTGTTGTTCTCTCTAATTAATTTCTCTCTTTCTCCCCCATATTTTTTGTTAATAATTTCGACTTATCTTTATTCAATTTAAACCCTGATACCTCCCAAATTCCTTCATTTTTATTAGTGCTTTCTGGATACTTTCTATTGGTGTTTCAGTTGTTATAATTGCATCATTCGCGAACGCTTTAACTTTATAGCATTGTGTTTTCAGGTTTATACCCTTTATTTCCTCATCTTTCCTTAAAGCAATTAGTAGTGTTTCCAATACTGTTATAAATAAAAGTGGTGATAGGGGGCATCCCTGTCGTGTCCCTCTTTCAATATCAAATTCTTCTGTAATTTCATTATTTAAAATTAATTTAGCTTTTTGTTTTATATAAATTGCCTGGATTCCATTCATGAATCTATTTCCCATTTTTAAACTCTCACAGGTTTTAATTAGATAATTCCATGAGACACTATCAAATGCCTTTTTGGCATCTACCAGTAACATTGCTATTTTCTTACTTGGTTTCATATCTATGTATGCCAATAGGTCTATAATTACTCTAGCAATATCTTTTATTTGTCTCTCTGGTAGAAATCAAGCTTGATCTTTCTTTATTATTCTTTTTAACAAAATTTTCATTCTGTTTGCTAGGATGCCTGTAAAAATTTTATAATCTATATTTAATAAAGATATTGGCCTGTAATTTTTAATTAATTTCAAATCTGCACCTTGTTTCAGGATTATGGTTATTAGCACTTCTTGCCAGGATTCTGGTGTTTCTCCTTACTCTAATATTTCATTCATAATTAATTTTAATTTGGGTGCAATTATATCTTCTAATTTTTTATAGTACGTTACTGAAATGCCATCCGGTCCTGGTGATTTGCCTTCTTTCATATTTTTAATAACTTTTTTAATCTCTTCTAATTCAATATTTGAGTTTAAGATAGCATACTCTTTTTCATCAATTTCTGGTAATCCATTCTCTAGCAGGTATTTTTGAATTTTCCTTTCTTCTTTCAATTCTGCTTTGTACAAATTTTTATATTATTTTATGAATCTGTCTTTAATCTGTTCTGGTTCAATAATTTCTCTTTCTTCATCTATAATTTTGTTTATTACTCTTTCTGTCTGTCTTTCTTTAATGAGCCATGCTAACATTCTGCCCGTTTTATTTGCTTGTTCAAAATATCTTTGCTTTGCCCAAATAATTTTTTCCCAACTTCTCTGTTAATTAAATTAGATAAAGGGGATTGTAGGTTCTTTATGTGTTGGATGGTGCCTTCATTTTTTGGATTCTTTGCCAATTCTTTTTATTTCTCTCTTGTTTGCTTATTTATCTCCATAATATTGGTTTCTTTATTTCTCTTTATCTTCCCCATTTGTTGTATTACATATCCTCTCATATAGGCTTTACTCGCCTCCCAAATTATTTTCTTATCTGTACCTTGGTTCTCATTTAGTTCAAAAAATTCTTTCAACATTTCTTTTGCTTTTATTACCCTTTGTTCATCTCTCCATACCTCATCATTCATTCTCCACCTCCCCTTTGTGTGACTTTTAAATTTCATATAGACTGTTACAGGGTTGTGGTCTGATATTGATCTATTCAATATTTCTGATTTATCCAAATTTAACATCAATTTCTTTGATAGCCAAATTGCATCAATTCGCCCGCCGGATTTTTTAGCCTCAGAATAATGAGTTATATCCTTGACGCTTGGGTTTTTGGTTCTCCAAGCATCGTATAAGTTAAAGTTTTCCGTTAAATGAAAGGAGAGTGGTAGTCTACCCGAGTTTGACATTCTGTCTCTTTGCATTCTATCCATTTCTATAGATGTCACCCCATTTAAGTCCCCCATAATTATTATGCTCTCATCTGCATAGTCCCATAATCTCTCTTCTAGATTTTTATAAAATTATTCCTTTCTATTATTCAGGGCATATATACCCACCACTATAATTTTCCCTTCTTTTGTTTGTATTTCTCCTCCTAAGATTCTACCCTCTTCATCTTGAAATATCAATTGAGATTTCAGCCTTGGGTTTATGTAGAGAACCACTCCCCTCTTTCTGTCTGTTCCTGACGCTACGAATTCTTGTCCTAGTCTTGTATTCTTCAACACCCTCAAATGATTTTTGGATATATGTGTTTCTTGCATGCATATGGCATCCCATTTTTCCCCCTTTAGTATACATAATAATAATAATAATAATAATTTTTATTTATATCCCGCCCTCCCCAGCCGAAGCTGGGCTCAGGGCGGCTAACAACAATCAAAATAATCCGACATTCTAAAACATTCATTATAAAATTAATTAAATCAAATTAAATTTAAATCAAATTAATGGCAACCATCAAGCCAAATTCTGTGCAGATTGCCGATTGCCAGAGGAGAGGGTCAGGCTGCACCCTGACCAAAGGCCTGGTGGAACAGCTCTGTCTTGCAGGCCCTGCGGAAGGATGTCACGTCCTGCAGGGCCCTAGTCTCTTGTGACAGAGTGTTCCACCAGATTGGAGCCGCGACTGAGAAGGCCCTGGCTCTAGTTGAGGCCAGCCTAACCTCTTTGTGGCCTGGGATCTTTAGGATGTTTTTATTTGCAGACCGTAGATTTCTCTGTGGGACATACCAGGAGAGGCGGTCCCGTAGGTACGAGGGTCCCAGGCCGTATAGGGCTTTAAAGGTTAAAACCAGCACCTTAAACCTGATCCTGTACTCCACCGGGAGCCAGTGCAGCTGGTATAATACCGGATGGATATGATCTCGCAGCGAAGACCCCATAATGAGTCTCGCCGCGGCATTCTGCACCCGCTGGAGTTTCTGGGTCAGTCTCAAGGGCAGCCCCACGTAGAGCGAGTTACAATAATCCAGTCTGGAGGTGACCGTCGCGTGGATCACAGTGGCTAGGTCAGGGCGAGAGAGATAAGGAGCCAACTGCTTAGCTTGGCAGAGATGAAAAAATGCCGCCTTTGTTATAGCTGTAATCTGCGCCTCCATAGAGAGGGAGGTATCGAAGATTACACCCAAACTCTTAACGGATGATGTTGGCACTAATTGCACCCCCGCAAGAGATGGGAGTTGCCCCCTCAATCCCATATCGCTCCGTCCCAGCCAAAGGACCTCTGTCTTCAAAGGATTTAACTTCAACCGGCTCCCACGTAACCATCCAGCCACAGCTTCCAGACATCTGGTCAGTGTATCTGGGGCCGAGTCAGGGTGGCCGTCCATCAACAGATAGAGTTGGGTGTCATCGGCATACTGATGGCAGCCCAGCCCAAAACTCCGGACAAGCTGGGCGAGGGGGCGCATAAAGATGTTAAAAAGCATCGGGGAGAGAATCGCACCCTGAGGCACTCCACACACCAAGGAGTGGCGCGATGACAATTCCACCCCAAGCGCCACCCTCTGTCCCCGACCAGAGAGAAACGAGCGCAGCCATTGAAGGACTGTGCCCTGGATCCCCACGTCGGCAAGGCGGTGGTCCAGGAGTTTGTGATCGACCATGTCGAAGGCTGCTGACAGGTCTAGAAGAATCAGCAGCCCCGACCCGCCTCGATCCAGCTGCCTACAGAGATCAAATGTTAGGGCGACCAGAGCCGTCTCGGACCCATGACCAGCGCGGAAGCCGGACTGGAATGGATCGAGAGCCGATGTTTCATCCAGAAACCTACCAAGCTGTTCAGCAACCGCTCTCTCAATCACCTTACCCAGGAATGGAAGATTTGAAACCGGGCGGTAATTGGATAGATCTAGAGGATCTAATGATGTTTTCTTTAAGAGTGGACGCACCACTGCCTCCTTCAGTTCCCCTGGGAATATCCCGGTGCCAAGGGACAAATTGATGATATCACCCAGGGGGGCCCGCACCTCGTCTGGACACGCTCTAATCAGCCAAGACGGGCACGGGTCCAGAGGACAGGTGGTGGGCTTTCCAGCTTGGAGGAGTCTGTCCACATCGGCTGGGGATATCCGGTCAAAGTGGTCCAATACTGGGCCCGAGGACAGTCGAGGGGCCTCCAGTTCCTGTATTGTATCCAAATTGGCAGGGAGGTCATGGCGGAGCAACAGGACCTTCTCCGCAAAAAAGCTCGCAAATGCCTCACAGCTGTGTGTCGAATTGTTATTTAAATTTGGCTGTCCTTCAAGGGACGTTAAAGACCTAATTATACTAAATAATTGCGCCGGGCGAGAGCTAGCAGAGGCAATGGAGGCCGAGAAGTAGGACTTCTTAGCAGACTTCACTGCCATCTCGTAGGTTTTCATAAAAACCCTATAAGATGTTCTTGAGGCTCCGTCACGGGCACCCCGCCATACTCGCTCTAGCCGTCTGAGGTCCCGCTTCATTTTCCGAAGCTCCTCGGTAAACCAGGGAGCCCGGTTTCTGCGGGGTCGCAGAGGGCGCTTAGGTGCGATCTCATCGATGGCTGCCAGGAGCTGGGTATTCCAGCCCTCAACAAGCTCAGTCAATGAGTCGCCAGGGGGAGCAAGGTCCCGCAAGGCCTGACGGAATCTATCAGGGTCCATCAGCCTCTGCGGGCGAGCCCAAATTGGCTCACCACCTAAGCAGGGTGGGGGTGGAAAATCAATCCTGGCTTTCAGTGCGTAGTGATCAGACCATGGCACCTTCATTGCAGGAGACATGATCACATCTATACCGGCGCCAAAGATCAAATCCAGTGTGTGGCCTGCTGGATTCAACATTCAACTCTGTTTCTTTTAAGTTTACAATTTAATCCATTAACATTCCAAGAAATGCATTTCAATAACATATTTCTTTATTGGCTTAAAATAATCTCACTATATCTATTACTATACGGCTATTCCACGAAAAATCTAGTGTGCGTAAGTCACAACAGTTGTATTAAAAGTTTAATATTATCTTTCTCTCTTCACTATATCAGCTTCTCTCCTCCCAATACTTTCTCCAATTTTTTTTGGCATCTTCTACCGATCTGAAGGATCTTCTTCTGTCTTTGTATGTAAATGATAGTCCTTCTGGGAATTCCCACTTGAACCTTATTTTGTTTTTCTTCAGCGCTGAGGTCATAAATCTGTAATTTTCTCTCCTCTTGCGCAGACATGTTGGGATCTCTCTCATAAATTCGACATAACTCCCTTCTATACAGAGTGGATCAGACCTGCCTTTCAGCAGGAGTTTGTCTCTAAGCAATCTCAAATTCAAAAATATCAAACAATCTCCAGGTCCTTTCCTAGCTTAAGTTTTGTTCACTCTTATTCTAAATATTTTTTCAATGTCCAGTATCATCTCCTGTTCTTGGACTCCCAGCCAGTCTGCCGTAGCTTTTATCAATTTTGTGGATATATCTTCATCCTGGCTTTCTTTGATGCCGCGTAGACAGAGAATCATCTCTCTTTGTTTCATCTGTAAGATGGCCAAAGAATCCCAAGAGTCCTCCTGTATTCTTTTCAATTCATCTATTTCTTCTTTATTTTTTTCTTGGTATCTTTTCATTTCTTTTTGATCTTGTTGATTCTTCTTCATATTTTCATCTTGTTTCTGTATCTTTATCTTGGTCTCCTGGACCACTGTGTCTAAACTTTGATGCTTGACTGTCAGTTGATTTACTTGAGTTGAAAGGTCCATTATTACCCTTGATTTTTTTTCTATTTTAGCGCCCATACTTTCCATCTTTTCATCTAGTGATTTTATATTCCCATCAAGTGCTGTTATCTTTTCCCCTAGATTTTTTTTCATTCTTTCCATTACTGCTAGGATTTCTTTCATATCCATATTGTTTTCGCTCTCTACTATTGATATTCTTCTCAAATGGTTTTGAGATGTGTTGGCACCACTGAAAGCTGGTATTTTCTTTGATCCCATCGAGCTGTAATATTGTCTGTTTTTCCCTCCTTTTTTTTTTTTTTTTTTTGCTCCCCCTCAACGTTCTTTTCTTTCAGGGAATTCCCTTATTTTAAGTATTTATATGTCCTTTTATTTTAAAAAATTGTCTGGTATTTTCTTCCAAATGATCAGTTGAGAAGAGAGAAGAGGCGTAATTTAGTACCAAAATCATTAAAATCTTTCTATAAAATTTCTCTGTTCTTTATTTCGTCTCCTTTTAGTTTTTATGTCTGATTTTCTTTTTTCTTTATGTCCAATACGTGGTGCTATTTTCTCAACTTGTATTTTAGCTTATGCCTTTTCCTCCATCCACCACACGTGTCGCTGTTCTCTCCTTCAGTGTCTTCTTTTCCTGTACTCCTCTCTCTATTGCTTCCAAGTTTCTTTCTTTGGCATCTTTTCTGTTTGTATTCTTTATGATGTTCTCCAATGGCAACTCCTCGGCGTTGCCTCCTTTGTTCCTCCTTCAGACGCAGGTAACTTAATTTTGTTCCCCTGTCTGTATTACTTTCAGCAGTTTTGTTTTAAATCGTTTATATTTGAATCGGTTGCCAGTCTTTCTTTAAACTTTAAACTTTGCTGTATTTACTTTTCTAATTATTCCATTTTGCCTACTTTGGTGTGCTGAGTCACGTTCTTTCCGGACGCCTTATGGGCTCTTTAACAGAGGTTATCTGTGTGGTGTCGCGGTCCCCTTCCCCACTTTCTGGTCAAACTCAGTGTTTTCTCTCGAGACTGTTTTTCTTCCTGTCTCTCTCTTTCCACACTTACTCGGGAGTAAGACTTCATTCGTGTGCGCCCCCCTCCATTCCGTAACAGCATAGAAATACATAACACTGAGAGGGTCATTTATTAACTCCCCTCTCGGGGTATGAAGGAAGCATAAATGTAGGTAAAGAATATGTGCACGGATGGACTCAAAAAATAAACATTGAAAGGGATAATGGATAGCGCCTTAAAGATTTTATCGGTAAATGTTAGCGGGCTAACTTCTAATACTAAGCTGTATAGGATAATGGAATTGAGAAAGAAAATGAAGGTAGATATATTATGTTTGCCTGAAACATACAGAGACAAAGCAAACAATAAACCTCTGTTGCCTTCCCAGCATTGGGGTTTAAAAATAGAACCTAAAGCAACAAATAAGGCCAGAGGGGGTTCTATATTATGTAATAGAAATCTGAGGTTAGAGGTCTTGAATTGGAAGAAAGATAATGATGGTAGATAGGTATTTATAAAAATTCAAATAATGAAGAAAATTTTCACAATAGCCAATATATATTGCCCAAATAAAGGACAGATTTTTTTTTTAAGGAAAACTTTAGTTAAATTACAAGCATATACGGAAGGGGAAATTATTGTGACTGGTAATTTCAATAGGAGTTTAAAGACAGAACAATCATTTAAGTTAACGAAATGGGGATTAAAAGATGTGTTTAAATTGGGGAACCCTAGTATGAAACCTGTTGGGATACTGCCAGGGAGACAAAAGCCATCATGGCCCCCAAGCCGTCTCCGGACGATCCATCAATCTCTGGTAGAAACGCAGTATCAGTCAATTAGCGACACAAAGTCTCAGAAATAGCTTTCCACATTCCAAGGACTAGTGCACGCTCTATCAGCAGAGTTCGTACAACGAAAGATGCACTCAGGAGAGCATATTTACAACTTTTATTCAGCGTTGATCAGAACAGAGAAAAAACATGACTGCCTGCTTCGATGTCTCAGGCACAGAGAGAGAACGAAAGCAATAGACACAACAGTGGCCAATGGTGAACAGTGGTTCTTCCAATTCAGTGTCAGACGCATCAGATGGTCTGACTGAGGCCTTTGCGCTCTTGTAGTCTGCTGTGTCATCACTGTCGCTTACAACAGCAGCAGCGCTGCCCACTGAGCTGGAATCCGAACTTTGATCATCATCATCCTCATCCTCAGCTTCCTCTTCTACCTCAACATCATCTGGTTTTTTCACATCACCTTCATCTTCCTCTGGGTAACTCTGGAAAATTCCAACATTTCCCCCCCACTTAGGATTGTACTCAACACTCTTTGTGAATTTAATGGACTTAGAGTCAGTCATCCATACTCTGTATGCACCTTTTTCGTACCCCATGAACAAACCATGTGCCCCATGCTTCCCAAGCTTGTTGCTCTGTGGGGTGTGTACCCACATGTCAGAACCAAAGATTCTCATGTGCTTGACGTAAGGTTTCTTACCAAACATTTTTTTGTACGGAGTACAACCAATAGGTGATGACAGTCTCCTGTTAAAAGAATAAACAAACGTCGACAGAGCCTCCCCCCAAAACGTATCAGGGAGATTGGCATCATGCAACATTGTTTTCAGTCCTTGCAGCAACGTTTGATTTGCTCGCTCCGCAAGCCCATTCATCCATGGCGATCTAGGCGTTGTCAAGTCATGCTGGATTCCCTTCTCAGTCAGGAAGGCTTCAAACTGCTGAGAAGTGAACTCCCCGCCCCGATCGGTAAACAGACAGCCGATACGTTTACCGTGAGCATTCTCCAGCCAAGCACAGAATGCTTTGAACCTAGGAAACGCTTGCGATTTCTACTCGAGCATAAACACATGAATGTACCAGAAAAAAGAATCAATTAGAACCATGAAGTACCTTGCTCCTCCCAAAGAGGGCGCAAGAGGACCAACCAGGTCTGTGTGGACTAGCTGGTAGGGTTTGGAAGCCTGCCTGCTAGACTCCTTGCCTTTTGGAGCAACCTTCACCTTGTTCTCTGCACAAGATACACATTTCATGTGAAACTTACAGGGCTTGATGTTCAAACCCTGAACCAATTCAGGCATCTTGGCCAGTGCCTGCCAAGACATGTGAGCAAACCTTCTGTGTGCCTCGTGAATACAACCTCCATGAAGAACTTTGTTAGTTTGTGCAACACAACAAGAATCAACATTAGACACAGCAGCACCATTGTCATCATAAGTTATACAGAACAAACCATCTATAAACTTTGCATGCAAAATGTCCTCTTTGCCTTTCCTGATGACACAGACGCTCCTCTTGAAGGAAATCTCAAAGCCACGTCCAGTCAGCTGTGGGACACTGAGCAAATTGTCTGCAGAATCTGGAACATAAAGTACATCTCTGATGGTAGTGTGCAGACTTGCCAGTCTCACATTCCCGACTCCTGCAATTCGCAACGTCTTTCCATCAGCCTGGTGGATCTCACCATCTTGAGGCATGAAGGAGATAAAAAGATGTTTATCTTTGGCCAAATGCCGTGTGGCTCCCGAATCTATAACAAACCTGGCCTTGGCCTTTGGAGCAGCTTTTCCAGCAAACAAAACCTTGTTTTCCACTGGCTTGGACTTTTGCTGTTTGCCCCCCTGCTCCTGGCCATCAGACTTGCCTTTAGCCTCTGGTGAAGCTCTGCCAGCAAACAAAGCCTTGTTTTCCACTGGCATGGGCTTTCCAAAGCATGGGCTTCAGGCCATCTGCAGGGTTCTGTCTCTGTTTACTTCTGGCCTTCCGGCCTCTGCAAAGATGACCTTGGCTCTCATGGGAATCAGAGCTCTCAGCTGCCGACTCCTTGGCTCCCCCTGGAGGCTGGAATGCTGCCTGGGATGACATCACAGTCAGCTCCCCCTGCAGCTTGCAACCGGTGCCCTTGGCAACCCTGCATTCACTCGCATTCTGGGAAACAGCCAGGACCTCCGATGCAGTCAAACTCTGAGCTGGGATGACCGGCAGATGGGCTACTTTCAAAGCATTCCACATCTGACGTGCTGTCGTGTTGCCAGCTAGCGTAGCAATTTCCTCCAGAGAGACAGATAAGACTATTACGTCTATGGCCCTTGAATCTTGGGCCCTCCATCTATCTGTCAGAGGAACTGGAGGGGCTTCACACACAGTATGCCACACTCCAAACTGTCGTGGTAGACTCTCACAGCAACTTGCCCAAGTCTCATAATTGTGCCGATTCAACTTTGGGCACTCAGTGCCTTCAGAGGCTTGGAAAAACTCCATTCCAGGCTTTTACTTGAGCCTTGAGCCTTTATGCCTTCAAAAACTTCTTATGTTGGCAGCTCGTAAATCACGAAGCCTCTGGCGCGGCTCCCAGGCCAATTAAGCCAGCCGGACATCAAAGGCTCTGCCGCGGCAACAAAAAGCCTTACATTTCTCCACATACCTCTCACAGCAGTCTGTCGCAGTCTTACTCTCCTGTAAGTGCCGTGAATCTGGGCCCATAACCTGTTGTTGGGATACTGCCAGGGAGACAAAAGCCATCATGGCCCCCAAGCCGTCTCCGGACGATCCATCAATCTCTGCTAGAAACGCAGTATCCGTCAATTAGCGACACAAAGCCTCAGAAATAGCTTTCCACATTCCAAGGACTAGTGCATGCTCTATCAGCAGAGTTCGTACAACGAAAGATGCACTCAGGAGAGCATATTTACAACTTTTATTCAGCGTTGATCAGAACAGAGAAAAAACATGACTGCCTGCTTTGATGTCTCAGGCACAGAGAGAGAACGAAAGCAATAAGCAGGGAGACAATATACAGCCTTGTCGTACTCCTTTCCCAATTTTGAACCAATCAGTTGTTCCATATCCAGTTCTAACTGTAGCTTCTTGTCCCACATAGAGATTTCTCAGGAGACAGATGAGGTGATCAGGCACTCCCATTTCTTTTAAGAACTTGCCATAGTTTGCTGTGGTCGACACAGTTAAAGGCTTTTGCATAGTCAATGAAGCAGAAGTAGATGTCTTTCTGGAAGTCTCTAGCTTTCTCCATAATCCAGCGCATGTTTGCAATTTGGTCTCTGGTTCCTCTGCCTCTTCTAAATCCAGCTTGCACTTCTGGGAGTTCTCGGTCCACATACTGCTTGAGCCTTCCTTGTAGAATTTTAAGCATAACCTTGCTAGCGTGTGAAATGAGTGCAATTGTGCAGTAGTTGGAGCATTCTTTGGCACTGCCCTTCTTTGGGATTGGGATGTAGACTGATCTTCTCCAATCCTCTGGCCATTGCTGAGTTTTCCAAACTTGCTGGCATATTGAGTGTAGCACCTTAACAGCATCATCTTTTAATATTTTAAATAGTTCAGCTGGAATATCATCACTTCCACTGGCCTTGTTATTTGCAGTGCTTTCTAAGGCCCATTTGACTTCACTCTCCAGGATGTCTGGCTCAAGGTCAGCAACCACACCACCTGGGGTATACGAGACATCCATTTCTTTCTGGAATAGTTCCTCTGTGTATTCTTGCCAAGTCTTCTTGATGTCTTCTGCTTCTGTTAGGTCCTTTCCACTTTTGTCTTTTATTATGGAAATCTTTGTACGAAATGTTCCTTTCATATCTCCAATTTTCTTGAACAGATCTCTGGTTTTTCCCATTCTATTGTTTTCCTCTATTTCTTTGCATTGCTCGTTTAAGAAGGCCTTCTTGTCTCTTTTTGCTATTTTTTGGAAATCTGCATTCAATTTCCTGCATCTTTTGTTGGGTGTAGTGAAGGGTTAACCTTCTGTGTCTTGTGCCTGAGGGGACGGGCTTACAGAGGAAGTAAGCCAGGACGTTACATCAGAAAGAGTGCTTTCTGTTGTTAGTTGGATTGCGGCTCTCAGCCGAGAAAGATGTCCAAATTCTCTGGTGGAGTTTTTTGATTGTTTGGCATGTAAATAAAGAACTTCTAGATTAGAAGAAACGGCTGTACTTATTTACTGTCTTCCTCACATTCCGTTGCGCATTTTGCTTTGTTTGCTTTCTCCTGGAGCTACGCTGGAAAACAGAAGCTGCAAACGCTGGCAGCAGAGCTGACAAGCGGAGGCGTAGCTGGACAGAAAAGCAATAAATCTTCTACCGAATAGGTTATGGGTCAATGCCAAGAATGTGAGAAAGGACGTTAAAGGCTTTAAAAGACTGAAAGTCAGCTTGATCGACTGCCAAAGGCTTCAGAGGGCAGATCAGTGGAGGCTGACGGAGAGAGGGAGCTTCGATGCCAAGTCTTTCCAGGACGCCCAGTTGGCTGGAATGAGTGAGTACTCTTGCAAAAGCCACAGAAGGGAGAGGGAAAGCATGGCAAAGCGCCAGGGACATGGCTTTGAGTTTAATATGCCGTGTCAGAGACTGAATAGCCAGAACTGGCTAGAATGGAGTTTTGCAATGGAATTCCTGCTGGTGGGAGAGCAATTATGGGACTTGGTCCAGCCCCCACAGTCTGCAACTGGGATAGCAAAGGCAGAGACGGCTGCAGTTCAAGATGAATTGGAGCAGCGTGTGTTCAAAATTTTGGCTGAAAATGTGGAAGCTTATCTTGTGCCAGTTTTACAGGGTGCAAGAAAGCCAGAGGTCGCTTGGGAAGCACTCCGGAAAGCTTGTGAAGCTGGGGTGGGGAGCAAGGGCTGAGACGTGGCTGCACCAAAGAGGGAGAGCCAAGATGGCGCCGGCCAAATTCTTGAGAGCTCACCCAAAGCTGGAAGGAGCTTTGAGCCCCCCCGGGGGGGCGAAGGGACTGTTGCTGGTGATGCTGCTGGTGTTTTTACAGTGCCTGGGAGTAGTCTGGATGCTGCAACGTGTCTGTGTGAGGAGCCAGGAGAGAGGCCAAGTGTCGGAAGAGAAAGACATCTTGCCTCTGCCGGAGCAGAAAATGCATCCTCTCTCCTCGACAGCTTGGAGAGAATCACACAGTGAAAAACAGGAAACCAGTGTACGTCACATCCAGTCTCCCTTTCCCGTGAGAAACTCCAACAGTACAGACTGTGGAATGTAAACACCTGTCTCGTGACAAGCCCTTTCGCTGCACAGTGAAGGAAAGCAGAAACCAACATCCTCCCCCTTTCTGTGAACATCACTGGGCAGCGTGTTCGTACAATATCAGTACAAACCCAACTTCTGCACATAGGTACAGTGTTGATCCCTTGATACAATCTTGGACAATACATCAGCAGGAATTTCATTACCTGGCATATAGGACACCGTTACGAGTCCCTTCTGAATACATTCCCTAGCATGCTGCAACTTTAATTGCAAGTGCTTCGTGCTTTGCTTACAACCTTCAGACTTCAGCAAAGCCAAACATGCTTTGTTGTCCTGGTAAACCTGGATTGGACATTTGACAGGAATTTTCATATCTTTGCACAATTGTATCAACCATTCACAATCCTTAAGTGAATAAGACAGTGCATTCAGTTCAGCTTCACAAGTACTTAAGCTAACTGTTGTTTGCTTCTTGCATGACCAATCAAACAGACCCTGATTGTACATGTAGCAAACTCCAGACGTACTTTTCCTGTCTGCAGTGTCACTTCCAAAACTTGCATCTGCAAATATCTCAAGACCACCAGACTTCTGTTTGTTAAATCTCAGTCTGTAATGCATAGTGCCTTTCAAATACCGCGCTATGCGTTTCAGAGCTTTCCAATCCTTGACACTAGGATTGTTGACTTGTCTGCTTAGCAAATTACAGCTAACAGCAATGTCTGGTCTTGAACATCTGGCAATGAAGTTTAGCTTGCCTAGCACACTTCTGTACAGTGTAGTGTCAGAAAATGCTTCTTCAGTGTCATCTACCTGATAACCTGTTGTCATCGGTGTGTCTACAGGGTTAGCATCCATCAGGTTTAGTTTGCTTAACACATCAGCAATTTTCCGTGACTGGTGTACTAGAGTGTTACCATCTTGATCTCTCTCTATTTCCAGAGATAGGTAGTTGTTTACCTCACCAAGATCTTTCATGTCAAAGTGCTCTTTCAGTTGAGCTAGGGCGTTATTGTACATTGCGACATCTTTCCAAAAGAATAATAAATCATCAACATAAAACAAACAGTACAGTTTCTTTTGCCCCTCCTCTTTGACAAATACACATGGATCAGCTTTCCCTTGCTGAAAACCAAGAGAAAACAATACTTCAGTGAGTTTTGTGTGCCAACACCGTGCACTTTGTTTGAGACCATAAAGGGATTTCTTCAGAGCACAAACAAATCCCTGTTTTACCTGTACGCCATCAGGTGGAAGCATATAAAGTGATTCATCTAGAGATCCGTACAGAAAAGCTGTATTAATATCATGGTGACTAATGTGTAGACTTTTCTCTGCAGCTAGCTTGAGCATAAGCCTAATGCTTTCATACCTCACTGTGGGTGAGTAGGTCTCGTGATAGTCTTCACCTGGTACCTGTGCAAAACCTCTGGCTACCAATCTGGCTTTGTGTCTGACTATCTTGCCATTTTGATCTGTCTTCGCTTTGAAGACCCATTTGCTTCCAAGCAGTTTCATTCCTGGAACTACCGGAACTAGCTCCCATGTTTTGTTCCTTTCCAAGGAATCAAGCTCAGCCTTCATGGCATTTAACCATGGCTCAGCTTCCTTTGAATCCAAACCCTGGATTTCTTGGAAACTTGAAGGTTCAAATACCTTCTTGGAGCTTTTAACAGCTGTTACTGCTATCGTAGCAAACTCATCAGCAAATCTCTTTGGAGGTTTGCCTTTTGTGGCTCTCTGTGACCTACGAATGAGCCTTAAGTCTTCAACACTCTCCTCTTCCTTCTTAGGAGAAAAACGACCTATTGTGAACAATGGTTCCTCCAATTCTTCTCGATCAGAGCATTCAGAGGGTCGCATAGAGGCTTTCGCACTCTTGAAATCCTCTGAATCACCTGATTCAGTTTCAGATTCAGACTCAGAACCTTCATCAGTGGGTTGTTGTGGTTGCTTTTGACTATCCTCAGTCTCATCACCGTCATCAGGATAACATTGGAAAATTCCCACATTCTCCCCCCACTTTGCATTGTACTCAACACTTCTCGTGAGCTTAATTGTCTTAGAGTCAGTCATCATTATTCTGTAAGACCCTTTCTGATAACCTAGAAAGATACCATGCAATCCACGCTTGTCTAACTTGGAGTTTTGTGGTGAATGAACCCACATGTCAGAACCAAAAATTTTCATGTGTTTGATGTATGGCTTCTTGCCAAACATCTTCTCATAGGGGGTACAACCAATCGCTGAAGATAACCTGTGATTGTAACTGTAAACAAAACACGAGAGAGATTCGGCCCAATAACTCTCTGGAAGATTGGCATCATGCAGCAAGGTTTTTAACCCTTGTAGCAATGTCTGATTTGCCCGTTCCGCAAGTCCATTCTGCCATGGCGAGCGAGGACTAGACAAATCGTGTTGAATTCCTTTCTCAGTCAGAAAAGCTTCAAACTGCTGAGAAGTGAATTCTCCCCCGCGATCACTGAAAAGAGTCTTTATCTTCTTACCATGCACATTTTCCAACCAAGCACAGAATTCCTTGAACCTAGGAAAAGCCTCTGATTTCTGCTTGAGATTGTACACAAAAATATACCTCGAAAATGCGTCAATGAGAACCATGAAGTACCTATTTCCACCCAAAGAGGGCGATAGTGGTCCAACCAAATCAGCATGAACAATTTGGTATGGTTCCGTAGCTTGCCTACTAGACACCTTACCTTTCGCAGCCATTTTCACCTTGTTTGCTGCGCATGCTTTGCACTTCATGTGGTACTTGCAGGGTTTAATAGTCATACCTTCAACCAAGGCAGGCATTTTAGATACTGCCTCAAAATGCAAATGACCAAATTTTCGATGAAAATCATGAATACATCCTGCATGCAAACTTTTGTTAGAACCTGCAATGCAACAAGTGTCATCCTGCACAACATCATCATAATACAAGACAAACAAACGATCAACATATTCAGCATGCAATACATAGTCATTTTTCTTTGTGATGATGCACCTCTTGTTCTTGAAGGACACGTCAATGTTCCGCTCATTCAGCTGTCCAACGCTGAGAAGATTATGTTTGGCGTCTGGCACGTAAAGGACATTCTGTATCGATAAGTCCAAACTGTGAAGAACAACAGTTCCGTAGCCTTTACTGGGAATAGTGTGGTCATCCGCCTGGTGAATCGCACCTTCCTGCGGTGTAAAAGACACAAATAGTCTCTTATCGTTGCACATGTGGTGGGTCGCCGCCGAATCAACAACGAAGAAAGATCTAGACGTCTTCTGGACCTCTGCAACCTTTGGAGTGAAGCGTGAAACCATAGCCTTGTGCTGCGTTGTCCTAGACACCGGACCTTTGCCTTTGCCTCGGCCTTTTCCACGCGATGAGCTTTCGCTGCGCTGCTCTGTCTTGGCCTTGGGATATCTGCATTCCCTCTTCATATGGCCTAGACGTCCACATGAGTAGCATTTCACTGCCTTCAAAGCTTTGGCGCCATCTGGTGGTTCCACTGCACTGTGGGATGACGTCTGTGAAGACTCCCCCTTGCCCATGCAGCTAGCACCCCGGCGATCTGCTTCATTCTGAATCACGGCAGTAACAAAGTCCACTGTCAGCTGAGCTGTTGGCTGCACAGCAATCTGGGTTGCAACAGACTCCCAACCTGAACCCAAAGATTGTAGTATCATGAAAGAATACACAGCCTCTGGAAAGTTGAGTCCTCTCTGTTGCAGCTCATGTCTCAGATTTTGCATCTCCATCAGATGTAAACGCACATCTCCACCTTCAGCAAGAGCCATATTATGCAGCTTGTTGAAGTAAAACATAGTAGATCCAGCTTCTGTCCTTAAGTGAGCCTCCCTCAAAGAATCCCAAATTTCTCTGGCTGAGGTCTTATCACGCAATAGACAGAGCTCTTCTGGGGATACTATCAATGTAAGCGTTCCCCGTGCTTTGGAATCCTTAGCTTTCCATGCATCTGTAACTGGAGCTGGGGGGGTTTCTGTAATCACCTCAAACAAACCCTCTTTCCGCAGAATTGCCTCTGCATACAAAACCCAGTCCACATAGTTTTTCTTGTTGAGCTTAGGAATCCTACAAGCATCCTGAAGGGCCATCATGACTCTGGCATTAGCCTTCAGCGTTATATATGCTGCTTTAAATCTTGCTGCGTCACTGCTGCAGCTGCTTCATTCCAAAAGCGCTTTTAAAAGTTACTTTCGATTTCCCCAGCATAGTAACTTGAGCCTGGGAGCCTTTTGCGTATTCCCGGCAAAACGGCTTTAAAAGTTCAAAGTCCAGCCATAAAGCCATTAACTAGAAGCTGGCAGGCTGCCCGGAGCAGTAGTACATACCTCATCAATCACTTTTACGCGCAGAGCAGATTCCAATCCGATCTGTCCCTCTGCATTCCGATCCTTTGCCGGCACTCCGATTCGACTTCTGGAGCCCATAACCACGTGTTGGTGTAAAGCAGAGTTCCGTGCCCAGCGGAAGGATGAGGAGTACGTACTACATACTCAATATTGCTTTATTTACAGTTCAAAGCAGATATATTACAGAAAGACATCTTGCCTCTGCCGGAGCAGAAAATGCATCCTCTCTCCTCGACAGCTTGGAGAGAATCACACAGTGAAAAACAGGAAACCAGTGTACATCACATCCAGTCTCCCTTTCCCGTGAGAAACTCCAACAGTACAGACTGTGGAATGTAAACACCTGTCTCGTGACAAGCCCTTTCGCTGCACAGTGAAGGAAAGCAGAAACCAACAGTACCCAGCAGAGGGGGTGCAGACAAAGGCCCCGTGAGCAGTGGGGGGGCAGTGAGCAGTGAAAGCTCAGAGAAGCCTCTTTCTCCAAAAGCTGCCGAGTGTTGTTTACGTCGTGAGCCGGAGCATAGCCATGGGAAGTTGAATACGGTTAGAGGCTTCAAGGTCAGCCACCTGCAGCAAACACAGATAAGAGCTTCTGAGCTGTGTGAGAACGCCGAGACAAGTTCAGTCTCCAAGGCAACTGAGAGAGTTGCATCTACGGAAGCTGTGAAGGTCGTGGGCAAGTCTCCCTGCCGGGGGGAGTCTGTTGCTGTGACAACCAGAGAGGACGTCTGCAGAGGCCCAAGGAGGGGGGTAGCAAGGGGAGTGTTGCTATGGCAATGCTCCAGGAATGTCAACAACCAGACGTTCTGACTATTGTGGTGGACAGTGGAGCGACAAACACTCTCGTGCCCTCTGCTGGTCTTTTGATGAACTGCAGGACAGTAAAAACTGACAAATACATCATTCTTGCGGATGGAAGTAAAAAAAGGCTGACACAGTCAGGACTCTTTTACTGTTCCTTTCTTAAACATGAGGTCAAAGCTTTTGCAGTGCCAGGCTTAGCCGATTGTTTGTTAAGTGTGCATGATTTACTTGCTGATGGTTTTTGTGTGTCTTTTGCAGGTGACCAATGCCAGTTCTCAAAGAATGGGAAGCACTTGTACACAGTGCAATCTAAAGGCAATTTGTTTGTTGTAGATGTGCCTGTTTCTACAGAAGAAGATGACACCGAAGATGCAAAGGGGCAATGTGTGAATATAGCGCCCCACGATGGTTGTCCACATATCTGGCACAGGCGATTTGCTCATTTGAATTGGGGATTTGTCCAGAAGGCACCTGAGCTGACACAGGGGTGCAAATTTAAGGCTTGTGACAAATTCTTAGATTGTAATGCTTGTAAACAAGCCAAGGTTGTGACATGCTCCTATCCAAAGTCAGAGAGACAGACCACTCAACCCTTTGAGTTAATTCATGCAGATTTGTGTGGCCCCATGTCAGTTGAGTCATTGGGGGGATCAAAGTTCTCTCTGCTTCTGGTTGATGATTTCTCGAGGTCTGCTTGGACTTTTGCTTTACGCTCTAAAGGGGAGGCGGCTAAATTGATCAGGGATTGGATCACCGCAGTTGAGGTAACCTTCTCCACCAAAGTGTGTGGCTTTCAAAGTGACAGAGGTGCTGAGTTCACTGGTTCTGCTTTGCAGGATTTCTTTAGGGAGAAGGGGATTAGCCACAGATTGACCGCTCCTTACTCTCTGCAACAGAATGGGATCACAGAGAGGAAGAACAGGACGATACAGGAAGCGGTATCGTCTGTTCTGTGGGATGCAGGGCTACCCCAGAAGTTCTGGATGGAAGCCTGGCGCTTTGTAGTGCATACGCAAAACAGAGTGTACAACTCAAGTGTAGGGAACACACCCTATTTCTTGCTTCATGGAAAGAAACCTAAGGTGCACTACCTTCGTGTGTTTGGTTGTGAGGCCTGGGTTCTTATTCCAAAGGCTCTATGCAAGAAAGGTGAGCCAAGATCCAAAAGAAGATCTTTGTGGGGTATGAGCCTGGCTCCAAGGCCTGGCGGTTTGCATACCCAAGTGGAAACCAGTCAAGGTTGGTGATCAGCAATAGCGCTGAGTTCTGTGAACAAGCTGGTTGGAAACGTTTGCACGCTAAACCAGACGTGATTTCACAGCCGTTCTATGACTCAGACGTTGAAGAGGAAGAGGAACTTGTTGCTGGGGACTGTGGTCCAGAGCAACAGGGTCCACCACAGGGACAGAGTCCAAGGCAGGGACAGCTCAGGATCCCTCAGAGGGGGGAACCTAGAACACCTCCTCAGGCAAGTGTTAAGTCTGAGCCAAAGAGTGAGCCTTCCTCACCTGCTGGACCAGTTGTAAGGCCCAAGAGGCGCAGCAGGTCAGAGGGGGAGGACACTGAAGTTGAGGATGATTTAGCTGGTCCCAGTGAGTCAGAAGGGACACCAGGGTTCACACTGAGGAGATCAGCAAGGACAAGGAGGCCTCCTGATCGGTATGACGCTTCAGGCGTCTGGGTAGGTGCAGCCAGATGTGAACCTGAATCCTTCGAGGATATTCAGAGTTTACCTCAGGAAGAAGCAGGTAAATGGCACAAGGCAATGGACAAAGAGATGAGGTCCATGGAAGATCTAGGTGTGTCACCGGGCAAACAGGCTGTGAGTTGCAGGTGGGTTTACCGCCTTAAACCCACTGATACTGGAGAACCGCAGTATAAAGCCAGATTAGTTGCTCGAGGATTCACTCAGAGAAAGGGAATACACTTCACGGAGGTGTATTCGCCAACCTCACGAGCAGAGACTCTGAGGATGCTTTTAGCTGTTGCTGCACAGAGAGGCTGGAAGGTAAACCACTTTGATGTGGATGTTGCCTACCTGAACTCAGATCTCCAGGAGGAGCTGTACATGCTTCATCCTCCAGGGTTTGAGATCTTAAGGCAGGGTGTTGTGTGGAGATTGCACAAATCCATCTATGGATTACGGCAATCAGCCAGAAACTGGAACATGTGCCTGAATGAAGCTTTAGAAGAGCTAGGTTTCAGAAGAAGTGTTGCTGATAGTTGCCTTTATTTGAGAGGATCAGGAGCAACACAAGAGTTCTTGCAGCAGTTTGTCGATGATTTGCTATTCTTTTCAGAGACAGATAAATAGGCAGAAAGGTTTGCTAGAGAGCTAGGTAAACGGTTCAAGCTTAAACAGATTGGTGCTGTCAAGACCTATTTAGGCTTAGATATTGTCAAAGCACAAGATGGAAGCTTCTTGCTCAGCCAGAGAGGCAAAATTGAGCAACTGCTTCAGAAATTCAGGATGAGCGATTGTGCGGGAGTGAGAAGTCCTATGGAGACTAGTTTTGTGAAGGATAGTCAGCAAGTAGAACACGCTGTGTTCGAAAATGCTGAGGTGTTTCAGCAGGCCCTAGGGAGTTTGCTGTACTTGTCCCAGTGGAGCAGACCAGATATAGCGTTTGCTGTCAATCTGCTCAGCAGGGGAGCTTCAAACCCTAGTGTGCAAGCCTGGAATGGCATCAAGAGAGTTCTGAGGTATTTGCAGGAAACCAAAGACTTTTGTCTTAAGTTGCCAGCGCAAGGTAAAGTCAAACTGACTTGTTTTGTGGACTCGGATTGGGCTAATCTTGAGGACCGCAAGTCCGTGTCTGGCCTAGTGGTGAGGTTTGGGAACTCAGTAGTTGGTTGGAGGTCCAAGAAGCAGAGTCTTATAGCGCTCTCATCCACTGAGGCTGAGTTCAGTGCTCTTTCAGAGGTGTGCAGAGAAGTAGAGTTCTATGCTTGTTTGGTCCAGGAGCTCTGCGGAGTGGATTGTCTGCCGATACGTGTCTTCAAAGACAATCAACCATGCCTTCGTTTGGCCGAGACGGGTCAATTCAAGGCCAGGACCAAACACCTAGACATTCGCTTTCAGAATGTGTGTCAGAGTGTTCAGGAGGGGTTAGTTGCACTGAAGTACTGTCCCTCTGCCAAAAACCTCGCTGATGGGTTCACGAAGCCACTCTCCTTCCAAAGACATGGGGAGTTTTGCAAAGGTCTGGGTTTGGGGTGACCAAGGGTCAATATTCCCCCTCAGGCGCGAGACAAGAGGGGGTGTTGGGTGTAGTGAAGGGTTAACCTTCTGTGTCTTGTGCCTGAGGGGACGGGCTTACAGAGGAAGTAAGCCAGGACGTTACGTCAGAAAGAGTGCTTTCGGTTGTTAGTTGGATTGCGGCTCTCAGCTGAGAAAGATGTCCGAATTCTCTGGTGGAGTTTTTTGACTGTTTGGCATGTAAATAAAGAACTTCTAGATTAGAAGAAACGGCTGGACTGATTTACTGTCTTCCTCACATTCCGTTGCGCATTTTGCTTTGTTTGCTTTCTCCTGGAGCTATGCTGGAAAACAGAAGCTGCAAACGCTGGCAGCAGAGCTGACAAGCGGAGGCGTAGCTGGACAGAAAAGCAATAAATCTTCTACCGAATATCTTTCACTATCTCCCTCACATTTTGCTTGCCTTCTCTCCCCCGCTATTTGTAAGGCCTCGTTGGACAGCCACTTTGCTTTCTTGCATTTCCTTTTCATTGGGATGGTTTTCATTGCTGCCTCCTGTATAATGTTGCAAGCCTCCATCCATAGTTCTTCAGGCACTCTCCAGCAATGCAGGTTCTTACACTTTAAAGGAAATTTAGAAGTCACTGCAGGATTAGGAATGTGGCACTGAACTAAGGAGTTGATATTGTAGCAACCTTTCCCAGACATTTAGGAAGGTTACCTGCTTCTGCTTAAAAGTCCTCCTTGGGAGAAAAATATGAGGGGGGGGGGGGAGAATATGCTAGATTACAAGAACTCTGGAAAGTGCTTGTTTCCATTATCAAACAGTTTCTCCTCAGTCACCACCATCTTCAACAGCACTGTGCCAGTTGGGTTCACTACCACCTTCAAAGGTGAAACCCAGTTGTGCAGTCCCAAATCCACGCTGGTGGGAAGGATCTGCTGGATGGAGCAGGCAGGGTTACAAGCTAAGCCATTGCCAAGGAAGGCAGTAGAGAAGACAAAAGCCTGTGGTCCACCAATCTCCTGACGGTTCAGCACAGAAATGGTAAAGGCTCTGCCCGACAGGGGCCGCTCCCACAGCTCAAAGTTGCTTTCCTGGAAAGACACAACACCCAGCTGCAGTAACAATCACCAGGGGTGGGGAAGCTGTGGCCCTCCAGATGTTGGGCTGTTAACTCCCATTGGCCACAGCCAACCAGCCCAATAGCCAGGGATGATGGAAGCTGTAGTCCATCAGCATCTGCAAGGACACAGTCTCCCCATCCCTGCTCTGTAGACATACAAAACTGCTTACAAACAAAACAGCAAAGACGACAAGTAAAGTGTGCTGGTCCGGGGGGGGGGGGTGGTTACCGTGAGGCGTGGTCAGAGTCCAGTCCTGGTTCGGGGGTCTGGAGACTGTCTGTCAAGGGCGAAGCAGGGTCCAAGGCAAGGAGCCGGGCGTGGTCGGGAACTCCAGAAAAACAGGTCTGGGTGCTGGCAGAAACAGGTATCCAACGACGTTGCTCCTGCAACTTGGGACTGGGCTGACTGGCCTTTATCTCCTCTGAGGCCAGGGGCGGTCCCGGCCCACAGGTGACCCGCCTCTACTGGCCTTAAGGCGAGCACTCCTCCTGATAGAACTTAGTTCCCTCCGCCTCTCTGCCCTGAGCCTCTGCAGCTCAGGAGAGGCTGGAGGGTTACTGGACCCAGGGGCAGCTTCACCTTCCCCTGACAGGGCTAGGAGAGGCGCACCTGCAGGCAATGGGTCCTCGATCACCTCTGGAGCCAGAGTGGATTCATCTGGTGTCTGCTCCTGAGGATCCGACACAGGTGCGGGCCCTTCAGATTCAAGGCCCTGCCTCGGCTCAGCCGGCCCTGGAGGCGGGGACTCCTGTGCAGGCTGGGATTCCTCCGGTTCAGCCTCTGAATCAGATTCCCAGGCCATCACATAAAGTTTACGAAACCTTATATGGTGAACCCTTAAAAAACTACTAAAATTGCTTCAAGGACAGAACAGTAAAAGATTGTGTTGGGGACTCCCTTGCTCTTCAGGGAAGGGTGTTCCATAAACAAGGGGCCACCACCGATGAGGCTGTCTCCCTATCTAAATTCCTCTAGCAGGAGCACCAGGAGGCCTCTGATGGAGATCTTAAGATTTCAGCAGCTTCATACTGGAGCAAGCAATCCTGTGATAACCCTGATCCAATGTTATTTATTGCTCTAAAGCAGAGCTAGGAACCTCTTGCTCTCCAGATGTTTCTGGACTGCACTCAGGATATTTATAGATCTATTCAAAATGGGAAACTTCATTTAAATTGGGAGCAGGGAATTTTGGATGCAGGGGCCAAATGAAAACCTCCAGACCTCTATCTCTGTCTCTCCAGTCTTGTTTCATGCTTTCCTTGAGTGGTATCGTCCAGCTGTAACTATCTTGGAACTGTGATGCTGCCTTTCGCTTGCCTGGATGAAAAGGGTGTGGGTGGGTGTATGTGTGAATAAACTTGGGAATTTTGCACAGAATGCAGCCTTCAGGTTTCCCCTAACTGAATGTGGCCCTCAAGCTGAAAAGGACCACCCACCTCTTATTTAAATGGATCATCTAAGGAAGGGAGAAAGATGGCTTGCCGTAGCTCGACTCCAGACGCGCGTTTCTTGGGCTCCGGGAGACGCGCACTCACCAAAGGGGTGAAACGGGGGTTGTAAGGCTTCATGACCCCTCAGAAGGTTCAGGAGGGCTTCCAGAACCTAGAAGGATTCGCTGTGGCGTGGGAAGGTCTCCAAAAACGGACCTAGAGGTTCGGGAAGGAGACCACGGGCGTCGGTAACAGTGTTCCCTCCCCCCGGTGAGAAAGCCTGATTTTCAGGGCGTCCTGGCGGCAGAACTTCCACAGAACAACAATGACGAGTTTAGATCCCCGGTTAGTATGACTAAAACTTTGAAAAACGGCATTAATGACTTTCTATATTAATTAAATTTACGCAAACTCTGCTTACACGAGCTCCCAGCTCGTATAAACCGGCTGGGAAAACTAACCGGAAGAGCTTTGTTTAACCATACAGTCGGGTAGTTGACACAAGTGAAAGAGGAGGTCAATCCTGAGGTAGATAGAAAACAGTGCCTGAAAAAAGCCAATGTCAGGAAAAGAACTTTTATTTACTGGAGGTTGGAAGTGACAGTATAGATTAAAACATTATCGGATAAGAAACAAAAGAGATTGGAGTAAGGAATATCCCCCCACCCCCCGGTAACAGAAGCTTACCGGGTGTTTGTCAGTGAAAGTGGAGAAAAGCTGAAATGGAGGGGAGAAGCGACAAAGTTTAAAGACATTATCACCGCTCCAAAACCCAGTGCTGGAGTCTGGTAACCAACCAGACTCTACTTAGAAGGAAACTGTTTAAAATTGCAGAAGCAAATGATTCACAGTGAATTATGGGACCACCTGGTGAGAGGAATGTGTGCGTCTCTGCTGAAAATCTTCTGGAAAAGGTTTAAGGTACTTCCTCCCCCCCCCCCCCCCTTTTGAACTACGTATTGAGACTGGAGACAAAGGGGTTGTTTTAGAGAGCATATTCAAAAGACGCTAAGGAGAATGTGAAAGGGGAAACAGCTGAGTCATTGTTGCAAGCTACTCCCTCTCTGGGGGCCATTTTTGTAAGCTGTTTCTTCCTCCTGGGAAACAATTGGCTACAGAATAACGAGCAGAGAGACAGAGAGACAGAAGAGGAAATAGAGACGAGGAGACCAAGAGAGACAGAAAGAAGGAAACAACATACAACGGAATACTGACATCTGGAGGACAAAACTGGAATAGCTTTTAAACTGTGGTTTTGCTGGAAACCTTTGGAAAAGGTCTCTCTCTGACTCCTCTTGCTAACTTGCTAACATGAGTGTTGATGAAATAGACTGACAGATATACTTTTTGAGTTACGTATCGAGATTGGAGTTAAAGATAAAGAGGCATCTTTGTCAAAAAGAATTAAAAGACATTAAAGAGAATTTAAAAGGGGAAAATTGGAGCTAAGGTTGCAAGCAGCTCCCCCTTTGGAAAAAAATGGAAACAAATTAATGAGGATTTGTTGTTATAACATTACATCTATCTCTTCCTTCGATTTAAATTCTCTCCTGAACTTTATATTTTTAAGTGAAAAGTGCCTTAAGTTTATTTTGGGGTTGCTATCTGTTCTTTCTTCCTTTCTTCTTTTGGGGTTGTTTTTTCCCCTCCCCCCTCCCCCTTCCCCCTTTTTCTTTTTTCTTTCTTTTTCTTTTCTGTCTTGTTCTTCTTCTTTCCGCTCCCCCGCTCCCCCCTTTCCCCCTTCCTATTATTATTATTACCTTCTTTTGTTTTGTTTTGTTTTTTGTTTCTGTTTTTGCTCTGCTGTTTTTTTGGGGGGGGTTTGTTTTTTTTTCTTCCTTTCCCCCCTCTCCTCCTTTTTTCAATTCTACTAAGATCATTGCCTAGTGGTTATTAAGCCTTTTCAGTGGTTACAATCTTAAACACTCCTTAGATATCTAAGGGTACAAGGTAATTTGATTAGGGGTGTGATTGTCAGATTATTACCACTAGGATAGTAAGAGGTGAAACTGAACCATATAATTGGTTTATCGATTTAATTTGCTAAAACAATCACTGACACTGAACTTAAAAAACTGGGTTTGATATGTCCAATACAAATAAGAAATCTGCAAATACAGTGACATCAAGTCCTGTTACCAATCCTAGCAGAAGAAACTCAACTGTTGGTTCAGGTATAAATATGGATATGAAAGAATTAATTTTGGGATTGAAAAGAGATATCTTAGAAATGAAGAAAGAGATGAATGAAAATGCTAGGACTGCAGACCAAAAACTGGGTAGGATGGGAATGAAAATTGACGAAAATGCAAAGATGGTGACAGAGTTAACAGGAAAAATGAATGAGTTAGTTGTAAAAAATATGGAGATGTCAAAAACCGTACAAGAACTGAAGGGCAGAACAATTAACTTGGAGGAGGGGGTGAGGAAGGTGCAGAAAGAGAATAGAGAGCGGAAGGGAGAAACAGAAAAAATAAAGAAATTGTAGAAATGAAAGAGACACACGAGGCAGTCTTAGACACAATATCTATGATCGAGATGCACAGAAGAGAGAAAACGTTAAGATTAAGATCAATTCCAGAGGAGCCGGATGAACAGTTAAATAAGAAAATAGTTTCAGAATTAGCAAAGTGGCTTGAAAGAGAAGAGCAAGAGATGGCACATAATATAGAGAGAATCTTTAGAGTCAGATCCAGCATAGCTAGAACAAATAATTGGCCAGGGGACTGCCTCGTAACTTAGCAGTAAGAAAAAACTTAGAATTCAGCAGACAGATATTATTACACATAAAATTATTCCATCCAGGCTTCTAAGAAAAAGAGATAACTACAAACCGTTAGTAGAAGCCCTAAGAGGAAAAGCAAATGTACACAGGTGGGAATTTCCAGAGGGAATTTCCTTTTCTTTCCAAAGGAAAAAGAAGATTTACTTTGTGGGAAGACGCAGATAAATTCTGGAGAAGGTATAGAGAGGAATTGGGAGGTAAAAAACAGCTGGGTGGAGGAGCGGAGGATACAGGAAAACAATCAGAAGAGGAGGAAGGCTAGGAAGCGGGGTTAAGGAAAACATAAAGGTTCAAAACTATATCATGAACAATTTATTTTGACTGAGAGCAGTCGTATTTTTACAGATAATTTCAATTTGTTGATCGTTAAACTAATAAAGTAAATTATGGATTTAAAGTAAAGACTGCAGAGAGAATAATTGGGTGCACTCTTCCCACCTTAGATCAAATCTATGCTGCCAGGTGCCATAAGAAAGCGGCAGAGATAGCGCAGGATAGTACGCACCCCGGAAATGATCTCTTTCAGCTTCTGCCTTCTGGAAGAAGGTATAGGGTTATAAAGGCCAGGACTAGCTGCCTGAGAAACAGTTTCTACACAAATGCAATTCTGGTTTTAAACGCAGTATAAGGAGTCTCTATAGTATAGTGTATTTTTTAGTATAGTGTATTTTATAGTATAGTATAGTGTATTTCAAAATGGGGTTTCAGAATTTTTAGGGGTTTTTATAGTATAGTATAGTATAGTATAGTATAGTATAGTATAGTATAGTATAGTGTATTTTAAAATGGGGTTCCAGAGTTTTTAGGGGTTTTTGAATGTTTTATGTAGTTTTTCAATTTCATTGTTCTGTATGGGACAATGACAATAAAGATATCGTATATCGTATGGATTTAAAAATAATAACTTGGAATGTAAATGGTTTGGGCCATTAAGGAATCTAAGTCTGGAAAGACACCATGGCCGGATGGCCTCCCGGCCATTTATTATAAAAAATTAGAGGATGTTCTCTCTGAACCTCTCAAAAATATTATGAATAACATTCTGAAAGAGGACGAGATGCCCGAGTCATGGAAAGAAAGTTTTATTACGCTAATTCTGAAACAGGAAACAGATCAGCAAGCAATAACTAGCTTTAGACCCATATCGCTCCTTAATAATGATTATAAATTATACGTGTATATTTTAGCTGAAAGAACAAAAAGAAGCCTCCAGAAAATTATCCATAGTGATCAAGCAGGCTTTCTCCCCGGTAGACAGATTCAGAGCAATACAAGAAATATTATAAATCTGCTGGAATACCTGGATTTAAGAATAGATAAACCAGCTATTTTAATGGCAGTGGATGCGGAGAAAGCCTTTGACAACGTATCCTTGACGTTTATGAAGGGTATGTTGCAACAGATGGAATTTGGAGATCAATATTGTAAAGCTATTCAAGCAATATATACCAAACAAAAAGCTAAAATTATAATAAATGGGAATATAACTCAGGAATGCGAAATTAACAAGGGGACGAGACAGGGTTGTCCTCTCTCTCCGTTAATATTTATCTTAACAATGGAAATTCTAAATAAACAAATCAGAGAGGAAAAAAATATTAAAGGGATAAAGCTGGGGAGTAGTAGTTATAAACTGAGGGCGTTTGCTGACGATTTTATTATAACAACTGAGGATCCGAAAGAGAGTCTTACTAAAGGGCTGGAAATCATTCAAGAATATGGAAAGGTTTCTGGATTTAAATTGAATATCAATAAAACCAAATTATTAGTAAAAAATCTATCACCAATAGAAAAGGAGGAATTTGAGAAATTAACAGAATTAAAAATATATTCAAAAATCAAATATTTGGGAATTTGGCTGACATCTAAAAATATAAATCTTTATGAAGAGAATTATGTTAAGTGCTGGGCAGGAATTAAAAGAGATATGGAGAGGTGGAGTAAGTTAAAAATATCATTTTGGTGCCATATATCTGCAGTTAAATTAAACATTTTGCCAAAGATGCTTTTCTCGTTTCAGACTATTCCGGTTATTGAGAAAACAGGTTGCATCAACTGCTGGCAGAAAGAAATATCTAAATTCATTTGGTCAGGGAGAAGACCAAGAATAAAACATAAGGTCTTAATAGATACTAATGAAAGGGGAGGCTTTGGCCTCCCTGATTTAAAATTAAACTATGAGGCTGCCTGCTTTTTGTGGATGAGGGACTGGTTCCTTCTTAGTAATACAGATGTACTAGATATAGAAGGGCATGACATCCGGTACGGGTGTCATGTGTACTTAAATTATGATAAGTGTAGAGTACATAAGAGCTTTACAAACCACATAGTAAGGAATGCCCTGTTTAGAGTTTGGGAAAAATATAGAAGACTCTTAGAACCAAAGACCCCAAGATGGATTTCACCAGTTGAAGCTAACAGGGTAAAAAACAAGAACATGAAAGGAGCATGGATAACATATAATGCTTTATTGTTAGAAGAGGACAGCCAAATTAAATTTAGAAAATATGAGGAGATAGAAGACCAGCTTTCTGGTTGGTTGGAATACCATCAAATATACGAAATATTTAAACAAGATAAAAAGATTGGATTTGATAATCAGCCCACTAAACTCGAAACAGAATTAATAAATAATAAAATCAGGGTAATTTCGAGAATATATCGACTCCTCCTGGAATGGGAAGTTAAGGAGGAGGAGGTTAAGGCAACAATGATTAGATGGGCACAGGACTGTGGACGTCCAATAATGATGGCCGAAAGGGAAGAGCTTTGGAGAATAAATATGAAATTTACGGCATGTTATAACATCAAAGAAAATATGCTAAAGATGCAGCACAGATGGTATCTCACACCCTCAAGACTATCGAAGATGTATAAAAATTTACCGAATACTTGTTGGAGGTGTGGTGGGAGTAATGGCGACATGTATCATATGTGGTGGACATGTAGGAAGATCAAATTGTTCTGGGGCTTAATTTATGAGGAGTTGAAAAAAAGACTAAGAGCACATATTGATATAGGAATGTATTAGATAATATGTAAAGAAATATACAATAATAAGAGTACATTCATTTGTAAAAAAGGAATATACAACGGGACTTCCGGGTTGGCGCCATCGGTAATGGCGGATTCCCTCTGACTTTGAGGGACTAGCTCTGCGGGAATCGGGTCTGCACCGCTACGGCGAAGCGGGGACCCCTTAAAAATCACAGGCGGGTGAAGCCTGAGAGCGTGGGACTCGGCGGGCACCTTTCGCGCCCCCCCCCATTTGCAAAGGAACCCATTTTTGGGCTCCAGAGCGAAGCGGGGTGAGCGGGGCGGTGCTGTGAGTCGACTGCTTCTTCCGCGGAGCGAAGCCGCACAGCCGTTATCGGAGAGCGCTGACTTTTTCCTGGGACAATTCGGCTATAAAAGCAACTACCCGTGAGTTCGGTACCGAAGCGGGGAGGCATAAACAGGAAGTCCGCCTTCCGTTTCTTGTAAATAGACTAAAGCAAAGAGACTGTAAGCTAAAACTTTGAAAGACGATTGAAAAGGTCTAAAATCCTAACGTCAAATAAGCGATCTCCCCTCCTGATTGCAGGAGAGGAGGGGGGAAAGGTTTGAAACATACTTTCCTGCAAAAAAGAGAGGAAAGGAAGCTAAAATCCACCGCTTAAAACCTGGGAACGGACTGCCTATGGACAATAGGAATGCCGTGCTGTGAAAAGCGCTGCTGGTAAATAGAGTACTTTTGACAGCTAACTCTGCAAGAGAGATACAGTGTTTCTGGCTGGCTTCTCCTGGTTTTAAAGTAACTGGAAATTAAGTG
Organism: Podarcis muralis; assembly: GCF_964188315.1. Lineage (NCBI taxonomy): Eukaryota > Metazoa > Chordata > Lepidosauria > Squamata > Lacertidae > Podarcis > Podarcis muralis. The sequence goes on from NC_135674.1 coordinate 4,851,102, forward strand.
TAATTGAAACTGTTGTCTTTTTGTGAATTGGGGGACTAAAAAAGAAAAAGAAAAAAAAGAGGTTGCCTTCTTTAAGGTAACAAGTTTTGACTGCTACTGTGTCCCCCTAGAGGAAACTTGAAACTGTTACAATAACAACTGGGCCAGGGGAATTTTCCACTTCAAAACAAACTCAGGCCGTGGGACTGACCTTGGATTTTAACTAGAGTGTTATGGCAGATGGAAAAGAAAAAATAGAGTTGCCTCAAGAAAAAACAACGAGGTCTGGTAGATCCTTTCGCACAGATATTGGGTTGCAGCGAAGAGCATCAACATCTGGTCCTTCTGGACCATCAGGGGCTGCACCTGTACAAGCTAAATCAAAAGGAATGTCGTCTGAAGATGTTTTAGCTTTGGCACTAGGGAAAATTAATGAATCTTTGGAAAATCTAAGTAAACAAGTAGCTGAAACAAATAAACAAGTAGCTGAAGCATCAGTTAAAATTGATCAAAACACTACAAGTATTAACAATTTGGGACAGAAGCTGAACACCAATACAGAAACTATTGAGAAATTGCTACAGGAATCTACTTTGACCCGAAAGACAGCTGAAGAAGCAAAGGAAATAGCAACTGCTACTGAAGAGAAGATACCACCGATATACAGGCAACTTGAGGACCATAGGTCGATGCTGTCTATGATTGAATTGAAGGAGAAACAAACGGATTTGAGGATCAGGGCTGTACCTGAACTTGAGAAAGATAATTTGATTGACTTTCTTATGCAGGAATTTGCAGACTTTTGGAAACCAGATTTGGAGAAGGAAGAATTTAAGATAGTGAATGCATTTAGGCTTGGAAGAGGAGGGAAGAAGAACAAGGTGAGAGACTGTCTGATTACCTTCCGAACAAAAGAGGAGAGAGACAAAATCTTGAGTCTGCATTTTCGAAAGACTTTGGAAATACATCAGTCAAGAGTGGAGATATTTAAGGACATTCCGAAACATCTTTTGGATCTTAGGTCTAACTACGGAGATTTGGTCGCCCTGTTGAGAAGTAACAGAATCATCTTTAGGTGGGAATTTCCCCAAGGCCTATCTTTTAGCTACAAAGGAAGAAAGATAAAAATAAGATCAGTTGACAACAAAGATAGATTTTTGAAAGATCACGGAGAAGATTTGAAGAAAGAAGCTGAATCTGGAGAAGAGCCAAGAGCACTGGAAAGAGGAATACTAGATATAGCAAACCTATCTTTTGGACTGCATGGCTCAGAGAAAGTGACACCACCGACAGAACAAGAACAAACACTTGGTGCAGTTGGAGGGAAAGCAAAGTAATTACATCATGGCTCTGCAACTATTAAGTTGGAATTGTAATGGCCTCAACTCTCCTCAGAAAAAGAAAAGAATCTTTCATTTATTAAAAAAGGAACAATTGGACTTGATTTGTTTACAGGAAACACATGTGATAAGGCTACATAGAAAAGTATTGATCGACAAAAGACTGGGTCAGGAGTTTATCTCATCGGATAAAGTTAAAAAAAGAGGAGTAGTGATTTATGCAAAGGAGAGTTTATCACCGAAATTTATTTTTAAAGACGACCAAGGAAGATTTGTGGCAATTGAGATTCAAATACAAGGAGAGAAATTTCTGATAGTAGGAGTTTATGCACCTAATGAGGGGAAATCTGAATTCTTTAAAAAGTTGCATGAGATCTTGATGGACTATTTGGACTATAATCTGATTTTGATGGGGGACATGAACGGAGTGGTATCTACAAATATGGACAAGGCACAAAGACAGGTAGTCACTAATGATGGTAGATTGCCGAAGACATTCTTTGACATGACAGACAACTTGGACTTAGTTGATATTTGGAGAACAAAGAATCCCTTGGGTAGAGAGGGAACTTTCTTCTCTGAAGCCAAAATGACATGGACAAGAATTGACCAAATATGGGTAACTAGAGGAATGGCACCGAAGACAAGAAAAGTGGAAATCTGCCCAAAAACCTGCTCCGACCATAATGCTGTGAAGATGGAGATGAAACTAACACCAACTGGCTCTTTCAGATGGAGGATGAATGACACCTTATTTAGAGACGAAGAAGTGACTAAGAAGGCCCAAAAAACCCTGAGAGATTATTTCGAGATAAACATGAATAATAATGTTGAAAAAAGAGTAATCTGGGACGCAAGCAAAGCAGTTATGAGAGGGTTCTTGATACAACAGAATGCAATAAAGAAGAGAATCCAAAATGAGAAGAAAGATAAAATTCTGGAGAAAATAAAGGAAAGTGAGAAGAAATTGAGAGCAAAACCAAAGTCGCAAGAGATCTTGAGAGAAATAAAGTTATATCAAGTACAATATATGAAAATGATGAATCAGGAAATAGAATGGAAAATTAAACAAATGAGACAAAAGACATTTGAGTCAGCTAACAAATGTGGGAAATTGTTGGCCTGGCAAATGAAAAAAAGACAAAAATTAAACACTATCATAAATTTAGAAGTGGAAGGAAAGAACATATAGAACCCAGCCGAGATTAGAAACTGTTTCCAGAGGTACTTTAAACAACTATATACACAAGGCCCAAAGAAAGAAATTGACATAGATCGATTTTTGAAGATAAATGGATTACAAAAAATCTCCCAAGAAAATAAATTGATGTTGAACTATAAAACAACTGAACAGGAGGTAGAAGGTGCCATTCAGAATATGCAATTAGGCAAATCTCCAGGACCAGATGGACTGACTTCTAGATATTAAAGGTAAAGGTACCCCTGCCCGTACGGGCCAGTCTTGACAGACTCTGGGGTTGTGCGCCTGTCAGAGCTGCCTCAGGTCCGAGCTCACAGAGGACCAACGCCAGTCCGTTGTTATATAAAATAGTCTTTATTGAAGTTCAGTTTCTCTTTTACAGCCACGGCGCACAGCTCTACGTCTTAAACCCTAGACCGCCGAAGCTCCGTCTGAGTCTCCTCCCCCCAGACACCAGTTTAAGACCCTAGCCTTGCTCCACCTCTTCCTCTGCTCCCTCCTCCTCTGGGTCCGCTTGTCCGCCGAGGTCCTGCCCTTCCTAGACTCTTCTGACGCTGAGTCCCCTGAGTCTTCCCCCTCCCTCCGGCGAGCTTTAGGACCTGGTTCCCAATCCGTGCTTTCTGCTGTCCCGCGCGCCTGTACATTTGAACTTGGCGCGCGCGCCCAGCCTGCCACCTTCCTTCTGACCGTTATACTGCTCCTGTCGCTGCTTCCCTCTTCGGGGATGCTAGCTGGGTCTGACTCCTCCTCCCTGCTTGCCGGAGGAGACGCTGACTCTGACCTATGGGGCTCTTCCCCCCCCACTACGCTCTGGTGGGGAAGCTGGTCCTGATTTCCAGCTACTGCTTTGGGAGTCTCCACTGGCCCCCTGCTTCTGGTGTGTCCCCCCTGGGACCCCCCTTGCCCTGGCCATCGGCGCCCCCTTCTGGGAATCTTCTGATTCACTGGAGAGGCTTATGGAATCTCTCGGGTCACTGTCATTCTGCCCTCCGCTGCCCTCAGATTCTTCCCCTTCGCTCTCCATTTCCTCTCTCCCCTGCGCCTCTGCTCCTGAGCCCCTGACATCCATCCCCCCCTCGAAGCCCCCCTTCCCCCCTCCCCTTCTTCGGGTGCGGGTTCCGGGTGCTCCAGTGCTGTGGGGGTGAGTGCGGGGTACAGTTCTTCCCCCCTGGTGTGGAGCTCGCCAGCTGGATCCGGCCAGTCCGTGATGGGTTCGTCGACGTCGATCTCCTCTGCTTCTATCTCTCTGCAGCTGTGCTCGAACCCAGGATCCTCCCCCAACACGTCCATGTCCGTCTGTCCCCCTGTTGCCTCGGGCGATGCTGCGTGTAAGGGCCCCCTCAGCAGTTCCCTGCTCCACCCCACCTCCGGTTGATTGTCCCACCAATAAGAGTGGTCTGTGGGAAACCCCGAGAGTGATCCCTCCGGGGATCGTGTGTCTGGCGCCGGCTCCTCATCTGATGAGAACCCGTGGAACGTGCTGGCTGAGAGTGTGGGTGTGAAAAGCCAGTCGTCGAAAAAATCTGCCGGCATAGGTCTGTGAGGGAAGAGTGCATGGAACTCGTCTTTGAGGTATCGCTCCTCCAAGGCATAGTCCGGTACCCACCTGTTGGCGCTGGCCGGGGTACCTTCCTCGGCGAGAAGATATTCAACTCCCTCTTCCCCCCATCTCGAGTCAAAAATCTCCGTGACCTCGTTGAGTGGTGCCGCCCTCGGTGACCCCTCCCCTGTTGGTGATTTGCTGAGTGGGTCTGGTGTGGCCCTTGGGGTCTGAAACCTGTGGGGTTCCTTGTAGGGTGTGAGCACCGACCTATGAAAGACCGGGTGCATTCTGGAACCCTCTGGGAGTGTCAACCGGAAGGCCACTGGATTGATTTGTGCCTCGACTTGGTAAGGCCCTAGCTGCTTGTGTCTGAGCTTCTTCTTAGCTAACGTTCTGGCTGGCACTGCCTGGGCTGCTAACCATACCCAGTCCCCCACCTGGATGTCTTCCCCGACTCTCCTGTGCCTGTCTGCCTGCACTTTGTAGGCGTGTTTTGCTAGTTCTAAGTTCCTTCGGAGTTGCTCGTGGACCTCCTGCAACTCTGCTGCCAAGTGCTCTGCCCCCTGTGGCTCCCCCTCCCCCTTCGTCTCTAACCCCGGGAAGGTTCTGGGATGCCGCCCATTGTTGGCGAAGAACGGCGTCACCCCTGTCGACGTGTGCTTCGTGTTGTTGTAGGCAAACTCGGCCAGCGGTAGGTAGTCCACCCAGGTCGAGGGTTGTTGGTTCGCGTAGCATCTCAGGTACTGCTGCATGATGGCGTTGACCCTTTCCGCTTGTCTGTTGGTCTGCGGGTGTCGTGCCGACGCTAAGTTGATCTTGACGTTCAGGATGCCCAGCAGCTTCTGCCAGAAACTCGAGACGAATTGGCGAGCTCGGTCGGATAGGATGGACCTCGGCAAGCCGTGAACTCTGAATACGTGGTCTATGAACAGCTTGGCGGTTTGTTCCGCCGTGGCCACCTTCGCGCAAGGAATGAAATGCGCCATCTTGGTGAACAGGTCTACTACTACGAGCACCGCTGTTTTGCCTCTCGAGCTGGGCAGATCTGTGACAAAGTCCAGGGCTACTCTCTCCCACGGTTCAAACGGCGTCTGTAGCGGTTCCAGCAGTCCCGCCGGTGCCCTGTGTACTGGTTTGGCCCTTTGGCATGTGTCACACCGAGCGACGTAATCCTCGACTTCACCCCTCATCTTGGGCCACCAAAAGTCTCTGGCTACTAATTCCGCCGTCTTGTCCTTGCCGAAGTGCCCAGCGCTGGCCGCGTCGTGTAACTGCTGCAGGACTTTCGCGCGGAGGTCGTCCCCCGGCACGTAGAGAGGCCCTTTGCGGAGGAGTAGTCCGTCGCGTATCTGGAACTCTCCATCCTTCGCTGTGCCTCTTCGCACCTCCTCCATCTTGGATCGTGCGAACGAGTCCGTCTGCAGCGTGCGACGCACCGCGTCCAGGTCCACTGTGGCTGAAGCGCACGCCCACGCTTTCGGTGCGAAAATGTGCTTGGCCGCCACCGGTGCCGCTTCCTCGAGATACTGCGGTTTCCTGGATAATGCATCCGCCATGACGTTGCTGTCTCCCGGGATGTATTCTATCCGAAAGTCGAAATCCGCAAAGAACTCCGCCCAGCGGATGTGTCTCTGGTTCAGGAACCGCACCGTGCGCCAGTACTCCAGGTTCTTATGGTCCGTGCGGACCTGCACTGTGTGTCTGGCTCCGATGAGGAAGTGCCGCCACGCTTTGAAGGCTGCTTGAATGGCCAGCAACTCCCTGTCCCAGATGGTGTAGTTCTGTTCCGACTTGCTAAGTTTCCTGGAGTAGAATGCACACGGCCTCCAATCCCCTTGCGGGTCTTGCTGCAACAGGACCGCCCCCACCGCTCTGTCCGAGGCGTCCGTTTCAACCCGCATTGGTTTGCTGGGGTTTACGTGCAGCAGCTGTTCTTCGGACGCGAAGAGCTGCTTGAGTTTCCGAAAGGACTGCTCCGCCTGGTCCGTCCAGGTGAACTTCTTCTTCTTGGAGCTGAGGGTGTCCGTGATGGCCGCCGTTTCCATCGCGAACCCTTTGATGAACTTGCGATAGAAGTTGGCGAAGCCGATGAACTTCTGGACCTCCTTCCTATTGCGCGGGCTCTTCCAGTCCAACACCGAGCGGACCTTGGCACTGTCCATGGCGAGTCCCTTGTCGGATAGCTTGTAGCCCAGGAAATCCACCTCCGTCATGTCAAACTGGCACTTCTCCAGCTTAGCGTAAAGTCTGTGCTCCCGTAGTCTCTGCAGGACCTCCTTGACGTCTCCCTCGTGAGCCTCCTGCGATTCCGAGAAGATCAGGATGTCGTCCAGGAAGCAGACGCACTTCTTGTAGAGGAGTCCCGCTAACACGTGGTGCATAAAAGCTTGGAAACAGTGGGAGCCGTTTTGGAGACCAAATGGCATAACTCGATATTCATAGGTGCCTAAAGGTGCTACAGTGTAAACATGGCCGTCTTCCACTCATCGCCCTCCCTCATGCGTATAAGGTTGTACGCTCCTCGTAAATCCAACTTGGTGAAGATCCGTCCCTTCCTCACCGTCGCGAGCAGGTCGTCAATCTTGGGCATGGGGAAAGCTGTGGGCTTTGTCTTGGAATTTATGATCCTGTAATCAACTATCAGCCTTTTTGGGGGCGTGTCCTTTTCCTTAACGAAAAACACGGGACTGCCCCCCACTGCCTTGGATTCTTGGATGAATCCCCGCTTCAGGTTGTGATCTATGAACTCCCTGAGTTCTTGTAGTTCGTCTTCAGACATGGAATACAGTTTTCCAGTAGGCAGCGTCGCCCCCGGCAGGAGGTCAATCTTGCAGTCGTAGGGCCTGTGGGGCGGCAGCTTGTCCGCTTCCTTCTCGCAGAAGACCTCCAAAAACGCCTTGTACTTGTTCGGTACTGCTTGGACCATGCCTAGGTGTAACTGTGGTGGATCCTCTTGCCCCTCCTCTTCCCGGCTGGTCCGGATGCAGTGTTCCGCGCAGTAGGAGGAGCAGAAGGTCAATTGACGCTGGTACCATGCCAATGCCGGGCTGTGCCTATCCAGCCAACTCATGCCCAACACTATGGGCGTGTCCGACAGGTGGGTGACGTTGAAGCTTATGACTTCGCGGTGATTTCCAATTTGCATCACCATAGGGGGTGTTTGTTGTGCCACCTGTCCTCCCAGTAGCTCCCTGCCATCGACCGTGACTACGTTTAGGGGCATCGTGGCTGGTAGGAGCGCTATGCGATGTTGCCTGATAAAGTCCACTCCTACAAAGTCTGCGTTACTGCCAGAGTCAATGGTAATAGGAACTTCCAGGGTGAGTCCATTTGGCAGTTGGAGCGATGCGGTGAGTTGCACCACTGGTTTGGGTGGGAGGGGATCTGTGGGCTGTAAAATCTCTGGGGACTGCTTCACTGACTTGCCTGGCTGGGCCCCAGCGCCTCTGCCTCCAACCAGGCTTCGTCGTTTCCCTGCAGCTGTTCCTCCTGCTGATCTGCTCCCCTCACTGTTGCTGAGGCTGCAGTGTGCTTCTGGATCCTCTGGGGACACTCTTTGGCCATGTGCTGTGCACTGTCGCAGATGTAGCACTTCCTGTTCCCTCTAGGAGCCTTTGCCTTGACTGCTCCTGGTGTTTGGGCTCTGGTTGCTGTCTGAGCCCTAGCACCACCTATCTCCATTGGTTCTTCTCCCCTCCCCAATGGAGGCGTGGATTCCACGCGTCCCGTCTCTCTGGGTAGGAAAGGAGTTGTCCTGGCTGGTGTGCGCCCTAAACTTCCCTCATTCCTGCTCCAAGGGCATTCTTCCAGGCGCACTCCTACCGCCAGGGCTTTCTGTATGACTTCCGTGGTGCTGGTAGGTCTCTCCCCCCTTGCCAGCTCATCTTTCACAGACCCATTTAGTCCTTCCCAGAACAGATCCCTTACGGCAGCGGAGTTCTTCTCCCAACCGAGCACATTTACCAACGCAAAAAAGTGGGAGTGATATTGTCTTACAGTGCCTTTGCCCTGCTTCAGCCCATGCATTTCCCTCCTGGCTACATCCACATCTACCGTCGATTTAAAACAAGCGTCCAGAGCTTTGAGAAATGCGTCTGAATCATTGAGGGCGGGGTCATTTTCGCGCCATAAAGTGCGCAGCCACGATTTAGCTTCCCCATGCAGATGAGTTATTATGAAGCCTACTTTCTCCTCCTCATCTCTGAAGTCTTTCCGAAGCAATTTGAGCGCAAAAACTATGTCTGCTCTGAAGTTAGGATACTGCTGCAGGTTCCCGTCAAAATGGGCTACGATGCTGCCCCCCCTCTTCCCGAGGCCAACTCCCTCCGGTTTGGGTCCTGGCAGCCCCTCCTTGCCCAATTTTTCCCACCTGGTCCGCAGATCCTCGCAGAGCGCTACTGCTTCTTCCTCTCTTTTTCTGGAAACTTGCACTTCTGCGTAAAGTGTCGTGACTGCTTGTTCCAGCTCTTTCACCTTCTCCTCTGTAGTCATCTTTGCCTCTCTTTGTGAGCTCGCAAAACACCAAGTTTTGCCCCTCGCTGCGCCAACTCGCGCTGCGAGGGTTCAATTTTTTCGGAGACGGAGCTTACTGTCAGAGCTGCCTCAGGTCCCAGCTCACAGAGGACCAACGCCAGTCCGTTGTTATATAAAATAGTCTTTATTGAAGTTCAGTTTCTCTTTTACAGCCACGGCGCGCAGCTCCACGTCTTAAACCCTAGACCGCCGAAGCTCCGTCTGAGTCTCCTCCCCCCAGACACCAGTTTAAGACCCTAGCCTTGCTCCACCTCATCCTCTGCTCCCTCCTCCTCTGGGTCCGCTTGTCCGCCGAGGTCCTGCCCTTCCTAGACTCTTCTGACGCTGAGTCCCCTGAGTCTTCCCCCTCCCTCCGGCGAGCTTTAGGACCTGGTTCCCAATCCGGGCTTTCTGCTGTCCCGCGCGCCTGTACATTTGAACTTGGCGCGCGCGCCCAGCCTGCCACCTTCCTTCTGAACGTTATACTGCTCCTGTCGCTGCTTCCCTCTTCGGGGATGCTAGCTGGGTCTGACTCCTCCTCCCTACTTGCCGGAGGAGATGCTGACTCTGACCTATGGGGCTCTTCCCCCCCACTACGCTCTGGTGGGGAAGCTGGTCCTGATTTCCAGCTACTGCTTTGGGAGTCTCCGCTGGCCCCCTGCTTCTGGTGTGTCCCCCCTGGGACCCCCCTTGCCCTGGCCATCGGCGCCCCCTTCTGGGAATCTTCTGATTCACTGGAGAGGCTTATGGAATCTCTCGGGTCACTGTCATTCTGCCCTCCGCTGCCCTCAGATTCTTCCCCTTCGCTCTCCATTTCCTCTCTCCCCTGCGCCTCTGCTCCTGAGCCCCTGACAGCGCCCATCTCACTTAAGAGGCCAGGGGCCAGCGCTGTCCGGAGACACTTCCGGGTCACGTGGCCAGCGTGACAAAGCTGCATCTGGCGAGCCAGCGCAGCACACGGAAATGCCGTTTACCTTCCCGCCAGTAAGCGGTCCCTATTTATCTACTTGCACCTGGGGGTGCTTTCGAACTGCTAGGTTGGCAGGCGCTGGGACCGAGCAACGGGAGCGCACCCCGCCGCGGGGATTCGAACCGCCGACCTTTCAATCGGCAAGCCCTAGGCGCTGAGGCTTTTACCCACAGCGCCACCCGCGTCCCTAGATATTACAGAACTTTAAAAGAATGGTTAGTACAACCTTTAAAGGAAGTCTGCAATGAAATATTGGAAGGGAAAAGGGCACCAGAGTCGTGGAAGGAAGCGTATATTACACTTATACCGAAAACAGAGACTGAAAAGACTCAGCTCAAGAACTACCGCCCCATATCACTGCTTAATGTGGATTATAAAATTTTTGCAGATATTCTGGCTAAAAGACTTTTAAAAAGTGCTGGTGGAGGAGATTCATAAAGACCAAGCAGCCTTTCTCCCGGGTAGACACTTGTCTGATAATTTGAGAAATATAATTAACGTTTTAGAAAAATTACAAGTGAATATTAATACCAAGGCAGTTTTGATATTTGTGGATGCGGAGAAAGCTTTTGACAATATTCCTTGGAGTTTTATGAAGAAGAACCTACAGGGGATGGGGGTAGGTCAAGGTTTTGGAAATGGTATAAGTGCAATTTACTCTGAACAAAAGGCCAAATTAATTGTGAACAATGTGGTCACGGAGGAATTTAAGATAGAAAAAGGGACACGACAAGGTTGCCCAATCTCCCCATTGCTCTTTATATCGGTCCTGGAGGTTCTGTTGAATATGATTAGAAGGGACCAGTTGGTTAAAGGTATACAAGTCGGAGCTAAACAGTACAAACTAAGAGCATTTGCAGATGACCTAGTATTGACATTACAGGAGCCAGAACCTAGTACTAAAAGAGTTTTGGAACTGATTCAAGAATTTGGTCAGGTTGCAGGATTTAAGCTGAATAAGTTGAAAACAAAGGTTTTAGAGAAAAATTTAACAGCGATTGAGAGAGAGAGGTTTCAGAACGAGACAGGTTTAACAGTGGTTAAGAAAGTGAAATACCTGGGGATTAACATGACAGCTAAAAATGGGAACTTATTTAAAGACAACTATGAAAAATGCTGGACGGAAGTGAAAAAAGATTTAGAAATTTGGTCAAACTTGAAGCTTTCACTGCTAGGCTGCATTGCTGCGATAAAGATGAATGTATTGCCAAGAATGTTATTTCTGTTTCAAACATTGCAAATTTTGGATAAAATGGATTGTTTCAAGAAGTGGCAGAGAGACATTTCTAGATTTGTCTGGCAGGGCAAGAAGCCTAGAATAAAATATAAAATACTAACGGACGCAAAGGAAAGAGGTGGATTTGCCCTGCCAGACCTTAAATTTTATTATGAATCAGCAGCTTTCTGCTGGTTGAAAGAATGGCTGCTTCTTGAAAACACAGACATCTTGGATTTAGAAGGTTTTAATAATGTATTTGGATGGCATGCATATTTATGGTATGATAAGGTCAAAGCACATAAAGCATTTAAAAACCATATTGTCAGGAAAGCATTGTTTAATGTCTGTGTCAGGGGCTCAGGAGCAGAGGCACAGGAAAGGGAGGAAATAGAGAGCGAGGGGGAGGAATCCGAAGGAAATGTTAGCGATGACAGCGGTCCGAGGTCTCTGAGTCTTTCCAGCGAATCGGAAGATTCACAGAAAGGGGCTCCCATGGTCAGAGCAAGGGGGGTGCCGAGGGGGACACCCCAGGAAGAAGGGGCCAGAGGGGACTCAGAGAGCAGCAGTTGGAAATCAGGACCAGCTTCCCCACCAGAGCGCAGTAGGGGGGAGGAGTCCCAGGTATCGGGATCAGGCGGCTCACCGCCAGCGGGAGGACATGAGTCAGGATTGGCCACGCCTCCATCGGGGAGCGAGGAAACGGTCAAGAGGAAGGTTGAAGGCTGGGCGCGTGCGCCAAGTTCAAATGTACAGGAGGGCGGCGCAGTTGGCAGCCCGGATAGGGAGCCAGGTCCCAAAGCCCGCCGAAAAGAGGGGGAGGAGTCAGGGGGGTCAGTGTCAGCGTCAGAAGGGTCCAGAAAGGAGGAGACCCCGTGGGGCAGAAGGAGCCAGAGGAGAAAGGAGAGACGGAAGAGGTGGAGTAAGGTTAGAATCTTAAGTTGGTGTACAGGGGGTGGAGACTCAGATGGAGCTTCGCCGGTCTAGCCCCTAGACGTAGAGCTGGGCGCTGCGGCTTGAAAATGGAAACTGTACTTCAATAAAGACTTTTGTACATTACTACCGGCTAGCGTTGGTCCTCTGTGAGCTGGGACCTGGAGCCAGCTCTGACAGTAAGCTCCATCTCAGTTTTGCACCAAAAACCTCGCAACATGAGTGGACGCAGCGAGGGGCGAAGATTGGTGCTTCGCGAGCTCACAAAAGTCAGGCAAGATGACTACAGAACAGCAAATAGCAGCCCTGCAAAATGCAGTGACACAACTCAACGCGGAGATACTCGCATCCAGGAAAAGGGAAGACGAAGCGGCTGCCGCCTGCAGGGATCTCCAAGCCAGGTTGGAAGTGCTTACTAAGCAGGGGCAACCGGGACCCAAATCAGAGGGGATTGGGCTGGGGAAAAGAGGAGGCAGCCTTGTATCTCATTTCGATGGGAATTTACAGCAGTACCCTAACTTCCGAGCAGACGTGCTGTTTGCGCTGCAACTGCTGGATAAAGACTTTAGAGATGAGCAAGAGAAGGTGGGATTTATCTTATCCCATTTGCATGGAGAAGCTAAAGCGTGGCTGCGCAATCTGTGGAGAGATAAGGATCCGGTGCTCCGAAGTGCGGATGCATTCATTAAAGCGATGGATTCGTGTTTTTTATCAAATATAGACATTGATATCGCCAGAAAAGACATACATGGTTTGAAACAAGGGAGAGCCAGTGTAAGGCAGTATCATTCCCGCTTTTTTTTAGTCCATGCGCTGGGATGGGAGAAAGATTCTATTCCAGTCAGAGACCTTTTTTGGGAAGGCTTGAATGCAACTGTGAAAGACGAAATTGCAAGGGGGGAGAGACCCCAGAGCACTCAGGAGGTGGTACAGAGGGCGCTGTCGATTGGGGTGCGCCTGGAAGAACGTCCATGGAGCAGAGAAGAAGGGCGTTGGGGACGCACGCCAGCGAGAGCACCTCCCCTCTTTCCCAAGGATGCAGCGCGTGCGCAATCCACGCCTCCGCAGGGAGGGGGAGAGGAACCGATGGAGATTGGAGGCGCCAGGGCTCAGTCAGCTACCAGAGCCCTAACACCGGGAGCAGTCAAAGCGAAGCCTCCTAGAGGGAACAGGAAGTGCTACATCTGCGACAGTGCTCAGCACATGGCGAAAGAGTGTCCCCAGAGGCTCCACAAGCACACTGCAGCCTCCGCAACAGTAACAGAAGCAACTCAGCAGAGAGAACCACAGCAGGGAAACGACGGAGTCTGGCTGGAGGAAGAGGCACTGGGGCCCAGCCAGACGAGTCAGTGAAGCAGTCCCCAGAAATTTTGCAGCCCACAGACCCCCTCCCGCCCAAACCAGTGGTGCAGCTCACCGCATCGCTCCAGCTACCCAATGGACTCACTATGGAAGTACCAATTACCATTGACTCTGGCAGTAACGCAGACTTTATAGGACTGGATTTCATTCAACAACACAGCATAGCGCTACTGCCAGCCACACTGCCCCTGAAGGTTGTCACGGTGGATGGCAGGGAATTGCTGGGGGGGCAGGTGGTGAAGCAAACGCCTCCGATGGTGATGCAAATTGGAAATCACCGAGAAGTCATCAGCTTCAATGTCACCCAACTGTCGGACACGCCTGTAGTATTAGGCATGAGTTGGCTGCACAGGCACAGCCCAGCATTGGCTTGGTACCAGCGCCAACTGACTTTCGGCTCCTCCTACTGTGCGGAACATTGCATTCTGCCTAGCACGGAAGGGGAAGAGGATGACCCACAGCTACAATTAGGCACGCTGCAAGCAGTGCCCATCAAGTACGCAGCGTTTTTGGAGGTTTTCTGCGAGAAGGAAGCGGACAAGCTACCTCCCCACAGGTCCTATGACTGCAAGATTGACCTCCTGCCGGGGGCAACGCTGCCGACCGGGAAACTGTATTCCATGTCTGAAGACGAACTGCAGGAACTCAGGGAGTTCATAGATCACAACTTGAAGCGCGGCTTCATCCGGGAGTCCAAGGCAGTGGGGGGCAGTCCCGTATTCTTTGTGAAGAAAAAGGACACGCCCAAAAAAAGGCTTGTGGTGGACTATAGAATTTTGAACTCGAAAACCAAGCCCACAGCCTTCCCCATGCCCAAGATCGACGACCTGCTCGCGACGGTGAGAAAAGGACGCGTTTTCACCAAGTTGGATCTGCGAGGGGCGTACAACCTGATTCGCATACGGGAAGGCGACGAGTGGAAGACGGCCATGTTCACGCCCCTGGGCACCTATGAATACAGAGTTATGCCCTTTGGATTACAAAATGGCTCCCACTGTTTTCAAGCCTTCATGCATCACGTGTTAGCGGGACTCCTCTACAAGAAGTGCGTCTGCTTCCTGGACGACATCCTGATATTTTCAGAATCGCAGGAGGCTCACGAGAGAGACGTCAAGGAAGTTCTGCAGAGACTGCAGGAGCACAGACTGTACGCCAAGCTGGAGAAGTGCCAGTTCGACATGACGGAGGTGGATTTCCTGGGCTACAAATTGTCGGACAAGGGGCTCGCCATGGACAGCGCCAAGGTTCGCTCAGTGTTGGACTGGAAGAGCCCGCGCAATCGGAAGGAGGTCCAGAGGTTTGTTGGCTTTGCTAACTTTTACTGCAAGTTCATCAAGGGGTTCGCTATGCAGACGGCGGCCATTACCGACACGCTCAGCTCCAAGAAGAAGAAGTTCATCTGGACGGAGCAAGCGGAGCAGTCCTTTCAGAAACTCAAGCGTCTCTTCTCGTCAGAAGAGCAGCTACTGCATGTGAATCCCAGCAGACCGATGAGGGTTGAAACGGACGCCTCAGACAGGGCCGTGGGAGCAGTACTGTTGCAGCAAGACCCACATGGGGACTGGAGACCGTGCGCCTTCTACTCCAGGAAGCTCAGCAAGTCAGAGCAGAACTACACCATCTGGGACAGGGAGTTGCTAGCCATTCATGCAGCATTCAAGGCGTGGCGGCACTTCCTTATCGGAGCCAAACACACAGTGCAGGTCCGCACAGACCATAAGAACCTGGAGTACTGGCGCACGGCACGGTTCCTGAACCAGAGGCACATACGATGGGCGGAGTTCTTTGCGGACTTCGACTTCAGGATAGAGTACATCCCAGGCGACAACAACGTCATGGCGGATGCACTGTCCAGGAAGCCGCAATACCTCGAGGAGGCGGCACCAGCGGCGGCCAAGCACATTTTCGCACCGAAAGCGTGGGCGTGCGCTTCAGCAACCGTGGACCTGGATGCTGTACGTCGCGCGCTGCAGGAGGACCCCTTCGCACAAGCCAAGATGGAGGAGGTGCACAGGGGCACGGCGAAGGACGACGAGTTCCAGATACGCGACGGATTGCTCATCCGCAAAGGGGCCCTCTACGTACCGGGAGACGACCTCCGCGCGAAGGTACTGCAGCAGTTGCACGACGCACCCACCGCCGGGCACTTTGGCAAAGAGAAGACTGTAGAGTTAGTAGCCAGAGATTTTTGGTGGCCCAAGATGCGGGGGGAAGTCGCGGATTACGTCTCGAGGTGCGACACCTGCCAAAGGGCCAAGTCAGTGCACAAACCGCCGGCGGGACTGCTGGAACCGCTACAGACACCGCTCGAACCGTGGGAGAGGGTGGCCCTGGACTTTGTCACGGATCTGCCCAGCTCGAGGGGCAAGACAGCAGTGCTAGTGGTGGTGGACATGTTCACCAAAATGGCCCACTTCATTCCGTGCGCGAAGGTGGCCACGGCGGAAGAGACCGCCAAACTGTTCATAGACCACGTGTTCAGGGTTCACGGTCTACCACGGTCTATCCTGTCCGACCGGGGGCGACAGTTCATCTCGAACTTCTGGCAGAAGCTGATGGGCATCCTGAACGTCAAGATCAACCTAGCGTCGGCGAGACACCCGCAGACCAACGGACAAGCGGAGCGGGTCAACGCCATCATGCAGCAGTACCTGAGATGCTACGCAAATCAGCAGCCTGCAACATGGGTGGACTACCTGCCGCTCGCCGAGTTCGCCTACAACAACATGAAGCACGTGTCCACGGGGGTGACACCGTTCTTCGCCAACAACGGGAGGCATCCCAGAACCTTCCCGGGAAGAGAGAGAGTGGGGGAGGGGGAGCCACAGGCAGCGGAAGCCTTAGCATCAGAGTTGCAGGAGGTCCACGAACAGCTTCGGAGGCAGTTAGAACTAGCAAAGCACGCATACAAACTGCAGGCTGACAGACACAGAAGGGTTGGGGAAGACATACAGGTGGGAGACTGGGTTTGGTTAGCAGCCCAGGCAGTGCCGGCCAGATCGTTAGCGAAGAAGAAGCTCGGACATAAGCAGCTAGGGCCTTACCAAGTCGAGGCACAGGTTAATCCAGTGGCCTTCCGGTTGACACTTCCGGAGGGATCCAGAATGCACCCAGTTTTCCATAGATCAGTGCTCACGCCCTACAAAGCACCTCACAGATTTCAGGAGCCAGGCACGGCACCAGACCCGCGCAGGGAAACGCCCACAAAGGGGGGGTCGCCAAGGGGGGAACCCATCAACGAGGTCACAGAGATTTTAGACTCGAGATGGGGGGAAGAGGGAGTAGAATATCTTCTCGCCAGAGAAGGTACCCCGGCCAGCGCCAACAGTTGGGTGCCGGACTATGCTTTGGAGGAACCTCTGCTCAAAGACGAGTTTCATTCCCTTTTCCCACACAGGCCCATGCCAGCCGAGTATTTCGACGACTGGCTTTTCACACCCACACTTTCAGCCAGCACATTCCAGGGGTTCGCCTCGGACGAGGAACCGGCACTAGACACACGTTCCCCGGAGGGATCACCCTCGGGGTCTGCCTCAGACCGCTCTTATTGGTGGGACGATCGACCAGAGGAGCAGTGGCGCAGGAAGTGGCTGGGGGGTCCTTGGCAGGCAACGTCCCCAGAGGAGACCGGGGGAGAGACGGACATGGACGTGTTGGGGGAGGACCTTGGGTTCGAGCACGGAGGCAAAGAGATGGAAGCAGAGGAGATCGACGTCGGCGAGAGCACGGAGGACGAGCCGGACTTATCCGGCTGGATGCACGCCACGGGGGACGAACTATATCCGGCACTCACCCCCACAACGACGGAGCACCCAGTACCCACACCTGAAGGAGGGGAGGGGGGAAGGGGGGCTTCGAGGGGGGGATGGATGTCAGGGGCTCAGGAGCAGAGGCACAGGAAAGGGAGGAAATAGAGAGCGAGGGGGAGGAATCCGAAGGAAATGTTAGCGATGACAGCGGTCCGAGGTCTCTGAGTCTTTCCAGCGAATCGGAAGATTCACAGAAAGGGGCTCCCATGGTCAGAGCAAGGGGGGTGCCGAGGGGGACACCCCAGGAAGAAGGGGCCAGAGGGGACTCAGAGAGCAGCAGTTGGAAATCAGGACCAGCTTCCCCACCAGAGCGCAGTAGGGGGGAGGAGTCTGGATAAGATATAAGGATTTACTTGAGAATAAAACCCCAAGGTGGTTGTCACCGATGGAAGCGAAGGCTCAGAAAAGCTCAATATGGAGGCCAAATGGCCGAAATATTGGGAAATTTTGGAACAAGAGTGAGATAAATTGAAATTGCAGAGTTTTGAAAAACTAAAAAACAAAGTGCGAGATTGGCTTCATTATTATCAAATAATGGAGGCATATAATTTGGACAAGAAAATTGGATTCCAGGTGGAAAAATCAAAATTGGAAACAGAACTGTTAGATCCCAAAATTAAGACTTTGTCAAGGATGTATAACTTGCTGTTGAAATGGAATACTCAGGATGAAACGGTGAAATCTGCTATGATTAAGTGGGCACAAGATGTTGGACATAACATTATGATGGCTGACTGGGAACAGTTGTGGACCACAGGTATGAAGTTTACGGCATGTAATGCCTTAAGAGAGAATATTATGAAAATGATATACAGGTGGTACATGACACCAGTCAAGCTTGCAAAAATCTATCATTTGCCCGACAATAAATGTTGGAAATGTAAAGAAACTGAAGGTACATTCTTTCACCTTTGGTGGACGTGCCCAAGGATTAAGGCTTTCTGGGAGATGATATATAATGAAATGAAAAAGGTATTTAAGTATACCTTTCTGAAGAAACCAGAGGCCTTTCTCCTGGGCATGGTCGGCCAATTGGTGCCAAAGAAGGATAGAAATTTCTTTATGTATGCCACAACAGCAGCAAGAATACTTATCGCGAAGTATTGGAAGACACAAGATTTACCCACCAGGGAAGAATGGCAGATGAAGTTGATGGACTATATGGAACTGGCGGAAATGACTGGCAGAATCCGAGACCAGGGAGAAGAGTCGGTGGAAGAAGATTGGAAGAAATTTAAAGACTATTTACAAAAATATTGCAAAATTAATGAATGTTAGAATGATGTTGGATTGAAGTTAAGTGGTTTTCAGCAGTAATGTTAAAAAGAGTGCAAAAATGGATTGTTAACAGGTGATAATTTAAAGTTATAATATATTAAGACTAAAGATTAGGATAAAAACAAAGAGGGGAAGGATTTGCTGAACCCACTAATTGAACTGCATACAAAAAAGGGAGGTGTGAGGAGGTTCGGGGAACAGGCAAATGAAAGATAAGACATGGAAAGTTTGAATTGTTTTTAACTGTTTTTCTTTTTTTTTTTTCTTTTTGTAATATTTTGAAAACCTTAATAAAAATTATTTTTTTTAAAAAAGGAATATACAACGGGAAAGACAGGAAGTCTCGTGTGTTGGTATGTATATGATTTTGGGGGAAAATGGTTTTCGTTTTTTCTCTTTGTTCTTTTTTTTGTTTCATTTTCTTTCTAGGTATATAAAAATTTTATAAATTTTTTGTATACATGTTGGAAATTAGATTATAGTATGTCCTGTAATGTAATATGACAATGTTTAACGATGTAATATAAGAATGTTAACAAATCAATAAAATGTAAATTCAAAAAAATAAAAATAACTAAACTAAAATAAATAAAAGCAGCCGCCCTTATAAGCTCACATCAGAGGCAATTTGAAAGGAGACTTCCCAGCTCACACTCTTAATGCTGCAAAACACCGGCTCTTAAGAAACTTGAAATGTACTTCCTTAAAAGAACTGCCAATTAGATTTCCGATTTGCTGCGGAGGCAATGGCAGTGCACTCCGTGTCGTCCGCTTAAGGGACGGCATGGTTCTGGAGGCTAGAGGCTAGGTGCTCCCCCCAAAAAAAAACCCCATGGAGGAGTGGGGGGTCCTAGCGGTCCAGCAGAGCGTGAGAACTCACCCTCCTGAGCCCCCCGGCTGCTGTTTTTGCGCAGGGAAGAAGAGGCTTGAGTCCCTCACAGCTCCACCGCACTCTGCTTCCGAAGCCACACACCGCCACCACAAGCAGCGGATTTTCTGATTAGAGGTGTCAGAGCTGCCTCAGGTCCCAGCTCACAGAGGACCAACGCCAGTCCATTGTTATATTAAATAGTCTTTATTGAAGTTCAGTTTCTCTTTTACAGCCACGGCGCGCAGCTCTACGTCTTAAACTCTAGACCGCCGAAGCTCCGTCTGAGTCTCCTCCCCCCAGACACCAGTTTAAGACCCTAGCCTTGCTCCACCTCTTCCTCGGCTCCCTCCTCCTCTGGGTCCGCTTGTCCGCCGAGGTCCTGCCCTTCCTAGACTCTTCTGACGCTGAGTCCCCTGAGTCTTCCCCCTCCCTCCGGCGAGCTTTAGGACCTGGTTCCCAATCCGGGTTTTCTGCTGTCCCGCGCGCCTGTACATTTGAACTTGGCGCGCGCGCCCAGCCTGCCACCTTCCTTCTGACCGTTATACTGCTCCTGTCGCTGCTTCCCTCTTCGGGGATGCTAGCTGGGTCTGACTCCTCCTCCCTGCTTGCCGGAGGAGACGCTGACTCTGACCTATGGGGCTCTTCCCCCCCCACTACGCTCTGGTGGGGAAGCTGGTCCTGATTTCCAGCTACTGCTTTGGGAGTCTCCGCTGGCCCCCTGCTTCTAGTGTGTCCCCCCTGGGACCCCCCTTGCCCTGGCCATCGGCGCCCCCTTCTGGGAATCTTCTGATTCACTGGAGAGGCTTATGGAATCTCTCGGGTCACTGTCATTCTGCCCTCCGCTGCCCTCAGATTCTTCCCCTTCGCTCTCCATTTCCTCTCTCCCCTGCGCCTCTGCTCCTGAGCCCCTGACATCCATCCCACCCTCGAAGCCCCCCCTTCCCCCCTCCCCTTCTTCGGGTGCGGGTTCCGGGTGCTCCAGTGCTGTGGGGGTGAGTGCGGGGTACAGTTCTTCCCCCCTGGTGTGGAGCTCGCCAGCTGGATCCGGCCAGTCCGTGATGGGTTCATCGACGTCGATCTCCTCTGCTTCTATCTCTCTGCAGCTGTGCTCGAACCCAGGATCCTACCCCAACACGTCCATGTCTTTCTGTCCCCCTGTTGCCTCGGGCGATGCTGCGTGTAAGGGCCCCCTCAGCAGTTCCCTGCTCCACCCCACCTCCGGTTGATTGTCCCACCAATAAGAGCGGTCTGTGGCAAACCCCGAGAGTGATCCCTCCGGGGATCGTGTGTCTGGCGCCGGCTCCTCATCTGATGAGAACCCGTGGAACGTGCTGGCTGAGAGTGTGGGTGTGAAGAGCCAGTCGTCGAAATAATCTGCCGGCATAGGTCTGTGTGGGAAGAGTGCATGGAACTCGTCTTTGAGGTAGTGCTCCTCCAAGGCATAGTCCGGTACCCACCTGTTGGCGCTGGCCGGGGTACCTTCCTCGGCGAGGAGATATTCAACTCCCTCTTCCCCCCATCTCGAGTCTAAAATCTCCGTGACCTCGTTGAGTGGTGCCGCCCTCGGTGACCCCTCCCCTGTTGGTGATTTGCTGAGTGGGTCTGGTGCGGCCCTTGGGGTCTGAAACCTGTGGGGTTCCTTGTAGGGTGTGAGCACCGACCTATGAAAGACCGGGTGCATTCTGGAACCCTCCGGGAGTGTCAACCGGAAGGCCACTGGATTGATCTGCGCCTCGACTTGGTAAGGCCCTAGCTGCTTGTGTCTAAGCTTCTTCTTAGCTAACGTTCTGGCTGACACTGCCTGGGCTGCTAACCAGACCCAGTCCCCCACCTGGATGTCTTCCCCGACTCTCCTGTGCCTGTCTGCCTGCATTTTGTAGGCGTGTTTTGCTAGTTCTAAGTTCCTTCGGAGTTGCTCGTGGACCTCCTGCAACTCTGCTGCCAAGTGCTCTGCCCCCTGTGGCTCCCCCTCCCCCTTCGTCTCTAACCCCGGGAAGGTTCTGGGATGCCGCCCATTGTTGGCGAAAAACGGCGTCACCCCTGTCGACGTGTGCTTCGTGTTTTTGTAGGCAAACTCGGCCAGCGGTAGGTAGTCCACCCAGGTCGAGGGTTGTTGGTTCGCGTAGCATCACAGGTACTGCTGCATGATGGCGTTGACCCTCTCCGCTTGTCCGTTGGTCTGCGGGTGTCGTGCCGACGCTAAGTTGATCTTAACGTTCAGGATGCCCAGCAGCTTCTGCCAGAAACTCGAGACGAATTGGCGACCTCGGTCGGATAGGATGGACCTCGGCAAGCCGTGAACTCTGAACACGTGGTCTATGAACAGCTTGGCGGTTTGTTCCGCCGTGGCCACCTTCGCGCAAGGAATGAAGTGCGCCATCTTGGTGAACAAGTCTACGACCACGAGTACCGCTGTTTTGCCTCTCGAGCTGGGCAGATCTGTGACAAAGTCCAGGGCTACTCTCTCCCACGGTTCAAACGGCGTCTGTAGCGGTTCCAGCAGTCCCGCCGGTGCCCTGTGTACTGGTTTGGCCCTTTGGCATGGTCACACCGAGCGACGTAATCCTCGACTTCACCCCTCATCTTGGGCCACCAAAAGTCTCTGGCTACTAATTCCGCTGTCTTGTCCTTCCCGAAGTGCCCCGCGCTGGCCGCGTCGTGTAACTGCTGCAGGACTTTCGCGCGGAGGTCGTCCCCCGGCACGTAGAGAGCCCCTTTGCGGAGGAGTAGTCCGTCGCGTATCTGGAACTCTCCGTCCTTCGCTGTGCCTCTTCGCACCTCCTCCATCTTGGATCGTGCGAACGAGTCCGTCTGCAGCGCGCGATGCACCGCGTCCAGGTCCACTGTGGCTGAAGCGCACGCCCACGCTTTCGGTGCGAAAATGTGCTTGGCCGCCACCGGTGCCGCTTCCTCGGGATACTGCGGTTTCCTGGATAGTGCATCCGCCATGACGTTGCTGTCTCCCGGGATGTATTCTATCCGAAAGTCGAAATCCGCAAAGAACTCCGCCCAGCGGATGTGTCTCTGGTTCAGGAACCGCGCCGTGCGCCAGTACTCCAGGTTCTTATGGTCTGTGCGGACCTGCACTGTGTGTCTGGCTCCGATGAGGAAGTGCCGCCACGCTTTGAAGGCTGCATGAATGGCCAGCAACTCCCTGTCCCAGATGGTGTAGTTCTGTTCCGACTTGCTAAGTTTCCTGGAGTAGAATGCGCACGGCCTCCAATCCCCTTGCGGGTCTTGCTGCAACAGGACCGCCCCCACCGCTCTGTCCGAGGCGTCCGTTTCAACCCGCATTGGTTTGCTGGGGTTTACGTGCAGCAGCTGTTCTTCGGACACGAAGAGCTGCTTGAGTTTCCGAAAGGACTGCTCCGCCTGGTCCGTCCAGGTGAACTTCTTCTTCTTGGAGCTGAGGGTGTCCGTGATGGCCGCCGTTTCCATCGCGAACCCTTTGATGAACTTGCGATAGAAGTTGGCGAAACCGACGAACTTCTGGACCTCCTTCCTATTGCGCGGGCTCTTCCAGTCCAACACCGCGCGGACCTTGACGCTGTCCATGGCGAGCCCCTTGTCGGACAGCTTGTAGCCCAGGAAATCCACCTCCGTCATGTCGAACTGGCACTTCTCCAGCTTGGCGTAAAGTCTGTGCTCCCGTAGTCTCTGCAGGACCTCCTTGACGTCTCCCTCGTGAGCCTCCTGCGATTCCGAGAAGATCAGGATGTCGTCCAGAAAGCAGACACACTTCTTGTAGAGGAGTCCCGCTAACACGTGGTGCATAAAAGCTTGGAAGTAGTGGGAGCCGTTTTGGAGACCAAATGGCATAACTCGATATTCATAGATGCCTAAAGGTGTAAACATGGCCATCTTCCACTCATCGCCCTCCCTCATGCGTATAAGGTTGTACGCTCCTCGTAAATCCAACTTGGTGAAGATCCGTCCCTTCCTCACCGTCGCGAGCAGGTCGTCAATCTTGGGCATGGGGAAAGCTGTGGGCTTTGTCTTGGAATTTATGATCCTGTAATCAACTATCAGCCTTTTTTGGGGTGTGTCCTTTTTCTTAACGAAAAACACGGGACTGCCCCCCACTGCCTTGGATTCTTGGATGAATCCCCGCTTCAGGTTGTGATCTATGAACTCCCTGAGTTCTTGCAGTTCGTCTTCAGACATGGAATACAGTTTTCCAGTAGGCAGCGTCGCCCCCGGCAGGAGGTCAATCTTGCAGTCGTAGGGCCTGTGGGGCGGCAGCTTGTCCGCTTCCTTCTCGCAGAAGACCTCCAAAAACGCCTTGTACTTGTTCGGTACTGCTTGGACCATGCCTAGGTGTAACTGTGGTAGATCCTCTTGCCCCTCCTCTTCCCGGCTGGTCCGGATGCAGTGTTCCGCGCAGTAGGAGGAGCAGAAGGTCAATTGACGCTGGTACCATGCCAATGCCGGGCTGTGCCTATCCAGCCAACTCATGCCCAACACTATGGGCGTGTCCGACAGGTGGGTGACGTTGAAGCTTATGACTTCGCGGTGATTTCCAATTTGCATCACCATAGGGGGTGTTTGTTGTGCCACCTGTCCTCCCAGTAGCTCCCTGCCATCGACCGTGACTACGTTTAGGGGCATCGTGGCTGGTAGGAGCGCTATGCGATGTTGCCTGATAAAGTCCACTCCTACAAAGTCTGTGTTACTGCCAGAGTCAATGGTAATAGGAACTTCCAGGGTGAGTCCATTTGGCAGTTGGAGCGATGCGGTGAGTTGCACCACTGGTTTGGGTGGGAGGGGATCTGTGGGCTGTAAAATCTCTGGGGACTGCTTCACTGACTTGCCTGGCTGGGCCCCAGCGCCTCTCCTTCCAACCAGGCTTCGTCGTTTCCCTGCAGCTGTTCCTCCTGCTGATCTGCTCCCCTTACTGTTGCTGAGGCTGCAGTGTGCTTCTGGATCCTCTGGGGACACTCTTTGGCCATGTGCTGTGCACTGTCGCAGATGTAGCACTTCCTGTTCCCTCTAGGAGCCTTCGCCTTGACTGCTCCTAGTGTTTGGGCTCTGGTTGCTGTCTGAGCCCTAGCACCACCTATCTCCATTGGTTCTTCTCCCCTCCCCACTGGAGGCGTGGTTTCCGTGCGTCCCGTCTCTCTGGGTAGGAAAGGAGTTGTCCTGGCTGGTGTGCGCCCTAAACTTCCCTCATTCCTGCTCCAAGGGCATTCTTTCAGGCGCACTCCTACCGCCAGGGCTTTCTGTATGACTTCCGTGGTGCTGGTAGGTCTCTCCCCCCTTGCCAGCTCATTTTTCACAGACCCATTTAGTCCTTCCCAGAACAGATCCCTTACGGCAGCGGAGTTCTTCTCCCAACCGAGCACATTTTCCAACGCAAAAAAGTGGGAGTGATATTGTCTTACAGTGCCTTTGCCCTGCTTCAGCCCATGCATTTCCCTCCTGGCTACATCCACATCTACCGTCGATTTAAAACAAGCGTCCATAGCTTTGAGAAATGCGTCTGAATCATTGAGGGCGGGGTCATTTTCGCGCCATAAAGTGCGCAGCCACGATTTAGCTTCCCCATGCAGATGAGTTATTATGAAGCCTACTTTCTCCTCCTCATCTCTAAAGTCTTTCCGAAGCAATTTGAGCGCAAAAACTATGTCTGCTCTGAAGTTAGGATACTGCTGCAGGTTCCCGTCAAAATGGGCTACGATGCTGCCCCCCCTCTTCCCGAGGCCAACTCCCTCCGGTTTGGGTCCTGGCAGCCCCTCCTTGCCCAATTTTTCCCACCTGGTCCGCAGATCCTCGCAGAGCGCTACTGCTTCTTCCTCTCTTTTTCTGGAAACTTGCACTTCTGCGTAAAGTGTCGTGAGTGCTTGTTCCAGCTCTTTCACCTTCTCCTCTGTAGTCATCTTTGCCTCTCTTTGTGAGCTCGCAAAACACCAAGTTTTGCCCCTCGCTGCGCCAACTCGCGCTGCGAGGGTTCAATTTTTTCGGAGACGGAGCTTACTGTCAGAGCTGCCTCAGGTCCCAGCTCACAGAGGACCAACGCCAGTCCGTTGTTATATAAAATAGTCTTTATTGAAGTTCAGTTTCTCTTTTACAGCCACGGCGCGCAGCTCTACGTCTTAAACCCTAGACCGCCGAAGCTCCGTCTGAGTCTCCTCCCCCCAGACACCAGTTTAAGACCCTAGCCTTGCTCCACCTCTTCCTCGGCTCCCTCCTCCTCTGGGTCCGCTTGTCCGCCGAGGTCCTGCCCTTCCTAGACTCTTCTGACGCTGAGTCCCCTGAGTCTTCCCCCTCCCTCCGGCGAGCTTTAGGACCTGGTTCCCAATCCGGGCTTTCTGCTGTCCCGCGCGCCTGTATATTTGAACTTGGCGCGCGCGCCCAGCCTGCCACCTTCCTTCTGACCGTTATACTGCTCCTGTCGCTGCTTCCCTCTTCGGGGATGCTAGCTGGGTCTGACTCCTCCTCCTTGCTTGCCGGAGGAGACGCTGACTCTGACCTATGGGGCTCTTCCCCCCCACTACGCTCTGGTGGGGAAGCTGGTCCTGATTTCCAGCTACTGCTTTGGGAGTCTCCGCTGGCCCCCTGCTTCTGGTGTGTCCCCCCTGGGACCCCCCTTGCCCTGGCCATCGGCGCCCCCTTCTGGGAATCTTCTGATTCACTGGAGAGGCTTATGGAATCTCTCGGGTCACTGTCATTCTGCCCTCCGCTGCCCTCAGATTCTTCCCCTTCGCTCTCCATTTCCTCTCTCCCCTGCGCCTCTGCTCCTGAGCCCCTGACAAGAGGTAAAAGCCAAATAAAGCATTTAAAGAAGAATTAGGTGTGTAGGAAGAGACAATGAAAAAAATAGGGAAAATAGAACATACTGACCTTCTCACACAGCAACTTATTGAATTTAGATAGGAGATGGCTCGGTCAATGAAAAGCTTGGCTCAACAAGTGCATCTGGATATGGTAAAATCTAATAAATTACTGACAGAACAATTTGGAAAATTAGGCGAGAAGGTCAATAATTGAGAAACTAAAGTTGATAAGTTGGAAAAAACCAGTGAGGAGTTAGGATATTTGAAGGAAGAACAGAAAGCTGTTATGGGGACGGTGGGAGGTCTACAAGAGAGAAAAAATGACTTGGAAGATCAAATCCTCCTCTTGCAGTTGAGAGAGAGGGGAAAAACAGTGAGAATACGAGGCCTACCAGATTCAGAAGCAGAACAGAATTTAGAAACATATTGTCAGGGGACTGCCATCGGAATAGGGGAGGGAGGCAGGGGAATACAGAGAGCCTCCGACGCTTCTGAGGAGCAGCTCCTCGTCCAGCGGTAGGGAAAGCCACACCTCCAGTGGAGCAGAGAGGGATGTGAGGGGAACCAGAGCTTATAGTGTTAAACAGCTCAGTTCCTTCGTCCTGCCTCTGAGGGGGCGGAGAGATCCACATCCGGGATCTGTTTCTTTGTTCTGTATTCTGCTTTCGTTTTCGTCCCGGAGTGAAACTCTGTGTGTGCTGCAGCAAAGAGGGCACCAAGTGCACCACTTTGATGTGGATGTGGCTTATTTGAACTCAGATCTGAAGGAGGATCTGTACATGCTACCTCCTTCAGGGTTTGAGGGCAATGAGCCAGGTGTTGTGTGAAAACTACACAAGTCTATTTATGGTTGGAAACAATGGACCAGAATTGGAACATGTGTCTGAATGAAGCTTTGGAAAGCTTGGGTTTCCAGAGGAGTCTTGCAGACAGTTGCCTGTACCTGAAGGGGTCAGGAGAGACACAGGAGGCGGTCCTGGTGTTTGTGGACAACCTTCTGTACACGGCACAGACAGGTAGACAGGTGCAAGGTTTTGCCAAAGAGCTTGGTAAGCAGTTTAAGCTCAAGAACCTTAATCCCGTTCAGGTTTATCTGGGAGTTAAAATTGCTAGGTCTGAGAACAGAAGCTCTTTGCTCAGTCAGAAAGGCAAGACTGAGCAGCTGCTTGAGAAGTTCAGGATGTCTGACTGTGCAGGGGTCAGAACGCCCATGGAGACAAGCTACATGAAGGACAATCAGCTTGGGGAGCGTTCTGAGTTCCAAAACCCTGAGGTGTTTCAGTCAGCGCTAGGGAGTCTGTTGTATCTCTCTCAGTGGAGAAAGACCGGACATAGTGTTTGCTGTGAATCTGCTCAGCAGGGAGGCTACAAAGCCCAGTGTGAATGCCTGGCTAGGCATCAAGAGAGTGATGAGGTATTTGCAGGATACCAAAGTTTTTTGCCTCACGTTGTCAGCTGATGGTGACACACTGCTCACGTGCTGGACTGACAGCAACTGGGCAAATCCTGGAGACAGGAAATCTGTGTCTGGACTGGTAGTAAAGTTTGGGGAATCCCTGGTTGGGTGGAAGTCCCAGAAGCAAAGTCTTATTGCACTTTCCTCTACTGAAGCCAAGTTCAGTGCGTTGTCTGATTTGTGCAGGGAGCTAGACTTCTACCGGTGTTTGATCCAAGAGATCTGTGGGGATTGTTGCTTGCCCATCACTGTTTGGGAGGACAATCAACCCTGTCTTAAGTTGGCAGAGTCTGGACAGTTTGAGTCCAGAACCAAACATTTGGACATACATTTCCAGAATGTGTGTCAGAGTGTCCAGGCAGGTTTGATACGGTTGAAGTACTGTTCTAGCCCGGAGAACCTAGCTGATGGATTTACTAAACCCTTGAGCTTCCAGCGTCATGGGGAGTTCTGTGAAGAGTTGTGTTTGGGGTAAGTGGTTATACGTACAGTTTCCCTCAGGATGCAAGACAAGAGGGGGTTTGAGGAGAATCAGAACTTACAGGGTTAAACAGTTCTGTGTGACGTCTCACATTCTGAGGCGTGGTTTTGTTCCCATCCGGGAATTTTTCCTTTGTGTGAGTTACTTTCGTTTTGGCTGTTCAGCCGGAGAAGATGTCGGCTCGATCTCTGGGTTGATTTATGATGTTTTCCTACTCATTAAAGACTGTTTAGATTAGCAAGAAGTCTGCATACAGTCTTTGATTTATCACCCGCACAAGGCACCTTTCTGCTGCTGCGATACTCTGCTGAGAGCCAGGAAGAGAGCTTGAGGCTCCAATCGGCACAGGGAAGTGTTCCGGGCTCCATTACATTCCAGCAGTTTTTTGCGTAACTGCACTTCTGGAAAATCTGGAAAAAGAGTTTGTCTTGCAGATGGAAGCAGACGTGCTTTGACTGTCTGGCTCACTGTCTTGTTCTTTCTTACAGGCGTTGATTGAGGCTTACGTCGTTCCCGAATTGTCCTGCTGTCTGTTATCTGTTTCTGCTCTTGTTGCAGAATCAATCCCTAGAGGCCTTAACAAAGCAATCCACAGAAAATTCAAAGAAATTGACAGAACTTACAGCAAGATTGGACTTGAACACCACGTCAGTGGCGACTAATACAGAATCTATAAATAGACTGATTCAGGAATCCACAGAAACTAGGAAAATTGCAGAGAGTGCAAGATCTGTTGCAGGGGAGACACAGGAAAAACTTGCGCCGATAGAGAAAAAGGTGAATGAGCATGAAGCGGCCCTCTCCTTATTGGAACTACAACGGAAAGAACGGAATCTGAAATTAAGACAGGTTCCAGAGAATGAAGAGGACAATCTGACGGAATTTCTCACAGAGGCAATTTTGGAAAATTGGCAAGGAGATCTGGAGGAGGATGAAGTAGAGATAACAACTGCTTTCAGACTTGGCAGAAAGCAAAGCAAGAAGTCAAGGGATTGTCTGATTACCTTCAGAACAAAAGAGGAAAGAGACAAGATACTGAACCTCCATTATCAAAAAGCTTTGGTAATTGGAAACATCCAAGTCCAAATCTTTAAGGACATCCCTAAATACATCTTGGAAGTGAGGACTTTTTATAGAGACTTGGCCAATCTGCTGAGGAAGAACTTTATACTCTTCAGGTGGGAATTTCCACAGGGGTTGTCCTTTAACTACAAAGGGAAGAAAGTAAGAATAAGAACAGTACAGGAAAAAGAACACTTTTTGGAGAGAAACCTAGAGGACCTACAGAAAGGTACGGTGGACCCGGCAAGAGAAGGACAAGGATCAACACTAGAAGGAGGAGGGCTAACGGACATTGCAAATCTATCATTTGGACTACCACAACTGCCAACTGAAGAGGAAGAAAAGCTTGGAGCAGTCGGAGGGTCAAACACCTAACAAAAAAAATGTCTCTGCAACTTCTTAGCTGGAATTGTAACGGTTTGAACCTTCCCAGAAAAAAACGACAAGTTTTTCATATTTTGAAAAGGGAACAACTGGATCTGATATGTCTACAGGAAACCCACATAACCAGAGCACACAGGAAACTGTTGGTGAACAAAAGATTAGGACAAGAATTTATATCTTCTGATAAAGTAAAAAAGAGAGGAGTAGTGATTTATGCAAAAGAAAAATTGGATCCAAAAATGAAATTTAAGGATGAAGAAGGAAGATATTTGGCAATTGAAGTACAGATTCAGGGGGGAAAATATTTGATAATTGGAATATATGCACCAAATGATGGGAAGGCAGAATTTTTTAAGAAGTTGCATGAGACCTTATTGGACTACCTCGACTGCAAAATAATAATGATGGGGGACATGAACGGAGTGGTCTCCACAAACATGGATAAGGCACAAAGACAGACAATTTCTAAAGAAGGAAGACTACCAAAGACTTTCTTCGAGATGACGGAAAATATGGACTTGATTGACATCTGGAGAACAAGGAACCCTCTCGAGAGAGAGGGAACTTTTTTCTCGGAATCTAAAATGACATGGACAAGAATTGACCAAATCTGGGTATCTAGTGTGATGGCTACAAAGATTAAGAAAGTAGAAATCTGCCCAAAAACCTGCTCCGACCATAACGCAGTAAAGATGGAAATGAAAATGACAACAACTGGATCCTTTAGATGGAGAATGAATGACTCCTTATTTAGAGATGAACAATTTTGTAAAAAGGCCCTAAAGACATTGAAAGATTACTTTGAGATAAACTTGAGAACAGAAGTTGAAAAAAGAACAATCTGGGACGCGAGTAAAGCCGTGATGCGAGGCTTCCTGATACAACAGAATTCAATCAAGAGGAAAAAGCAAAATGAAAGGAAAGAAAGAATTTTAGAAAAAATGAAGGAAGGAGAAAAGAAACTGAGGTCAAAACCAAAGTCTCAAGAAATTTTGAGAGAAATAAAGTATTACCAGATGCAATATATGGAACTGACAAATCAAGAGATAGAATGGAAAATCAAACAAATGAGACAAAGGACTTTCGAGTCAGCAGACAAATGTGGGAAGCTCCTTGCATGGCAATTGAAAAAGAGGCAAAAATTGAATACAGTCACCTGTTTGGAGATAGAGGGAAAGAATATTTATAAGCCAAATGAGATAAGTAATTGTTTTCAAAGCTTTTTTAGGAAATTATACACACAAGGGCCAGTGAACGAACAAGAAATAGATGAATTCCTTAAAAATCATGGACTACCTAAAATTTCAGAACAGGGCAAGTTGATTCTGAATGAGAAAATAACAGAACAAGAAATAGAGGAGGCCATTCAAAAAGCACAACTGGGAAAGTCTCCAGGACCAGATGGTTTGACGGCCAGATATTATAAAGCTTTGAAAGAATGTTTAGTGCAACCACTGAAAGAAGTCTGCAACGAAATACTGGAGGGGAAAAAGGCACCTGAAACGTGGAAAGAGGCTTTTATCTCACTTATACCAAAGACTGAGACTGAAAAGAATCAGGTTAAGAACTACCGCCCGATATCATTACTAAATGTGGATTACAAAATTTTTGCAGACATTTTAGCAAAAAGACTGAAGAAAGTATTGATAGGTGAGATTCATAAGGACCAAGCTGGCTTTCTCCCGGGAAGACATATGTCTGACAATGTGAGGAATATAATAGACATTGTGGAACTGCTGGAAATGAACATTAATAGAAAAGCGGTTTTGATTTTTGTGGACGCGGAGAAAGCCTTTGACAACATTTGTTGGAGTTTTATGAAAAAGAATCTCCAAGGGATGGGGGTAGGCCAAGGTTTTGAAAATGGTATAGGTGCAATATACTCTGAGCAGAAGGCAAAGCTAATTGTGAATAATGTGGTAACGGAAGAGATAGCTATAGAGAAAGGAACACGACAGGGATGCCCTATCTCCCCTCTACTTTTCATACTGGTCCTGGAGGTTTTGTTAAATATGATTAGAAAGGACCAGTTGGTTAAAGGAATTCAGGTCGGAGTGAAAGAGTATAAACTAAGGGCATTTGCAGATGACCTAGTTTTGACTCTGCAGCAGCCAAACACTAGTACAAAAAGAGTTTTAGAACTGATTGAGATATTTGGTCAAGTCGCAGGATTTAAATTGAACAAACAAAAAACTAAAGTGTTGGAGAAAAACCTAACAAATGAAGAAAAAGAGACATTTCAGAATGAAACAGGTTTGGGGATAGCAAAAAAAGTGAAGTACTTGGGGGTGAATTTGACAGCGAAAAATGTGAACTTATTTAAGGACAATTATGATAAATGTTGGATAGAAGTCAAGAAAGATTTAGACATATGGTCAAGGCTGAAACTTTCCTTGTTAGGCAGAATTGCTGTTATCAAAATGAATGTATTGCCTAGAATGTTATTTCTGTTTCAGACATTACAAATAATAGACAAGATGGACTGTTTCAAGAGGTGGCAGAAAGACATATCGAAGTTTGTTTGGCAGGGCAAAAAGCCAAGAATAAAATTTAAGACATTAACAGATGCAAAAGATAGAGGGGGTTTTGCCCTGCCGGACTTAAGACTTTACTATGAATCAGCAGCGTTTTGCTGGTTGAAAGACTGGCTGCTCCTCGAGAATACAGATATCTTGGATCTTGAAGGATTTGATAACAGATTTGGTTGGCATGCATATATATGGTATGACAAGGTAAAAGTGCACAAAGGTTTTAAGAACCACATGGTGAGGAAAGCTTTGTATAATGTTTGGATAAGGTATAAAGACTTGTTTGAAAGTAAAACCCCTAGGTGGCTGTCACCAATGGAGGCAAAAGAGGTGAAAAAATTGAATATGGGTTCTAATTGGCCTAAATACTTTGAAATCATAGAACAAGATGGTGAAAAAGTAAAATTGCAGAGTTTCGAGAAACTGAAGTCTAAGGTGAGAGATTGGCTACATTATCGACAGATAAATGAAGTATTTAAACAGGACAGAAAGAAAGGCTTCCAAGTGGAGAAGTCAAAACTAGAAACAGAACTGTTAGAACACAATACTAAAAATTTGTCAAGAATGTACAACTTGCTGTTGAAATGGAATACCCAAGATGAAATGGTGAAATCTAGTATGATTAAATGGGCACAGGATATGGGGCATGACATTGAGCTTGCTGACTGGGAGCAGTTATGGACCACTGGTGTTAAATTTACGGCATGTAATGCCTTAAGAGAAAACATTATGAAAATGATCTACAGGTGGTACATGACTCCGGCTAAGTTAGCAAAGATCTATCATCTGCCCAACAACAAGTGTTGGAAATGTAATGAAACGGAGGGAACCTTCTATCACCTTTGGTGGACCTGCCCGAGGATTAAGGCATTCTGGGAAATGATCTATAATGAAATTAAAAAAGTTCTGAAGAGAACCTTTATTAAAAAACCAGAAGCCTTTCTCTTGGGCATGGTGGGCCAAATGGTGCCAAAGAAGGATAGGACATTTTTTATGTATGCCACAACAGCAGCAAGAATCCTTCTAGCAAAGTATTGGAAGACGCAAGATTTACCCACGTTGGAAGAATGGCAGACGAAGGTGATCGATTATATGGGAGTGGCAGAGATGACTGGCAGAATTCGAGACCGGGGGAAAGAGGCGGTGGATGAAGATTGGAACAAATTCAAAGTTTATCTTAAAAACTGTTGTAATTTGGAAAATTAGGGGCTCAGGGTAATAAGAGATAAAGAACTACAGTTGTATTAATAACTTATGGAAGTTAAATTTATGAAATATAAACAAGTTTATTACGAAAGGGTTGCTGAAAAATCTTGAAACAAGAATGCAGAAAAGGGGTGGTATGGGGAAGTCGATTTTGTGTTTGTTTATGTTTTTGCTTTGTTTCTTTTTTACTTATGAAAAGCTAATAAAAATTTATTTAAAAAAAGAAAAAGAAAATTCATCAATAAGTCAGTCCTTCAAATTATCCTGCTCCTTCTGGGGTGCTCCTCTCAATCTCAAATGGGTCTCCCTCTCTTTCATTTGAAGAAACACAATTGAATTCTGAGTTTCCTGCTGAATTGTTTCCAAATCCGGAACTCTTACAGTTTCCAATTGTGACAGTCTTGCTTCATGTGCAGTTACATCTGTCTTAACCACTTTCAAATCTTGCTTCAATTCAACAAAGTCATTTTTTAGATCTTGAATAGATTTTTGATTACCTCTTACTTCTGCTTTAATTTCCTGAAGAAGTTGCATCACAGACTCCTCAAATGTTGGTGACTTAGAGTCCCTTCTTGCCTTAATTTTTGCTTTCTCTGGTCTTTCTGCCTTTTCTCCTTTGTCTCCCCCATCCATGCTCCCCCCCAAGGTCAACCTCAGTCACAAGGGGGAGATAGTGAAGCAAACAAATTCTCTTCCCAGCCTCCAAAAGTCCCCACAACAAAATAGCAGTCTCTCCTTTCCTCAATTTTTTGATCTTGTAATCCTTTCTTTTTACTCCTCTAGCTAAATTCCCAAGAGTTTAGTTTCAAAGATATAACTTGTGTCCAAGGATAAAGATACAGTTAATAATAGTTTTTAGAGTTCTGACAGCTGGAGTTATTTTGTTTTTCCCAAAGGGGAAAACGAAAGTTGAAAGTATCCGATTCCTTTATGACATCACAATGGAGTCTAGCCTTCCTCCACCGGGTGGTCCGCTTCCACAAAGAAGATACAACAGTTCAAACAGTTCAGATAGTCTTCTGCAGGGAAATTAATTTTTAATCTTTTTACCCCCTTCCCCCTGCTAGAAGGGGGGATCTGAGTTTACTTGAAAGTTTTCAAAAGCAAGGAGTTTAAAGTTGCGGTTTTTGGCTATGTTAGCTGCTTTCAGTTTTCATTCAGCGGAAGGGATTGACCTCCGTTTTTTAACCCCTTTCCTTCCCAATTGACAGATCAAATTTGTATCCTTTTACTCACGAGTTTCAAATAAAATTTTCTTTGGAGGAATTGGCCGCTCACGATCGCCGGACTCAGAGCTTCGTGCATTGAAGGAAGCTAGTCAATTCCCAAGTGCCACTGTCTCCAACCCAACTCGCACTCGGCGCTCTTTTTAGAGCTTACTAGGGAGCGGGGGAGTTGTTCCAGGCACCCGCAGGAACACCAGGTCCTCAGAACGCTCGATCTGAGGGTTTTTCGGGGTACTGCAGCGCTCTAGCGGTTCTCCCCGCCTTCAAAGCACCGGCGCCCTTTCTGCGAAAGAGCTCCTGTCCGCCATAATCAGGCGAGCCAACCGGAAGTCGGATCTGTACATGCTTCCTCCTCCAGGGTTTGAGGGCAAAAGGCCAGATGCTGTGTGGAAACTTCACAAGTCCATTTATGGCTTGAAACAGTCACCCAGAAATTGGAACTTGTGCCTGAATGAAGCCTTACAGAAGTTAGGTTTCAAGAAGAATCTTGCTGACAGCTGCCTGTACCTCAAAGGGTCAGAAGAATCACAAGAAATGGTCTTGATTTTTGTAAACGACATCATTCACGTCTCAAGGGCAAACAGGTGCAGAGGTTTGCCAAAGAGCTTGGAAAGCGTTTCCAACTCAAGAACCTGGGTTCAGTGAAGGTCTACCTAGGTGTACAGATAGACAGGTCTGAAGATGGAAGCTTCTTGCTCAGTCAGAAAGGCAAGATTGAGCAGTTGCTTGAGAAGTTCAGAATGTCTGATTGTGCAGGGGTTAGGACACCCATGGAGATAAGCTACGAGAAAGACAGTCAGCTAGCAGAATGCACTGAGTTCAAGAATGCTGAGATCTTTCAGTCAGCTCTGGGTAGTCTGTTGTATCTGTCCCAATGGAGCAGACCAGACATTGCTTTTGCTACCAATCTGCTCAGTAGGGAAACTAAAAAGCCCAGTGTGAGTGCCTGGAATGGTATTAAGCAGGTGCTGCGTTACCTGCAGGATACCAAAGACTTCCATCTCAAACTGCCAAGCTCACTTGTTTGACAGATAGCGACTGGGCAAATCTGGATGACAGGAAGTCCGTGTCTGGGATGGTAATAAAGTTTGGGGAATCTCTAGTTGGGTGGAAGTCCTGGAAGCAAAGTCTCATTGCACTGTCCTCTACTGAGGGTGAGTTCAGCGCACTGTCGGAGCTGTGAAATTGCAGTACTGTCCAAGCCACAAGAGCCTGGCAGATGGGTTCACGAAACCTTTGAGCTTCCAGCATCATGGGGAGTTCTGTGAAGGTTTGATTTTGGGTAAGTGGTGATACTTACAACCCCCCCGCAGAGCAGGACGAGAGGGGGTGTGAGGGGAACCAGAGCTTACAGGGTTAAACAGCTCAGTTCCTTTGTCCTGCCTCTGAGGGGGCGGAGAGATCCACATCTGGGATCTGTTTCTTTGTTCTGTATTCTGTTTTTGTCCGAGACGGAGGATGTTTTTCCTGCCGGACACTGGCTGATTTATACTGCTGTAAATAAATGCTTCTAGCTTAGAAAGAAGCTGAGTGGAGTCTTTGATTTATGCACACTATGCATGCACAGAGGGCAGAAGGCCAATTCGCTGTGTTTACTCTGCTGTGCTCAGAGGTCCAAAGAAGCAGAGATACGCATCGGAAGCCTGCCGGACCTTTACCTTGAGCGTTATCCAACAAGGGAAGGGGGCAGCCAAACGAGGAGAGGGCTCGAAGATGCTGCTGAGAGCCCAAGCGCCTCACCTAACCTGGCTGGCCAGGAAGTGCACACGCCACTTCCGTCGCCCAGCCTGTGCAGAGGGGTGGAACGCAAGGAGGGGAGGCAGAGATTTGGGCAGAGATTTGGGGTGTCTAAGTTCCTATGATGGGGGAGAAGCCGGAAGAGGCCACTCCCGGGTTCTGCAAGTGACTAAGATGGACATTAACTTTGTGGTTCTGCACTGCAAATAGTTTGCACCAATAAAAGCTGTTAAAAACAGGTCAGAGTCCTGCCTGGTTACTCACGAGCAACCACCACCCCCCCACCCCCCGCATCTGACAGCAATCCGGGAGTCTTTGCGGTTGCTCGCGTGTAGCGATAAAGAGCGGTACGATGGATCAAGAGGATACAGGGGAGCGGGAGGAGCAAAGAGCAGCGGGCAGAGGGGCTGCAGGCAGAGGCACTGGGGAAGAGGCACTGGGGAAGAGGCGGCTCGGAATGTGGCGGCCCTGAGGCAGAGGAACGCGGAGCTGGAAGCGCACGTGGCTCAGCTCGCCATTCCGTTGGGGAGAAAAGTACCATCACTGGTGAGCAATTTTGGTGGGAACCCTCAAGAATACCTTGCCTTTAAGACTGAGATTAAATACGCCTTGGACTTGCAAAGGAGGGAATTTGCCAATGATGAGGAGAGGGTGGCATTCGTAGTTTCCCACTTTGAAGGCGCAGCTCGGGAATGGATGAGGCCCCTAATAGCGGTGGGAAACAATGCCCTCCAGGACTTAGGGAAATTTTATGAGGCGATAGATGCAATGTTTACCAGCGAAATTCAGGGGGATGTCACGCAGCAGGAGCTTCTTACACTCAAACAGGGATCCCTGACTGTTCGTAGCTACTGTTCCCGTTTCGCGATGCTGGTGCATAAGCTGGGCTGGGATTTGTTGTCCAAACCCATGCAAGCGCTTTTTAAGGCGGGCTTAAATTCGGACTTGAAAGATGAGCTCTCGAAAGAGGTGGATTTGCCCTGCCAGACCTTAAACTTTATTATGAATCAGCTGCTTTTTGCTGGCTGAGAGAATGGCTGCTTCTTGAAAACACTGAAGTGTTGAATCTAGAAGGTTTCAATAATGCATTTGGTTGGCATGCATATTTGTGGTACGATAAGGTAAAAGCACATAAAGCGTTTAAAAATCATATTGTTAGAAAAGCATTGTTTAATGTTTGGATAAGATATAAGCATTTGTTAGAAAAGAAAACCCCAAGATGGTTGTCACCAATGGAAGCGAAGGCACAGAAAAAACTCAATATGGAGGCCAAATGGCCGAAATATTGGGAAATTCTGGAACAAGATGGAGACAGAATAAAATTGCAGAGCTTTGAAAAATTGAAAAACAAAGTGCGAGATTGGCTCCATTATTACCAAATAATGGAGGCATACAAATTGGACAAAAAAGTTGGTTTCCAGGTGGAAAAATCAAAATTGGAAACAGAATTGTTAGATCCAAAAATCAAGAATTTGTCAAGAATGTATAACTTGCTGTTGAAATGGAACACTCAGGATGAAATGGTGAAATCAGCTATGATTAAATGGGCACAAGATGTTGGACATAACATTATGATGGCTGACTGGGAACAGTTATGGACCACAGGTATGAAATCCACGGCATGTAATGCCCTAAGAGAAAATTTAATGAAAATGAATTATAGGTGGTACATGACACCAGTCAAGCTTGAAAAAATTTACCATCTGCCCGACAATAAATGTTGGAAATGTAATGAGACTGAAGGTACATTCTTTCACCTTTGGTGGACATGCCCAAGGATTAAGACATTCTGGGAGATGATTTATAACGAAATGAAAAAGGTATTTAAATATACCTTCCTGAAGAAACCAGAGGCCTTTCTCCTGGGCATGGTCGGCCAATTGGTGCTAAAGAAGGATAGAACTTTTTTTTATGTATGCAACAACAGCAGCAAGAATACTCATCGCGAAGTATTGGAAGACACAAGATTTACCCACCAGGGAAGAATGGCAGATGAAGTTGATGGACTATATGGAACTGGCGGAAATGACTGGCAGAATCCGAGACCAGGGAGAAGAGTCGGTGGAAGAAGATTGGAAAAAATTTAAAGACTATTTACAGAAACATTGTAAAATTAATGAATGTTAGAAGAATGTTGGAATGAAGTGATATGGCTTTAGTAGAAATGTTATAAGGAATTAAGTATAAATAAATTAATAGAACATTAAAGGAAAAATAAGGTTAGAGTGTGTTAAGATAATTATAGGATAGAAAACAGAGGAAGATGGAAAGGAATTGCTGAAACAACTAATAGAAGTGGAATACAAAAAGGGAGGTGTGAGGAGGTCGTGGAAATAAGTGAATGAAAGATAAGATACTGAAATTATTTGATGTGTTTTAAACTGTTTTTGTTTGGTTATGTTAGTTTAATGTGTCAGTGTTATGTAGTGTTTTTGTATTGTATTGTATTGTTCTTTTTTTCTTTTCTTTGTAGTGTTGTGTTTAAATTGTTGGAAAAGTAATAAATATCATTTTCAAAAAAAAGAAGAAGAAAAAAGAAAGATGAGCTCTCCAGGGGACGCCGGCTTAAATCGATGGATGAGCTGACCAAAGCAGTGTTAGCTATTGGTGTTCTGCAGGAGGTGCGTGCACAAGAAAGGCGAGAGGCCAGAGGGGACCGTTTCTATGGCAACCGCATTCCTGAGACGCCAGGTTCCAAGAAAAAAGGAGGGAAGGGGTTGTAAGTCAGCCAAGAAGTGCTTCCTCTGCCAATGGCTGAGACACTTTGCCAAGGCTTGCCCGCAGCGCAAAGGCTGGTAAGGAATGATTAGGGCAGCGGCTAAGGAGGAAGGAGGAGAGCCCAAGCAGCAGGGAAATGACAGTGCCTGGCTGCCAGTAAACATGGGCAGCAACCAGGCAGGCGCGTAGTAGAAGGGCCCTGACCGTGCCCTTCCCAGGCGGGCATAGTAGTCAAGGTAGTGCTGGAGCTCCCTAATGGCCACCCAGTGGAACTGCAGGCCTTGGTTGATTCAGGAGCCAGTGCGAATTTCTTCAGCAGAGACTTTGCCTTGGAGCACCAGTTGCACCTACTCCCACTAGACTTTCCCTTGCAAGTCACCACCATTGATGGGAGAGAGTTGCTGGGGGGGGGGGCGACACACCAGACACCCCCCATGAGAATGAGGGTCTCCAAACACACCAAGACCATTGCTTTTCATGTGGCCACCTTGGCAGGGTGTGACACCTTGGCACCTTGGCATTCCCATCATTCTGGGAATGAGTTGGCTGGCGCTCCATGATCCGGTGGTGTCGTGGCACCAGTGATCCTTCACCTTCGGGTTGACACACTGTGTGGAACACTGTGGGGGGGGGGGGAGGAGCCACGGGAGAGGAAAGCCAAGATTGCTACGGCGGTCTGGGGGAAAAGAAGGGAATTCCTCAGCAGTATGCGGATTTTGAGGAAGTTTTCAGCGAGCGGGAGGCTGACAAGTTACCCCCACACAGGCCGTTCGATTGTCAGATCAATTTAGTCCCAGAGGCCAGACTTCTGGCGGGTAAGAGATACAGGATTTGAAGGAGTTTATTGACAAGAACTTGAGAAGAGGTTTCATGCAAGAATCTAAGGAGGTGGGGGGAAGCCCAGTGTTCTTTGTGGACACTTGTATGACATCTTGGTCTTTTCAGAGAATGAGGAGCAGCATGTGAAGGACGTCCGGCAAGTGTTGGAGAATCTCAAAGAGCATCAGTTATGGGTGAAACTGGAGAAAGGCCAGTTTCATGCTCATGAGGTTGAATTCCTGGGGTACTGGCTGTCGGATAGGGGACTTGCCATGGATCAGGAGAAGCTGAAGGCTGTATTAGACTGGGAAAGCCCCAAGATGAAGAAGGATGTGTAGAGATTCCTGGGCTTCAGCAACTTCTACCGAAAGTTTATCAAGAGCTTTGCACATTTATCGGTGCCCATAACTGATTGTGTGCTGGTCCAGGGGGGAGGTTACCATGGGGTGAGGTCCAGGACCTGAGTTGAGGGTCGGCAGACAGTCCTCCACGGGCGAAGCGGGGTCCACAGCGAGGAGCCGGGCAAGGAGAGGAACTCTGGGGGAACAGGACTGGGTGCTAGCCGAAACAGCTCTTCAACGATGTTGCTCCCGCAACCTGGGACCGGGCTGTCTGGCCTTTATCATCTCTGAGGCCAGGGGCGGTCCCGGCCCCCAGGTGACCCGCCTCTCCTGGCCTTAAGGCGAGCACTCCTCCTGGGAGAAACCAGTTCCCTCCGCCTCTCTGCCCTGAGCCTCTGCAGCTCAGGAGAGGCCGGTGGGTTACTGGACCCAGGGGGAGACTCACTTTCCCCTGACAGGGCTGGGAGAGGCGCACCTGTAGGCAATGCGTCCTCAATCACCTCCGGAGCCTGAGTGGATTCACCTGATGCCTGCTCCTGAGGATCCAGCACAGGTGCAGGCGCTTCAGGATCAAGGCCCTGCCCCAGCTCAGCCGGCCCTGGAGGCGGGGACTCCTATGCAGGCTGGGATTCTTCCGGTTCAGCCTCTGAATCGGATTCCCAGGCCATCACACACACCCCTCCCAGCCCCCCCCTCAACCGAGGGTCTGGACCCAGCTTGCTGGGGTACGCCACATGGAAATCTCGGAGGCAGGCAGGCGCATGGACGTTGGTTGCTGGTTCCCAGGAACGGTCCTCAGGTCCATACCCCTTCCAGTCTATGAGATACTGCAGCTTTCCCCTGCGGTATCGGGAGTCCAGAATGTGTTCCACCTCATACTCAGGCTCCCCCTGAACCAAAACTGGCTGCGGTCGGGGACGGTTCGGGTGGAACTCGTCGGGCGGGGCCAGCGGACTCAGAAGGGACCTGTGGAATACCGGGTGAACCTTCAGGGTTGTGGGCAACCGGAGACGGAATGCCACAGGTGAGACCTGGTCCACGATGGGAAACGGGTCAGTGAAACGGGCGTCCAGCTTCAGCGAAGGTCGAGAGGGGTGGAGGTGGCGAGTGGAGAGCCAGACCAGGTCACCGATGTGGAGTTCCGGCCCCACCTGGCGGTGGTGGTCGGCCTGGGCCTTGTACGCCTCCTTGGCCTGGAGCAGTTGCTCCATCAATAGCTGTTGCTGGGACTGGAGTTCCTGAAGCCACTCCCTCACCGCAGGGGCCACGGATGCCGGCAGCACATCTGGGAACAGCCGCGGATGATAACCGTAACTGGCCTGGAACGGGGTCTGCTGGGTGTACGCGTTCACCGTGTTGTTGTAGGTGAACTCCGCCAATGCTAGGTGGTCGACCCAGTCATCCTGCTGGTAGCTGCAGTAACACTGGAGGTACTGCTCCAGCACCGCGTTCGCCCGTTCCGTCTGGCCATCGGTCTGTGGGTGGTAGGCTGATGATAGACAGACCTCTGTCCCGAGGGTCTGGTGCAATGCTTGCCAGAAACAGGATGTGAACTGAACGCCCCGGTCGGACACCACACGCTCAGGTAGGCCATGCAGGCGGAAGACATGCTGAAGGTAAAGCTGAGCGGTTTCCTTAGCTGTGGGTACGGAAGGGCAGGGGGCACAGTGCACCATCTTAGTGAAATGGTTGGATAAAACTAGGAGGCAGGTACAGCCACGAGACGGGGGTAAGTCCACCACAAAGTCCAGCGAAACCGTGTGCCAAGGATGTGGTGGGACTGGCAACGGCTGAAGTAGGCCAGGGGGTCGCCCAGTAGGGCCCTTGGCCCACCGGCAGACGTCACAACCAGCGATGTAGCGGGCCACGTCAGCCTTCAGGCGGGGCCACCAAAACTCACGGCTTATCAGATGTGTGGTCCGATACCGCCCAAAGTGTCCTGCTGCTGGGGCATCATGGGTCATCCAGAGAACCTCAGCCCGCAGTGGCCCTGGCGGGATGTACAGGCGACCGTGGTGCAGCAGAAGGCCCTGATGCAAGACCAGCCCCAGATACTGGGGGCATAACCCTTTGGCCAGTTCCTGAAGTCGTTCCTGGGCCCAAGTGTCGACCCGCTGCTGTTCCCGCACCCGAGCCTGCAGTGGCTCAGCCTCCTGAGTGGCCAGGAACGCAGCCGGTGGTAGGATCGTGGTTGGTACTGCTTGCTGTACTGTGTCTGCGATGTCTTCAGGTTTCCGGGACAGGGCACCCGCCTTCTGGTTTTGGGAGCTAGGGATGTAGCGGATCTGGAACTGGAACCGGGTAAAGAACAACGCCCACCGTAT
This sequence comes from Podarcis muralis, assembly GCF_964188315.1. Lineage (NCBI taxonomy): Eukaryota > Metazoa > Chordata > Lepidosauria > Squamata > Lacertidae > Podarcis > Podarcis muralis. The sequence goes on from NC_135674.1 coordinate 4,893,171, forward strand.
CTGCCTTTGGTTCAGCTTGTGCGTGGTCTGGAGGTACTCCAGGTTTTGGTGGTCGGTTCTCACCTCCACAGGGTGTCGTGCCCCCTCAAGATGGTGGCGCCAGACCTCAAAGGCCACTTTGATGGCCAGTAGTTCCCGCTCCCACACGGTATAGTTACACTCCGCCGGAAGGAGCTGGCAGGAATAGAAGGTGCAGGGTAACAGTGGCACATCAGGTCCGTGCTGCTGGGACAAGACGGCACCAAGAGCCGTGCTGGAGGCGTCAGTCTCTACCACAAAAGGTCGAAAGGGATCAGGATGTTGCTCTCTGGAAACGCTTTCAACCCCTGAAACGCCTCCTCCGCCTCCTTGTCCCAGGAAAATGGCGTCTTGGGGCGCAGTAGCCGGGTCAACGGGGTGGTACGATGTGCATAATCTGCAATGAAGGTCTGGTAATTGTTGGTGAACCCCAGGAATCGCTGTAAGTCCTTGCGGTTCCGAGGTGCCGACCACTCCCGAACCGCTGCCACCTTCCCAGAATCCATCTGCACCCCATCTGGAGAGAGTCGGTGACCCAGGAAGTCCACTGACCACTGATGGAACTCGCACTTGCTGAGCTTCGCATACAAGCGGTACTCCCGCAAACGCTGCAGCACGGTCCGGACATGACCCTTGTGGCAAGCCAGGTCACAGGAGAAAATCAGAATGTCATCCAAGTACACCACCACGTACTTGTCTAGCAAGTCCTGGAACATGTGGTTGATGTACCGTTGGAACACCGTGGGCGCGTTGCACAATCCGAAGGGCATAACCAGGTATTCGAACTGCCCATACTGGGTCCCGAATGCAGTCTTCCACTCATCCCCGGCTCGGATCCGAATTAAATTGTAGGCCCCCCGGAGGTCTAGCTTGGTGAACACCTGCGCCTCTTGCACCCACTCCAGCAACTCCGAAATAAGGGGCAAGGGGTACCGGTCTGGGATGGTAATTTTGTTCAGGGCCTGGTAATCATGGCAAAGGCGAAGCTCCCCACATTTCTTCTTAACGAAGAGCACTGGCGCAGTGGTGGGCGAGGTAGAAGGCCGAATGAAACCACGCTCCTGGTTCTTGTGCAGGAAGTCCTGCAACGCTTCGCGCTCTGGCTCCATAGGAGAGTATAAGCGACTCACCGGCAGGGGCGCTCTGGGCTGGAGGTCTATTCCGCAGTCAAAAGACCGATGCGGTGGCAGCTGGTCTGCCCCCCGTTCCTCGAACACGTCCTGTAAGTCCCAGTACTCAGTGGGGAGCGTTGATGCAGCCTCCTCAGTGGGCGTGGCTGCTAGCATCTCGGACCGAGCATGGGGACATGGGTCTGGGAAATACCCAGTCAATCTGAACATTGTGAGCCTCCAGCCAGTCCATCCCAAGCACCAGGGGGAACCGGGGCATGGAGGCAATGTCCAAAGTTCACACCTCCCGGTGCTGCTGGAGACACAAGACTGGGTCTCCCGAGTGACGGCACCCGAACGCAAGAGCCGTCCATCAATTGCCTCCACCTGTACTGGTTCTAGCTTGTTCTGAAGTGGCACCTGATGATGAGCAGCAAAGGCAGCGTCCATATAGGAGCGGGTTGCCCCCGAATCTACCAGAGCGTGGATAAGAATCCAGGGCCCACCTGGAGGGTAAAGACGCACCGGAACCATGAGATGTCGCAATTCCACTGTTGTGGGCCCCTCTTGCATGGTTTGGGACCCCAGGTTGCCAGGCCCTTCGGCTACCGAGGTTGGTGGTTTCCCTGCGGCTGGCATCTTCTCGGGACAGGACCGGGCGTAATGTCCACTCCCACCGCAGTACAGACACAGGTTCCCCTCCCGACGCCGTGTCTTCTCCGAGGGGGAGAGGCGAGGTCACGCAGCCCCAAGTTGCGTTAGCTCGTCCGGCAACTCGGCTGTGGCCGTGGACCTGCTGGGAACAACTGGAGCCAGGAGCCGGGAGTGCTGGCGGTCCCGGTCCTGGAGACGGTCCTCCAGCCGATCGTCTATCTGCAGGCTCCGCTGAATGAGGGCGTCCAGCGTGGTGGGACAATCCGTCGTGGCCAACTGATCCAGTATCTCGTCTGACAGTCCCTCAAGATACTGGTCCCGAAGTGCAGCGTCATTCCAAGACAAGTCTTGCGCCAACAGCCGAAATTCTGTGGCGTAGGCGGTGGCTGTGGACTTGTCCTGTCTCAACCGACGAATCGCCCGATTGGCTTGGCTCTCCTTCAGAGGGTTGCCAAACACAGTCTCTAAGTGGTTACAAAACCCCACATAGTCTGTTAGCAAAGGAGAGTCTTGCCGGAGTAGTGGCAAAGCCCACTTGGCCACCTGGTCCTTTAACAAACTGATCAAAAAGTGCACCTTGGTGCGGTCGTCAGGGAAGTTCCGGGCTCGCCCCTGAATATACAACTTGGCCTGGGTGAGGAACATGGGAAAGCTGGCCAGGGCCTCATCAAATTTCTCTTGCAAGGCCACTGGGTATTTGCCTGGAGCTGGGGCGTCGGCCCCAGGAGCTGGTAGGGCATCCAACCGCTGCTGAAGCGCCGTAACCACATCACTTAGCTGCTGAACGGCGTGGGTCAAGGCCTGGTTCTCCTGGGCCAATGCCACCAGCGTAGCTGCCTGGTCAGCCATGGCCTCTGGCTCTTCCGGAACACACCCCAACGAAGGGGGAGTGCGGGTGGGGCGGGAGCAAACTGTGCTGGTCCAGGGGGGAGGTTACCGTGGGGCGAGGTCCAGGACCTGAGTCGAGGGTCGGCAGACAGTCCTCCACAGGCAAAGCAGGGTCCACAGCAAGGAGCCGGGTAAGGACAGGAACTCTGGGGGAACAGGACTGGGTGCTGGCCGAAACAGCTCTTCAACGATGTTGCTCCCGCAACCTGGGGCCGGGCTGACTGGCCTTTATCATCTCTGAGGCCAGGGGAGGTCCTGGCCCCCAGGTGACCCGCCTCTCCTGGCCTTAAGGCGAGCACTCCTCCTGGGAGAAACCAGTTCCCTCCGCCTCTCTGCCCTGAGCCTTTGCAGCTCAGGAGAGGCCGGTGGGTTACTGGACCCAGGGGGAGACTCACTTTCCCCTGACAGGGCTGGGAGAGGCACACCTGTAGGCAATGCGTCCTCAATCGCCTCCGGAGCCAGAGTGGATTCACCTGGTGCCTGCTCCTGAGGATCCGGCACAGGTGCAGGCGCTTCAGGATCAAGGCCCTGCCCCAGCTCAGCCGGCCCTTGAGGCGGGGACTCCTGTGCAGGCTGGGATTCTTCCAGTTCAGCCTCTGAATCGGATTCCCAGGCCATCACAGATTGTCTCAGTGGGAAGAAAAGGTTTCTGTGGACTAAGGAGGTGCAGAAGGGCTTTGAAAGCTTAAAGAAGGTATTTGCGTCAGAGGAACAGCTCCTGCACGTGGATACTGACACTTCAGACTGAACCATCGGCGCAGTCCTGTTGCAACAAGATGCAGGAGGAGATTGGAGACCTTGTGCCTTTTTCTCCCGGAAGCTGAACAAAGCGCAGCAAAATTACACCATTTATGACAAAGAATTGCTGGCCATTTATGTGGCTTTTAAGCTGTGGAGACACTTCCTGATTGGGGCGCAGCAGCAGATACAGGTGCGGACAGACCATAAGAACTTGGAATATTGGAGCACTGCACATGTGATCTGCCAGAGGCATATCTGTTGGGCACAGTTTTTTGCCAATTTTAACTTTAAGATTCAATACGTCCCAATCAGACAATCAGTTATGGGCACCGATAAACACACAGAACGTGAGGGCAGATGCGCTATCCCGGACGCCTGAGTACATGGAAGATGACGGGTCCCCCGTGGCCAGACATATGTTCCAGGAGGACAAATGGACCTGTGGGGGAGCACTGGCAGGGGAGGCAGAACTGGTGAGGCTCACCAGAGACAATGACTTTGCTCAAAGGAAATTTGGTGAGCTCAGGGAGGGGCTGGCAGTACATGGGGGCTTTGAGGAGAAAGGGGGGCTGTTGTTCTACAGAGGGGCACTGTATGTACTGGGGAGCCCTTAAGGGTCAGAGTCCTCAAGCAGCTCCATGACAACCCTAAAGCTGGGCACTTTGGGCAACACAAGACTATGTTGTTAGTTATGCGGATTTTTGGTGGCCCAAGGTAAGGGAGGATGTGCGGGACTATGTACGAGGATGCAACATGTGTCAGAGGGCAAAGAGAGAAAGGGAGGCTCCAGCGGCGTTGCTAGAACCCTTGCCAACATCCGGGAGGCCATGGGAGGTGGTGTCCATAGACTTCATGACAGACCTGCTCATGTCGAGAGGTAAGATGGCGGTCATGGTGGTGGAGGATCTGCTGACCAAGATGTGTCACTTTGTGGCATGTTCTCATGCGGCGACAGCAGAGGAAACCACCAAGTTGTTCGTGGATCACATCTTTCAGCTGCATGGGGTCCCTTCTAGGGTAATTTCTGATCGTAGAAGACAGTTCCCCTTGCGTTTCTGGCACAAGCTCATTAGTTTGTTGCAGGTGGAGGTGAGCTTCACGACAGCAAGGCATCCACAAACTAATAGGCAGGCGGAGAGAGCAAATGCCATTTTGCAGCAGTACTTGCACTGTTACGTCAATCAGAGGCAGAATGATTGGGTGGAGAAGCTAGCACTGGCAGAGTTTGCATACAATAATGCTGAACACGTGTCCATGGGGATGAGTCCCTTTCTTGCCAATTACGGGTGTCATCCCAGGGCCTTTCCAGGGCCAGGGGAGGAGGAATGGAGTGTACCGGCCATAGAACAATTTGCAGAAGAGATGGAGGCCATAACACCAACAGCTCAAGATGAATCTGGAGAGAGTCAAAGAGGCTTACAAGAGAGAGGCAGACAAGCATAGGATGCCAGGGGAAGTCATCCGGGTGGGAGAAAAGGTATGGTTGTCATCTCAGGGGCTGCCCCTGAAGGGGGGGGGGTGCAAGAAACTGCAGCCCAGGAGACTGGCTCCCTTTGAGGTGACCCAGCAAGTCAACCCAGTAGCATTTAGGCTGAAGTTGCCAGATAACATGAGGATGCACCCGGTGTTTCACAGGTCAGTGCTGTTGCCTTACAGGGAGGGGCACAGCTTCCCGGGAAGGGAGCAGGAGGTGCCCGCCTCGCCAAACGTAGAAGAAAGGGAACGATGTAATGAAGTCAAAACAAAAAAAATTCCTTCCAGTAGCACCTTAAAGACCAACTAAGTTAGTTCTTGGTATGAGCTTTCGTGTGCATGCACACTTCTTCAGATGTAATGAAGTGACAGAGATACTGGACTCCAGCTGGAACGGACTTCAACTAGAATATCTAGTTGCCTGGGAGGGGGCTCCCAGTTCGGAAAACGTGTGGATTCCTGCAGGGCACGTGACAGAGGAGTATCTCGTAGAGGAGTTCCACGCTCTCTTCCCACACAAGCCCAACCCCCCCCCCCCGCCGAGGTTTTTTGGAGAAGTGTTCGGACCCACAGAGGACGAGGGGGACTTCGAAGGATTCCTACCCTCAGGGGAGGGGGATGATTGGTGGGTGCTAGAAGAGATAAGAGTCCGGGCCTCCAGCCAGTTTTACAGGTTGTATCAGGTCCATTTTCCTATTTACACACAGAGCTCCCAGAGCACGTCCGGCTCATTCGGTATCAGTTGCAGAGACTGACTGTTCCTTTCGTTTTCTCCAGCATAACCACTTCCGGAGCCCTCCTCTTTTCCTTCCTCTTTTACGTGAAGAGCTAAGCCCCAGAAATTGCTCCCCCCTCCCTGATTCATTGCTTCCTGACAACCCTTCATCATCCTCCCCCTCTGATGAGGTGCAACTACTTACAATCGGAGGCTTGTCTCTGTATTTTCCCATCATTTCCCCCTTCTCAGCCCCCAGTTCCCTGACAGATATCCTCTCTGAAAAGCCTCACATTCATGCATTTGTGCTGAGCATTTGGCTTAGCATTACATGAGAAACAGTTTTATGACTAGATTATTTTTAAAAATCACCACATGTACATATTTGCACAGCTTATATGAGAAGTTACAATGCATAGTTTTCCTCAGGATGGAATGTTATTTTAAACACCAGAGTAGGGCCCTGCTGGTGATGTGAAAAGTATGATATGCTGCCCCACATTCAGTAAAGTAATACAGGTCCTTTCCCAAAACATATTCCTGCAAATTTCTAGCCAAAAGGTTTAGATGTGAAAGATTATCTTCCCTGAAAGGAGCTAAAAGTCCATCCCATAGCCACAGGTGATTGGCTTGAACACTGGAGAGGCTACTGAATTGCTCTTGCCCTGGCTAAAGATTGACCAACACCAACATCATGACAGGATTCAGGTCTGAGGTTCCCCCCAGTTGCTACTTACTGTACCTCCTTCTGGAATCCGGGACCAATATATTTTTTTAAGGTTAACAGAATAAAACAATTCAAAAACAAACACTAAGCAAACTGTAAAGGACTTCAGAATCCTCTTGGTACACTCAGGAGATGAATGGTCACATTGTGCTGTGATCCACAACAAGGTGACCTTAAAATCAGATTATCAAGGCCAGGAGGCTGCTAAGGTGTCGGCTTCCCCAGCTGTGAGGCATTGCAGCATTGCTGCCTGCCAGGGACTTGGTTGGCTAATTACTCAGTTCCAGAGAATGAAGGAGAGAAAGCTCTGCAGGACATTCAATAGGAATAGAATCTCCTGGTTGGAAATGGATCCTGGTTAACAACAGGGCAATGAAAACTGCAGAACACTCCCAGGGCTCAGAAGAGCATCAAATGTTTTGTACATAAAGTTTAAAGTGACGAGAAAAAGGAAAAATGCAGCGATATTACATTACCTTGAAGGCTTAAATCTCCCATTTAGTAAGATGATCTGTAGCTCCTCAAATGAACAGGAAGATAAGGGATTTGGCTATACACCTACCTTTGTTGCCGAAGCCGCTCAGCAATCGCCAAAATTACAAGGCTGTGGTTAACACAGGAGCAGCCTGTGGGTAGGAACATCACTAAGGCAGAAAATACCTGCACATCCCAAGTATGAACAGAAATTAAGAAGACACTTCAAAGAAGATTCAGAAGCTTCAGCTGGTGCAGAAATAGGTGGTCTGTCTCCTGATGCAGTATGAATGCTGCAAGCACATGACATCTACTAAGGCTCACTACCATGTTCTTTCCTGTCCCATCCCATTAATAATCACCCAAGAATGCTCTCCAGACTGTACCATTAGTTTACCAAATGTGCACAGTAGGAGTTTTGTGGGCTTTTTTGTTTGTTGTGTCTGGGGACCATTTTTTCTCCAGAAACCTATCAGAATAAGATTTTGATAGTTTTCCAGAAGCTTTGTAAGATTTTCTTGTTTCCACTGAGCATTAATGACCTGGTAACCTTTCATTCATTTAAAATTAATTTTAATATCCAGCATTTTATCTGTTAAATGGTTTGTTATCTTTTTCCTTTTTTTAAATGTTTTCTGGTTTTCTTTGACATTTGTACGAATGCAGCATGGTGGTTTAGAAATTTGTAAGAAATAAACCTAAATATGTTTCCTAATAAAGGGAATGTATGTTCCGGATCTGTGTCTCTCTCTCTTGTTCAACCTTCAACTGGAAAAAAAAGAAAACAAAAAATGGTACATTTCCATCAAGTGAGACTTTGAAATCCTGGTTGCAAGCCTCAAACACTTACACTGAGCAAGAATTCCTGAGAGTGCAAGCTTGAACTTTTCCTTTGCTTCTTCCATTTCCCCCTTTTTTTTTTTCAAATTCTTTTTATTAGTTTTCATGTGAATAACCAAAAAGAAAAACAAATCCACAGTTACAAAGAAGGAAGGAAAAAGGAAAAAGTTGAATAACTAATATCTTAACAAACTTAAAAATATTATCCGTTTCCATTACAGTTCCATGTCTTCACACTTGTCTCTATATAGCTTTAAGAATTTACATCATTCTTCTACACCCTATTGACTTCCATCCCTCCCGCTTTCAGGCTTCTTAATATACATAATTTGTCTTTCTGCAGCTAGTAATTGTTAATGATTTGCACATCGTAAGATTTATATCGAACCTGCTATAGTTTTTAAGTTTCTGTAATTCCCTTCAATGTACATAATAATAATAATAATAATAATAATAATAATAATAATAATAATAATAAATTTTATTTATATCCCGCCCTCCCCAGCCGAAGCCGGGCTCAGGGCGGCTAACAACACTAAAACAGTACAACATTATAAATACATTCTAAAAATTAATTAAAATACAAATTGATGGCAACCATAGACTAAAGCTTTGTAGAGATTGCCAAAGGAGGGAGTCAGGCTGCGCCCTGACCAAAGGCCTGGTGGAACAGCTCTGTCTTACAGGCCCTGCGAAAAGATGTCAAGTCCTGCAGGGCCCTTGTCTCTTGCGACAGGGCATTCCACCAGGTTGGAGCCGCAGTCCAAAAAGCTCTGGCTCTAGTTGAGGCCAGCCTAACCTCTCTGTGGCCTGGGACCTTCAAGATGTTTTTATTTGAAGACCGTAAGTTCCTCTGTGGGGCATACCAGGAGAGGCGGTCCCGTAGGTACGAGGGTCCTAGGCCGTATAGGGCTTTAAAGGTTAAAACCAGCACCTTAAACCTGATCCTGTACTCCACCGGGAGCCAGTGCAGCTGGTATAGCACCGGATGAATGTGATCTCGCAGCGAAGACCCCGTAAGGAGTCTCGCTGCGGCATTCTGCACCCGCTGGAGTTTCTGGGTCAGTCTCAAGGGCAGCCCCACGTAGAGCGAGTTACAATAATCCAGTCTGGAGGTGACCGTCGCGTGGATCACAGTGGCTAGGTCAGGGCGAGAGAGGTAAGGAGCCAACTGCTTAGCTTGGCGGAGATGAAAAAATGCCGCCTTTGTTATAGCTGCAATCTGCACCTCCATGGAGAGGGAGGTATCGAAGATTACACCCAAACTCTTAACGGACGGTGCTGGCACTAATTGCACCCCCGCAAGAGAAGGGAGTTGCCCCCTCAATCTCATATCGTCCCGTCCCAGCCAGAGGACCTCTGTCTTCGAAGGATTTAACTTCAACCGGCTCCCACGTAACCATCCAGCCACAGCTTCCAAGCATCTGATCAGTGTGTCTGGGGCCGAGTCAGGATGGCCATCCATCAACAGATAGAGTTGGGTGTCATCAGCATACTGATGGCAGCCCAGCCCAAAACTCCGGACAAGCTGGGCAAGGGGGCGCATAAAGATGTTAAAAAGCATCGGGGAGAGAATCGCACCCTGAGGCACTCCACACACCAAGGAGTGGCGGGATGACAATTCCCCCCCAAGCGCCACCCTCTGTCCCCGACCAGAGAGAAACGAGCGCAGCCATTGAAGGGCTGTGCCCTGGATCCCCACGTCGGCAAGGCGGTGGTCCAGGATTTCGTGATCGACCATGTCGAAGGCTGCTGACAGGTCTAGAAGAATCAGCAGCCCCGACCCGCCTTGATCCAGCTGCCTACGGAGATCATCTGTTAAGGCGACCAGAGCCGTCTCGGTCCCATGACCAGCGCGGAAGCCGGACTGGAATGGATCCAGAGCCGATGTTTCATCCAGAAACCTACCAAGCTGTTCCGCAACCGCTCTCTCAATCACCTTACCCAGGAATGGAAGATTCGAAACCGGGCGGTAATTGGATAGATCTAAGGGATCTAATGATGTTTTCTTTAAAAGCGGGCGCACCACTGCCTCCTTCAGTTCCCCTGGGAATGTCCCCGTGCCAAGGGACAAATTGATGATATCCCCCAGGGGGGCCCGCACCTCGTCTGGACACGCTCTAATCAGCCAGGACGGGCACGGGTCGAGAGGACAAGTGGTGGGCTTTCCAGCTCGGAGGAGTCTGTCCACATCGGCTGGGGATATCCGGTCAAAGTGGTCCAATACTGGACCCGAGGACAGTCGAGGGGCCTCCAGTTCCTTTATTGTATCGAAATTGGCGGGGAGGTCATGGCGGAGCAACAGGACCTTCTCCGCAAAAAAGCTCGCAAATGCCTCACAGCTGTGTGTCCAATTGTTATTTAAATTTGGCTGTCCTTCGAGGGACGTTAAAGACCGAATTATACTAAATAATTGCGCCGGGCGAGAGCTAGCGGATGCAATGGAGGCCGAGAAGTAGGACTTCTTAGCGGCCTTCACTGCCATCTCATAGGTTTTCATAAAAACTCTATAGGATGTTCTTGAAGCTCCGTCACGGGCACCCCGCCATACTCGCTCTAGCCGTCTGAGGTCCCGCTTCATTTTCCGGAGCTCCTCGGTAAACCAGGGAGCCCGGTTTCTGCGGGGTCGCAGAGGGCGCTTAGGTGCGATCTCATTGATGGCTGCCAGGAGCTGGGTATTCCAGCCCTCAACAAGCTCAGTCAATGAGTCGCCAGGGGGAGCAAGGTCCCGCAAGGCTTGACGGAATCTATCAGGGTCCATCAGCCTCCGCGGGCGAGCCCAAATCGGCTCGCCACCCAAGCAGGGTGGGGGTGGAACGTCAATCCTGGCTTTCAGAGCGTAGTGATCAGACCATGGCACCTTCATCGAAGGAAACATGATCACATCTATACCGACGCCAAAGATCAAATCCAGCGTGTGGCCTGCTTGATGTGTGGGGCCCGAAACAAACTGGGAGAGCCCTAGTGTCGCCATGGAAGACACCAGGTCCAGAGCTTGTGAGGAGGGAGTGGCATCAGCATGGATGTTGAAGTCCCCCAATACCAATAGGTTAGGGAACTCCAAGGCCCAGCCGGCCACCGCCTCCAGCAGGCCTGACAGGGTGGCTGCTGGTGCGCTAGGTGGCCGGTACACCAGCCAGACAGCCAAGCTCACCTCGGAGCCCCACACTAGGCCAACACATTCAATGCCGGGGATCGATGGCGATGGTAGAGCCCTGAAAGAACAATCTTCCCGGATTAATAATGCCACCCCTCCCCCCCGGCCCACAGTCCGCGACTGGTGGAGGACGGAGAAACCCGGGGGCGCCATCTCTCGTAAGGTAACAGTATCCCCTTCGCGCACCCAGGTCTCCGTCACACAAGCCAGGTCGACCCCCTGAGAGATGAAGAAATCTCGCAGGGTGGCGGTTTTGTTGCCTATAGACCTGGCATTGCACAACACCAGTGACGGAGGTGAGTAATCCTTGCTCACCCTACCCTCGTATCTCGGGATGGGGCGCAGATTGGAAGGGGTACGAGCATATCCGTATCTCGATCCCCTTCGCCTATAACATCTGCCCCCACCGCCATACCTCCCTCGCCCCTCCACAGTAGGAATCCCAAGCCTCATATTCGCCTCCATTTACAAAATATAAAAGCAAACAAACAGAAACAATTACACCAGAACAAAACCAATCCCCACCCCACTCAACAACCAGCCCGCCCCAACCCAAAATAAAACAAAACAAAATAAAAATACATGGATAAAACCACCGTTTATGGTGGTACAACACAATAAAAAGTAAAAACACCTTTACAACACTTTAAAATATATAAAAACATTTTAAAAATTTGCTGCAGCAGCACCAGTGTCCCCAAAGTTGTGGCGGTGGTGGGTGTGGGCCCACCACAATGTTCACGGCAGAGCGGCAGCAGCAATGTTCCGAGGCCTCCTTGGAGCCTTATGTGCTGAGGTGGAGTATGGGGCCCGCCCCCAGGCCCAAGATGGAGAATGGGCTTCAGGGGGGAGCGGTCCTCCCCAAGACTCACCGGCAGAGCGGCAGCAGCAATGTTCCGAGGCCTCCTTGGAGCCTTATGTGCTGAGGTGGAGTATGGGGCCCGCCCCCAGGCCCAAGATGGAGAATGGGCTTCAGGGGGGAGCAGTCCTCCCCACAAACTCACGGCAGAGCGGCAGCAGCAATGTTCCGAGGCCTCCTTGGAGCCTTATGTGCTGAGGTGGAGTATGGGGCCCGCCCCCAGGCCCAAGATGGAGAATGGGCTTCAGGGGGGAGCGGTCCTCCCCAAGACTCACCGGCAGAGCGGCAGCAGCAATGTTCCGAGGCCTCCTTGGAGCCTTATGTGCTGAGGTGGAGTATGGGGCCCACCCCCAGGCCCATGATGGAGAATGGGCTTCAGGGGGGAGCAGTCCTCCCCACAAACTCACGGCAGAGCGGCAGCAGCAATGTTCCGAGGCCTCCTTGGAGCCTTATGTGCTGAGGTGGAGTATGGGGCCCGCCCCCAGGCCCAAGATGGAGAATGGGCTTCAGGGGGGAGCGGTCCTCCCCAAGACTCACCGGCAGAGCGGCAGCAGCAATGTTCCGAGGCCTCCTTGGAGCCTTATGTGCTGAGGTGGAGTATGGGGCCCGCCCCCAGGCCCAAGATGGAGAATGGGCTTCAGGGGGGAGCGGTCCTCCCCAAGACTCACCGGCAGAGCGGCAGCAGCAATGTTCCGAGGCCTCCTTGGAGCCTTATGTGCTGAGGTGGAGTATGGGGCCCGCCCCCAGGCCCAAGATGGAGAATGGGCTTCAGGGGGGAGCAGTCCTCCCCACAAACTCACGGCAGAGCGGCAGCAGCAATGTTCCGAGGCCTCCTTGGAGCCTTATGTGCTGAGGTGGAGTATGGGGCCCGCCCCCAGGCCCAAGATGGAGAATGGGCTTCAGGGGGGAGCGGTCCTCCCCAAGACTCACCGGCAGAGCGGCAGCAGCAATGTTCCGAGGCCTCCTTGGAGCCTTATGTGCTGAGGTGGAGTATGGGGCCCGCCCCCAGGCCCAAGATGGAGAATGGGCTTCAGGGGGGAGCGGTCCTCCCCAAGACTCACCGGCAGAGCGGCAGCAGCAATGTTCCGAGGCCTCCTTGGAGCCTTATGTGCTGAGGTGGAGTATGGGGCCCGCCCCCAGGCCCAAGATGGAGAATGGGCTTCAGGGGGGAGCAGTCCTCCCCACAAACTCACGGCAGAGCGGCAGCAGCAATGTTCCGAGGCCTCCTTGGAGCCTTATGTGCTGAGGTGGAGTATGGGGCCCGCCCCCAGGCCCAAGATGGAGAATGGGCTTCAGGGGGGAGCAGTCCTCCCCACAAACTCACGGCAGAGCGGCAGCAGCAATGTCCCGAGGCCTCCTTGGAGCCTTATGTGCTGAGGTGGAGTATGGGGCCCGCCCCCAGGCCCAAGATGGAGAATGGGCTTCAGGGGGGAGCAGTCCTCCCCACAAACTCACGGCAGAGCGGCAGCAGCATCATAAATTTGTTCCAATCATTAATAAACTTTGTATTTTTTTGCTTTCTAATGTTTTGTGTCATTTTTGCGAGTTCAATGAATTCAAATAATTTTGTTTGCCAGTCTCTAATTGATGGGATATTCTGATTTTTCCAATTTTGGGCAATTAGTAATCTGGCAGCAGTTGTAGCATACTGAAATAGTGTCTTATCTTCTTTTTTGATTTCATCCCCAATTATTCCTAGTAGGAATGCTTCTGGTCTTTTGGGAAATGTATACTTAAATATTTTTTTTAACTCATTGTAAATCTGTTCCCAATATTTCTTCATTTCGTCGCATGTCCACCACATATGGAAAAAATTACCCTCTTTAATTTTACACTTCCAGCAGCTCTTATTTGTTTTATACATTTTCCCTAGTTTTGCTGGTGTAATGTACCACCTATACATCATCTTTTCTAAATTTTCTCTGAGTGTTACACATGCCGTAAATTTCATTCCACTAGTCCATAATTTCGACCACTTGTCATACTCTATATTGTATCCCAGATCCATTGCCCATCTTGTCATTACCTCCTTTATTTCTTCATCTTTGGTATCCTACTCTAATAATATATTGTACATTTTAGATAGTAATTTAGATTTGCCTTCGATTATCTCTATTTGAAACTTGGATTTCTTTTCATTCATCCCTACTTTTTTATCTTCTATCCATACTGCATTTATTTGATGGAATTGTAGCCAGCCAATTAGTTTATCTTTCAACTCCTCATAAGTTCTCAACTTCCATCCACTTTCTGATCTTATCAGTAGGTCTTCATAGGTTAGCCTTTCTCCCTCCATATTTACTTTTTTAGTTATTAGAATGTCAGTTGGTGATAACCACCAGGGTGTTTTCCATTCTAGGAGTTTTTTATTCCTCTCCCACACTTCGTATAGGGGCCCTCTTATAATGTGATTTGAAAATCCTTTATGTACCTTTTCTTTATTTTGCCATAAATAGGCATGCCAGCCGAACCTATTGTCGAATCCCTCTAGGTCCAACAAATCGGTATTTTCTAAAGTAATCCAATCTTTAATCCAGCAAAGGCTAGCAGCCTCGAAATATAGCTTCAAATTAGGTACCGAGAATCCCCCTCTTTCTTTCAAATCTGTAAGGAGTTTGAATCTGATTCTTGGTCTTTTACCCTGCCATATGAATTTCGAAAGGGTTCTTTGCCAATCTGTAAATATTTTGGGTCCTCTAATCACTGGGATGTTTTGAAACAGGAATAACATTCTTGGAAGTACGTTCATTTTTATCGCCGCCATTCTTCCCCTCCACGAGAGCTTTACTCTATTCCACGTATCTAGGTCTTTCTTGATCTCCTTCCATGTTGTAAGATAGTTATCCTGAATTAGATTTATGTTTTTTGTAGTTAAACTAATTCCCAGATACTTTGTTTTTTTTTACCACCTTAATTCCGTACTGCATTTCCAGTTTTTCAGTTTCCTCTTTTCTCATATTCTTGGTTAACATTTTTGTCTTTAATTTATTTAATTTGAAACCAGATAGCTTGCCGAATTCTTCTAACATCTCCAAAACCTTGCCAACACTTTTTTGCGGATTTTCCAAGGATAACATTAAGTCATCCACGTACGCTTTTAGTTTAAATTCTTTTGTTCCTATTTTGATCCCTCGGATCTCTGGTGTTACTCTTATTTTATTTGTAATTATCTCTAATGCCATAATGAATAAAAGCGGGGATAGAGGGCATCCCTGTCTTGTTCCTTTTTCAATTTTAAAGGAATTTGTTAGGTTGTTATTTATAATCAATTTTGCAGATTGATTCGAATATATTGCTTTTATTCCATCCATAAACTCGCCCTTTAGCCCTGCTTTCTCCATACTCTTCATTAGGAACTTCCAAGAAACGTTATCGAATGCCTTTTCGGCATCGATGAAAATCAGCACCGTGGGTATTTCGTTCTTACATTCCAGATATTCAATAATGTTTATGGTGTGCCTTACGTTATCTTTAAGGAACCTATTTGGAAGAAATCCTGCCTGGTCCTTATGTATTATGTTTACTAGACATTTTTTGAGTCTGCTTGCCATCACTTCCGCAAAGATGTTATAGTCATTATTTAACAGTGATATAGGTCTATAATTTTTAATGTTCAGTTTATCCGTCTCTGGTTTGGGGATCATCGTGATGTGAGCCTCTTTCCATGTCTCTGGCACCCTTCCTCTTCTAAGGATATTATTCATGACGTCACGTAGCACTGGCGTTAGTTGGTTTTCCAATACTTTATAATATTTAGCTGACAATCCATCTGGCCCTGGGGCTTTCCTTATTTTCATCTTCTTTATAGCATTTTGAATCTCTTCTACTTTTATGGGGTTATTTAGTTGAGTTCTTTCTTCTTCTGTTATAGTCCTCCCGCTGTAGTCTTCTAAGTATTTTTCTATCTGGGTTATTTCTTCCTTTTCTTTTTTATACAGCTTCTCATAAAATTTGAGGAAATTCTCTTTTATTTCTTTTGGGTCTTCTATCAATTGCTCCTCTATTTTTATCTTGTTTATCACATTTTGTTTTTGTCTTTTTCGCAATTGCCAAGCTAATAATTTACCCGTTTTATTAGCTGACTCAAAGTATTTTTGTTTCATTAGTTTAATTCTCCATTCAATTTCTTGACTTGTTAACATTGAGTATTGAGACTGTAGCATTTTTATTATTTGGATATTTTGTTCATCTTTTGGGTTTGTTGTTAATTTTTCCTCACACTCTCTTAGCTGAGTTAGAATTTCCTCTTTTTTTTGTTCTCTTACTTTCCTTCTGTAACTATTTTGTTGGATAAAGAACCCTCTTAAAACCGCCTTACTGGCATCCCAGACTATATCTATACTTGTTTCTGTATTAAGGTTCAGGTCGAAATAGTCTTTTAGAGTGGTTTTAGCTTTTTCGGCCACTTCATCATTTTCCAGTAGATGTTCGTTCAATCTCCATCTGAACCCGCCTTGTGACTTGCCTTTTATTTCCAGAATTACCGAATTATGGTCTGAGAGGGTCCTAGGTTGGATTTCACACTTTACCGTTTTCAATGTAAGTTCCCTTGAGACCCAGATTTGATCAATTCTGCCCCAACTTTTATGCGGTTCTGAGAAGAAGGTGAAATGTTTTTCTAAAGCATGTTTATATCTCCAAATGTCTATTAAATCTAGATTTTCTTCCAAATTTTTAATGGATCCTGGAAGTTTCCCTTGGTTGTTTTTCCCCCTTTCTGATTGTCTATCTAGTTCTGGTCTCGGTACTCCATTGAAGTCTCCTAGTAATATCGTCTTGTTGCATTCTAACTCTAATAGTATTTGTTCCAATTTCTTAAAAAAATTCGATTTATTCAAATTTGGAGCGTATATATTTATCACATTAAATTTCCCCCCCTGGAAGTTAATTTGTACTCCCAGAATCCTTCCTTCATCATCTTTACAGATCATTTTAGGTTCCCATTTTTCTTTCACATATATCACTACCCCTCTTTTCTTTTCTGCTATACAGTTTGTAAATTCAACCCCCAATTTTTTGTGTACCAAAATATGTTGGTGTTTTTTAGTTACGTGTGTCTCCTGTAAACAGATTAGATCTAAGTTCTTTCTTTTCAACACATTTACTATTTTATTCCTTTTGGTTTTTTCATTCAGGCCATTCACATTCCATGACAAAACTTTCAGGTTCATTATACTGACTGCTTTCCCGTTTACCAACAACTACTACTTTAGGTTCGAGTGGTTTTGTTTTCTCCGTTTACTTCCTCCTCTTCTTCTTCCTCTTCCACTGCTATCTCTTCCTCTTCTTCTTCGTCTACTTCTCCTTCTCTGACTTTATCCTCTTTGTTTTTCCCTAATTCATTTTTCTTTTTCTTCTCCTCTGGACCTTCACTTTCCCCTTCATATCTCTCCTCTACTCTTCCTAACTCTCTCTCATATCTACGCAGAAATTTCTTCACTTCTTGAATCTCGGCAATCCTAAATTTTTTATCTTTGTAAAAAAAGGAGATCCCTTCCGGGAACTCCCACCTATATTGTATATTGTTCTTTTTTAGGACACTTGCTAACTGTTTATAGCCTTCCCTTTTGCGCAGGAGTCTAGTTGGTATCTCTTTGAAGATGATGATTGGTCTGCCATCAATAATTAATCATTTTTGATAGCTTGTTTTTAGTATCATATTTTTCATCTCTATTGAATTGAAAATAACTAAACAGTCTCCTGCAATTCTTTTTGATTTTACTTGTTTGGTCTTTGTTTTAATTCTGAAAGCGTTTTCTACCGTATATTCAACCTCTTCTTCTTTCAATTCTAACCATTTCGCCAGTTCTTTAATCATTTTTTCTTTAATGTTTTCATTTATTTCTTCTCCAACTCCCCTAAATTTCAGATTTAACTGTTTTTGTTTCATTTCAATCATCGCTAAATTATCCAAAACCTGGTCTTGATTTCTATTCAATTCTCCTATCTCATCTTTTATCCTATCTGTCTCCTTTCTATTATCTTTTATTTCTTTCTGAATTTTTTTATTCGATTCTTCCAGATTTTTCGATCGGATTGTCAAATCTTTAATTTTGTTTGACAATTCTCCTACCGCCTCTTCTATTTTTTTATTTATTAACTCATGAATCTCTCCTATTTTTTCCCCCATATGTATTTCACTCTGTTTGAACTCTTCTTTTATTCTTAACCATAGAATGTCTAGGTCTTTAATCTCTTCTTGTCGGGATGCTTTCCTTTCCAATGGTGTTCCTCCTATCTTTTTCCCATTTCCCCCCGACATTTTGTCCTTCAATAGTGTTATGTTAGATCTCTTGCAGTATTTTTCCTCTCCCCTAGGGGGCGCACAATCTAACCCTTATTCTACTAATTATCAAACATTAAATTCACAGATGATTTTTGAACATTCAAATTTCAAGTTCTTCACCATTCAAAATTATACCCAAAAAAAAAGGGGGGGGTATCTGGGAGCTGAGTGTAATAACTCAAATTGTTCTCAGTCCCTTAAACTTCCAACAAATATGTTAATGCTGCCCCACTAGCTTAACTAATTCCAGCTTCAGTTCTAGCGGCTCTGATTTTAGTTGAATTTCCCGATTGGAACCCCAGCTTACAATCTATTAGATCGAAATTTGATTAGGGTCCAACCCAACCTCATATAACTTCCCAACTAATAAAAATTAGTCTAAGTTATCTCATTAATACTAATTATTCTAGGTTCTGAATTATTTCCCTGATATTTCAATAATAATATTTCAGTAGTGCTTTAAACTAAATTGTAATGACCAAAGAGATAAAAATAGAAGAGAGTCAATTCATAAACAAACAGAGCTGCAATCAGATAGTAAAAACAGCCGGATAAGTTTAACATGTATCTAACTTTGTCTTATTTAGAAATTCTGTATTCTTCTTTCTATTTGAACTTCAGCCACTTGGTCAGCTTAATCCAATTTCGATAATTCACCAGGAGAGTATCTCAGTATTTGGGAGTTGTTCTCCGTCAGTAGGTCTCTTTAGCCAGGAGCGGATGATAATGCCCAAACAGTCTGTGGTGGAGTTTGACTTTCCAAGTTCTGTGTTCTTCAGCCACTTGCTGGCTTAATCCAATATTAGGTTATAGTTGAGAAGAATAGTCTAGAAGTTTGGACCTCCAAAAATCAGGCCCAAACCGTCAGTTAAGTATTGAAAGTATGGGTGTATCCTCCAGAGATCTTAAATATGTTCCTCTTTTAAATTTGGTTATATTTCAATCTTTCAAAAAGCCAACTTCACAACCCTTAGAAATTAGGTATGCATCAATTTTAAACCAGTCTTTCAGGAAGGTAGAGTAGGCGTGTGAACATAATTTGGCTTTGTCTCTTTAAGCTCAGTCCATAATTAAATTGAAGATACTCGAGAGAGAAAAGCAGAGAGAAGGTTTGAAACTCCAGGGTCTTTAGGGGGAGGGGTTATTGTTCTAATTTAATGTTTGATCCAATTGCCCCTATTGTACTATGTTTTAAAAATTTCAACTTTCAGAATATCCAACTTTCAACCATGGAAAACAATTAGGTGAAAATTGTTGTTTGTTTAGGGGCTTTATTCTGTTTTATTTCCTCTTTTTTTCCTTTCCTCTCCCCCCTCCTTGTGCTCCAATATTGATATTTAAGGCTTCAGGGTTTTGTCCCATTAACACCACTCAGTTCTGTTTCTTCCCTTGTTTTTAAAGCTTTTCCCCCCAAAAGAAATACAAAGTTTCTAGAAGTCTAGTTTGTTACTTTCTGTTACTTATCTTTCCTTCGCCTCGCCTGAGAGGTTGCCGAGGACTTTCACTCTTCTGTTCTCTACAGCGGGTGATTAGTCATTTCCTTTCTTTGCTCTTGCGACTAATTATCCTGCGCCATTTTACTCTGAAAGTGCAGGTCGGGTTCCTCACTTAAATCTTTTTACCTCCAGAACCCCAATTAGCCTTGACTTGAAGTTTTAATATAATATTTCTCCCACAACTTTGAGGGTTCTGTTCTTAAAGTTGCGGAGGTTTGTCGCTTTTCCAGTAGGAGCTAGAGGCATCGCTGCACGGGGTCCGCAGAGCTTACCGTTCGCGTTTCTCAGCCCCGAGGTCTTCGAGTCCTTAAAAAAAAAACCCTAAAAAACTTCGGGGCTCCTCCAACACTGCTGGGTAGCTTATCCCTCAAGGGTGTCCCCCTTGAGATTTAGGGGGTCGCAGTGCCTTTGCGTCGCCCCCGGGTCCCCCGCGAAGCTCGGAAAAGCTCTCAGCGGCTTTTCCGCGCTCCCTGCTGCTTGCGATCCCAAACCGGAAGTCTTCTTCCATTTCCTTTTCATGGGCTGCTTTCTCATTTGTAAGTCGGCGGATGTGGCTGTTGACTGACTGGATCATTGAGTAGAAGTTGTTTGCAGTCCGTCTGTTCACTTCCCCACGCTCTATCCAGGCCAGCAGTGTCTGCACCGCTTCCAAACACTTTGAATCATCTGACCCAAGAGAGAAACACTGCTCAGGTACAAAGCACTGGTGCATTTTGCAAGTAATATTATTTAAATCATCGCTCCCTGTGTGAGAGTTTAAAAAACAAAAACATAGTAAGATGTTTGATAGGCTAAAATTATATTGTTTTGTTACTAGTGCTCTGCCAAAGCTTCCTGTGGCTGCTATGGGGGTTCTTTTGTTATGTTTTTATGGCATAATGTATTTACGTTTATGTATTAAACATTAGTTAAGTCACTTGGAGACATTCAGATAACAAGCAACAGTCTAATTAATACTACTGTTTTGCATAGGTCTGCATGAAATGAGCCACCCAAGCAAGGCAAAACTCTGAAAGGCTGGGGTGGATGAGATTAATTCCACAAACAGTTGCAATGTACTCATCTGTTGTATGTCTACATGGGATGGATCGCATCTCAGTGGAAGAGCATCTGCTTTGCATGCAAAATGTCTTGGGTGCAATCCTTAGAGTCCCCAGTTAAAAGGATCAGGTAGGAAGTGATGAGAAAGATCCTTCTTCTTCCAAGACCCTGGAGAACCACAGCCAGTCAGAGTATACAGTACTGGGTAAGAAACAGATAACTCATCTGATAGGGTACAGGATAGCTTCCTATGTTCCTAACCACCTGCCACAATCCTCATGCAACAGCCTGCCAGTTTGGGGCATTATTCTACAGCCCTATGTACCTTTTAACTTCTCAGCAACAATACTGCACTCATAATACGAATAGTGGACAACAGGAGGTGGGGGGGGGGAGGGTGGAACTGTTTTTCTGCCATCCTTCTGCAGCATCCGCTGCTTGCATTCCCACTCGTAGAAATCATCCCCGGCTTGAGCAAAATCCACGTGCAGGTGCCCTGTGTCCTTTTTGTCAGTGCTGGATAAAAAGGCAATGATAGTTACAGAAACAACCATCAGCAGTTTCCCTGTGGTAGGGAAGTTTTTAATGTTTGATCTTTTCTTGTGTTTTTAATATCCTGTTGGAAGCCGCCCAGAGTGGCTGGGGAGACCCGGCCAGATGGATAGGGTATAAGTAATAAATTATGACATTCTTCTTCTTCTTCTTCTTCTTCTTCTTCTTCTTCTTCTTCTTCTTCTTATTATTAGACTGTTCCTCTATTTCCCCCATCTGCAACATGGGGGTCTGCCTGCTTTGTCTCCAGAGACTGCCAGAGACTGCTCACTGCTAGATGCATACTAAAAATAAACTGCAAGAACAGTGAACAGCCAAATATAAACACCCTTATGTCATTGGACACAATACCATCAGCTTTATAAAAAGGGGGAAATGAGGGTCTATAAAATTAACTTGGGTTCTCTTTTTATTACTGCTTGCTGTTTAGCAGCCTGCAGCAACAGCTATGCAAAACTAGGCTTCCATTTGGAAAACGTCCTATGCATTTTCATGTTCCAATCTACAGTATAGCACAGCATACTACACAATCAACACGGCCATGATTTTCGCCCTTCATGATGTCGAAAATCTTATTTTTTTTAAAAAAAGATTTGCAACCTCATCTCTATAGCTTCCTCTTCCAATTACTCCCTGACCTTGAAAATATTCTAAAACAGAGAGGGTTCAACTAGAAAGTGTTAGAGGTGGACTGCCAAGCAGACTAGGGCTGAGTTATGGGAAGTTACACATTTACCTCCCTTTCCTTCATCAAGTGGCATTCTAGACCAGGGGTGGGTATCATGCAACTCTCCAGAAGTCGCTGGACACCAGCCCTTGTGATCCTTGACTGCCACTGGTTCTCCCTGCCACTGATTCCCCCACAACCACCTCTAGACTGCTGTTTTAACCAGTAATGTTTGCTTCTCCATTTTGCCTCTCATTAAGTGGACAGAATCAGCAAACAGCACAGCAGGGTAGTACAGAGATGGCCTCACTCCTTGAGGACATGAAGATGCTTGAGGCTCCCAGCGCTCCCGTTGAGGTGGTCCTGGCCACCTCTACAATCTAAAAGCTATTCTGGCTTGGCCAAACTATAAAAAATATCCTGTTGGGAAAAGAGCTTCTTCTTCCCTCCATGATCTGTACATCCACCAGACTCTTCATCAGATGTCCCTGTCCCTCTGTACTTTCAATATTTCCCAATTGATCCCAGCGCAACTGCAAGAATGGCAAGGATTACTTGAGCTAGGTGGGAAGCGTGTGCAACTTTTGCAATGAATGATCTCCTTAATCACTGGTGGTGGCACTATTTCCAAGCCAGACATCAAGGGACTGATTGGTGGGATCCCAAGTCATCATTCCAAGGGCAGGGTCGAAGTCTGAAACAGAGAGGCCATCAAGCTAGATTGTTTCAGCTGCAACTGCACAATAATTCTAATTAGGAAAGCAGATTTTTTCCATCAGTAAAATCAAAACTTAAAGGACCTGAGAGATACATAAAGAAATGAGTCTGGAGAAGTAGAGCCATTTGACAGCCCACATAATCACACAAAAGCCAGTTCTCATGCGTGGGAGGACAAAGATGCAGACAGGCAGGACTGAAGAAAAAGAGAGCCCACAGTACATCCTAATACTGGGAGATTAGCCTCACTTCCTTCTGGTTTTGTAACTGAAATGACAGCCATACATACCACCACATTGAAAGCTGGCTCAGGCATCTGTTTTGCCTCTTCCACCACAGGCTGCCTTGCCTTCTTTTAATTTTAGAAGTGCTGCATGAGTGCTTACGCATAAATCCATTCATTCAGTCAATTACTTTTTTTTTTAGGAAACTTTTTAAAAAGTGCTTAACGGCTCCATAGATGGAGTGGAGGTGTTTTTTGGTAACATACAAGAGCCAATCACAGCCAGATTCTGCTTTAAAGTTGCAGAGTTGTTTTTTGTTTATTATCGCAGCCACTCCTAAGGGCCAAGTAGATAGAGCGCTCAGCTGATTGTCTAGTCTTGCAAAGACCATTTCAAAGTGCTATTTTGCAGGGTGCTTTGCAGGTGCTGCCAATCACCTGATTAGTGAAACCTGCAAACACCCTTTCAGATTATCCAAGTTTTGACCTACCCCATATCTGACATCATATATGACTTCCGACAGATGTAGGACAGATGGGCATGGCTTCCCTGAAAATGGCTTTGTTGGCTAAATAAGGAGGCCTAACAGGCCTAATCAGACCCAGGCCAGAAGTTACCCACCCATTTTAGGCCACAGATCTTGTGTGTTCTCTGAACATTTGCTCCCCTCATCACTCCACTGGAAAAATTAAGCATTGTGTGCTTGCAGCGGCAATACCAAACCAAGAGCACAACCTACCAGGCAAAAGAGTGTAGGAATGATCACTGGGTTATGGAGCACACTCCCGCCCGCGGGCAGCCTCAGCTGTCTGCACGCGTAACCTTGGGGTGCGGAGCACACTCCCCCTCACAGATAAAGCCACAGCTGTCTGAACATCTTGTCCTCTGTCCAACCTTTTGCGGTCTTAGTAGTCTGCCGTGCCCTGTCTGTGACCTTTGTCTCCTTTGTCATATATTGTGCAAGGGGGAAATGATGCGGTGGAAACAGGTGCCAAAATAACTTTGTACCACCCCACGATTCCGGGATTGGAAGATGTGTAAAGGTCACAGTCCAAAACGTATCTGCCTGGGTTTGCATATTGTGCCAATAAAAGGAGCCTCCACAGAGCTAGCTGGCAGCTTGCTTGTGCACAGCTCACCTGCATTACCAACTCCTACCTCATGTCCTTCACTTCAAAAGAGGATCTCCTGTTATTCCCATTGGTGCCATCCCCAAGTTATTCATTGCAGTGGTCCAGGCTGTTGGGTCTGACATGCCCAAATCCATTGGAGGAGACTCTAGACTCAGATTTGATTTGATGCTGTCTGCAGAAAGGATTATGATTGACAAACGTGTTAACAAATGTATTTTTTTTTTAATTATCAGCATCACTGATTTTTAATTTTTTTTTACTAATGATAAAACTGGAAGAGAAAGTGATAGAAACCAAATAAATCTCCCCTATAAAATGGCGCCCTGCATATCTTGGCAAATGATGGGATAAATTCTAAGGTGAGAGTAGGATGCAACAAATGCTCACTTTAGGCACAAACTATTTGATGCAAGTTGGGACGCGGGTGGCGCTGTGGGTAAAAGCCTCAGCCGCTAGGGCTTGCCGATCGAAAGGTCGGCGGTTCGAATCCCCGCGGCGGGGTGCGCTCCCGTTGCTTGGTCCCAGCGCCTGCCAACCTAGCAGTTCGAAAGCACCCCCGGGTGCAAGTAGATAAATAGGGACCGCTTACTGGCGGGAAGGTAAACGGCGTTTCCGTGTGCTGCGCTGGCTCGCCAGATGCAGCTTGTCACGCTGGCCACGTGACCCGGAAGTGTCTCCGGACAGCGCTGGCCCCCGGCCTCTTAAGTGAGATGGGCGCACAACCCTAGAGTCTGTCAAGACTGGCCCGTACGGGCAGGGGTACCTTTACCTTTACCTTTATTTGATGCAAACCACATTTGTCTGTGCTCCCCTCCCGAGTATCTCATCCCCCATGTACCAGCGTCTTGTTCTTTCCAAAATAAGAGCTCTAGTTGTAAAGGCACAAGTCTTAAAATAGATCTGAGCCAGCACTTATCAAGGGCCCCAGAATGATCCACTGATGGCAGAGTATAACCGCTAAAAAAACAACACTAGGCCATAATCCAGGGCAAAGTCCATGTGTTATCTGCATTTCCAAAGGCCAAATCCCACTGTCAAACTCCTGAATACATTTTCAAATTCTCTCCCATCTGCCCCAAGCTTAAAAAAACAGTGGAGAGATTTGGCATAAGAGCAGCTTCAAGTGGCAAAGTCACACACAAAACTTAGTACATCGCAATGCCATCTTAGATGTCATGCTGAGTACTAGTAGTTTAAATTTGTTTGTTTATTCTTTTATTTATATCCCACCCTTCATCACGAAGCCCTTCATCTCAAGGCAAGTAACAGCAGTAGAGTTGCCATATTTCAAAAACTGAAAATCCAGACACAAAAGTTGTTGTTGTTTTGGCCAAAGCTGTTGATGCCTGTACATTTCAGCAATTTCCACCTGGCTACTATTTCCGATGGCCGAATCCCAGGAATGTCTGGAAAATTACGGACGTATGGCAACCCTAAACAACAGGGCAATACACAAGTAATGGAATTACCAGGAGGACCTCCCTAGCCCATCTTGAAGTTTGAGCAGGACAATAGGAAAAAAACTGACTGGCGAAAACTGCTTCTAGGGAATCTCACCTCGCATAATAATGACAGTTCATCTATCCTTCTCTGTCTGAAATAATTATTTGGCTCCTCCCCTTGTACCTGTGATTACTCTATTCCAGCTCAACAGTGAAGGGAAAGCCCTGGGGATGGAATGCTTAGAATGAGCCAACAGGCCCTTGCACATCTCATCAGATCAATTTCCACTGCAACAGGTGTACTTTACATCCTCTGACCCATTCCTTTAATTGCCTGAAGAACTTGTAATTCAATTAACTCCTATCTTTCCTGGCCACTGGCCATACTGGCTGTGGCAGATGAGAGTTAGTCTCCAACAATATCTGGAGGGCCACTGGTTCCCCATCCAATGCTCTGTTGGGGTGGGCGCTCATCAAGAGTAAGGAAGTTTTCTGCTTCATGCAGTATCATTTTAGCACAATCATCGACCCTGATGTGTAGTCTGGGGCTCTAATTTCCTTTTGGATTGATTTACTATTTTCAGCCCCCTTCATGGATCACTGCCTTGCCGTGGCGAAGGGGCTTGAATAACTCAGAGAAGCTATGAGCTATGCCGTGCAGGGCCACCCAAGATGGACAGGTCATAGTGAAGAAGAAGAAGAAGAGTTTGGATTTGATATCCCGCCTTTCACTCCCTTTAAGGAGTCTCAAAGCGGCCAACATTCTCCTTTCCCTTCCTCCCCCACAACAAACGCTCTGTGAGGTGAGTGAGGCTGAGAAACTTCAAAGAAGTATGACTGGCCCAAGGTCACCCAGCAGCTGCGTGTGGAGGAGCGGAGACGCGAACCCGGTTACCCAGATTACGTGACTACCGCTCTTCACCACTACACCACACTGGCTCTAGTGGAGATAGATAGATAGATAATACTTTATTCGGCTATAAGCCCACAAGGTAAAACCAATCAATAAATAAAATAGCATTTTACATTCTAAAATATCAACTAAAATATTTCAACGCATAATCTCCTTCACGTTACATACAATCTCTAGATGTACCATATTGTGGCATTGAATATAAAGATGGTGCATAGAGTTTACTGGATTCTTAATAATCATGCAGCATTCCATGAAGTCTTTTATATGAAAGAACTGAATTCAGGAATCTGGTGACCTGTAATGTTCTATAAGAGTCAATGTCCTGGAGTAGAAAGGCTAGATGTAATTCAGGTGGTTTAGCAACAGTTTCCAAAATGATTGAACTCAGAATCCTTGATCGGGGAACAATATATAAAGGACAATTAAACAAGATATGATAAAGGGATTCTATTGATTTGTTGTCACATGCGCATAAAACAGAGGTTATACCGTTAGAAAATCTATTGCTCAGCACATTTGAGGGGAACACATTAAATCTGGCTCTAACAAAAGCGAATCTATGCGACGCAACCGATAAGGTAGACAGATATCGAGGTATCTGGGACATAAATGTAATGCCCTGATTTATCGGGGAACATGTACCTCCACCTGTAGTAAGATTTTGTTGCAAATCAACCTCCTCCAATCTTTGTTTGATGACCTTTTTTGCTGTAATTAGATCTAAATTTAGTATATCGGAAGGAGAGATTCCATAAGACAACAGTTTGGAATGGATTTTTGTTGCCCATGGGCTGGTAAATTCATCTCTCCAAAGGCACTGAATAAGATGGTAATTGGGCAATTTATGCCAAAGGGACAGCCAGTAATTAAAGGCATGTCTCCACATCAGGATCTCTAAGGAGGGGGTCTTAAGTTCTAAGCGGCGCGAAACTGAGGCGGCGCGAAACTGTAATGGCGGTCCTCTTCGTTCTCTGAAGAGGGGCTCCGCGGAAAAGGGTCGCACGCTGCGGCATAGCGGCGACCCACTAAGAAAAACCACGGGTAGAGTGAGCCCGTGGCCGTGGGACTCGGCGGGCACCAGAAGCGACCCCGAAAACGCAGAAGGAACCCCGTAAGGGGCTCCGGAGTGTTGAAGGAGTTGCGGTGCTGTGAGTTCATCGCTCTTTCCGCGGAAGCGAAGCCGCGCGGCTGTTACTGATGAGCGCCGACCTTTCTTCCTGAAAACATCAGGCTGCAATCAACATACCCGTGAGTAAGGGGCATTAATTCGGAAACTAAATTGTTGAATTTGGCTGAAAACGGGAGACGAGAAAAAGGAAGTCCGTCTCCCGACCTTGCTAGCAAGATCAAAGCAAAGACTTTGAGAAGCGGGAAGCGCTTTAAAAGGGAGCTGTCAAAGTTGGGGCTTTCGTGCGTTTATGGACTTGGTTTCTAAAAGGAAAAGAATAGAACCTTTTTTAAGCTAAAAGGACTTTAAATTGGAGCTATCTTCTTGCTGTGGATTACAAAAGACAAAGAGCCAGATCGCTGGGCTGCCAGACAGGAGTGAACTGTCAAACTGCGGAAACTGTTACTGTGTTACTTTTGAGCATAATAGACTGGATTTGACACTGTTGCAGACACCTTTCTTGAAACTTTGTTAAATTTAAAAAGAGCTCTGGGGAACCTCTCTTTTGCTCCGGGACTATAGAGCTTTTGGACTGGGACTATAGGGACTTTAAATGGCGGAAAAACTTCCTTCTTTTTTCTGAACTCTGGTGGCACTCCCCCTAGAGGATTTTGGAATTATAAAAGCCTGGGAACTGCTTTTTATTTTGACTTTCTCTCTACTGATTGTTTACAAACTGGATCTGCCTTTCCCATGGGATAATAGTTAAGTTGACCTTGAACATTGACAGATGTGGAATGAGCGGCACAGGAAGAACAAGAGCAGCTAAAGCCAAGGAAGCAAAGGAAAGAGAAAAAGAAAAAAAGCCTGGGCAACTGGTACAAACAACTTTGATCCAAGGACGTAGATCATCGGTCCCAGCCGTACTGGTACCACAAAAGGCGGAAGCTGAAAAGTTTGCAGAGGAAGATATGGCAGCAGGAGGATCCGAAGCAGTTTTGAAACAAATTTTGGAACAACTGTCAACTTTGAACCAAAAGGTGGACAATCAATCTTTAAAAATAGACCAAGCTACATCCTCGATTCAGAAACTGACGGAGCAGGTTTCCCAGCATACACAAGCAATTGGAAACCTACAAGGAGCAACAGCTGAAAATCGTCAACTAGCTGGGGAAGCCACTCAAAAAGCTGAGCAAGCGATAAAGGAGGTCGAGGAGATCAAGGGAGAAGTCAAGCCTCTGCGCAAACAGATTGGTGAACAACAAGCCTACCTGTCAATGGTGGAATTGAAAAACCGTGAGAACAACCTCAGACTTAGAGCGATTCCAGAACTGGAACAAGGAGATTTGAGTGGTTATCTGACAACAGAATTCTCCAAGTCCTGGGGTTTAAAAGAGGATACAGACTTCAAAATTGTATCGGCATTCAGACTGGGAAGACTGGTAAGGAAGGACAGATCCAGGGACTGTTTGATAATTTTGAGAACAAGAGAGGAGAGAGACAAGATATTAGGCCTTCACTTTAAAAATTCACTTGAAATACAGGGTAAAAGGGCCGAGATTTACAGAGATATACCGAAGCAACTATTGGACCTTAGAGCGGCCTACACAGAACTGGCAAAACTGTTGAGACAAAACGGAATTCCTTATAGGTGGGAATTTCCACAAGGACTATCTTTTACCTATAAAGAAAAGAAGGTCAAAATCAAATCGACAGAAGACCAGCAAAAGTTCCTACACGAACACGGAGAAGACCTCCAAAAAGGAGCTGCAGCAGCTTGGCCGATACCGGGCCTAACATCTGGAGCTGGACCATCGCCCATACCCTCGGGAGCAGAAGAAAAGAAGGAGACCCCACAATAAGACCAACAAATTAGTACAGGATGTCTCTGCAGCTATTAAGTTGGAATATAAATGGTGGAAATTCCCCAGAAAAAAGAAGGAAAATATTTCACATCATGAAAAAAGAACATTTGGACATTATTTGTTTGCAAGAAACCCATGTGACTAGGCTCCACAGGAAAGTACTAATTAACAAAAGATTGGGCCAGGAATTTATTTCATCTGACAGAGTCAAGAAAAGAGGAGTGGTAATCTACGCAAAGGAGAGCCTTTCACCGAAATTTTTATTTAAAGATGAACAAGGAAGAATCTTGGCGATCGAAATTCAGACACAGGGAGAAAAATTCCTGATATTAGGAATATATGCACCCAACGACGGGAAATCGGAATTTTTTAAGAAGCTGCATGAGATTATGCTGGACTATTTGGATTACTCCAACATCATTATGATGGGAGACATGAATGGGGTGGTATCTACAAATATGGATAAGTCACAAAACCAAAATTTGTCAAAAGATGGCAGACTGCCTAAAACTTTTTTTGAACTTACTGACAATATGGACTTGATTGACATATGGAGGACAAAGAACCCCTTAGGTAAAGAAGGAACTTTCTTTTCTGAGGCCCACCTGTCATGGACAAGGATCGACCAAATCTGGACAACTAGAGGGCTGGCACCTAAGACTAGAAAAGTGGAAATCTGCCCAAAAACCTGCTCCGACCATAACGCCTTGAAAGTGGAATTGAGACTTACTCCAACCGGTTCCTTCAGATGGAAAATGAATGACACCTTACTAAGAGATCAGGAGGTGGTGAAGAAGGCCCAAAAAACTTTAATAGATTATTTTGAAATAAATTTGAATACTATGGTAGAAAAAAGAACCATCTGGGACGCAAGTAAAGCAGTTATGAGAGGGTTTCTGATACAACAAAATACGATCAAGAAAAAACTCTGGAATGGAAAAAAGGAGAAGATACTGGAGAAGATAAGAGAAGGAGAGAAAAAATTGAGAATTAATCCAAAATCGAAGGAGGTGCTGAGAGAAATTAAATTCCATCAAGCACAATATTCGAAATTGATAAATCAAGAGGTTGAATGGAAAATTAAACAAATGAAGCAAAAATCGTTTGAATCAGCAAATAAATGTGGAAAGCTGCTGGCATGGCAGTTGAAAAAGAGACAAAAACTGAATACAGTTACAAATCTAGAGATTGACGGGAGAATTGTTCAGAAACCGGAAGAAATTAGAAAGTGTTTCCAGAGATACTTTAAAGAACTTTATGCACAGGGGCCACAGAAAGAGTTTGAGATAGACCGATTTTTAAAAACCAATGGACTACCAAAAGTAACTCAGGAGAAGAGAACAATCCTGAACTGTAAAATAACGCAACAGGAAATTGAAGGTGCCATTCAGAACATGCAACTAGGTAAGTCTCCAGGCCCTGATGGACTTACCTCCAAATACTATAAGACTTTGAAAGACTACTTGACACAACCTCTGATGGAGGTATGTAACCAGATTATGGAGGGGAAGAAGGCACCGGAGTCATGGAAAGAAGCCTTCATCACATTGATTCCAAAAGTGGAAACTGAAAAGACTCAACTTAAGAACTACCGTCCCATCTCACTCCTAAATGTGGATTACAAAATTTTTGTGGATATTCTGGCAAGTAGACTTAAAAAAGTTTTGAATGAAGTAATTCACAAAGATCAGGCCGGCTTTCTCCCTGGTAGGCACTTGTTTGATAACACTAGGAACATTATCGATATTTTGGAACTTTTACAAACAAATATCAACACGAGAGCAGTGTTAATTTTTATTGATGCGGAGAAGGCCTTTGACAACATTTCTTGGATGTTTATGAAGAAGAACTTGGAAGGGATGGGAGTGGGACGGGGGTTTGAAAATGGTATAGAAGCAATTTATTCAGAGCAAAAAGCCAAATTGATAGTGAACAATGTGGTGACAGAGGAGTTCAAAATTGAAAAAGGGACACGACAGGGGTGCCCACTATCCCCTCTTTTATTTATTTCAGTACTGGAGGTCCTTCTGAACATGATTAGGGAGGACCGGCTGGTGCAAGGTATACAGGTCGGAGTGAAACAATATAAATTGAAAGCATTTGCAGATGACTTGGTTTTAACATTACAGGAGCCAGTATCTAGTACAAAAAGAGTTCTAGAACTGATTCATGAATTTGGTCGGGTGGCGGGATTTAAGTTAAACAAGCAAAAGACCAAGGTTTTGGCTAAAAATTTGACACACACAGAAACAGATGGGTTCCAGAAAGAAACAGAACTAAGTGTTGTTAAAAAAGTGAAATACCTAGGGGTTCATTTGACTGCCAAAAATTTGAATTTATTCAAGGACAATTACGAAAAATGTTGGTCGGAAATTAAGAAGGATTTGGAAATTTGGTCAAGACTGAAACTTTCCTTGTTGGGTAGAATTGCAGCTATAAAGATGAATGTATTGCCGAAAATGCTATTTCTGTTTCAGGCCCTATAGATCGTGGACAGAGTGGAATGTTTTGGAAAGTGGCAGAGGGATATATCTAAGTTTGTCTGGCAGGGCAAAAAGCCCCGAATAAAGTTTAAAATACTAACTGATTCGAAAGAAAGAGGGGGGTTTGCCCTGCCGGACATGAGGTTGTACTATGAATCTGCAGCTTTCTGCTGGTTGAAGGATTGGTTTTTGCTGGAGAACACTGATGTCCTGGATTTGGAAGGGTTTGATAATGCTTTTGGTTGGCATGCATATTTGTGGTACGACAAGGTTAAAGCTCATAAACTCTTTAAAAACCATATTGTCAGAAGAGCAATTTTCGCGGTCTGGTTAAAATATAAAGACTTACTGGAGAGCAAGACCCCGAGGTGGCTATCACCGGTAGAGGCCAAGGCTAGAAAAAGACCAAATATGGAGGCCTACTGGCCAAAATATTGGGAAATAATTGAAAAAACTGGAGACAATTGGAGGCTGCAGAGCCAAGACAAGTTAAAAGATAAGGTGCGGGACTGGTTACACTATGCTCAAATCCAAGAGGTGTTTAAAATAGGTAAAAAAGTTGGTTTCCAAGTGGAAAAATTGAAATTAGAGACAGAATTGTTAGAACCAAAAACTAAGATATTATCGAAAATGTATAATTTGCTGCTTAAGTGGAATACACAGGATGAGACAGTTAAATCTGCCATGATAAAATGGGCACAGGATATTGGACACAACATTATGTTTGAAGACTGGGAAAGGTTATGGAACACCGGTATGAAGTTTACGGCATGTAATGCCTTGAAAGAAAACATTATGAAAATGATATACCGGTGGTACATGACCCCAGTCAAGCTAGCTAAGATATACCATCTGTCTGATAATAAATGTTGGAAATGTAAGGAGGCAGAAGGGACATTCTTTCACCTTTGGTGGACCTGCCCAAGAGTGAAAGCCTACTGGGAAATGATTCACAATGAGTTAAAAAAGGTATTTAGGTATACCTTCCCTAAGAAACCAGAGGCCTTCCTATTGGGCATGGTGGACCAGAGGGTGTCAAAGAAGGACAGAACTTTGTTTATGTACGCTGTCATAGCAGCAAGAATTCTTCTTGCAAAGCACTGGAAGACTCAAGATCTACCCACGCTGGAGGAGTGGCAGACGCAGTTGATGGACTATATGCAACTAGCTGAAATGACTGGCAGAATCCGAGATCTGGGAGAGGAAACAATGGAAGAGGACTGGAAAAAATTTAAGGACTATTTGCAAAAACATTATAAGTTGTATGAATGTTAAGAAATATGCACGATTAGGAAATTTTTGCTTTAGCAACTTGATTAGGTAAACTGAAAATTAAGACACGAAAAAAGAGGTGGTAACATGAATCAACTTTATTATGTCAATTTTAAATGTACAAAGATTGGGATATGAGATTGTGAATTCGGAAACATAATAACTGAAAGATACAGTAAGTTAAGAAACAAGGTAACAAATTGCTGAAACTTTTATTGCAAAGAACGCAGGGTCTGGAGGATGTGGGGAAGTCCACCTGGAATACTGAAAAAACTATTGAAAGTTGAACAGAAATAACCTTTATTTTTTTGTTTTTTATTACTTTTTTGTATTTGTTTCTTGCACTTTCTTATTGTTATCTTGTGTTTATGAACCTAAGAAAAGAAACTCAATAAAAAAATATTTATAAAATTAAGTTCTAAGCGAATAGCCGAGTTGCTTACACAGGAGGGTAGTTTCAAAAGGCGTCTGAGAAAAAGATTTTGCAATGGCACCAGAGGCATGAGGTTTACAAAAGCGCCCCATAAAGGGACCGCATAGGCCATAGTTGCAACCACTTTTGCACTATAAACTTTTAAGGCAGATGGAACATGCATAGCCCCCTCTGTAAAGAAAAAGCGTAATAGAGCGTAGATAAGGGCTTTGCCCTTATTTTGTAAGTATGTGATATGTGCTTTCCATCCCATATTATGCTGGAAGTAAATTCCTAGATATTGAAATTTGTAGACTTGTTCAATTGGCTTCCCCTCGAGTTCCCACCTATACAATTTACGACTCCTGGAAAAAATTAGGACTTTAGATTTGGAATGGTTAATAGTAAGTAAATTTGTTTGGCAATATAACGCGAAGATCTTAAAGGCCCTCCTCAAACCGATTCTTGAATATGAGAGGATCACCGCATCGTCAGCGTACAATAGTAAGGGGCAGCGATAGTCTGCAAGCCTGGGTGCATGAATGGTGGTTTGGGCCTCAACTAGGGGAGTTCTCATGTCACTAATATAGAGGTTAAAGAGATAGGGGGCAAGGATGCACCCTTGTCGTACCCCCTTATTTATTGGTACAGAGTTTGTGAGATCGCCCTCAGGTGTTAACCTCACCCTAGCGGCCGTCCCTTCATGTAATTTGATCATAAGCCACAACAGCCTTTTATCTATGCCCCACTTTGCCAATTTTTCCC
The DNA here is from genome assembly GCF_964188315.1 of Podarcis muralis. Classification (NCBI taxonomy): domain Eukaryota; kingdom Metazoa; phylum Chordata; class Lepidosauria; order Squamata; family Lacertidae; genus Podarcis; species Podarcis muralis. The sequence goes on from NC_135674.1 coordinate 4,927,205, forward strand.
ATAGCAGCTCTCTAGAGATACTGTCAAAAGCCGCCTTCAGGTCTATAAAAGCGGCACATAGAAGACCATGAGTGGGGGAAGAATACTTCCGCGCCAAATGATATAGAATTATTGCATGGTCAATAGAAGCGCGATTTGGTCTAAACCCAGCCTGTTCATGGCCTATCAGATTGGAATCTTCGGCCCATTGGGTTAGTCTGGTTAGCAGGAAGCGAGTATAGATTTTTCCAATGATTGATAATAAACTGATATTACGATAGTTTCCTGGGTCCTCTGGTGGTCCTTTTTTATATATAGGAATTATGATGGACTCCTTCCATGATCTAGGTATCTGGCCCGTGGCATTAATTGCATCAAAGGTTTTTGCAAGAATTTTGGCCCACCATGCTGGGTGTTGTTTAATAGCTTCCGCCGGGATCAGATCGGGCCCTGGGGCTTTATCAGTTTTCAGTTTAGCAATTAAATCAACTATTTCCTCCGGGTCAGTATCTGGCCATATGGGCAAGTGACATGAAAGAGTATCAGAATGAATGTTAGAGATAACTGTCTGGGAGAAATATTTTCTTAGATAGAAATTGTTCCCATGTCGGGGCTGGTATAACCGTCAATGGGTATTTCCTCGATCTTTTGTTGATTAAATTCCAAAAATCACGAGGTCTGCGAAGCTTAGAGGCAGCAATCAGCGCTTGCCAACGTCTTAGCTGCCATTCATGCTTGGCTGACTTCTGTGCCTGTTTGTAAGCAATTTTGGCCTGCAAGTACTCTGGGGGGAGAGTTTCAGCTCCAGAAGATTTATATCTGTTGTAGATACAACAGAGAGAGAGCCTAGCTTGCTTACATTTGGAATCAAACCAAGGTGCACCGAACCTGGGTTGATCTCGGTTAACCAGGTGAGTCGGCATCGTAAAGAAGCTAGTTAAATCTACAGAGAGGTGGGAGAACCACTCCAATATCCTATTTGGTTCAGACAACTCCACCACTGAAACAATAAGGGGTTCGGAGATATTCCTCTGGAAGAATTCTGCGTATTTTTGGGCCTGTTTCATAGACCATTTAATGCTTCTTACTTGAGCTGCGGCATTTAAACCTACATGAATTGGGTGTGAACCGCTAACCGGGTGCCAGTCAAGCCGCTAGAGGTAGGTGGTCACTGGATTGTACATTGTCTACTTTAAAATAAAAGAAGTTTGAGAATAGGTCTTCTGAAACTAGAAGGTAGTCTAGGACACTATTTGATGTTGTACCCAAATGAGTGAATTCTCCTGGCACGTCCGGAGGGCAATTGCCATTCAAAATGTTCAAATTCATACGAATGGCAAATTGATAAAGAAGGACTCCCGCCTCATTCACTCTGATGTCCTTAGATCTTCTTGATGTAAAAGAGATTAAATCAGATTTTGGGTAGGGGGGAGGTACCCACCACTTGGCCTTGATTATCCCATCCCAATTGGCGGCTGTACGTGCATTAAAGTCACCACCCATTATCGATGGAATATTAGGGTACATAACATAGCATGCCAGTAAATGATCTTCCAGAGAATCCCATCTATAATGGAGGTCCGATATAAGACCACCTGGAGGAAGATAAACATTGGTTATTAATAGGGAGAATTTTTCGCTTGAAATCAGACCTGTAAAGGCAAAAGGAGGAAAAGTCTGAACTAGCGAGAGTTTAGCGCTCATTTTAAGCGATGTGGCTATTGCAAGACCACCTCTGGACCGGCCACCTTTTTGGGAGGGACTAGCTGGAAGTGATATCAGTTCAAAGCCATTTATATCTATTTTATCTTCTTCCCATGTTTCTTAAAGGTAAAGGTACCCCTGCCCATACGGGCCAGTCTTGACAGACTCTAGGGTTGTGCGCCCATCTCACTCAAGAGGCCGGGGGCCAGCGCTGTCCGAAGACACTTCCGGGTCACGTGGCCAGCGTGACATCGCTGCTCTGGCGAGCCAGAGCCGCACACGGAAACGCCGTTTACCTTCCCGCTAGAAAGCGGTCCCTATTTATCTACTTGCACCCGGGGGTGCTTTCGAACTGCTAGGTTGGCAGGCGCTGGGACCGAGCAGCGGGAACGCACCCCGCCGCGGGGATTCGAACTGCCGACCTTTCGATCGGCAAGCCCTAGGCGCTGAGGCTTTTACCCACAGCGCCACCCGCGTCCCATTTTATCTTCTTCCCATGTTTCTTGCAAAAGGATTATCTGAAAAGAGTTTATATAGGACAAAAATTGGGGATCTAATCTTTTCCTTTTCCAGCCAGCAATATTCCAACTTAGGACTGCTAGCTGGGGACTTCTGTGTTGTTCTTTTAACAGTCAAAGCGAAGGAGGGGCAGATTCTCTGGAAGAGACAGAAGATGTAACAAAAAAATCAGTTATTTTACATTGGGAAGATGGTAACTGTGAGGAGCCCTCCAAATTAAAATTTTTAACAATTTGGTTCGACTGTTGGAACACCGAGGATGATCTACTAGAAGTAGATCCCTGAACAGGAAGTCTCTTCATTTCGAAATTCTTTGTACAACTTGACAGAGAAATACCCAGAGAGGGAGAAATTAAGTCCATCGGAGGAAACCCTCTAGCAGATTTATCATCAGGCATTAGGATGATTTTATTGATGCGTCCCATCGGGTCTTCAATCGTTTCCGACGACGGGTCCCGAAGTGTAACATTCACATTTTCCATTAAAGAAGGTAGTTGAGGGGACATCACGGGGGCGGTAATTGCGGAAGACTCTCTCAGGGACTACTTCTATATCTGGACGAAACTGGAGAAGATTCTAGCTCTGGCATAGATGAGTGAGTTAAAGAGGGATTTGAGTCAGGCAGGGAAATCAGAGTTTCGTCCTTAGGTGTGTTGGTCGATGGATGTAGATGAAGGTTAAGTGAGGATGGCAGAGCCTGGTCGTCTCGTGGAATAGCACTGGGGGCAGAAACCACTTGAAGATTTGAGTCTTGCAGGATGGTTTTTGTTTTCAAAGTGGGGCTGAGCTGAAGAAGGTCGACCACTTCTGTCCGGTGAAGCCAAGTGGGGTTGTTTGAAGCATCGTTAGTATCTTCCCCTCTGTGTTGGACTTGCAAAAGCTGCGATTTAAGTGTGTCAAATCTTTGCATCATCACCGACTGTTCTTTCGGAGGGAGGGCTCTGAACGAATCAATAAGTTCCCTTTCATCAAGGGCAGTCTGCAGGTTTCCGTCCTCATATATGGCTGTTTGAGAGGGTATCGAGATTGGTCGAGAATAGCACGCTGCAGAATCATCGCAGTGGGGCCTGACAGTATTTTGAAGTAAGGCAGAGTCTCTTGTCCTAATGTCCTCACCACCAGGGCACCTATTTAGAAGGGGTTTGATCTTGCTATCTGCAAAATCCTCGTTGCTACGATATCGGCCATGGACAAAAGCGTTTTCCTCCTAACAATAATAGATGGTATCTTTTCAGAGTGGAACGCAAGTATCACCTTCAAGAAGTTGGTCTGTCGGAACAGGGGCATCACCGCATATAGGTCAATCTGGTGTTTCTTAATTTTTAAAAGTTTGCTTAAACAGTCTTTAGCCCCTTCTAGCGATGACCATCTTCCTATTTCCGACCTGACAGAAAGGCAACTTTTCTTGGGTTGCAGAGTTAATATCTGATTATTCAATTGGGAATTTAAGATATATTTAATTTTAGTCTCCTTTCTTTTATCTGAATTGGGGTGAGGCAATAAGTTTTTGACCTCACAAACTGAAGATTGTGTTGTTGATTCAAGTTTTTCGACTTTCAGCAGGATATTGGATAATTGTGAAGATACCTCATCCAGCCTTTTAAAGATACAGTGAAGGGTCTTAATTACTAAGTGTAACTGCTCACAACTGGGGAACTCCCCCATATCAGATGTTAAACCATCATCCTGTGTTGAGAGTTTTTCTTTCGTATTCTCCTTTACAGGCTTTACTTTTGAAAAATTTTGAGTCGTCAGAGTTGGAGTGGCTTCTAAATCAATTAGAGGTAGGAAGCGATTTTGGGTTTCCACCGCAAAGCAATGCTCAGCATTGTCACTCCCTCTTCTATTCCGGTGTGGCACCAACCTTGATAGTTTTGGTTTAGGGGATGATAGGGGCTCGTCAAAGTCTCTCAAGCGTTTGTTCTGACCCATACTTTCCTCAGGCCAAGGATTATACGATTCTTAAAATAACATAACATTTAACGCACAAATAAGATAGTTAAAATCACCAGAAGATGGCACCGTGGGTGAAAGCTCCTTGGATGGATAATAATAGTGAAGTTTTCCTCTCCACTGCGGTAAAATCCACTTACAACATCAGTCTTTCGTGGACACCTCGGACCCAGTTTGCAGAAGCTTTTCACAAGGGGAAGTATTGAAATGTGACAGCCTCAAGATGTCTAGGGGGTAGGGTGCCAAATGTCCTGGCTCCACTGGCCTCTCTCAACCCTCTATGACAGCAGCCTGGGCACAAACGATGACTTATCCAGGATTTAAACACCACACAGCGTCTTCCTCTTAAGCCCTCTCTCCAATTAGGATAATGGCGTTCTATTCTCTTTTAGCAGCCGAGGCCGGCCCGCTGATAAGAGAGAAACAAGGAGCAGTCTGCAGCAATCTGGAGCAGGGCCAAATCTCTCAGAAAGTTGCCATAGCATGTAGCTGCAGCAATTATAAAATGCTTCAAAGACTGACTGGGTCAGTTAAGATAAAATATAAAAGATTAAAAGAAGAGTAAAAGAAATCCGAAGAGCACCGGTAAGCGCGTCTTACCTCGGCGCCATGTTGAAAACACCCCTCTCATAATGGAGAATTTTGACCAAACGTGATCCACCTGGAGCAGGAACCAGCAAGCCACTTCAGTATCCCTGCCAAGAAAACTCCATGGACAAAGACAACAGGCATATGAAAGTTATGACGCTGGAAGATGAGCCCCTCAGGTCGGAAGGCGTCCCACATGCTACTGAGGAAGAGCGGAGGACAAGTACAAGTAGATTCAGAGCTGATGAAGCGGCTGGGCCAAAGCCGAAAGGACGCTCAGTTGTGGATATGCCTGGAAGCGAAAGGAAAGTCCAATGCTGTAAAGAAAAATATTGCATAGGAACCTGGAATGTAAGAACCATGAACCTGGGTAAGTTGGAGGTGGTCAAAAATGAGATGGCAAGAATAAATATTGACATCCTGGGCATCAGTGAACTAAAATGGACGGGAATGGGCGAATTCAGTTCTGATGACCATCATATCTACTACTGTGGGCAAGAATCCCGTAAAAGAAATGGAGTGGCCCTCATAGTCAACAAAAGAGTGGCGAAAGCTGTACTGGGATGCAATCTCAAAAATGATAGAATGATCTCGATACGAATCCAAGGCAGACCTTTTAACATCACAGTAATCCAAGTTTATGCACCAACCACTGGTGCTGAAGAAACTGAAATTGAGCAATTCTATGAAGACTTACAACACCTTATAGAAATGACACCAAAGAAGGATGTTATTCTCATTATAGGGGATTGGAATGCTAAAGTAGGGAGGCAAGAGATAAAAGGAACAACTGGCAAGTTTGGCCTTGGAGTTCAAAACGAAGCAGGGCAAAGGCTAATAGAGTTCTGTCAAGAGAACAAGTTGGTCATCACAAACACTCTTTTCCAACAACACAAGAGACGACTCTACACATGGACATCACCAGATGGGCAGCATCGAAATCAGAATGATTATATTCTCTGCAGCCAAAGATGGAGAAGCTCTATACAGTCAGCAAAAACAAGACCTGGAGCTGACTGTGGCTCAGATCATCAGCTTCTTATAGCAAAATTCATGCTTAAACTGAAGAAAGTAGGAAAAACCACTGGGCCGGTAAGATACAATCTAAGTCAAATCCCTTATGAATACACAGTGGAAGTGAGGAACAGGTTTAAGGATTTAGATTTGGTGGGTAGAGTGCCTGAAGAACTATGGATGGAGGCTTGTAACATTATACAGGAGGCAGCAACTAAAACCATCCCAACAAAAAGGAAATGCAAGAAAGCAAAGTGGCTGTCCAACGAGGCCTTACAAATAGCGGGGGAGAGAAGGCAAGCAAAATGTGAGGGAGATAGTGAAAGATACAGGAAATTGAATGCAGATTTCCAAAGAATAGCAAGGAGAGTCAAGAAGGCCTTCTTAAACAAGCAATGCAAAAAAATAGAGGGAAACAATAGAATGGGAAAAACCAGAGATCTGTTCAAGAAACTTGGAGATATGAAAGGAACATTTCGTACAAAGATTACCATAATAAAAGACAAAAGTGGGAAGGACCTAACAGAAGCAGAAGACATCAAGAAGAGGTGGCAAGAATACACAGAGGAATTATACCAGAAAGATATGGATGTCTTGTATACCCCAGGTAGTGTGGTTGCTGACCTTGAGCCAGACATCCTGGAGAGTGAAGTCAAATGGGCCTTAGAAAGCACTGCTAATAACAAGGCCAGTGGAAGTGATAATATTCCAGCTGAACTATTTAAAATTTTAAAAGATGATGCTGTTAAGGTGCTACACTCAATATGCCAGCAAATTTGGAAAACTCAGCAGTGGCCAGAGGATTGGAGAAGATCAGTCTACATCCCAATCCCCAAGAAGGGAAGTGTCAAAGAATGCTCTAACTACCACACAATTGCACTCATTTCACACGCTAGCAAGGTTATGCTTAAAATTCTACAAGGCAGGCTTAAGCAGTATGTGGACCAAGAACTCCCAGAAGTGCAAGCTGGATTTAGAAGAGGCAGAGGAACCAGAGACCAAATTGCAAACATGCGCTGGATTATGGAGAAAGCTAGAGAGTTCCAGAAAGACATCTACTTCTGCTTCATTGACTATGCAAAAGCCTTTGACTGTGTCGACCATAGCAAACTATGGCAAGTTCTTAAAGAAATGGGAGTGCCTGATCACCTCATCTGTCTCCTGAGAAATCTCTATGTGGGACAAGAAGCTACAGTTAGAACTGGATTTGGAACAACTGATTGGTTCAAAATTGGGAAAGGAGTATGACAAGGCTGTATATTGTCTCCCTGCTTATTTAACTTATATGCAGAATTCATCATGCGAAAGGCTGGGCTGGATGAATCCCAAGCCGGAATTAAGATCGCCGGAAAAAATATCAACAACCTCAGATGTGCAGATGACACAACCTTGATGGCAGAAAGTGAAGAGGAATTAAAGAACCTTTTAATGAGGGCGAAAGAGGAGAGCGCAAAATATGGTCTGAAGCTCAACATCAAAAAAACGAAGATCATGGCCACTGGGCCCATCACCTCCTGGCAAATAGAAGGGGAAGAAATGGAGGCAGTGAGAGATTTTACTTTCTTGGGCTCCATGATCACTGCAGATGGTGACAGCAGTCACGAAATTAAAAGACGCCTGCTCCTTGGGAGAAAGGCGATGGCAAACCTAGACAGCATCTTAAAAAGCAGAGACATCACCTTGCCAACAAAGGTCCGTATAGTTAAAGCCATGGTTTTCCCAGTAGTGATGTATGGAAGTGAGAGCTGGACCATAAAGAAGGCTGATCGCTGAAGAATTGATGCTTTTGAATTATGGTGCTGGAGGAGACTCTTGAGAGTCCCATGGACTGCAAGAAGATCAAACGTATCCATTCTGAAGGAAATCAGCCCTGAGTGGTCACTGGAAGGACAGATCATGAAGCTGAGGCTCCAATACTTTGGCCACCTCATGAGAAGAGAAGACTCCCTGGAAAAGACCCTGATGTTGGGAAAGATGGAGGGCACAAGGAGAAGGGGACGACAGAGGACGAGATGGTTGGACAGTGTTCTCGAAGCCACAAACATGAGTCTGACCAAACTGTGGGAGGCAGTGGAAGACAGGAGTGCCTGGCGTGCTCTGGTCCATGGGGTCACGAAGAGTCGGACACGACTAAACGACTAAACAACAACAACAACTATTTTCAGCGGGTTCCATTTCATTAACACGAATCCCCCAAATAAGAACAATCCCACATCTTTGCATGCAACTGATGCAGGTTAAACGGTATTGCTATGAGTTTGTGGGTGCCAGACCCCTCTAATCCCTGGATTCAGCAAGTGTTAAAAGCTAATCAATCCAAGCTAGCTTTCTGTGAGGTGATATCCTGGGTGATGAGCCATTAAGAGGGATTAAGGGGCTCTGTGGGAGATGGCAAATGGGCCCCTCCCTCCACTCATAGATAGTGAGAAGGACAAAAGCTAGAGTTGAGATTGAGCAGTGATGTGTCCGAGAAGCAAAATAGCAAGCAGAGTGACCAAGAGCCATGATGGATCTTTGCTTGAATCCAGTGCTGCAGCTATGGAAGAAACAATGGCCATTAATAGTGTGAACCCCTGCATAGCAGGCTCAGGTTGTATATATGTGTAAATAAACCATATATCCTAAAGTCTCAGCTGTGCCTCATTCCCGAAAGGAAACATGAACCCTGGGTAAGTGCCTGGAATCCCTGGAATCTCACACCACTTGGAAGTTAGGGGGGTGCAACTGTATCTATATTGGGCCAATGAAAATTGGTAAAGGAACATACAAGTTATTGAGTTTCACAGAGCTGTTAATCCAACACAAGGAGTTACCTAGCTTGTGAAATTCAAGTCGTATTTCTATATCAACCTGCATTGGCTCAGTTAAATATATGCTTTTCCTTAGCTTGTGTTTCCTATACTTTGGGATCATCATGGCAATGTCCATGTTTCATTCCAATTTTTTATGGCAGTGAGAGTGTCTTCTAAGGAAGGATAAAAAGTACTTTGTTTTTGCTACTGCATATCAACCAGACCAACAAACATAAACCCCCAATTCAGATTCATCATGACTCAAGCACGTACACAGCTGTGACTCACTGACTTCTGGCTATCAAGTGACAAGTGACAGAAATCCCAGAACTCAGGATCCCTGGCGTGGAATGAGCTAGAATAACAGGACATTTTTCCATTCTAAAAGCAAGCCTCCGTTCAGTTAGGTTCTCTCATGAAGCCTCACAACTAAAATTATAAACACAATTTAAAACATCAGATTTTAAAAACCAATTAAATCATCCAACACAATGCTGTAGATAAAAACAGCAACAGTTAAAATTACAGACCAACAATCTTATTCAGTTAAAAGCTGCAAAAAACAATTGTGTGTTTTAAGGCCTGCTTATATACAAACAGACTGAGTATAAGACAAACATCCCGCGATAAAGGGAAGTTTTCCTTCTGCCCATACCTGCTGCATTTTGGAGAAGCCTTGCTCCTTTTCTCTTGCATTCTCTTGCAATCTGCTTCTGCACAAACTGTACAAAACTGTTCCAAACACCAGGACATTCTTTTCCTTGTTCAGTCATCCTAAGCTCATGGAAAACAACATGACCTGCTCTTCATGCCTAGCTGACCACATCTACAGAACTTGATTGTTATATTGTTTCATGTTATGATCCATCATTAGTAATTGTTTGTGCCATATTAATCTCTAGTTACAATTTAATTAGGAGGCTTCATGCCTGTCTAGTTCTAGCTTCGATTCCCAGCCGTTAATCCATCGATGATAAATGATCACATGTAATCCCCACCTCTCACATGTAATTCCCGCCTTAGTACTTATGTTAACCAATCAGCAACAAGTTTCTTTGTGTATCAACCAATCAACCACAGGCCCACCTGTGGCAATGTTTGTAATATTCAATAAAGGAGGCTCCCAGGGCCCGCCCTGACAGACGCCTCATGTTACACCTGCCTCTCTCGTCTCCTGTGATTTTTCATTCCTACACCGCGAGAGTAAGTTCCACAGTGATAGGGCCACCAGTAAAAAGGCCCCGTTTCCCCCCACTTCCAACCTGATGAATCTTAAAGGCAGACCTACAAACAGGACTTCTATGGCCAATATCAGGGTTGGGCAGGTTCATGTAAAATATAGGTAGCCCTTCAGATATCCTGGTCCCAAACTGTTTAGGTTTTAAAAAGTAACCGCCAACACTTTATCTGGGCCTGAAAACTCACTGGTAATGAGAGTGGCATGTGTAGAATTGGTGTTATATGCTCTAGTCATCTGGCCCCCCAAAGCAACTGGGGAATGCATTCTGTACCAGCTGAAGCTTTTGAACAGTGTATGAGGACAGCCCCACATACAGCATGTTAAAGAAGCATAATTGGGATCCAATCAGGGCATGGACTACTGTGGCCAGCTCCACTTTGTATCAGTTATTTCTGGGAACAGATTCCATCAGCAACTTCCTAGAAAACAGCAAGTCCAGGAGAATCCCTCAGACTGTGTGCCTGGTCCTTCAGGTGGAGTGCAACCTCATCAAACTCTGGGCACACACTATGGTCCAGGGCACCATGTTTCCTACCCACAATGCCTCTGTCTTATCCAGATTAAGCTTCAGCTTGTTTGCCCTCATCCACCCTAAAACCCCTAAAACTAGAAGGTGGAAATGATAAACAGAGTTGTACATCATCCACAAACTGATGACGCTTTAGCCCAGACTTCCAAACTATTTCTCCCAGCAGCTTCATGTACATGTTAACAATAAGGCAAGACAGGAGAGAGAGAAGTGGACATGCTGTTACAGCACCTCTCAGTTTCATTTCATTTCATTTCATTTACTGTATTGGCCCAAATATAAGCCTGACTCTTCCCCCAAATTCCAACCGTGAAAAGTTAGAGTGCGGCTTAAATTCACGACCATACAAAAACTGGCTTTTACGCTATCACTGCTGAAACAGACATGGTAAAACAGAATGGGTGTGAGTGCCTGTAGAATTTTAAGGGAGTGGCTTATATTTGGGTGTCGTCTTTGTTTCTCCCCCCCCCCCCCCCTTGAATTTTAAAGAAGTGGCTTATATTCGGGTGCAGCTTATATTCGGGCCAATACGGTATATCCCACATATACTCCAAGAAGCACAAGGTAGCATGGTTCTCTCCTCTCCACTTTATCTTACCAGAGCCAAGAGAAGGAAGCCAGTCTCCTTCCAGATAAAAGAATGATTGTACCCAGTCTGTCCAATGTGAGCATACACAAGCTCACTTACACTTCCTTCAATCCATCTAAGCCAAAGCAATCTTCTAAGAGCTTGAGAATACTTCCCAGCCTAGCTCCATCAGGAGCAAGAGGAGCTAAACGAAAGATCCTCTTTTTCAGCCACCTTTCTAGAGATGTTTGAGACAATTATTATTTCTTTGCTATGAACTAACTTGATCTGTACTTCTCAAAGTTGCAAATCAGAATATACTGGTAATTATCCTTTGGGATCTGCACTTATTTACATTTAGCAAGGTATTTTTAAAGCAAAAAGTTATCAAAACATGTTTTAAATTGCAATGTTTTAATATATGTAATATATTCAGAAATGTGATCCTCCCTCCCCCAGCACTGCTTTTAAATGGGCCAGACCAGACATATGAATGAACACAGACAAAAGTGACAGGGAACCAAAACAGTCAAATCTACTCAATCCTATAGCTCCCTTACAGAGATGGTCCCAATATGGTCCTTTTGTAAATTAATTATTTATATAGCCTGTCACTTTGCAGAGGATAATGAGAGGCTCAGCGGAGTTTACCATCTATAACTTAAGACAGGAAAGAAAGCAAGGAAGGTGGGGATAAATAGGGGATAAGTGTGTGCTCATCTGAGTTACACACACAAAAGTTTAACTTCAGTAGGGGTAGGGATTAAAGAGTTAATTAAGCAGCCAAAAACAGCAATAGGAAATCCCTCGCAACTTGGTGTGGTGACAGAGAATCTTTGTGCTGCTATTACAACATCAACAAACCAAAACCAAACATTGAAGCACTTGCCTGTGACTGCTGTAGGACAAAGTAGCAAGTGAAATGAAAGAATGACCAGATTCAGTACAGTTTGCCTTAATCACCATAACCTGATTTTGGGAACTCTGACATGGCTCATAAGGATACATTTGTAGTTGGAGGAGTTCACAGCAAAGCCAAAGCTTTGGGAACCATCTGTTCCAAGTTATTTAGTAGTCTACACTTTCCAAGCAGCAAATGAAAAGAATGCAAACCTGGAATATGATTGAAGGACTTGGAACCCCTAATCCAAGACACAAGTGCATTCTTGAAACACTGCAGCTAATTTTAAAGGAATTGTGAAAGCATCAGCAATTGCGAATACCATCTGCAAGCTGCTTGGTTACAATGTTGTTATTGCCATGTGTCCAAGGGTGTGGTCTGCAGAAATGCACAAAGGAAATAGCACCAAGGGGCTTATGCAGTTAAACAGTACAAAGTTTAACCTATACAGTGGTGCCTCGCAAGACGAAATTAATTCGTTCCGCAAGTTTTTTCTTCTTGCGAGTTTTTCGTCTTGCGAAGCACGGTTTCCCATAGGAATGCATTGAAAATCAATTAATGCGTCCCTATGGAAACCGCTTGCCAGGCTGGCGGTGCGGAGAAGGGCTTTTCTCCCCACCGCAAGCCTTCAGGACAGGTACGGGAACAGAGGGGAAGGTGCGCAGTGCTTTTCCTCTGTTCCCGGGGCTTGCGTGGGAGGAGGGTTTTTCCTCCCCACCGCCAACATTCAGAACAGCATTCTGAATGTTGGCGGTGGGAAGGAAAACCCTTCTCCCACCCCAAGTCTTCAGGACAGCCTTCCGAAGCCTGGCGGCGGGAGGAGGTCTCTCCGCCCCCCCGCCAGGCTTCGGAGCATCCTTCCGAAGCCGGGCGGCGGGAGGAGGTGTCCCCGCCCCGCCGCCCGGCTTCGGAGCATCCTTCCGAAGCCTGGCGGCGGGAGGAGGTGTCCCCGCCCCGCCGCCCGGCTTCGGAGCAGCCTTCCGAAGCCAGGCGGCGGGAGGAGGTGTCCCCGCCCCGCCGCCCGGCTTTGGAGCAGCCTTCCGAAGCCGGGCGGCGGGAGGAGGTGTCCCCGCCCCGCCGCCCGGCTTCGGAGCATCCTTCCGAAGCCGGGCGGCGGGAGGAGGTGTCCCCGCCCCGCCGCCAGGCTTCGGAGGAGGTCCGAGGACAGTGGGGAAGACGCGCTGTGCTTCCCCGCTGTCCCGGAGATTTCCCTATGGGCTTTCGTCTTGCGAAGCAAGCCCATAGGGAAATTCGTTTTGCGAAGCGCCTCCAAAACGGAAAATCCTTTCGTCTAGCGGGTTTTCCGTCTTGCGAGGCGTTCGTCTTGCGGGGCACCACTGAACATAGATACATCACAAACTTACATTGGTTTTATACTGTTGTAAACAAAATGTGCCCTTTTCCCCTTATGGGGTGTCCAACAGCCCATACAGAGTCCTTACGTAGGTTCCCTATTGGTAGGAGAAAATAACAGAGGCCAAGCAGAGAATATTGAGAAGCAAAGCAGCTAGTAAGCCTGATCTTTATTGATCTGTTGCAACAGGGTGCTCCCCTCACACGCAGGAAAGGAGGAGGAACCCAGAACAAAGGTGTGCCTGCCCTTATATAGAAATTTTAAATTCCCTGCCCTGGAGCTCAAGACCACCCCTCCATACATCATACATACATCACAGAAAGGGTGTAACCCAAGACCACCACCCCCACATACCTACATCACAGAAAAGGTGGTCTATTTTTTTTCTTTATTGATTTTTATTACGTACAAATACACACAGAACAAATTCATCACAAATAAAACAAAACAAACAACAAAACTAACAAAGGAAAAGAGACAAAAGACCAAAACAACATATAACTAATTGACTTCCCTCCACCTCGGTTTTGGGTTATGTAACAAAGGATTTCCCCCCACAGTTTCTCTTTAAAATATCTGCACGTTGTAGGGTTATATTGAGCCTACTGTGATCTTAACATTTTTTAATTCTGCTTCGATATATGTTATAAATTTATTCCATTCCTTAATAAACTTTGTTTCTTTCTGGTCTCTGATTTTTTGTGTCATTTTTGCCAATTCTATGTATTCAAATAACTTGCTTTGCCATTCTCTTATCGTTGGGATATTAGTTGACTTCCAATTTTGTGCTATTAATATTCTAGCAGCCGTTGTTGCATATTGGAATAAAGTCTGGTCCTCTTTCTTGATTTCATTACCCATCATCCCCAGAAGGAAATTTTCAGGTTTTTTAACAAAAGTGTATTTAAACATTTTTTTAAACTCATTATAAACAAGCTCCCAATTTTTTCAATTTTTTTCGCAAGTCCACCACATGTGGTAGAAACTTCCTTCCTTATTTTTGCACTTCCAGCACATTTTATCCCCAGTCTTAAAGATTTTTTCTAATTTTACAGGAGTGGTGTACCATCTGTACATCATCTTTTCCATGTTTTCTCTTAGTGCAACACATGCTGTAAACTTCATATCTTTGTTCCAAAGCTTTATCCAACTGTCATATTCCAAACTGTATCCCAAATCCATCGCCCATTTCACCATAACTTCCTTAATCTCCTCATCCTTAGTCCTCAGCTTGGCTATGTGCCCTGGTTCTTCTTGAAGAAGAGACATTCATCATGAGTTCTTCCCTTCTCCTTATCAGACTCTTGTATAAAGAGGACTGTCAAGGTAGGGAAAGATGCTCCACCTCGTAATAATCCTAATTGTTTTAGCTAATCTCTTGGCTGAAAGACAGAAAACTAATAGTTGTGTGCCTGCTTCTTAGCCTAATCCTGTTTCTTCCCACGTGAATGCAGTTCTATAGAGTAACACGAAAGACACCCTAACTCAGGCTTCCTCAACCTCGGCCCTTCCGATGTTTTGAGACGACAATTCCCATCCTCCCTGACCACTGGTCCTGCTGGCTAGGGATCATGGGAGTTGTAGGCCAAAAACATCTGGAGGGCCGAGGTTGAGGAAGCCTGCCCTAACTCCTCAAGATGTTGAACTTGCTCCAGCTTCGGAGTACCTGCTATAAAAGAGACAACTCTAAGAAAGTCACGGTGCTCCAAAGCGTCACCAGTTGCATCAAGTTGCTTTAGAGAGAGCATTCATGATCATCCTTATCACATTACAGAATTGCTTGGCGACTAAGCAGGGAGCAGCACATGGAGATAAGGGGGGAAGCAAGTACTCTGCAGCCTGTGCCTCTCCCATCCCTGTGCACAAGTACAGAATGTAATGCAACCCAGCACAGCAACAGCAAGAGGGGCAGTCGCAACACCTCCGCAAGACCTCCTCATACTCTGGACAAGATGATGGTGGGAACTGCTTCTGAACCCTGTATCCCCTCCTCCTCCGCCTCCGCCTCCCTGCCACACAGCCTTAATGATAGAAGTATGGATGTGGAAGTAGTTGACCTCACTTGCGAAACTTCAGAACCTCTAGTTGTTGATCTTACGCAAGACGCTTCTCTTGTGCTTGTTGGAGAGAGTGGGCAGCAGCCCGATAGAGAGTTCAGACCTCAACCATTGTCTGACAGCCTCATATTTAGTGGTGGTGGTGGTGGTGGTGGTGATAGCAGACACACACAGAGTGGTGCTCTTGCCACTAGAAAGCTCCCCAGAGAAGTGGGAAGGAGGGAATTTGCAAGATCCTCAGGCACTTTGAGTTGTGGAATTTGCATAGACAGCTTTGCAGAGATTGTGCAAAGTGGACGGCTTATAGTGTCAACAACATGTGGCCACATCTTCTGTAGTCAGTGCCTCAGCAATTTTCTTAGGTATGCTAACTTTTGCCCAATTTGTAGGAGGCATCTCACTCCAAAGGAGTATCATCCAATTTATATGTGAAGACATGGGTGTTCCTGAACACAGTCTAATGTGGCCTTCATAAACATGAGTGAACTCCAAAGAACACACCAAGTACAGTATATATGACAGTTCGCAATTTCACGTTTTTTCCAGTTGGCCTCCTTATAGTCCAGTTGTACTGTTTCAGCTTCATTTCGCTTTAAGGTTTTTGCAGCTCACATTTTTTGAGGTCTGTAGACGTTTGAAGAACAGCTTGGAGGATATGTCTGCTGTTGCCACATTGCTTTGTGCCGATACCTCATTTCTGTTCTAGTTCTGTTGCTGCTTTGAGAAAAGACTGATGTTGAGTGAACTCATTTATTCAAGACTAGGCTATTCATAGTCATCTATGATAATACAAGCTGCAGCTTCTTTTTGCAATTTGCCTTGTAAAAAACCAAAGCCAACCACTCACCGGTGGAAGTCTGTTCCACATCTACTTGCTTTCTAGTGGCAAACCCCTCTTTCTGTTGATGTAGCCCTAATAAAGACCAAGGTTTATACAACACTGTGGCTCATTTCTAACGCTGCATGCATAAATGGTTTATTACAAAGAACTCCTGGTGGTCTGAGTCTTCTCTTGAAGAGAATACAGCCATCATGCTAGATCTGAGCAGCTTTCCCTGTCCAGGCATATGCTTAAGGAGCAATTCATAGTGGAGTCCGTACCAAGGTTGCCACGTGGGGCAGAATCCAATGGAGATGAGCTAAGCCATTTATGTGAAACACTCCTCAAATGGTTGGCAGAAGATAAAGTATTGATCTGCTTTTCAGAAACACTTTGCTGTGGGGAAGCTGCACCCATAGGGCCATGTTTCAAGCAGCAAGCATGTAAGACTTGAACCTCGCATGATGAAGTCAACTTGAGTTGCGGTGACTCCCTTTCTCAGCCCTGTTACGTATTCATAGTGGAACTATGTGGAACTGTTGAACTTTGGGATGCTGCTGTACTAATAGGTCTAATTGCTTTAAAATGTTTTATGTTGATAACTCTTAAATTAAAGACTTTCTCTTAAATGTATAAAAAGTGCCTTCCAGTAGCACCTTAGAGACCAACTAAGTTTGTGATTGGTATGAGCTCTCATGTGCATGCACACTTCTTCAGATACATGAGCACACAAAAGCTCATACCAATCACAAACTTAGTTGGTCTCTAAGGTGCTACTGGAAGGCATTTTTTTATTTCGTTTCGACTACGGCAGACCAACACGGCTACCTACCTGTAACTTAAATGTATGCCACCCAATCTTCCGTTGGTAGAAAACATGGGCTATCCAGCTAATCAGCAGCATCTCACCAGGCCTTAATCGGCAAGGTATATGGGCCGCGGTGAGTCTCATAATATTTCCCCCCATGTTTCTTGTTTATTCGATTTTAAGGAGTCTCGTAACATAGTGAAACCTCACCCGTGACAGCTTGGAGGGCCAGTGTTACGCTTCCAGTTCAGCACTGGATTGAACACCTTTTTAAAAATGGAGGCTTCCTTAGTCTCCCCGCAGCCTGCTGCAGGGGCCTAGCTGCACACACCCCATATTAGACTTGCACATAGCCTGGCAATCATGTGGCATGGTTAGGACTTCCACAGATGGCATTGTCTCTGTGAACATGGGCTGTGGGGATCAAATACTCTGTGCAAATGCGTCTGGTGTTACCAGAACCTATATGCATCCCCCAGCTTTCGAGGGGAGCTTAAGACAGAGTGCTCAACGGAAGGTCATTTCCATTCATCCCTACCATCACCATTTCTGTTCTGTTTGCACAGACACTCTTACTGAAGAACAAATGACACTTTGCCCAGGGAGGGGCCTTGGTAATATGGTGCCCTGGGGGGTCCCAAATTTGACTGTTGGCTCATGTCAAGTTTGTGGTCAACCAAGACTCCTAGATCCTTTTCACATGTACTGCTCTCAAGCCAGGTGTCACCCATCTTGTATTTGTGCCTCTCATTATTTTTTTTGCCCAAGTGCAATACTTTACATTTCTCCCTGTTAAAGTTCATCTTGTTTGTTTTGGCCCAGTTCTCTAATCTGTCAAGGTCGTTTTGAAGTGTAATCCTGTCCTCTGGGGTGTTAGCCACCCCTCCCAGTTTGGTGTCATCTGCAAATTTGATCAGGATGCCCTTGAGTCCATCATCCAAGTCGTTGATAAAGATGTTGAATAAGACCGGGCCCAAGACAGAACCCTGTGGCACCCCACTAATCACTCTTCTCCAGGATGAAGAGGAACCATTGATAAGCACCCTTTGGGTTCGGTCAGTCAGCCAGTTACAAATCCACTGAGTGGTAGCATAATCAAGACCGCATTTGTCAGAGACTGCCTCCCGGTCCCAGCTCACAGAGGACCAACGCTAGCCAGTAGAACTGTACAAAAGTCTTTATTGAAGTTTAGTTTCCATTTTCAAGCCCTAGCGTGCGTCTCTACGTCTAGACCCTAGACCAGCGAAGCCTCGTCTGAGTCTCCGCCCCCTGTACACCAGTTTAAGACTCTAGCCTTACTCCACCTTCTTCGTTTCTCCTTCCGCCTCTGGGTCCTACTACCCCCCGGGGTGCCTTCCTTCCTGGACGCCTCGGAGGCGGACCCTTCGGACTCTTCCCCCTCTCTTCGGCGGGCTTTGGGACCTGGCTCCCTATCCGGGCTGCTCATTGCGCCACCCTCTCGCACATTTGAACTTGGCGCGCGCGCGCTGCCTCTGACCTTCCTTTTGACCGTTTCCTCGCTCTCTGATGCAGGCGTGGCTAACCCTGACTCATGTCCTTCCGCTGACGGAAAGCTGCCTGCTGCCGATGCTTGGGACTCCTCCCCCTTACTGCTCTCCGGTGGGGAAGCTGGTCCCGATTTCCAACTGCTGCTCTCTGAGTCCCCTCTGGCCCCTCCTTCCTGAGGTGTTCCCTCTGGCACCCCCCTAGCTCTGACCACGGGAGCCCCTTTCTGTGAATCCTCTGATTCGCTGGAGAGACTTAGAGACCTCGGACGGCTATCATCGCTGACCTCTCCCTCGGATTCCTCTCCCTCGGTCTCTAATTCCTCCCTTTCCTGTCCCTCTGCTCCTGAACCCCTGACAGCATTTTACCAGCTTCTTTACAAGAATATCATGGGGCACCTTGTCGAATGCCTTGCTGAAATCAAGGTAGGCTACATCCACTGCGTTCCCTTCATCTACCAGGCTTGTAATTCTGTCAAAAAACGAGATCAGGTTAGTCTGACATGACTTATTTTTCAGAATTCCATGCTGACTATTGGTGATCACAGCATTCCTTTCTAGGTGCTCACAGACTGTTTGCTTAATGATCTGCTCCAGAATCTTCCCTGGTATTGATGTCAGACTGACTGGGCGATAATTATTTGGGTCCTCTCTTTTCCCCTTTTTGAAAATAGGGACAACATTTGCCCTCCTCCAGTCTGCCGGGACTTCGCCTGTTCTCCAGGAATTCTTAAAGATGACTGCCAGTGGTTCTGAGATCACATCTGCCAGTTCTTTTAATACTCTTGGATGCAGTTCATCTGGCCCTGGAGACTTGAATACATCTAGACTAGCCAAGTATTCTTGTACTATCTCCTTAGTTATTCTGGGCTGTGTTTCCTCTGCTGAATCATTTGCTCCAAATTCTTCAGGTTGGGCATTGTTTTCTTTATCGGAGAAGACTGAGGCAAAGAAGGCATTGAGGAGTTCAGCCCTTTCTGTGTCCCCTGTTTGCATTTCACCATCTTCTCCTCTGAGTGACCCCACTGTTTCTTTGTTCTTCCTTTTGCTACGGACATACCCATAAAAGCCTTTTTTGTTGCTTTTAACCTCTCTAGCAAACCTGAGTTCATTCTGTGCTTTAGCTTTTCTGACTTTGTGTCTACATGTGCTGGCTATTTGTTTGAATTCCTCTTTGGTGGTTTCCCCCTTTTCCATTTTTTGTACACACCCTTTTTTAATCTTAACTCAGTTAAAAGTTCTTTAGATAGCCACCCTGGCTTCTTTAGGCACCTTCCATGTTTCCGTCTCATTGGTATTGCCTGAAGTTGTGCTTTTACTATCTCCCTCTTAACAAACTCCCAGCCATCATGAACTCCCTTTCCTTTTAGTATTACTGTCCATGGGATCTCACCCAGCACTTCCCTAAGTTTTATGAAGTCGGCTTTCTTAAAGTCAAGAAATTGAGTCCTAGTATGCTTGGCTGCTCCTTTCCGCTGTATAGTAAACTTCAGAAGAGCATGATCACTCACGCCTAATGATCCTTCCACTTCTACCCCACTAGCCAGGTCATCAACATTGGTTAGGACCAGATCTAAAATGGCTGTTCCTCTTGTTGCTTCTCCCACTTTCTGGACAATGAAGTTGTCTGCAAGGCCAGTGAGGAATCTGTTTGACCTTATGCTCTTGGCTGAGTTTGACATCCAACAAATATCCGGGTAATTGAAGTCCCCCATTACTACTATCTCCCTTCCTTTTGCATGCTTGGCCATCTGTTCCAGGAAGGCATCATCTGTGTCCTCCGTTTGGCTTGGGGATCTATAGTAAACTCCCACAATGAGGTCTCTGTTATTCTTCTCTCCCTTAATTTTGACCCAAATGCTCTCACTTTGGCTTTGAGGTTCTAAATCTTGGATCTCTTCACAGGTATACACATCCCTGACATATAACGCCACTCCTCCTCCTTTCTTGTCTGGTCTGTTTCTCTGAAATAGATTGCATCCCTCCATTATTACATTCCAATCGTGGGACTTATCCCACCAGGTTTCAGTGATGCCTATTATGTCATATTTAGTTTGCTGTACCAAGAGCTCAAGCTCATCCTGTTTATTTCCCATGCTTTGTGCATTAGTGTACAGACATTGAAGTCCATTAATCATTCCCCCGTGTCTCTTATTTAAGGATTTTTTCCTCCCACCACTAGGTCTGCATGCTGTTTGCTCCATTTGGTCTATGACATTTGGATGATCATCTTCATCAATTGATAGACCTTCAGGAGCACTGTCTCCCTCCCCCACATTAGTCAGTTTAAAGCCCTCCTGATGAGGTTTCTGAGATTTTTGGCAAAAACATTCCTCCCAACCGTTGTGAGGTGCAGCCCATCGCTTGCCAGAAGTCCATCTTCAAGAAACTGCAGTCCGTGATCTAAGAATCCAAACCGTTCCTGTTTACACCATTTGCGAAGCCAGCTGTTCACTTCCACTATTTTCCCCTCTCTCCCTGGGCCACATCGTTCAACTGGGAGGACAGATGAGATGACAATTTGTGCATTTAATTGCTTCCATTTCCTGCCCAGAGCCTCATAGTCTCTTTTGATCTTCTGGAGGCTATTGCTTGCAGTGTCATTGGTTCCCACATGAACCAAGAGGAAGGGGTATTTGTCAGTGGGTTTTATGATTCCTTGCAGTCATTCAGTTACATCTTGGATCTTAGCCCTGGGGAGACAGCACACCTCCCGAGACATCTTGTCAGGCCCACAGATCACTGCTTCTGTTCCCCTCACCACTACACGCCTCCTCTTAGGTTTGGTCGGGGTTCTTCCGTGAGCTGTCCGTCCCCCAAAAAAACCCTAGGTCTCCCCCAACAAACGTTTGAGACTAGCTCCCCTAAATCTAAAAGATGGATCAAACTGCGCGCGCCGCCAGGGAGAAACCCTGCCCCCTCTGACCTTTGCACAGGGACAGCAGCTAATCAGCCACAAAGAAACACACACACAAGAAAACCCTTTTGCTCCTTCTTCAGCTGCTGCCTTGCAAGCTCTGATAAGCTCCTCCCACAGCTAATCACCTGACTCAACGGAAACCCTGCCCCCTCTGACCTTTGCACAGGGAGAGCAGCTAATCAGCCACAAAGAAACACACAAACAAGAAAACTCTTTTGCTCCTTCTTCAGCTGCTGCCCTGCAAGCTCCTAAATGTCTAGCATTCTGTGTTTCCATGCTGGCCATGAAGGAATGGGCATTCCCGACTCTGAAAACAGCACAGAAATACAGCCTGTCTAGTAAATGGGTAAAAAGGGCAAGCTAAACAGCCTCTGTAAAACAGTAGCATCTGAAGCTGCTAAGCACATACTGATAAACATATCATAAAAGCAGACATGAAAAACAAATGGCCACTGGGTACTACTAACAGTGGGACACGGGTGGCGCTGTGGCTTAAACCACAGAGCCTAGGACTTGCAGATCAGAAGGTCGGCGGTTTGAATCCCCGCGACGGGGTGATCTCTCGTTGCTCGGTCCCTGCTCCTGCCAACCTAGCAGTTCAAAAGCACGTCAAAGTGCAAGTAGATAAATAGGTACCGCTCCGGCGGGAAGGTAAACAGCGTTTCCGTGTGCTGCTCTGGTTCGCCAGAAGCGGCTTAGTCATGCTGGCCACATGACCCGGAAGCTATACGCCAGCTCCCTCGGCCAATAAAGCGAGATGAGCGCCGCAACCCCAGAGTCAGCCATGACTGGACCTAATGGTCAGGGGTCCCTTTACCTTTACCTTACTACTAACGGTACGAGGAAATAACCAAAGCAAAAACTTTCTTTGAAGTAGTAAGCTTAGCATTATAAGGATGACCCACACCAAGTGTTGGGGGGGGGGTCACACCTCCCTGTCCTCCAGCACAGCTTTTAGGAGGAGTTCCAAAGGTTTTGCTTCAGTTTTGGATTAACTGCATCTTGTCACAATGTCTGAAGCTGCACAAACCGCTTCATTTAAACCATGGCTCATTGAAACAAGCCAACTTCCAATCGTGGGTTTACAAAGCTGGTAAAATTAACCACCATAGGATCTGGACACACCAAACTGTGGTTAATTTAAAATACAAGTGGAAGCTTCCCAATAGGCTTGGGGTGGGGGAGAGGTGTGCAAACCTGGAGGAGAGGCTGCCGTCCTGCTCATAATATGAAGCCACGGTTCAGTATGTGGCACCAAGGAAAATTGACCACCACAACTAATACTTTCAATTACCCACCCATGTGGCCTGAGTGAACAGGACAGACTTTGCCTGGCACCCAACAATAAAGCTGTCATGTAGATGTCGCTTTCTCCAGCCGTAACTATGATACAGGTTCCACTGGTCTTTGCATGGTGTTTGCACTTTTGCATGATCTGACCTGAAATTCTGGGTGTTGACATATTCCTTCTCTCTCTTGGTGAGGACGTGCTTGATGAGTCCCTCTCTCTGTCCGGACTGCGTATGTGTGGAAGGCACAAAGAGCTTGCGCATAGTGTGGGTCATTGGGGTTGCTTCTTGCTCATGCTCTCCTTGTCACGGAGAACAGAACTCAAGTAGTCCTTAAAAGCAAGGAGGCGGGAGGGCACAGTACACCTCTAAGGCAACTTACAGCCTGCTTGGTGGCAGCGGTGGGGGGTGGAGGCTCCCGGCGGGCACTCATTTGCTGATTCTGCAGGTTTCTTTCCTTCTCCATGAAGTTATCCTCGAAACCCAGAATTCCCGAGAGAGGAAAAGACTTCTGAGGTTAGAGAGGCTTCAGAACCGTTTGGGGAAGTTTCGGGAAAGGAACTTAGAAAATACTTAACTGCAGGAAAATGTTCCTGCCTCCCCACATCACCACATTTGTCGGACAATTGCCTCTCAGCTTATGCATGTTTTGGAAGCATTGTGGAGGCAACAGGTCCTCCCCTCAAGGCCTTTTCCTCTAAAAGAGGTAGACTGGTCTTCTCCAATCCTCTGGCCACTGCTGAGTTTTCCAAACTTGCTGGCATATTGCGTGTAGCACCTTAACAGCATCATCTTTAACAAAATTTAATAGTTCAGCTGGAATATCATCACTTCCACTGGCCTTGTTATTAGCAGTGCTTTCTAAGGCCCATTTGACTTTGCTCTCCAGGATGTCAGGCTCAAGGTCAACAACCACATTACCTGGGGTGTATGAGCCATCCATATCTTTCTGGTATAATTCCTCTGTGTATTCTTGCCACCTCTTCTTGACGTCTTCTGCTTCTGTTAGGTTCTTTCTGTTAGGATATTTCCGTTCCACCTTAAAAGGGAGCAGGCTTTGTGAGTCACAGAGTCTGCGTATTTCCTGTTCACAGGAAGTTTATGTTTTCTGTTACTTTCGTTTCTCTCGGTGCCTGAACACTGAAGCAGGTGGTCATGTTTTTTCTTTGTTCTGACCAACGCTGAATAAACTTAAATAATGCTCTCCTGCGTGCATCTTTCGCTGTGCATTATCTGCTGATAAGAGTGTGCATCAGCTCTGGAATGTGGCAAGCTATTTCTGGAGCACGTGTCGCTAATTGCTGATACTGCGTGTCTACGGGAGATTGATGGACATCCGGAGGCGACGTGGGGCCATGATGGACTTTGTCTCCCTGGCAGTATCCCAACAACAGGTTTCGGGCCCAGATTCACGGCACTTACAGGAGAGTAAGACTGCAAGAGAAGTATGTGGGGGGAAAGCGAAAGTGAGGCTTTTCGTTGCTGCGGCAAGAGACTTTGATGTCCGGCTGGCTTAATTGGCCTGGGAGTTGAGCCAAGCAGAATCTGTGATTAATGAGCTGCCGAGATAAGAAGTCTCTGAAGTGAAAAGGACTCACGGCTCAAGTAAAAGGCTGGAATGGAGTTTTTCCAAGCTTCTGAAGCTGCTCAGTGCCCAAAGCTAAATGGGCACAATTATGAGACCTGGGCTGTGTGGTGTGAGAGTTTACTACTACAGTTTGGAGTGTGGCATACTTTGTGTGAGGCCCCTCCAGTTCCTCTGACAGATAGATGGAAGGCCCAAGATTTAAGGGCGATAGACTTAATAGTCTTATCCGTCTCTCTGGAGGAAATTAAAACACTAGCTGGCAATGCTACAGCACGTCAGATGTGGAATGCTTTGAAAGTAGCTCATCTGCCGGTCATCCCAGCCCAGAGTTTGACTGCATCGGAGGTCCTGGCTGTTTCCCGGAATGCGAGTGAATGCAGGGATGCTGAGGGCACCGGTTGCAAGATGCAGGGGGAGCTGACTGTGATGTCATCCCAGGTAGCATTCCAGCCTCCAGGGGGAGCCAAGGAGACGGCAGCTCAGAGCTCTGTTTCTCATGGGAGCCAAGGTCATCCTCACAGATACCGGAAGGCCAGAAGTAAACAAAGGAAGAAGCCAGCAGATGGCCAGAAGCAGGGGGGGGGGGGTAAAGAGCCCACGCCAGTGGAAAACAAGGCTTTGTTTGCTGGCACAGCTTCACCAAAGGCTAAAGGCAAGTCTGATGGCCAGGAGCAGGGGGGCAAGCAGCAAAAGCCCACGCCGGTGAAAAACAAGGTTTTGCTTGCTGCAAAAGCTGCTCCAAAGGCCAAGGCCAAGTTTATTGTGGATTCTGGATGCACCCGCCATCTGGCAAAAGATAAGCATCTTTTTATCTCCTTCAAGCCTCAAGATGGAGAGATCCACCTGGCTGATGGAAAGACGTTGCGAATTGCAGGAGAAGTTGAAGGTTGCTCCGAAAGGCAAGGAGTCTAGCAGGCAGGCTTCCAAACCCTACCAGCTAGTCCACACAGACCTGGTTGGTCCACTTGCACCCTCTTTGGGTGGAGCAAGGTACTTCATGGTTCTAATTGATTCTTTTTCCAGGTACATTCATGTGTTTATGCTTGAGCAGAAATCACAAGCGTTTCCTAGGTTCAAGGCATTCTGTGCTTGGTTGGAGAATGTTCACAGTAAACGTACCGGCTGTCTCTTTACTGATCGGGGCGGGGAGTTCACTTCTCAGCAGTTTGAAGCTTTCCTGACTGAGAAGGGAATCCAGCATGACTTGTCAACCAATCAATCAAACCTTTATTGCATTAGCATACAGCCATAGCAGGATAAGACCAAAAAAAAAAAAAAAAATGACTTGTCAACGCCTAGATCGCCATGGATGAATGGGCTTGCGGAGCGAGCAAATCAGACTTTGCTTCAAGGCCTAAAAACCTTGTTGCATGATGCCAATCTCCCTGATAAGTTTTGGGGGGAGGCTCTGTCGACTTTTGTTTATACTTATAATCGCAGATTGTCATCACCTATTGGTTGTACTCCCTATGAGAAGATGTTTGATAAGAAACCTTACGTCAAGCACATGAGAATCTTTGGTTCTGACATGTGGGTACACACCCCACAAAGCAACAAGCTTGGGAAGCGTGGGGCACATGGTTTGTTCATGGGGTACGAAAAAGGTGCATACAGGGTATGGATGACTGACTCGAAGTCCATTAAGTTCACAAAGAGTGTTGAGTACTGTCAGGGGTTCAGGAGCAGAGGGACAGGAAAGGGAGGAATTAGAGACCGAGGGAGAGGAATCCGAGGGAGAGGTCAGCGATGATAGCCGTCCGAGGTCTCTAAGTCTCTCCGGCGAATCAGAGGATTCACAGAAAGGGGCTCCCGTGGTCAGAGCTAGGGGGGTGCCAGAGGGAACACCTCAGGAAGGAGGGGCCAGAGGGGACTCAGAGAGCAGCAGCTGGAAATCGGGACCAGCTTCCCCACCGGAGAGCAGTAGGGGGGAGGAGCCCCAGGCATCGGCAGCAGGCAGCTTTCCGTCAGCGGAAGGACATGAGTCAGGGTTAGCCACGCCTGCATCAGAGAGCGAGGAAACGGTCAAAAGGAAGGTCAGGGGCAGCGCGCGCGCGCCAAGTTCAAATGTACAAGAGGGTGGCGCAATGAGCAGCCCGGAGAGGGAGCCGGGTCCCAAAGCCCGCCGAAGAGAGGGGGAGGAGTCCGAGGGGTCCGCATCCGAGGCGTCCAGGAAGGGAGACACCCCGGGGGGTAGTAGGACCCAGAGGCGGAAGGAGAAACGAAGAAGGTGGAGTAAGGCTAGAGTCTTAAACTGGTGTACAGGGGGCGGAGACTCAGACGAGGCTTCGCTGGTCTAGGGTCTAGACGTAGAGACGCACGCTAGGGCTTGAAAATGGAAACTAAACTTCAATAAAGACTTTTGTACAGTTCTGCTGGCTAGCGTTGGTCTTCGGTGAGCTGGGACTTGGAGGCAGTCTCTGACAGTAAGCCTCGTCTCTCATTTCATCGGTTTTCTTCGCCTCAAGCATCGCTACGGGAGCGAGGCAGGGAGGGCAGAAGACTGGTGTCTTGCGAGCTCACAAAAGTCAGGCGAGATGACTACAGAACAGAAAATAGCTTCCCTGCAAGAAGCGGTGACACAACTCAGCGCTGAAATAATCGCATCCAGGAAGAGAGAAGAAGAAGCGGCGGCTGCCTGCAACGATCTTCAAGCCAGGTTGGAAGGGCTTGCGAAGCAGGGGCTACCGGGACCCAGATCCGAGGGGATTGGGTTGGGGAAGAGAGGAGGCAGCATTGTATCTCCTTTTGATGGGAATTTGCAGCAGTACCCCAATTTCCGAGCAGACGTGCTGTTTGCGCTGCAGCTGCTGGAGAGAGACTTTAGAGATGAGCAAGAGAAAGTGGGGTTTATCTTGTCCCATTTGCATGGGGACGCGAAAGCATGGCTGCGCAATCTGTGGAGGGATAAGGATCCAGCGCTCCAAAGCGCAAATGCATTCATTAAGGCAATGGATTCCTGTTTCTTATCAAACATAGACGTTGACATTGCCCGGAAAGACATATTTGTTTTTTTTTTTTTTATAAATTTTTTATTGCGTTTCTTTCCATAGTTTTATAGGTTACAAACAAATAACATAATTGCAAGAAACAAATTTTCCCTTTTTTTAACAACAAAAACAAACAAAAACAACTTGGACTTCCCCACCCCTTCCGATTCTGCGTTATTTAAATTAACAATGTCAGCATTTTGTTACCTTATTTCATGCCTTATTGTAACTTTCAAATGTTATGTACCCAGATTCGATATATTGTATCTCAGTTTCAATGCCTTTAAAATAAACATAACATGTTCGATTCAAATTGTCTCCTTTTCTCTTTTATCACTTATTTTACAATTTACTTAATCATGATTGCTAAAGCATAACTTTTCCTAATCATGCACTATCTTAAGATTCATACAGCTTGTAGTATTTTTGCAAATAGTCTTTAAATTTTTTCCAGTCCTCCTCAATTGTTTCTTTATCCAGATCTCGGATTCTGCCGGTCAGTTCAGCTATCTCCATGTAGTCCATCAACTGCTTCTGCCATTCCTCCAGCGTGGGCAAACCTTGTGTCTTCCAGCTCTTAGCAATGAGTATTCTTGCTGCTGTGCTAGCATACATAAACAAGGTTCTGTCTTTCTTTGGCATTTTCTGGTCTACCATGCCCAGCAGGAAGGCCTCTGGTTTCTTGGGAAAGGTATACCTAAATACCTTTTTCAATTCATTATAAATCATTTCCCAGAAGGTCTTCACTTTTGGGCAGGTCCACCAGAGATGGAAGAAAGTCCCCTCTGCTTCCTTACACTTCCAACATTTATTGTCAGACAGGTGATGTATCTTAGCTAACTTGACTGGGGTCATGTACCACCGGTATATCATTTTCATAATGTTTTCCTTCAAGGCACTGCATGCCGTGAATTTCATTCCGGTGTTCCATAACCTCTCCCAGTCTTCAAACATAATATTATGTCCAACATCCTGTGCCCATTTTATCATAGCAGATTTAACTAACTCGTCCTGTGTGTTCCACATAAGCAGCAAGTTATACATTCTAGATAGAATCTTGGTCTTTGGTTCTAACAATTCTGTCTCTAGTTTCGATTTCTCCTCCTGGAAACCAACTTTTTTATCCATTTTAAAAACCTCTTGCATTTGAGCATAATGTAACCAATCTCGCACCTTGTTTTTTAGTTTATCCTGGCTCTGCAACTTCCAACTGTCTCCAATTTTTTCAATTAATTCCCAATATTTCGGCCAGTAGGCCTCCATATTGGGTCTTTTTCGAGCCTTGGCCTCCACCGGTGACAGCCACCTCGGTGTTTTACTCTCTAATAAGTCTTTGTATTTCGTCCAGACTGCAAAAATTGCTTTTCTGACAATATGGCTTTTAAACAATTTGTGAACTTTAGCCTTGTCATACCATAGGTATGCGTGCCAGCCAAAAGCATTATCAAAACCTTCCAGATCTAGGACATCAGTGTTTTCTAGCAAAAACCAATCTTTCAACCAGCAGAAGGCTGCAGCTTCATAATACAACCTCAAGTCCGGCAGGGCAAACCCCCCTCTTTCTTTTGAGTCTGTTAATATTTTATACTTTATTCGGGGCTTTTTGCCCTGCCAGACAAACCTAGATATATCCTTCTGCCATTTTCCAAAACATTCCACTCTGTCCACGATCTGTAGGGTTTGAAACAAAAATAACATTTTCGGCAACACATTCATTTTTATTGCTGCAATCCTTCCCAACAAGGAAAGTTTCAATCTTGACCAAATTTCTAGATCCTTCTTAACTTCCGACCAACATTTTTCATAGTTGTCCTTAAATAAATTCAAATTTTTGGAAGACAAATAGATCCCTAGGTATTTCACTTTTTTTACCACATTCAGTTCTGTTTCTCTCTGAAACCCCTCTGTTTCTGTAAGTGTCAAATTCTTGGTCAAAACCTTGGTTTTTTGCTTGTTCAACTTAAATCCCGCCACCCGACCAAACTCAGATATAAGTTCAAGAGCTCTTTTTGTACTGGATTCTGGCTCCTGCAGTGTCAAAACTAGATCATCTGCAAAAGCTTTCAATTTGTATTGTTTCACTCCGACCTCTATCCCTTGTACCAACCGGTCCTTCCTCGGAAAGACATATTTGGGCTAAGACAAGGGAAAGCCAGCGTAAGGCAGTATCATTCCCGGTTTTTTGCATTGGTCAACGCGCTGAATTGGGATAAGGATTCTCCGCCAGTTAGAGACCTTTTTTTTGGAGGGATTGAGCCCACAGATCAAGGATGAGATGGCACGGGGAGAGAGACCCACAACCACTCAGCAAGTGGTTGAAAGAGCGCTAAAGATTGGGGTGAGGCAGGAAGAACGCCCATGGAGCAAAGAAGAAGGGCGTTGGGGACGCGCACCAGCGAGAGTGCCCCCCCCCTCTTGCCCAGGGATGCAGCGCGTGCGCAGTCCACGCCTCCACAGGGAGGGGGCGAAGAGCTGATGGAAATTGGCGGTGCTAGGGCTCACTCAGCTACCAGAGCCTTAACACCGGGAGCAGTCAAACCGAAGCTGCCTAGAGGGAACAGGAAGTGCTATATATGTGATAGTGGACAGCACATGGCGAAAGAGTGTCCCCAGAGGCTCCACAAGCACACTGCAGCTTCAGTGACAGTACTGGAAGCAACTCAGCAGAGAGAACCACAGCAGGGAAACGACGGAGTCTGGCTGGAAACGGAGGCACTGGGGCCCAGCCAGACGAGTCAGTGAAGAAGTCCCCAGAGATTTTGCAGCCCACAGACCCCCTCCCGCCCAAACCAGTGGTGCAGCTCACCGCATCGCTCCAGCTGCCCAATGGACTCACCTTAGAAGTGCCTATTACGATTGACTCTGGCAGTAATGCAGACTTTATAGGACTGGAGTTCATTCAACAACACAACATAGCGCTACTGCCAGCCACGCTGCCCCTGAAGGTTGTCACGGTGGATGGCAGGGAACTGCTAGGGGGGCAGGTGGTACAGCAGACGCCGCCGATGGTGATGCAAATTGGGAATCACCGGGAGGTCATCAGCTTCAATGTCACCCAACTGTCGGACACGCCTGTAGTATTAGGCATGAGTTGGCTGCACAGGCACAGCCCAGCATTGGCTTGGTACCAGCGCCAACTGACTTTTGGCTCCTCCTACTGTGCGGAACACTGCATTATACCCAGCCCAGAAGGGGAAGAGGAAGACCCGCAGCTACAGTTGGGCACGCTGCAAGCAGTACCCCTCAAGTATGCGGAGTTTTTGGAGGTATTCTGCGAGAAGGAGGCGGACAAGCTACCTCCTCACAGACCCTATGACTGCAAGATTGACCTCCTGCCGGGGGCGACGCTACCAACTGGGAAACTGTACTCCATGTCTGAGGATGAACTGCAGGAACTCAGGGAGTTCATAGATCACAATTTGAAGCGTGGGTTCATCCGGGAGTCAAAAGCTGTGGGAGGCAGTCCAGTATTCTTTGTGAAGAAACGGGACACGCCCCAAAAGAGGCTGGTGGTGGACTATCGAATTTTAAACTCGAAAACCAAGCCCTCAGCCTTCCCCATGCCCAAGATAGACGACCTGCTCGCGACGGTGAGGAAAGGACGCGTTTTCACCAAGTTGGATCTACGTGGGGCGTACAACCTGATTCGCATGCGCGAAGGCGACGAGTGGAAGACGGCCATGTTCACGCCACTGGGCACCTACGAATACAGAGTTATGCCCTTCGGATTACAAAATGGCTCTCACTGTTTCCAAGCCTTTATGCATCATGTGCTGGCGGAACTCCTTTACAAGAAGTGCGTATGCTTCCTGGACGACATCCTGATTTTTTCAGAATCGCGAGAGGCGCACGAGAGGGATGTCAGGGAAGTTCTGCAGAGACTGAAGGAGCACAGGCTGTACGCCAAGCTAGAGAAGTGCCAGTTCGACATGACGGAGGTGGATTTCCTGGGCTACAAGTTGTCGGACAAGGGGCTCGCCATGGACAGCGCCAAGGTTCGTGCAGTTTTAGACTGGAAAAGCCCACGCAATCGGAAGGAAGTCCAGCGGTTTGTCGGCTTTGCCAACTTTTACCGCAAGTTCATCAAGGGATTTGCCATGCAGACAGCGGCCATCACCGACACGCTCAGCTCCAAGAAGAAGAAATTCATCTGGACGGAGCAAGCGGAGCAGTCCTTTCAGAAACTCAAGCGTCTCTTCGCGTCCGAAGAGCAGCTTCTGCATGTGAATCCCAGCAGACCCATGAGGGTGGAGACAGACGCCTCAGACAGAGCCGTGGGAGCTGTCCTGTTGCAACAAGACCAGCAGGGGGACTGGAGGCCGTGCGCCTTCTACTCGAGGAAGCTCAGCAAGTCGGAGCAGAATTATACCATCTGGGACAGGGAGTTGCTAGCCATCCATGCAGCGTTCAAGGCATGGCGGCACTTCCTTATCGGAGCCAGACACACAGTGCAGGTCCACACGGACCACAAGAATCTGGAGTACTGGCGCACGGCTAGGTTCCTCAACCAGAGACACATTAGATGGGCAGAGTTCTTCGCGGACTTCGACTTCAAGATAGAGTACATTCCAGGCGACAACAACGTGATGGCGGATGCATTGTCCAGAAAGCCGCAATACCTTGAGGAGGCGGCACCGTCGGCGGCCAAGCACATTTTCGCACCGGAAGCGTGGGCATGCGCGTCGGCAACCGTGGACCTGGACGACGTACGTCGCGCGCTGCGGGAAGACCCCTTCGCACAGGCCAAGATGGAGGAGGTGCATAGGGGCACAGCGAAGGCCGACGAGTTCCAGATACGCGATGGGTTGCTCCTCCACAAGGGAGCACTCTACGTGCCGGGAGACGACCTCCGCGCAAGGGTACTGCAGCAGCTACACGGCGCTCCCACCGCCGGGCACTTTGGCAAAGAAAAGACTGTCGAACTAGTAGCCAGAGACTTTTGGTGGCCCAAGATGCGGGGGGAAGTAGCGGATTATGTCTCGAGATGTGACACCTGCCAAAGGGCCAAGTCAGTTCACAAACCGCCGTCGGGACTGCTGGAACCGCTGCAGACACCGTCTGAACCGTGGGAGAGGGTGGCCCTGGACTTCGTCACGGATCTACCCAGTTCGAGGGGAAAGACAGCAGTGCTAGTGGTGGTGGACATGTTTACCAAAATGGCACACTTCATTCCGTGTGCGAAGGTAGCCACGGCAGAGCAGACCGCCAAACTGTTCATAGACCACGTGTTCAGGGTTCACGGTCTACCACGGTCTATTCTCTCCGACCGGGGGCGACAGTTCATCTCGAACTTCTGGCAGAAGCTGATGGGCATTCTGAACGTCAAAGTCAATTTAGCGTCAGCGAGACACCCACAGACCAACGGACAAGCGGAGAGGGTCAACGCCATCATGCAGCAGTACCTGAGATGCTACGCCAATCAGCAGCCCACGACATGGGTGGACTACCTGCCACTCGCCGAGTTCGCTTACAACAATACGAAGCACGTGTCGACGGGGGTGACGCCGTTCTTCGCCAACAACGGGAGGCATCCCAGAACCTTCCCGGGTTTAGAGAGAGTGGGGGAGGGGGAGCCACAGGCAGCGGAAGCCTTAGCATCGGAGTTGCAGGAAGTTCACGAACAGCTTAGGAGGCAGTTAGAACTAGCAAAGCACGCATACAAAGTGCAGGCCGACAGACACAGAAGAGTTGGGGAAGACATACAGGTGGGAGACTGGGTCTGGTTAGCAGCGCAAGCAGTGCCGACCAGATCGTTAGCGAAGAAGAAGCTAGGACATAAGCAGCTAGGACCTTACCAAGTCCAGGCACAGGTCAATCCAGTGGCCTTCCGGTTGGCTCTTTCGGAGGGTTCCAGAATGCATCCGGTGTTCCATAGATCGGTGCTCACGCCCTACAAAGCACCTCACAGATTTCAGGAGCCAGACACAGCACCAGACCCGCTCAGAGAAGGGCCCAGAAAGGGGGGGTCGCCAAGAAGGGGGCACATCAACGAGGTCACAGAGATTTTAGACTCGAGATGGGGGGAAGAGGGAGTAGAATATCTCCTAGCCAGAGAGGGTACCCCGGCCAGTGCCAACAGCTGGGTACCGGACTATGCCTTGGAGGAGCCTCTGCTCAAAGAGGAGTTTCATGCCCTCTTCCCACACAGGCCCATGCCAGCCGAGTATTTCGACGACTGGCTCTTCACACCCACTCTTTCAGCCAGCACCTTCCAGGGGTTCGCCTCGGACGAGGAACAGGTCCCAGTCACAAGCTCCCCGGAGGGTTCGCCACCGGGGTCTGCCTCAGACCACTCTTATTGGTGGGACGAGCGACCAGAGGAGCAGTGGCGCAGGAAGTGGCTGAGGGGTCCTTGGCAGGGACCACCCGAAGAGGGGGAGGGGGGCGAGACGGACATGGACGTGTTGGGGGAAGACGTGGGGTTCGAGCAAGGAGGCAGAGAGATGGAAGCAGAGGAGAGCGACGTCGACGAGTACATGGGGGACGAACTGTATCCTGCATGCACCCCCGCTACTACGGAGCACCCAGTACCCACACCGGAAGGAGGGGAGGGGGGAAGGGGGGGCTTCGAGGGGGGGGATGGATGTCAGGGGTTCAGGAGCAGAGGGACAGGAAAGGGAGGAATTAGAGACCGAGGGAGAGGAATCCGAGGGAGAGGTCAGCGATGATAGCCGTCCGAGGTCTCTAAGTCTCTCCAGCGAATCAGAGGATTCACAGAAAGGGGCTCCCGTGGTCAGAGCTAGGGGGGTGCCAGAGGGAACACCTCAGGAAGGAGGGGCCAGAGGGGACTCAGAGAGCAGCAGCTGGAAATCGGGACCAGCTTCCCCACCGGAGAGCAGTAGGGGGGAGGAGCCCCAGGCATCGGCAGCAGGCAGCTTTCCGTCAGCGGAAGGACATGAGTCAGGGTTAGCCACGCCTGCATCAGAGAGCGAGGAAACGGTCAAAAGGAAGGTCAGGGGCAGCGCGCGCGCGCCAAGTTCAAATGTACAAGAGGGTGGCGCAATGAGCAGCCCGGAGAGGGAGCCGGGTCCCAAAGCCCACCGAAGAGAGGGGGAGGAGTCCGAGGGGTCCGCATCCGAGGCGTCCAGGAAGGGAGGCACCCCGGGGGGTAGTAGGACCCAGAGGCGGAAGGAGAAACGAAGAAGGTGGAGTAAGGCTAGAGTCTTAAACTGGTGTACAGGGGGCGGAGACTCAGACGAGGCTTCGCTGGTCTAGGGTCTAGACGTAGAGACGCACGCTAGGGCTTGAAAATGGAAACTAAACTTCAATAAAGACTTTTGTACAGTTCTGCTGGCTAGCGTTGGTCTTCGGTGAGCTGGATCTTGGAGGCAGTCTCTGACAAGTACAATCCTAAGTGGGGGGGAAATGTTGGAATTTTCCAGAGTTACCCAGAGGAAGATGAAAGTGATGTGAAATAGGCAGATGATGCTGAGGAAGCTGAGGAAGCTGAGGATGATGATGATCAGAGTTCAGATTCCAGCTCAGTGGGCGGCGCTGCTGCTGATGTCAGCGACAGTGATGACACAGCAGACTACAAGAGCGCAAAGGCCTCAGTCAGACCATCTGATGCGTCTGACAATGAACTGGAAGAACCACTGTTCACCATTGGTCACTTTTCTCCTAAGAAGGAGGAGATGAGTCCAGAAGACTTGCGTCTAGTACGCAGATCTGAAAGAGCGACGAAGGGCAGACCTCCAAAGAGATTTGCTGATGAGTTTGCTAAGACGGCAACTGCTGTTCTTAGTAGCTCAGAGAAGGTGTGGGAGCCTTCAAGCTTCAAAGAGGTTCAGGAGTTAACCTCTAAAGATGCTGAGCCTTGGCTTAATGCCATGAAGGCTGAAGTTGATTCCTTGAATAGGAACCAAACTTGGGAACTGGTACCGGTAGTCCCAGGGATGAGACTGGTTGGCAGCAAATGGGTCTTCAAGGCCAAGACAGACCAGAATGGCAAGGTTGTCAGACACAAAGCCAGATTGGTTGCCAGAGGTTTTTCACAGGTACCAGGACAGGATTACCACGAGACCTACTCTCCCACCGTTGAATATGAGAGCATTCGGCTGATGCTCAAGATCGCTGCGGAGGAGAAACTGCATGTTTCCCATCATGACATTAATACAGCCTTTTTGTACGGGATTTTGGGGGAGGAGCTGTACATGCCTCCACCTGATGGAATGCAGATACAGAAGGGAATGGTCTGTAAACTGCAGAAATCCTTATATGGTCTCAAGCAGAGTGCTAGGTGTTGGAACACAAAACTCACTGAGACGTTGCTTTCTCTAGGTTTTCACCAGGGCAAAGCTGATCCGTGTGTGTTTGTCAAGGAGGAGGGGCAAAACAAACTGTATTGCTTATGTTTTGTTGATGATCTTCTGATGTTTTGGAAGAATCAGGCTTTGTACCAAAGCACCCTAGCTCAGCTGAAGGAGCACTTTGACATGAAGGATCTTGGTGAGGTATCCAACTATCTTTCTCTGCACGTGGAGAGGGACCAAGCAGGTAATTTTCTGGTACACCAAACACAGAAAATTGCTGATGTATTAACCAGGTTTAATTTGGTTGATGCAAACCCAGCAGACACACCGATGGTGACAGGTTACCAGGTAGATAGTACTGCTGAAGCGTTTTCTGACACTACGTAGTACAGATGCATTCTAGGCAAGTTGAATTTCATTGCTAGATGCTCAAGACCTGACATAGCTGTAAGCACTAACCTGCTTAGCAGACATGCTAACAATCCTACTGTTCAGGATTGGAAAGCTCTGAAGTGCATAGCCCGCTATTTGAAAGGGACTTTGCACTACAGGCTGAGGTTCACCAGTCAGAAGACTGGAGGTCTTGAAATCTTTGCAGATGCAAGTTTTGGAAGTGACACCACGGATGGTACAAGCACTTCTGGAGTATGCTACATGTACAACCACTGCCTGTTTGACTGGTTGTGCAAAAAGCAGATGTCATGGGCTCAGGAGCAGAGGCACAGGGGAGAGAGGAAATGGAGAGCGAAGGGGAAGAATCTGAGGGCAGCGTAGGGGAGTATGAGACTGGCCCGAGAGATTCCATGAGTCTCTCCAGCGAATCAGAAGATTCCCAGAGGGGGGCGCCGATGGCCAGAGCAAGGGGGGTCCCAGGGGGGACACACCAGAAGCAAGGGGCCAGCGGGGAATCCCAAAGCAGCAGCGGGAGAGCAGGACCAGCTCCTCCACCAGAGCGTAGTGAGGGGGAAGAGTCACATGTATCAGGGCCAGCTTCCCCTCCAGCAGGGAGAGAGGATGAGTCAAGGGTGGCCACGCCTCCATCGCAGAGTGAGGGAACGGAGGGGGAGTCAGGTGCAGCTAGCCTCCCCGAAGGGGGAAGCAGTGACAGGAGCAGTGTAACGGTCAGGAGGAAGGTGGCCGGCTGGGCGCACGCGCCAAGTTCGAATGTACAGGCGCACGGCACAGCAGGAAACCAGGATGGGGAACCAGGTCCTAAAGCCCGCCGGAGGGAGGGGGAGGACTCAGGAGACTCAGCGTCAGAAGAGTCTAGGAGAGGCGAGACCCCAGCGGACAGGCGGGCCCAGAGGAGAAGAGAGCAGAGGAAGAGGTGGAGCAAGGCTAGAGTCTTAAACTGGTGTCTGGGGGGAGGAGATTCAGACGGAGCTTCGGCGGTCTAGAGTTTGAGAGGTAGAGCTGCGCGCCGCAGCTGTGAAAGCGAAACTGAGCTTCAATAAAGACTGTTTTATATAACAACGAACTGGCGTTGGTCCTTTGTGAGCTGGGACCTAGGGCAGCTCTGACAGCAGACGACAGTGAGCCTAAGTTCCTGTGAAGCAGAACTCAATGCTCTGTCATTTTCACTCATGGATTGTGAATGGTTGATGCAACTGTTTAAGGACGTCAGAGTTTCTGTGAAATGTCCTATACAAGTGTATCAAGACAATAGATCCTGTTTGGCTTTGCTGAACTCAGAGAGTTGCAAGCAAAGAACCAAGTACTTGCAGATTAAGCTACATCGTGCAAGAGAGTGTATTCAGAAAGGACTCATTCAGGTGTCCTACATGCCAGGAAATGAAATTCCTGCTGATCTGTTGTCTAAGGTTGTTAACAGAGAACAACTTAAGGTTTATGTAGAGAGATTGCAATTGGGTTGAACCACAGGTACTACAGGTTACACGGAAAGGGGGAGGATGTTAGGATATTTCCGTTCCACCTTAAAAGGGAGCAGGCTTTGTGAGTCACAGAGTCTGCGTATTTCCTGTTCACAGGAAGTTTATGTTTTCTGTTGCTTTCGTTTCTCTCTCTCGGTGCCTGAACACTGAAGCAGGCGGTCATGTTTTTTCTTTGTTCTGACCAACGCTGAATAAACTTAAATAATGCTCTCCTGCGTGTATCTTTCGCTGTGCATTATCTGCTGATAAGAGTGTGCATCAGCTCTGGAATGTGGCAAGCTATTTCTGGAGCTCGTGTCGCTAATTGCTGATACTGCGTGTCTACGAGAGATCGATGGACGTCCGGAGGCGACATGGGGCCATGATGGAATTTGTCTCCCTGGCAGTATCCCAACACTTTCCACCTTTGTCCTTTATTATGGTACTCTTTGTATGAAATGTTACTTTCATAGCTCCAGTTTTCTTGAACAGATCTCTGGTTCTTCCCATTCTGTTGTTTTTCTCTATTTCTTTGCATTGCTCGTTTAAGAAGGCCCTCTTGTCTCTCCTTGCTATTTTTTGGAAATCTGCATTCAATTTCCTGTATCTTTCACTATCTCCCTTGCATTTTGCTTGCCTTCTCCAAGTCCACCTTTCCCTTTGAAGCAAAATGTCATTGAAATGGGGGAGAAATGCCCTGCATGAAGTCTTGGGTTTGCAATTTGGGGAGAGGGAAGACTGTCTGCGGCGCTGGGGAGCGGGTAGGCTGGCGAGGCCCCCTAGATCTAGAGGCCCTAGGCTTCAGCCTACTTAGCCTATACATAAATCCGGCCCTGCCTATGTCACAGTGACCACAGGCCCATCGATCACATGCAAGGCATTCTGCGTGTTGGGAAGGAGCCTCCTGTTCTGGGCCAGGGGGAAAAGTGACTCCGCCAGATGGTTGAAAGGGGAGGAATGCCCATCCTCATCTGCTGCAGCAGAAGACTGGGTGGTGGGGTCGAAGCTGATCCCGTGGAGCACGTGAGGAGTCAAGGCTTCCCGCATGAAGGCCTCGCTTCCCCTAGAAGTCTCTGCCTCCTGGTCTGTGTTCGCTTTCTTCTTCAGGTACAGCGCCAGCATGTTCTGGATGGTGCACCTGCTTTTGGGGGAGAGCTTGTAGAACTGGTCCACACTAGAAGAATAGCCATGAGACGGGTGAGACTCCTGCAAGGCGTCCCCAAAGTCAGGGGAACATAAGCGCATTTGAAGAGCCTTGCTGGGTCAGGCCAAGGCCCATTCAGTCCGACATCCTGTTGGCATAGTGGTTCCTTCCAGATGCCCGTTTTTGTCGATTCATGATTGTTTCTATTCATGACAGTAGGAGGGCAGTTATATGCAAGACTGTATTCAGTACTGTTCGTGCCTGCAAAGCTTTTGGGACAGACATACTCCAACACTTCCAACTAGTGCCCCCTAACTTCCAGCTGAAACCAGGTACCTTTTTCATACCACAAATGTTCTTCAGTGGTGAATCATGGCATCTCAAATTCCAGGGGAGCCCTGTACGATGCCAAAATTCAGTGCCCCCACGCCTCTCAACGTCTATTCAACATCATAGTTGCAGTGTCCCCTGTAGGGCCCGCAAGGCTTTGTTGGGATATGAGTACTATGCAGCTGCGAACAAGCAGTTCGATGTTTACATCACATGATGGGTCTAACCGTGGGACAGGATGTTCCAGGCGATTCTCAGGGATTTGTTCTCTGTGTAATATGAGACCTTCCTGTTGCTTGTGTCGAGGAAGTCTGAGTCAGTTGCTCGGAGGTATCTGAGTGAGCAGACATGCTTATTGTACAGTGTACAGTCAGAAATAAAGTAGAGATGAAATAGACTTTCTGACTGATTTCTTTCTCCTGCTGCTATGCAAGGGGGAAGGGGGTGTGCACCTTTCATCAGGGAGGTGTCGCCTATCAAGATCTCCCTGGTCTGCCAGGATGCCAGCCAGGGTAGGTCACCGGCAAACAGGCCCCGACAAGCCTGGAAAGAGGAGCCAGCCTTCCCGAGGGGGCCAGTTTCCAACAGGCTTCACGCCAGGGTGACCAAACCAGTTGCACTCCCCTAAATCCATCTAAATGTTATGGGGGGGGGGATTTGTCCCACTTAAGTTGCACTTTATAGCTCAAGAGGGCCCCCCTGGCTGATAATAATATAGTAGCACAGGGGACGCATCACAGAACAACTTGCAAAGCAAAATGACATGTAGTTAGTCCACCACAATTGCAATATTATTGCATCCTTCAGGAATGGTGTGTCCAGCTCCATCTGAGTCATCATCCAGGCATGCTGTGGAGCTGCATGGATGAGAGATGGGCATCTTCGGCCAGTCAGGGGTGAAGAGCTGGCAAGATCCCCTGTACTGAGCAGAAAAGCAAACTCTTTGGCCTCCGAGATCTCTCCCAAGTCTCAGCAGCCCTCACTGTGAGCCATACTAGAGGAATTTTGTCCTGCTTTTGCTGAGCTACAACACAGGAGCGCACCCCCAGGGGGCCATGATGTGGTAACCCTGGCGAAGCATTGCAGAGCAACTGAGAAAGCAGAATGATGTTTGCGTGGACAGTCCATTAGAAAGCTGCACTGTTCTTGCATCGATAGCACATTGCAGAATATGGCCCCCCTCCAGGCAAAAACATCCGTCTGGAGGCACAGTAGCTTTCATTTCGGAGGTTGTCATTTTACAGCTTCCTATTTATTTATTTATTTGTTTATTCAAAATTATTTATTTATTTCATAAAGTTTATACACTACCAGATGGTAAGAAACATCAAAGCCGTTTACAGAAAGTTAAAACCATAAAATCAGGAAAAACCTACAGTACATTAAACGCAGAAGAAGTGAATACCAGAATAGATCAGAACTCATGTGGCATCTGAATATAGACTGTATTTTTAATCAAGGCTTATATTTTGATCGGGTTCCTAAAATTCTAAAAATGAGCTTAAATTCACAAATGTTTCATGCCAGGCAGAAGACCAGCTGTCTAAGTACTTTGGCAAGATGTTATCCTCCTGGACAAGGGCCCCCCCTGATTTATAGCAGAAAACAATTCTCAAAGTCGTAAAAAGGGAATTACAGGTTAAGAGCAAGGTTACACAGACCCAACATAATTAAGAGTTGGTAAATAGTAAAATAAAACCATTAAACTTGAGCCACAGGGTAAAAGGCCAAGAGCAAATGGTTTTGAAAACAACTGGCTGGAGAAGGGGGGGAGTGTAAACAGGGGAAGAGACTTTTTTCTTCACTTTTTATTTTGAGGCTGTAAACTGTTCCTTCCTTTTACTTTGAGGAGATTTATCCTTCTAAAAAGCTATATATGTTATGTATGAAATATGCTGGCTTAAATGTAATTATGCAAAGGATCTAGAAAGAAAGAAATGCTAAATTCTTATTTCATAGAGTCATATTGCTGTGAGACCAGAGGGGCAAAACGAGCCCAGCTCCCCTGCCAGACAGGAGACGCCAATCGAGCACTCCTGACAAATGGTTGTCAGGCCTTTGTTTAAAGACCTCCAAAAAGGAGATCTTTCATTGATGATGCATGAGAATATGAACCCAAGGTCTCTGACATCTGTTCAAGATAAAAATTTAAAATTATTAACCATCTGTTTTGGAGGGCAAGAGGTGAGCTGGTAATTAAGGATCCTTGTTGAGACAAATGTAAGATATATGACTACTTATTTGTCATTTATAGATAGAAGAATATATAGCTATTTGTATCCCATAAAAGGCAATAGGAAATGGGTGTATCTTTTACATTGGTCATAGCAATCAGCCAATAGGAAATTCAACCAGGCTGACTGGACAGAGGCAGCCACAGGAGGAGCAAAGGGGGCTGGATTAAGGAAATATAAGTGCTGGCCATAATGGCAGGAGGCCAGGCCAGAGCTTGGTAACCATATACCACTGTGCCTCTCATTTATTTGTCTGACAAATAAATTATTATTTTAATTTCTCTATTGCTGCGTTGAATATTTCATTCCAGCTAAGCGTTAACCACAAGCAGGGTGCTACATTTTATGGTGCCTGTGACTCGGATAAGTGGTCTGCTGGAACGCAGCCCCATCGCCTTACTGGGCGGGGTACAAGAGAGAAGACAACTGATTGCCTACCCAGCGCGCACTGGATAAATTTTTCCAGGGGAACGCAGCAGTCTCGTCTGTCTGATACCCTGCCCACTGACGGCGACGGACCGGGGGGGACCAGAGAAATAAACAGGCAACCAGCTAAGGGTAAGTGCACTAAGGGGTTTTGGCCCTCCAATTAATTGGGAGGAAGAGAAGTCCTGATCAAACTTCTGCGTCTCAGTAAAGGGGAACTGAGTACGCTAGGTGGCTGGGTACATCAGATGGTGATCTGGTGTAGGGAAAAGGGAAGATTGGGAGGTAGAGTGTGGGTGAAGTATCTAGCGCATTGCATGTGTGAGAAAGTACAATGTGTAGCTGACCTAAGTGTGGAGTGAGTACTACTTCGTTTCCCAGTAAGGCGTGTGTGTGAGTGACTGAGGGGATACTTCACAGGGCCATACAATGGGAATTGGGGGTTCAAAGGGGGAAAATACACCTCTTGAATGTATGTTAAATAATTTTAAGAAAGCCTTCTCAGGGGCATATGGAGTCAAAATGACGCCAGAGCGCTTGAGAACGTTATGTGAATTAGAGTAGCCAAAAGAAAATACTGGATGGCCATCTCAGGGAACCTTTGATATAAATTTAGTAAGCAAACTTTGGTCTAACATCACCAAAGAAACTGGAGGGTGCCCAGAACAATTTTCATATATAGATTCTTGGCTGAGCACATTAAATAAAAATCCTCCATGGATAAGGGAATGCAAAGTCCAACGATGCAAATTATTGGCTGTAAAAGCCGAAGCTAGGAAAGGAATCTTGCCAAATAAACTCAAACCCATTTTTGAGGGACCAGAGGAAGAGGTGCTTCCACCTCCACCCTATGCTCCACATCGAAGGGAGCCTAATTCAAACCCTCCACCAGTTGTAACCCCAAGGCAAGAAAGTGGAACGAATAATGGGGGTAGAGTCACAGAACCTGATTCCTTGATAGATTATGATAAATATCTTCAGGAGGCATTGGAGTCCTATAATGAAGCCCAAGCAGAAGTGGTTATTCCACCTGTGAGTCCCAGTAGAACTCCATCTACAGTCTCCTTTAGTGGAACAACTAATTGC
The DNA here is from genome assembly GCF_964188315.1 of Podarcis muralis. Lineage (NCBI taxonomy): Eukaryota > Metazoa > Chordata > Lepidosauria > Squamata > Lacertidae > Podarcis > Podarcis muralis. The sequence continues at coordinate 4,969,663 of NC_135674.1, forward strand.
CCACCCCAAACCCCTGTACATCCAAGTCCTAGAGAATTATTACAGAAGTTACAGGGAGACCTTGATCGGTCAGCAAGCAATACAGCCAGGCGTATTAAGCTGCTAAAAGAATGCCTTGGGACAGATACCATCCCCTATGATTTGAGGCCCCTAGAGCAAAGTGAAGAAAAAGGTCACGTAGTAGCCCCTCTCAGAAGAGTATTTGATGCACTTGAGGAGCCTGTGCTGGTTAATGGGCAACCTGGACCACGGCCACCTCGAACTTCGACCCTGAAATATATTCCATTCACGACTACAGATCTGATGAATTGGAAAACACACCCCATCTTTTGCAGAAAAACCTCAGGCTATGATGGACTTGGTGACCTCAATAGTAAATACTCATAGTCCTACTTGGACAGATTGTCGCCAGCTCCTAAATACTCTTTTCACCACTGAGGAAAGGAGAGACATAATTGAAAAGGCACAGATATATTTGCGTGAGCAGGCCAGAGTGGGAAATATTTATAATATTGACCATCATCTCCAGGACAACTTTCCCTTGGAAGATCCTAATTGGGATCCAAACAATGCAATTCACCTGGCCAGGCTTACCACCTACCGCCAGACGCTTGTGCAAGGTATCTGCAGGGCATGCCAGAAGCCCACTAATATGTCTAAAGTCTCAGGAGGGTAGATGTGTTACCCATAACACTGTTTCGTGTTCGGTGCGCACCCACAAAAAGACTTAAGTTGTCACCTTTTGAGCTCCTGTATGGGAGGCCGCCCTCCTTTGTTCAGGATATTCCAGCTGACCTCAAACAAATAGGAGACCATGTGACACAGGGACAAGTGCAATCTCTCTCCCGTGTTTTTGTCTCTCTCCCGTGTTTGTTTGTTTGTTTTTTATCTTAACAGGTGGGCCCTCAAGCACACGCCGTGCAGCATTGCCGAGCCGATTCATCAGCTCCAGGCTGGCATAGCATATGGGTGAAAGAGTGGAAACGTGATCCACTTGCACCTAAGTGGCGTGGACCTTACACCGTCTTGCTCTCTACTCCAACAGCGGTGAAGGTAGCTGAGGTGACCCCCTGGATTCATCACTCCCGTTTGAAGAAGTCCGAAGGCAGTTGGACGTGCAAAGGTGACCCCTCTAATCCTTTAAAACTAACTCTCTCCAAAAACCCCTGTATCTAGCCCTACGGGGAACGGGCTAGGTCACGGGCAACATTAGACGACCGGCCTGCTGCAGCCACAACCTGGAAGCTGGCTGACCTGCGCACGCCTGAAGCTTGAGGAGCGTCTAAACCAGCGATTGTGAACGGGAAGATTCTCTTATACAATTGATTGACTGCCCCCTTGTGGAACAATTATCAGAGATATTACACATTGGGGATCCTTGGGATATATGTTTTGGTCTTGGTGGTTCCCCATTTCTGTCACTGGGGGAATTATATTGGGGCTAATAGTTTTATGCTATCACAATAAGGTAATCTTTTGTGGAAGGAATGCATATGCTAGACATCAACATGATTTTATTATTAATCCTGATCCCTTGGGAAGGGGAAGGGTCCTTGAATCTGACCAAATTTTCTAAATATGGATTCCGCTATGACCACAATATGTGGGTAGGCTTAGCTGAGATGGTAGCCAATGTTGCAAATAGGACCAATTGCCTTGTTTGCTCTCTTGGGCCAGATGATTCAGAGGGAGGTATGCCCTTATTACCGATACCATTAAATGCCATTGGTATGGTAAGCGAAATGCCACACCAAACAGAAGTACAGAATTTCCCCGGATGGAACTCAACTAAACCATTACGAGTTATACCTGTACAAGGGGAATTCTGTGTACATAAATCATCAGATGCAGCTGATTCTACCATGATAGGCTCTTTTCATTGCCACTATACTTGGGATTATATTAAGAATAGTCAAACCTGGGCAAACGGTACTACCTACCGAACTCGGAAAACCTTGCCCTGTGCACCTCCTTTTATTCATGCATGGAAAATGGTGTGGAACATAACTGTGACAGAAGAAGGCAATCTAACATACTGCACTGTGAACTCTATACCCCTTTTGATATTTCGCCTTATGCACTCCACATACCAAAACCCTCAGACCCGATGGTTGTGGTGGATATGTGGAGAATGGGCATACAAGAAATTCCCTTCCAAATGGAGTGGGACTTGTTTCCTGGGATGGGTATTACCACCAATGTGGATTATGCCCACTAGTTCAGCTAAGCGAACACGAAGAAACGCTGATATTTCTCATATAGCAGGAGGAAGTACCCAAAGTTGGAGCGGTACTGATGATTGGCCACCAGAGCGCATTATAGCCTATTATGATCCTGCCTCCTGGAATCCTGGTGAGCTTATACAAGGGGCACGGGATCCTATTTATAATCTAAACAGAATAATTCGATTGCAAGCAGTAGTGGAACTTGTAACCAATGCAACGGCCCAGAGTTTGAGACTTATTGCACAACAGTTGGATGAAAGTAGAGCCGCCATTTTGCAGCTGAAAATGGGAATGGATTATGTACTTGCCAAGCAGGGAGGCCTATGTGGAGTCTTGAACTTGACAGGGAATGCCTGTTGCTTTAACATTTCTGATAATGGTGAGGCAATCCGTGTGTTGGCCACAAAGATGGAGAATATAGCACATGTCCCAGTACAAACATGGGAAGGATGGGATATGGGATGGCTCACCAATTGGTTACCTAATGTTGCGGGACTCAAAGGGATATTATTGTCTTGCTTGTTTTTCTTGACGGTAGTAATAATGGTTTTATGTATGGTGCCATGTATCATCTCATGTTTTAGAAGTACAATTAGCAAGACGATTTCGAATGAAACTCTACCTCATATCATGGCCCTATACAGAGCTTTACCTCAGGAATATGATGAAGATCAAGCTATCAATGACACTTGGTAGCAAGGTCCTTGAGCTTGAAAGGGGGGAATGTGGCATCTGAATATAGACTGTATTTTTAATCAAGGCTTATATTTTGATCAGGTTCCTAAAATTCTAAAAATGAGCTTAAATTCACAAATGTTTCATGCCAGGCAGAAGACCAGCTGTCTAAGTACTTTGGCAAGATGTTATCCTCCTGGACAAGGGCCCCCCCTGATTTATAGCAGAAAACAATTCTCAAAGTCGTAAAAAGGGAATTACAGGTTAAGAGCAAGGTTACACAGACCCAACATAATTAAGAGTTGGTAAATAGTAAAATAAAACCATTAAACTTGAGCCACAGGGTAAAAGGCCAAGAGCAAATGGTTTTGAAAACAACTGGCTGGAGAAGGGGGGGAGTGTAAACAGGGGAAGAGACTTTTTTCTTCACTTTTTATTTTGAGGCTGTAAACTGTTCCTTCCTTTTACTTTGAGGAGATTTATCCTTCTAAAAAGCTATATATGTTATGTATGAAATATGCTGGCTTAAATGTAATTATGCAAAGGATCTAGAAAGAAAGAAATGCTAAATTCTTATTTCATAGAGTCATATTGCTGTGAGACCAGAGGGGCAAAACGAGCCCAGCTCCCCTGCCAGACAGGAGACGCCAATCGAGCACTCCTGACAAATGGTTGTCAGGCCTTTGTTTAAAGACCTCCAAAAAGGAGATCTTTCATTGATGATGCATGAGAATATGAACCCAAGGTCTCTGACATCTGTTCAAGATAAAAATTTAAAATTATTAACCATCTGTTTTGGAGGGCAAGAGGTGAGCTGGTAATTAAGGATCCTTGTTGAGACAAATGTAAGATATATGACTACTTATTTGTCATTTATAGATAGAAGAATATATAGCTATTTGTATCCCATAAAAGGCAATAGGAAATGGGTGTATCTTTTACATTGGTCATAGCAATCAGCCAATAGGAAATTCAACCAGGCTGACTGGACAGAGGCAGCCACAGGAGGAGCAAAGGGGGCTGGATTAAGGAAATATAAGTGCTGGCCATAATGGCAGGAGGCCAGGCCAGAGCTTGGTAACCATATACCACTGTGCCTCTCATTTATTTGTCTGACAAATAAATTATTATTTTAATTTCTCTATTGCTGCGTTGAATATTTCATTCCAGCTAAGCGTTAACCACAAGCAGGGTGCTACACTCACTCCCAAGGTAAGGGGAAGAGACATGGCTAAGATGGCAGGACAGCTTACTCTATGATGTTAACCCCTTCATGCACTAATTAGACTGAAGCATGTTGGTTATATGAGACTGGCTATCCCACACAACATGCTCTCACGCAACCCATGCCCTCCAACTGAAAACCCATTTCCTGGACAATATCAACATTGTGTTTTGTGCCTGTGAACTGCACAGTGAATATTTTTATTAGAAAAGAAAACAGCCCGGTGTTTCAGCTTCTCAAAGTTGTTTTATTCAGTGCGCTGCTACAGCTTGTCACACCCAAATCCTCCAAAGGAATCTGCCAAAGTGCTTTTCCAGGCAAAAGGGGGCAGAGGGAGAGAAACCAAGAACCTCAAATTCACTAGACCAGGGATGGGGAATTGTGTGGCCCTCTAGATGTTGTTGAGGGATGCGGGTGGCGCTGTGGGTAAAATCTCAGTGCCTAGGACTTGCTGATCATATGGTTGGCGGTTCGAATCCACGCAGCGGGGTGAGCTCCCGTCTTTCGGTCCCAGCTCCTGCCCACCTAGCAGTTCGAAAGCACCCCTAAGTGCAAGTAGATAAATACGTACCGCTTTATAGCGGGAAGGTAAACGGCGTTTCCGTGTGTTGTGCTGGTGCTGGCTCGCCAGAGCAGCTTCATCACGCTGGCCACGTGACCCGGAAGTGTCTGTGGACAGCGCTGGCTCCCGGCCTCTTAAGTGAGATGAGCGCACAACCCTAGAGTCGGACACGACTGGCCCGTACGGGCAGGTGTACCTTTACCTTTACCTAGATGTTGTTGGATTCCATGACCCCTAAACGTCGGCCATGCTGGCTGAGGCAGAAGGCCATTGGATCTGGCAATATCTGGGAGCCCACAAGATTCCCAGCCTCCGCCCTACACAAACAACCAGGCACTCAGCTGTGAGGCACGCCTCTTACCGGAGGGAGGGTCACTCCAGAGGCAGCTGTGGCATGAGGGTGCTGGATCATGCGTTTGTGGGCACATCTGAGGATTAAAGAGGACCCCCTAGGAAGCGTGCTTGGAGATCTTCCTTACCACGTGGCTCTCTGGCAAAAACACAACAGTACTAACGGCCATATGGAACCACACCTCAATGCTGGATCAGACTTCCCAGATCCTGTAGCCTACATCAGGAGGAAGACTGGGGCAGAGGGACCTAGATAGGAGTCTGAGCTGCTCTTAGGGCTGCATGTCTGAAGCATGGGCAGAAATCTTTGGGTGTGAGGTTGCATGGGGCTGTCTCTTTGTGTTTTGGTGATGCCAAGCCGCCAGCCAGCCACAGGCAGGCAACAAACTGGCTTCAGGGGCAAGCTCCTTTGCAAAGCCAGTCTGACTTCACCGAATGCAATGGCAGAGTGACCATTCGGCCCGTGTTCTGCTTCGCTGTGAAATGGCGTGTGTTCCTCAACCCAGAGAACCTCTCGTTCAACGTCAAGCTGGTCTAAGGAAGAAAAGCATAAGAGTTAGTCTTGAATCCCCCCACACATGTGCTGGGAGATGCCTGCACACCGCACATGTAAAGCACATCTCCTCCCTCCCACACCCAAAAAGTCCTGGGAACAATGGTTTGTTAAGGGTGCTGTGAATCGTAGCACTGTGAAAGGAAAACTAAGGTTCTTAGGATGCTTTGGAGGGGGTGGAATGTTGAATACACAGCGGCCGCATGGACGGACCGACACACACACACACACACACACACACACACACACACACACACACACAATCTTGCAAAGGAGTGTTGCCATTTAAACTGCTGGTGTGACGTAGGAACCCGAACAAAGAAAAGGAACAAACTACCCAGAGTCTGCTTCCGATTGCCCTTGTTCTCCACCTCCCTCTATCCTAATCAGCCGCAAACAAGAGTTCAGATTTGAAAGCCTTGTTATCACCTCATTCCCTTCAATTAGCCAGCTGCTCTGGCAGATGACATCAGTTCCTTCCCGCTCCCAATATTCCTGCTCCTAACCTGGTTAGCCATAGCCCGGAAGCTGAATCTCAGGGGAACGCCTTTGGGCTGGGAAGGGCTCATCTTTTCTGGGCCTCCTCTCTCCCTCAGGAAGGGGTGCTTGGCTCCTGGCCAGTGAAATGCGCTCAAAATGTAAAGATGCCTTCTTTCCACGGAGCCAAGGGAGAATGGTGGAATTTGTTATACCCCCAAACCTTCCCACTTCAGAGATGCAGGAGTTGCGTCACCTCCAACTTCCTCAGGGATGAAGCAGCTACGAAAAACGAAACATCCCACCTGGGCACGGTTTCTGAGAGAGCAACAGCAGAAGACCCAGACTCTGGCAAGATGAGCATTTGCCCAGTGGATTCTGGCCGGTCCATGAGGGCACACAGGGGATGGCTGCGGTGCCCGCCAGCCCCTTCCCACTCCATCTCAGATACAGAACACATTGGCTCTGCCACTCCTTGGCTCTGGCGCCACCTACTGTTAGCCTCCTTGCCTTCCACCCTCCCAGTCCCAATGAGCACCATCCACCTCTGGTCCAGAGGCACAGAGCAGTAGTTAGGTGATCTTGCACCCCAGCAGAACCGTCCAAATTGCGCCCCCTAGCCACGGACAAGTTAGCTCTTCTTTCCTCCGCTCGCCCAACCCCCCCTCCACCCATTCAATTCACCCTGGAAGTACAAGTATCGAAAAGTAAAATGTTAGAGGTTTCCCCCCACCCCATAACAATATAATTGGATTCAGCTAGCTGGTCAGTCTACTTTTGGTTTCACTCCTGGCTCCTTGTTAAATTAATACTGCATCAGAACCCTCCCAAGCAGATATCCAAAGTTCTTTGGCATTAATGAGATGTCTCTTCTAGTCCAGGGGAGTCTTTTGATCTTCTTCCAGGAAACCAAGAGTGCATTTTTTTTTAGTCTCCATTGCTTTCCTGGTGACCTTCAGCTTAAAGACAAACTGCTCTGGAGTGAGAAAAACCCATCACACTCAAAAAGCCCAGCTGGAGGGACCTGGAAGTGTGCGGGGAAGAGCAATTTTGTAGTGGGTTTGTTGCACAGGAGCACCAAGTTCACTAACTGGCTGATTCAGATTGAATCCCATTCAAAAAGAGTGCAATGGTGTGTGTTTCAGCCAGCCATCCGGCTGCTGCAACTATTCCCTGGGTGCCACCACACTGTTCTGTCTGTGTGTTTGGAAGGGAATGGGAGCTATGCTCCCCCCGGAGACACTCCACTCCTTCTCCCTTAGCTGTGTTGCTCAACAGTTGAGGCAACCTTCACAGTTCTGGGATGCCGATGCCAAAGACCTGGAAGTGTGCTGTCAATATAGTTACAGTGCAGGGGATCCTCCCGAGGAGACGACCACTTGTTTGTTTTGCGTTCATGTCTTGCTTGCCCAAACTTAACACAGTGGTTAGACTCTACTAAGAAAATGGTCAGAGTGCTTTAATCCATTCTCATTGGAAAAGCTGAAGTTCTGGGCTGGACCTGAATCCCTTCCACAAAATACTGACAGTCTGGAAACACCCTGGGTGCAAACGTGTTTTATTGGGGAAAGGATCTTTGCCTCTTCCTCCTTCCTAACCTGCAGTAGTGCCCTGGCAAATCACAAAGTGCAGGCTCCCTTCATGGTACTCACAGCCACACCGCTTCTAAGATTATACAAATTTGAGATCAAAGACCACTTTCAGAGTTGGTTGCATTATCGACAACTACATGAAACATCTAAAGAAGACAGTAAGAAAGGATTTAGTTATACTAGATCTAGGTTTCAAATGGAAGTGATTGAAGGGAAAGTGAAACTACTGAAATACAGCATATTATTAGACTGGGAGACGAAAGATGAAGAGGTAAAATCAATTATGATTAAATGGGCACAAGATGTAGGTCACAACATTATGATGGAAGATTGGGTTAAATTATGGAAAACTGACTTAAAATTTACAGATTGTTCCCTATTGAAGGAGAATTACATGAAGATAATGTACAGATGGTACACAACACCAGTGCAGTTAGGGAAAATGTACAAAACTAGTTCAAATATATGTTGGAAGTGTAAGGAAAAGGAGGGGACATTTTATCATATGTGGTGAGATTGTAAGGTAATTAAGAAATTTTGGGAAATGATATACAATGAATTGAAGAAAATGATCCATTTAACATTTGTTAAAAAACCCGAGGCATTTTTGTTGGGGATTGTAGGGAAAGACTTGCCAAAAAAGTTGAAAAACATCTTCATGTATGCGACAACGGCTGCGAGAGTTCTGGTAGCACAAGGATGGAAGACTGAAGAAACCCCAACTAAAGAATCATGGCCAGAAAAATGGATGGACCATGCAGAACTGGCAAAACTGACATATAAGCTACGAGACAAGGAGAACTGTGACTTTCAGGATGAATGGGAACCTTTTACAAAGTATCTGAAGACGCAACAAAGAGAACTGGACTCCTTGGCAGGTTTTGAATAAACATTCACAAACTTTTTATTGATAATAATCAGCTAAATAGTTTGAGGATCTATACAACTTTGTAACATGCAGAAGACAGCATTCTTAGAGAAACCAAAGACTGGAACTGAGGGAAGTCGGGTGTGGGTGGGTTCTGTGTGGGAGGGGGGAGGGAGTACAAATGGGGGGGGGGAACAAGGATGATACGTTTTTGGATAATATGTCTTGTTATAATTTTGAATAAAAAATAAAATTAAAAAAAAGAAATTTAATATACCAATAACAAATAAACACAATAAGGCTATAATGATACAATCTGAATAATTAGGGGTGCATTGCAGCAGTCATTGTAAACCTCCATGAGTTGCCTTTCAGCCAGAAGCTCTGCAGCACAGGTGGTTCTGATGATTCCCCTGTAAGGAAGGCTTACAATGTAGGAGGCTTTGGGGCTTTGCGAGAGGGGGGAAAGTGAGGACATCATAGAAGTATGCGTGATGTGGGAAAGGTGCAGAGCGATGTTTTCTCCCTCATAATATCAGAACCTGGAACTGGGGCTGAACCCGGGATCTGCACGCCAAGGCTGAAGTGCCAGCTGGCCACGTTGGGCGCCTGCCTGGAGAGTGGAAGCCGGGGGTTCGAGGGACATCGTGCTGCTCCTGGCAACCCCCACCCAACCCGGCGTCCTCCTCCGCCTGAATCCCGCTTCCCCTGGAAAGCATTTCCCATCCTGGAGCGGCTGGGGTGGGAGCGCTCCCCACCCCCCTTTCCAGACCCCAGTCTCCTCGTTCTTCTTCTTCATGCCTCGGGTGTTTTCCTGAGTGTATGTTCAGAACAACCCTCTGTGAGGGAGGCTAAGTTGGCCCAAGGACTGGCCCAAGAACTGGCCCAAGGTAGCTCAGCCAAGTTGCCAAGGCCAGCGTTTAGGACCACACACCCTTTCCCCTCAGATGAGAAAGCCGGGATGAGTCATGCTAGCAGCCTGTGGCCTTGATGGGCTATGAGAGAGCCCAGAAGAAGAAGAAGAAGAAGAGTTTGGATTTGATATCCCGCCTTTCACTCCCCTTAAGGAGTCTCAAAGCGGCTAACATTCTCCTTTCCCTTCCTCCCCCCCCCCCAACAAACACTCTGTGAGGTGAGTGGGGCTGAGAGACTTCACAGAAGTGTGACTGGCCCAAGGTCACCCAGCAGCTGCATGTGGAGGAGTGGAGACGCGAACCTCCTGGGAGGAGCAGCACTTTTCTCACAGGACAGGGACAGAAGCGCACGACTTGAGCTTGCAGGGCAGCAGCTGAAGGAGGAGCAAAAGGGTTTTCTTGTGTGTGTGTTTGTGGCTGATTAGCTGCTCTCGCTGTGCAAAGGTCAGAGGGGGCAGGGTTTCTGTTGAGTCAGGTGATTAGCTGTGGGAGGAGCTTATCAGAGCTTGCAGGGCAGCAGCTGAAGGAGGAGCAAAAGGGTTTTCTTGTGTGTGTGTTTCTTTGTGGCTGATTAGCTGCTCTCGCTGTGCAAAGGTCAGAGGGGGCAGGGTTTCTGTTGAGTCAGGTGATTAGCTGTGGGAGGAGCTTATCAGAGCTTGCAGGGCAGCAGCTGAAGGAGGAGCAAAAGGGTTTTCTTGTGTGTGTGTTTGTGGCTGATTAGCTGCTCTCACTGTGCAAAGGCAGCGCGCGCAGTTTGATCCATCTTTTAGATTTAGGGGAGCTAGTCTCAAACGTTTGTTGGGGGAGACCTAGGTTTTTTTTTGGGGGGGGGTATTTGTCCTGTCTTCACGCTTTTTAAGATGGAGGACCACTGTAGCCACCCCCAACGACATGTTTTCAAGATGGAGGGTGAGGGAACAGCTGCAGCCACCTGCGGTTCCTGTGCAATGTTTGCCATCTTGCCAAAGGTTGCAGGCAGCTTTACCTGCAGCAATTGTATGTTGATTGCCCTCTTAGAAGACAAAGTCCAGCAACTGGAGGAACGTGTAGCTACGCTCCAAAGAATTAGAGAGCTGGAGCTCTTCTTGGAAGCAACAGAGAAGACCGTCTCCACCAAGGAGGAGACAGGGGACACCCCTGAGAAGGAGGCTAGTTCACCAACACAGGCGCCAGATATATGGAGAAACGTGACTCAAAGAAGTAGGAGGCCCAGGGTTCGCTCTGATTGTTTAGAAATACACAATCGCTTTGAAGTCCTCTCCCCTAGCATGGAAGACGAAGAACAGACTGCATTTGAGGATCTCTCCCTCATTACAGTTGATCAGGTATATGAAGACGAGCAGCAAAGTCAGTCCTCAGGGAATGTGCAGGCGACCTTGGAACGGACAGCTCACGGAAGAACCCCAACCAAACCTAAGAGGAGGCGTGTAGTGGTGATAGGGGATTCCCTACTGAGGGGAACAGAAGCAGTGATCTGTGGGCCTGACAAGATGTCTCGGGAGGTGTGCTGTCTCCCCGGGGCTAAGATCCAAGATGTAACTGAATGACTGCAAGGAATCATAAAACCCACTGACAAATACCCCTTCCTCTTGGTTCATGTGGGAACCAATGACACTGCAAGCAATAGCCTCCAGAAGATCAAAAGAGACTACGAGGCTCTGGGCAGGAAATGGAAGCAATTAAATGCATAAATTGTCATCTCATCTGTCCTCCCAGTTGAACGATGTGGCCCAGGGAGAGAGGGAAAAATAGTGGAAGTGAACAGCTGGCTTCGCAAATGGTGTAAACAGGAACGGTTTGGATTCTTAGATCACGGACTGCAGTTTCTTGAAGATGGACTTCTGGCAAGCGATGGGCTGCACCTCACAACGGTTGGGAGGAATGTTTTTGCCAAAAATCTCAGAAACCTCATCAGGAGGGCTTTAAACTGACTAATGTGGGGGAGGGAGACAGTACTCCTGAAGGTCTATCAATTGATGAAGATGATCATCCAAATGTCATAGACCAAATGGAGCAAACAGCATGCAGACCTAGTGGTGGGAGGAAAAAATCCTTAAATAAGAGACACAGGGGAATGATTAATGGACTTCAATGTCTGTACACTAATGCACAAAGCATGGGAAATAAACAGGATGAGCTTGAGCTCTTGGTACAGCAAACTAAATATGACATAATAGGCATCACTGAAACCTGGTGGGATAAGTCCCACGATTGGAATGTAATAATGGAGGGATGCAATCTATTTCAGAGAAACAGACCAGACAAGAAAGGAGGAGGAGTGGCGTTATATGTCAGGGATGTGTATACCTGTGAAGAGATCCAAGATTTAGAACCTCAAAGCCAAAGTGAGAGCATTTGGGTCAAAATTAAGGGAGAGAAGAATAACAGAGACCTCATTGTGGGAGTTTACTATAGATCCCCAAGCCAAACGGAGGACATAGATGATGCCTTCCTGGAACAGATGGCCAAGCATGCAAAAGGAAGGGAGATAGTAGTAATGGGGGACTTCAATTACCCGGATATTTGTTGGATGTCAAACTCAGCTGTCAGGGGTTCAGGGAGAGAGGCACAGATGAGGGAGGAGACTGAGAGCGAGGGGGAAGACTCCCGGAACGAGGAGGAGGAGGATGACAATGACTTGAGGGTTTCCATGAGTCTTTCAAGTGAATCGGAGGATTCCCAAAAGGGGGCGCCCGTGGTCAGGCCAAGGGGAGTCACAGAGGGGACTCGTCAGGAGCAGGGGAGCAGCAGGGGAACCCCGAGTGGGAGTTGGAGATCGGGGCCGGCTTCCCCGCCGGAACGGAGTGAAGAGGGGGGAGTTCCCAGTGTGACAGACGAAGCAGAGCAGGAAGCAGAGAGGGGAAGGAGATCGGGGCAAGACGTCCTGCCGGAAGGGGCGGAGAGTAGTACAGAGAGTAGTGTAACTGTCAAGAGGAAGGTCAGAGGTAGCGAACGCGCGCCAAGTTCAAATGTGGAGGCGCGCGGAAATGTGGAGAGCCTGGAGGAGGAGCCTGGTCCCAAAGCACGGAGGAGGGGGGAGCAGGCGTCTGGGGACTCAGCGTCAGGGGAATCCAGGAGGGGAGGAACCCAGGGGGGCAGAAAGACCCTGCGGAAAAGGAAGGACAGGAAGAGGTGGACCAGCACAAGCCTCTTAAACTGGTGTAGAGGCGGGACTGATTCAGAGGGGACTTCAGCGGTCTAAGCGTAACAGACGTGGGGCTGCGCGCCTCGGCTGTGGAGCAAACAATGTACTTCAATAAAGACTTTTGTAAATAAAGTGGACGTGGCGTTGGTCTCTTGTGAGCTGGGACCTGAGGCGGCCCTGACAGTAAGTCCCCTCTCTAAAGAACGCAAAAAATTTTTTTGCAAAGCTCACGAAGTGTGGCAGCCATGAGTGCGGAGGAACAGTTGACATCACTACGGAACGCAGTCACCGAGCTCTCCACTGCGGTAATAGCCTCTCAGAAGAAGAGTGACGAAGCAGAGAAGCGATGCCAAGATCTGCAAGCCAGGTGGGAGCGTGCATGCAGAGAGGGGTTCCCAGGGTCCAGATCAGAGGGAATTGGACTTGAAAGGCGGGGGGGCAGTTTAGTTGCCCACTTCGATGGGAACCTGAAGCACTACCCCAGTTTCAGAGCAGATGTCCTATATGCACTGCATTTGCTTCGCAATGACTTTAAAGATGAGGAGGAGAAAGTGGGTTTTATTGTGTCTCATTTGCATGGAGACGCTAGAGCGTGGCTGCGCAATTTGTGGCGCGAAGATGGCCCTGCCCGCCGCGATTCTGATGAATTTATCAAAGCTATGGACGCTTGTTTCCAGTCCACCGTGGACGTTGATATTGCGCGCCGAGAGATGCACGGACTCCGACAAGGCAAAGCCACTGTGCGTCAGTACCATTCGCGCTTTTTTGCATTGCTGACTGTATTGGGCTGGGAGAAAGACTCCAAACCAGTGAGAGATTTGTTTTGGGAGGGACTCCACGGCTCCATAAAAGATGAATTGGCCAGGTGTGACAGACCTCAAACCCTAGCAGAAGTAGTACAGAGGGCTCTTGCGATTGGAGTGCGACACGAAGAACGTCCTTGGCACAGTGAGGAAGGTCGCCAGGTGCGTGTGCGCCAGCGAGGGCACCTCCTCTTATCCCCAGGGAGTTCGGCCAGGCGCATCCTTCGCCTCTGATGCGACAGGGGGAGGAACCAATGGAGCTTGGCGGTGCTAGAGCTCAGACAGCAGCCAGAGCCCCAACGTCCGGTGCAGTCAAGGCGAAGCCTCCTAGAGGGAACAGGAAATGTTACATCTGTGACAGTGCACAGCACATGGCTAAAGAGTGTCCCCAGAGGCTCCAGAAGCACACTGCAGCGTTAGCAACGGTCGCAGCAGACGTGCTTCACGAAGAGCAGTTTCAGGGAAACGACAGTGCCTGGCTGGAGACAGCGATGCTGGGGCTCAGCCAGGCGAGTCTGTAGAGCAGTCCCCAGCGCCTTTGCAGCACACAGACCCTTTACCACCCAAGCCAGCGGTGCAGCTCACTGCAACACTCCAGTTGCCGAATGGAACCACCCTGGAAGTCCCCATTACAATCGACTCTGGGAGCAACGCGGACTTTGTGGGGTTGCAGTTCGTCAAGCAGCATCGCATAGCGCTTCTGCCAGCTACGACGCCCCTGAACGTAGTCACGGTCGATGGCAGAAAATTCCTAGGAGGGCAAGTTGTGCAACAGACGCCTCCCATGGTGATGCAGATTGGAAATCATCGAGAAGTCATTAGCTTCAACGTCACCCGCCTATCAGACACGCCTATAGTGTTAGGCATGAGCTGGCTAGAGAGACACAGTCCAGCAGTGGCGTGGTACCAGCGACAGATCACCTTTTCCTCATCGTACTGTGCTCAACATTGCATCCAGTCCAGCCAAGAGGAGGAAGCTGGGCAGCAGCTGCAACTCGGCATGGTGCAGACAGTCCCCCGCAAGTACGAGGGATTTTTGGAGGTTTTCTGCGAGAAGGAAGCTGACCAGCTGCCACCCCACAGGCCTTACGACTGTGCGATTGACCTGTTGCCGGGGGCGAAGCTGCCGACTGCAAAGCTGTATTCCATGTCTGAAGATGAGCTGCAAGAACTCATGGAGTTCATAGAGCACAATTTGAAGCGCGGATTCATTCGGGAATCCAAAGCGGTGGGGGGCAGTCCTGTGTTTTTTGTGAAGAAGAAGGACACGCCCTAGAAGAGACTCATTGTGGACTATCGAGCCATAAACTCGATGACAAAGCCCAAGGCCTTTCCCATGCCCAAGATTGACGACCTCCTAGCGACCGTGCGGAAGGGGGGGATCTTCACCAAGTTGGATCTGCGCGGAGCGTACAATCTCATACGCATGCGTGAGGGCGATGAGTGGAAGACGGCCATGTTCACGCCTCTGGGCACGTATGAATACAGAGTTATGCCTTTTGGTCTCCAAAATGGATCCCACTGCTTCCAAGCCTTTATGCATCACATGCTAGCGGGACTCCTCTACAAGAAGTGTGTGTGCTTCCTCGACGACATCCTGATCTTCTCGGAATCGCTGGAAGCTCACGAGAGAGACGTAAAGGAGGTCCTGCAGAGACTACGGGAACACAGACTCTACGCCAAGTTGGAGAAGTGCCAGTTCGATGTGACGGAGGTGGATTTCCTGGGCTACAAGCTGTCCGACAAGGGGCTGGCCATGGACAGCGTCAAGGTCCGCGCGGTGTTGGACTGGAAGAGCCCGCGCAATCGGAAGGAAGTCCAGATGTTCGTCGGTTTCGCCAACTTTTACCGCAAGTTCATCAGAGGTTTCGCGAAGGAGACGGCAGCAATCACGGACACTCTCAGTTCCAAGAAGAAGAAGTTCACTTGGACGGACCAGGCGGAGCGCTCTTTTCAGAAGCTTAAAAGCCTCTTCGCCTCCGAGGAACAGCTGCTGCACGTGAATCCCGGCAGGCCCATGCGGGTCGAGACTGACGCATCAGACAGAGCGGTAGGGGCCGTCCTTTTGCAGGAAGATCCGCAAGGGAACTGGAGGCCCTGTGCTTTCTACTCCCGGAAGCTCAGCAAGGCGGAACAAAACTACACCATCTGGGACAGGGAGTTGTTGGCCATTCACGCGGCTTTCAAAGCATGGCGGCACTTCCTCATAGGAGCCAAGCACACCGTGCAGGTCCGCACGGACCACAAGAACTTAGAGTATTGGCGCACGGCGAAGCTCCAGAGCCAGAGGCACATGCGCTGGGCGGAATTCTTCGCGGATTTCGACTTCCGAATAGAGTACATCCCGGGGGACTCCAATGTCATAGCCGATGCGCTCTCAAGGAAACCGCAATATCTCGAGGAAGCGGCAACAGTAGCAGCCAAGCACATTTTCGCACCGCAGGCGTGGGCGTGCGCTTCAGTCGACGTCGACCTGGACGCGGTGCGACGCGCGCTGCAGACGGATCAGTTTGCACAATCCAAGATGGAAGAGCTGCGCAGAGGTACAACGAGAGACGACGAGTTCCAGATACGCGACGGGCTGTTAACTCGCAAAGGTGCCCTCTACGTGCCAGGGGACGATCTCCGCGCAAAGGTTCTGCACCAGTTGCACGACGCACCCAGCGCGGGCCATTTCGGCAAGGAGAAGACAGCGGAACTGGTAGCCAGGGACTTTTGGTGGCCCCAAATGCGAGGAGAGGTCGCGGATTACGTCGCCAGATGTGACACCTGTCAGAGGTCCAAGCCAGTGCACCAGAAGCCAGCCGGACTACTGGAACCGCTGGAGACGCCACTGCAACCGTGGGAGCGGGTAGCGCTGGACTTTGTTACTGATCTGCCCAGCTCCCGAGGCAAGACGGCGGTACTGGTGGTTGTGGACCTGTTCACCAAGATGGCGCACTTCATTCCTTGTGCGAAGGTGGCGACAGCGGAACAGACCGCCAAACTCTTCATCGACCACGTGTTCAGAGTGCATGGGCTGCCACGGTCCATCCTGTCCGACAGGGGGCGCCAGTTTGTTTCCAGTTTCTGGCAGAAGCTCCTAGGTATCCTGCACGTCAAGATCAACCTATCGTCGGCGAGACATCCACAGACCAACGGCCAAGCAGAGAGGGTCAACGCTATCATGCAGCAGTACCTGAGATGTTACGCCAATCAGCGACCCGCAGCTTGGGTGGATTACCTGCCGATGGCTGAGTTTGCCTACAACAACACGAAGCACGCGTCGACGGGGGTGACGCCATTCTTCGCTAACAATGGACGACACCCCAGAACCTTCCCGGGGTTCGTAACGAAGGGGGAGGGGGCGCCGCAGGGGGCCGACCATTTCGCAGCAGAACTGCAAGAGGTGCACGAGGAGCTGCGGAGACATTTGGAACTAGCTAAACAAGCCTATAAGGTGCAGGCGGACAAACACAGGAGGGCGGGAGAAGACATCCAGGTGGGGGACTGGGTATGGTTAGCGGCCCAAGCAGTGCCGGCCAAGTCGTTAGCTAAGAAGAAGCTAGGACACAGGCAGCTAGGGCCATACCAAGTTGAGGCCAGGATCAATCCCGTAGCGTTTCGACTGGCCCTCCCCGAAGGTTCCAGAATGCACCCGGTCTTTCATAGGTCAGTGCTCACCCCCTACAAGGCCCCACACAGATTTCAGGAGTCAGGGACGGCACCAGAACCACGCAGAGAGTCACCCAAGAGGGGGAGGTCACCTAGGGCCGAACCAATCAACGAGGTCACAGAGATTCTGGACTCGAGATGGGGGGAAGAGGGAGTAGAATATTTTCTCGCCAGAGAGGGTACCCCAGCCAGCGCCAACAGTTGGTTGCCGGACTACGCTTTGGACGAGCCTCTTCTCAAGGACGAGTTCCATGCCCTTTTCCCACACAGGCCCATGCCAGCCGAGTACTTTGACGACTGGCTTTTTACGCCCACACTTTCAGCCAGCACTTTCCGGGGGGTTTCTTCCGCGGAGGAGGGAACGCCAGAATCGAGCCCTCCCAGGGGATCGTGCTCGGGGGTGGAGACGGAACCCTCTTATTGGTGGGACAAGCAACCAGAGGAGGACTGGCGCAGGAGGTGGAGGGAGGGGCCTTGGCCAACAGCACCGGACGAAGTAACAATGGGAGAGTAGACCGAGAACACTGTGGGAGACGAACCCGAGTTCGAGCACACATACACTGAGCTGGAAGCAGAGGAAATCGAAGTAGACGAACTGTATCCAGCATCTACCCCCGCAGAGACGCGGCTCCCAAAACCTGTGCCCGACGGGCGGGAGGGGGGAAGGGGGGGCTTCGAGGGGGGGATGGATGTCAGGGGTTCAGGGAGAGAGGCACAGATGAGGGAGGAGACTGAGAGCGAGGGGGAAGACTCCCGGAACGAGGAGGAGGAGGATGACAATGACGTGAGGGTTTCCATGAGTCTTTCAAGTGAATCGGAGGATTCCCAAAAGGGGGCGCCCGTGGTCAGGCCAAGGGGAGTCACAGAGGGGACTCGTCAGGAGCAGGGGAGCAGCAGGGGAACCCCGAGTGGGAGTTGGAGATCGGGGCCGGCTTCCCCGCCGGAACGGAGTGAAGAGGGGGGAGTTCCCAGTGTGACAGACGAAGCAGAGCAGGAAGCAGAGAGGGGAAGGAGATCGGGGCAAGACGTCCTGCCGGAAGGGGCGGAGAGTAGTACAGAGAGTAGTGTAACTGTCAAGAGGAAAGTCAGAGGTAGCGAACGCGCGCCAAGTTCAAATGTGGAGGCGCGCGGAAATGCGGAGAGCCCGGAGGAGGAGCCTGGTCCCAAAGCACGGAGGAGGGGGGAGCAGGCGTCTGGGGACTCAGCGTCAGGGGAATCCAGGAGGGGAGGAACCCAGGGGGGCAGAAAGACCCTGCGGAAAAGGAAGGACAGGAAGAGGTGGACCAGCACAAGCCTCTTAAACTGGTGTAGAGGCGGGACTGATTCAGAGGGGACTTCAGCGGTCTAAGCGTAACAGACGTGGGGCTGCGCGCCTCGGCTGTGGAGCAAACAATGTACTTCAATAAAGACTTTTGTAAATAAAGTGGACGTGGCGTTGGTCTCTTGTGAGCTGGGACCTGAGGCGGCCCTGACATCAGCCAAGAGCATAAGGTCAAACAGATTCCTCACTGGCCTTGCAGACAACTTCATTGTCCAGAAAGTGGGAGAAGCAACAAGAGGAACAGCCATTTTAGATCTGGTCCTAACCAATGTTGAGGACCTGGTTAGTGGGGTAGAAGTGGAAGGATCATTAGGCGCGAGTGATCATGCTCTTCTGAAGTTTACTATACAGCGGAAAGGAGCAGCCAAGCATACTAGGACTCAATTTCTTGACTTTAAGAAAGCAGACTTTCTGAAGTTTATGAAGTCGGCTTTCTTAAAGTCAAGAAATTGAGTCCTAGTCTCTCCAGCGACTCGGAGGATTCACAGAAAGGGGCTCCCATGGTCAGAGCAAGGGGGGTGCCTAGGGGGACACCCCAGGAAGAAGGGGCAAGAGGGGACTCAGAGAGCAGCAGTTGGAAATCAGGACCAGCTTCTCCACCAGAGCGCAGTAGGGGGGAGGAGTCCCAGGCATCGGGATCAGGCAGCGCACCGCCAGCGGGAGGACATGAGTCAGGATTGGCCACACCTCCATCGGAGAGCGAGGAAACGGTCAAAAGGAAGGTCGGAGACTGGGCGCGCGCGCCAAGTTCAAATGTACAAGAGGGCGGCGCAGTGGGCAGCCCGGATAGGGAGCCAGGTCCTAAAGCCCGCCGAAAGGAGGGAGGAGATTCAGGGGGGTCAGCGTCAGCGTCAGAAGAGTCCAGGACGGAAGGGACCCCGGGGGGTAGAAGGTGTTGGGAAACTGCCAGGGAGATATTGTCCATCATGGCCCCAAGCCGGCTGCCGGACGTCCATCGATCTCCCGTAGCCAGGCAGATCCAGCAGTTAGCGACACGAAGCCTCAGAAATAGATTGCCACATTCCAGGCTTGTGCACACTGTTTATCAGCAGAAACCACAGCCAGAAAGCTTGCACCGCAGAAGAGCATATTTTACAGACTTTATTTAGCGTTGAACAGAACAAAAGAAAACATGACCGTTCTGTGTCAGTGACTCCGACCGACTGAAATCGAAAGGAAACAGCAAACATAAACATCCTGTAACAGGAAATACGCAGACTCTGTGACTCACAAGCCTGCTCTCTCTTAAGGTGGAACGGAAATATCCTAACATCCTCCCCCTTTCCGTGTAACCTGTAGTACCTGTGGTTCAACCCAATTGCAACCTCTGTACGTAAACCTTAAGTTGTTCTCTGTTAACAACCTTAGACAACAGATCAGCAGGAATTTCATTTCCTGCCATGTAGGACACCCGAATCAGTCCTTTCTGAATACATTCTCTTGCACGATGTAGCTTAATCTGCAAGTATTTGGTTCTCTGCTTGCAACTCTCTGAGTTCAGCAAAGCCAAACATGATCTATTGTCTTGGTACACTTGTATAGGACATTTCACAGAAACCCCGATGTCCTTAAACAGTTGCATCAACCATTCACAATCCATGAGTGAAAATGACAGAGCATTGAGTTCTGCTTCACAGGAACTTAGGCTCACTGTTGTTTGCTTCTTGCACAACCAGTCAAACAGGCAGTGGTTGTACATGTAGCATACTCCAGAAGTGCTTGTACCATCTGTGGTGTCACTTCCAAAACTTGCATCTGCAAAGATTTCAAGACCTCCAGTCTTCTGACTGGTGAACCTCAGCCTGTAGTGCATAGTCCCTTTCAAATAGCGGGCTATGCGCTTCAGAGCTTTCCAATCCTGAACCGTAGGATTGTTGGCATGTCTGCTAAGCAGATTACAGCTTACAGCTATGTCAGGTCTTGAACATCTGGCAATGAAATTCAGCTTGCCTAGAACGCATCTGTATAGCGTTGTGTCAGAAAACGCTTCAGCAGTACTGTCTACCTGGTAACCTGTCACCATCGGTGTGTCTGCTGGGTTTGCATCAACCAAATTCAACCTGGTTAATACATCAGCAATTTTCTTTGTTTGGTGTACCAGAAAATTACCTGCTTGGTCCCTCTCCACCTGCAGAGAAAGATAGTTGGATACCTCACCAAGATCCTTCATGTCAAAGTGCTCCTTCAGCTGAGCTAGGGTGCTTTGATAGAAAGCCTGATTCTTCCAAAACATCAGAAGATCATCAACAAAACATAAACAATACAGTTTGTTTTGCCCCTCCTCCTTGACAAACACACATGGATCAGCTTTGCCCTGGTGAAAACCTAGAGAAAGCAACGTTTCAGTGAGTTTTGTGTTCCAACACCTAGCACTCTGCTTGAGACCATATAAGGATTTCCGCAGTTTACAGACCATTCCCTTCTGTATCTGCATCCCGTCAGGTGGAAGCATAAACAGCTCCTCGTTCAAAATCCCGTACAAAAAAACTGTATTAATGTCATGATGGGAAACATGCAGTTTCTCCTCCGCAGCGATCTTGAGCATCAGCCGAATGCTCTCATATTTGACGGTGGGTGAGTAGGTCTCGTGGTAATCCTGTCCTGGTACCTGTGAAAAACCTCTGGCAACCAATCTGGCTTTGTGTCTGACAACCTTGCCATTTTTGTCTGTCTTGGCCTTGAAGACCCATTTGCTGCCAACTAGTCTCATACCTGGGACTACCGGTACCAGCTCCCAAGTTTGGTTCCTGTTCAAGGAATCAACTTCAGCCTTCATGGCATTAAGCCAAGGCTCAGCATCTTTAGAGGTTAACTCCTGAACCTCTTTGAAGCTTGAAGGTTCCCACACCTTCTTTGAGCTACTAAGAACAGCAGTTGCAGTCTTAGCAAACTCATCAGCAAATCTCTTTGGAGGTCTGCCTTTGGTCGCCCTTTCAGACCTACGTACTAGACGCAAGTCTTCTGGACTCATCTCCTCTTTCTTAGGAGAAAAATGACCAATGGTGAACAGTGGTTCTTCCAGTTCATTGTCAGACGCATCAGATGGTCTGACTGAGGCCTTTGCACTCTTGTAGTCTGCTGTGTCATCACTCTCACTGACATCAGCAGCAGCGCCGCCCACTGAACTGGAATCCGAACTCTGATCATCATCATCATCATCATCATCATCATCATCATCCTCATCCTCAGTTTCCTCAGCTTTCTCAGCATGATCTGCTTTCTTCACATCACCTTCATCCTCCTCTGGGTAACTCTGGAAAATTCCCACATTTTCCCCCCACTTAGGATTGTACTCAACACTCCTTGTGAACTTTATGGATTTAGAGTCAGTCATCCATACCCTGTATGCACCTTTTTCGTACCCCATGAACAAACCATGTGCCCCACGCTTCCCAAGCTTGTTGGTTTGTGGGGTGCGTACCCACATGTCAGAACCAAAAATTCTCATGTGTTTGGTGTTGGGTTTCTTGCCAAACATCTTCTCATAGGGGGTACAACCAATGGGTGATGACAGTCTGCGATTAACGGTATAAACTACCGTCGACAGAGCTTCCCCCCAAAACTTATCAGGGAGGTTGGCATCATGCAACAAGGTTTTCATTCCTTGCAGCAACGTTTGATTTGCTCGCTCCGCAAGCCCATTCATCCATGGCGATCTAGGCGTTGACATGTCATGCTGGATTCCCTTCTCAGTCAGGAAAGCTTCAAACTGCTGAGAAGTGAACTCCCCGCCGCGATCGGTAAACAGACAGCCGATACGTTTACCGTGAGCATTCTCCAGCCAAGCACAATGCTTTGAACCTAGGAAACGCTTGCGATTTCTGCTCGAGCATAAACACATGAATGTACCTAGAAAAAGAATCAATTAGAACCATGAAGAACCTTGCTCCTCCCAAAGAGGGCGCAAGAGGACCAACCAGGTCTGCGTGAACTAGCTGGTAGGGTTTGGAAGCCTGCCTGCTAGACTCTTTGCCTTTTGGAGCAACCTTCACCTTGTTCTCTGCACAAGATACACATTTCATGTGATACTTACAAGGTTTGATGTTCAAACCTTCAACCAATCCAGGCATCTTGGCCAGCGCCTGCCAAGACATGTGACAAAATCTTCGATGTGCATCATGAATGCATCCTGCATGAAGAACCTTGTTAGTTTGTGCAACACAACAAGAATCAGCATTAGACACAACAGCATTGTCATCATAAGTTATACAGAATAAACCATCTATAAACTTTGCATGCAAAATGTCCTCTTTGCCTTTTCTGATGACACAGACGCTCCTCTTGAAGGATATCTCAAAGCCACGCCCAGTCAGCTGTGGGACGCTAAGCAAATTGTCCGCAGCTCCAGGAACATACAGTACATTACTGATGGTTGTATGCAAACTTGCAAGTTTCACAGTCCCTTCTCCTGCAATTTGCAACGTCCTTCCATCAGCCAGGTGGATCTCTCCTTCTTGAGGCGAGAAGGAGATAAACAGGTGCTTATCCTTTGAAAGATGGCGGCTCGCACCAGAGTCCACAATAAACCTGGCTTTAGCCTTTGGAGCAGTCTTTGCAGCAAGCAAAACCTTGTTTTCCACCGGCGTGGGCTTTTGCAGCTTGCCCCCCTGCTCCTGGCCATGAGACTTGCCTTTAGGCTTTGGTGAAGCAGTGCCAGCTAACAAAGCCTTGTTTTCCACTGGCGTGGGCTCTTCACCCCCCTTCTGCTTCGGGCCATCTGCAGGCATCTGTCTTTGTTTACCTCTGGCCTTCCGGCCTCTGCAAAGACGATGACCTTGGTTCCCATGAGAAACAGAGCTCTCAGCTGCCGTCTCCTTGGCTCCCCCTGGAGGCTGGAATGCTGCCTGGGATGACATCACAGTCTGCTCCCCCTGCAGCTTGCAACCGGTGCCCTCAGCATCCCTGCATTCACTCGCATTCTGGGAAACA
Source organism: Podarcis muralis (assembly GCF_964188315.1). Lineage (NCBI taxonomy): Eukaryota > Metazoa > Chordata > Lepidosauria > Squamata > Lacertidae > Podarcis > Podarcis muralis. The sequence goes on from NC_135674.1 coordinate 4,992,957, forward strand.
GCCAGGACCTCCGATGCAGTCAAACTCTGGGCATTCAAACTCTGAGCTGGGATGACTGGCATGTGGGCTATCTTCAAAGCATTCCACATCTTACGTGCCGTCACGTTGCCAGCAAGCGTAGCAATTTCCTCCAGAGAGACGGATAAGACTATTATGTCAATGGCCCTCGAATTCTGGGCCTCCCATTTCTCTGTCAGAGGATCTGGGGGGGCTTGAGACACAGTATGCCAGACTTCATACTGACGCAGCAAACTCTCACACCATTTTGCCCAGGTCTGATAATTGTGCCGACTTAACTTTGGGCACTCAGTGGCCTCTGAAGCTTCAAAAGCGTGGAAAAACTCCATTCCAGCTTTTTACTTGAGCCGTGAGTCTTTTTTAACTTCAGAGACTCCTTATCTTGGCAGCCATTAATCACGAACTCTCTGGCTCGGCTCCCAGGCCAATTAAGCCTTCCGGAGTTCATAGGCTCCGTCCGAGGTAAAACAGAAAAGCCTCCCTTTCTTTCGCTTTTCCCACGTACCTCTCAAACGTAGTCTGTTGCAGCTTTACTCTCCTGTAGGTGCTGTGAATCTGGGCCCGAAACCTTGTTGTTGGGAAACTGCCAGGGAGATATTGTCCATCATGGCCCCAAGCCGGCTGCCGGACGTCCATCGATCTCCCGTAGCCAGGCAGATCCAGCAGTTAGCGACACGAAGCCTCAGAAATAGATTGCCACATTCCAGGCTTGTGCACACTGTTTATCAGCAGAAACCACAGCCAGAAAGCTTGCACCACAGAAGAGCATAATTTACAGACTTTATTTAGCGTTGAACAGAACAAAGGAAAAACATGACCGTTCTGAGTCAGTGACTCCGACCGACTGAAATCGAAACGAAACAGCAAATATAAACATCCTGTGACTAGGACATGCGCAGACTCTGTGACTCACAAGCCTGCTCTCTCTTAAGGTGGAACGGAAATATCCCAACACGATCAACCAGAGGAGCAGTGGCGCAGGAAGTGGCTGGGGGGTCCTTGGCAGGCAACACCCTCAGATGAGAACGGGGGAGAGACGGACATGGACGTGTTGGGGGAGGACGTTGGGTTCGAGCACGGAGGCAGAGAGATGGAGGCAGAGGAGATCGACGTCGGCGAGAGCACGGAGGACGAGCCAGACTTATCCGGCTGGATGTACGACAAGGGGGACGAACTGTATCCGGCACTCACCCCCACAACGACGGAGCACCCAGTACCCACACAGGAAGGAGGGGAGGGGGGAAGGGGGGGCTTCGAGGGGGGGATGGATGTCAGGGGCTCAGGAGCAGAGGCACAGGAGAGGGAGGAAATAGAGACCGAGGGGGAGGAATCTGAAGGAAATGTTAGCGATGACAGCCGTCCGAGGTCTCTGAGTCTCTCCAGCGACTCGGAGGATTCACAGAAAGGGGCTCCCATGGTCAGAGCAAGGGGGGTGCCTAGGGGGACACCCCAGGAAGAAGGGGCAAGAGGGGACTCAGAGAGCAGCAGTTGGAAATCAGGACCAGCTTCTCCACCAGAGCGCAGTAGGGGGGAGGAGTCCCAGGCATCGGGATCAGGCAGCGCACCGCCAGCGGGAGGACATGAGTCAGGATTGGCCACACCTCCATTGGAGAGCGAGGAAACGGTCAAAAGGAAGGTCGGAGACTGGGCGCGCGCGCCAAGTTCAAATGTACAAGAGGGCGGCGCAGTGGGCAGCCCGGATAGGGAGCCAGGTCCTAAAGCCCGCCGAAAGGAGGGAGGAGATTCAGGGGGGTCAGCGTCAGAAGAGTCCAGGACGGAAGGGACCCCGGGGGGTAGAAGGACCCAGAGGAGAAAGGAGAGACGGAAGAGGTGGAGTAAGGTTAGAGTCTTAAACTGGTGTACAGGGGGCGGAGACTCAGCTGGAGCTTCGCCGGTCTAGCCTCTAAGACGTAGAGCTGGGGCGCTCCGGTTTGGAAATGGAAACTGTACTTCAATAAAGACTTTTGTACATTACTGCCGGCTAGCGTTGGTCCTCTGTGAGCTGGGACCAGGAGCCAGCTCTGACACACGTTATTTTGGTTTCCAGTTACATAGAAAGAAGAATATTGGATTTCGCTTATTTCAGGTAGTGTTCTTTGGTGTTAAAGCACATTGACCCAGAAATCGCACAGTGTGTATCATGAGACCAAAATAACACAACACCGTCTTTTCGCTTCCATATGCGTAGAAAGACGACGAATAAGCTTTGATTGGGCTTATTTCAATTCACATGGTATTTTTTGGGTGTGCACCAGAATCACCCCCAACCAAAGCAAAAAGGTGTTTTGGATTCATCTACATAAAAAGAGGGACGCGGGTGGCGCTGTGGGTTAAAGCCTCAGCGTCTAGGACTTGCCGATCGAAAGGTCGCTGGTTCGAATCCCCGCGGCGTGGTGCGCTCCCGTTGCTCGGTCCCAGCGCCTGCCAACCTAGCAGTTCGAAAGCACCCTCGGGTGCAAGTAGATAAATAGGGACCGCTTACTAGCGGGAAGGTAAACGGCGTTCCGTGTGCTGCGCTGGCTCGCCAGATGCAGCTTGTCACGCTGGCCACGTGACCCGGAAGTGTCTGCGGACAGCGCTGGCTCCCGGCCTATAGAGTGAGATGAGCGCACAACACTAGAGTCTGTCAAGACTGGCCCGTACGGGCAGGGGTTCCTTTACCTTTACCTTTATAAAAAGAAGATGATAAAGCTCTGATTGGGCTTATTTCAAATTGGTGCTTTTGGGGTTAGAATGCACATTCACCCAAAAATCGCAGAGTGACATGTTTATTATCAGCCCAAATCAAGCATAGGTGTTGCATGGCAAGTCCCCTCCCCCATGTGAAATGAAGACACTGGACACATTATTTAAGGTTAATGGGCATAAAAAGGCCACAACTTTATTGATTACAGAATTGAAAGGTATTGGCCTTAGGCATTAGCTCCTATCGACTACCCGGCATGGAGACCGGGAAGGGTTATCCACAAGCCGTGGGAGTCCTGTTGAAGTACGCCAACTAGGATCCCACGGGTGTCACCGCTCAGGGGCGTGCCGGAGGCCCTTACCTCCCTAGGTTTCGGACAAGGCAACGCCCCCCGGAGTCCTCTACCGGACTACCCTTTCCTTGGGGGAAGGTGATGGCGCTTCCTTCCCCCCCATTCATTTGCATAACAATTAATTTATTTTTTTTAAAGATATTTATTAAAGTTTCAAACAGTAAAACAAACTTCACAAAACAGGATAAAAAGAAAGAAAGAAAAAACACCATCACAGTCAATCCAAAAAACAGAAAAGCACAGTAAAAAACCCATCATACAAAGCAAAAGAAAAAAGACATAAAAAAGACATTAAAAAAAAAGAACCAGTTTCTTAGATGTTGTTCTCGTAATCCTCCTTCCAGACTCCCTCGCATCTCCCTTTTCTGTGTTCCCTTTTACACAATCCTATTCAGCAATGCCTCACCTTCTTTCAAATCTTATTTCATATTATACATTTCAAATATTATGCCTCCATTTCCCCCCCATTTTTTCATTTTATTTAAGTTTGGCATAATATTATTCTGACTTCACCTTTGTTCTGTAAACCATTTTTTACATACTCCTTTCATCTATATCACTAATACCATATTATCTTTATATCCCGCATCATTCTAACATTCATACAATTTGCAATGCTTTTGCAAGTAGTCTTTAAATTTCTTCCAGTCCTTTTCCACTAGCTCTTCTCCCAGGTCTCGGATTATGCCAGTCATTTCTGCCATTTCCATATAGTCTATCAGTTGCATCTGCCATTCTTCCAGAGTGGGCAAATCATGTGTCTTCCAGTGCTTTGCGATAAGTATTCTTGCTGCTGTTGCTGCATACATAAAGAAAGTTCTGTCCTTTCTTGGGACCATTTGGCCAACAATGCCCAAAAGGAAGGCCTCTGGTTTCTTAGGGAAGGTATATTTAAATACCTTTTTCAGTTCATTATAGATCATTTCCCAGAAAGCCTTAACCCTTGGGCACGTCCACCAAAGGTGAAAGAATGTTCCCTCAGTCTCTTTACATTTCCAACACTTATTGTCTGGCAAATGGTATTGTCAGAGCTGCCCTAGGTCCCAGCTCACAAAGGACCAACGCCAGTTCGTTGTTATATAAAACAGTCTTTATTGAAGCTCAGTTTCTTTTTCACAGCCGCGGCGCACAGCTCTACGTCTCAAACTCTAGACCGCCGAAGCTCCGTCTGAGTCTCCTCCCCCCAGACACCAGTTTAAGACTCTAGCCTTGCTCCACCTCTTCCTCTGCTCTCTTCTCCTCTGGGCCCGCCTGTCCGCTGGGGTCTCGCCTCTCCTAGACTCTTCTGACGCTGAGTCTCCTGAGTCCTCCCCCTCCCTCCGGCGGGCTTTAGGACCTGGTTCCCCATCCGGGTTTCCTGCTGTGCCGCGCGCCTGTACATTTGAACTTGGCGCACGCGCCCAGCCGGCCACCTTCCTCCTGACCATTACACTGCTCCTGTCACTGCTTCCCCCTTCGGGGAGGCTAGCTGCACCTGACTCTCCCTCCGTTCCCTCACTCTGCGATGGAGGCGTGGCCACCTCTGACTCATCCTCTCTCCCTGCTGGAGGAGAAGCTGGCCCTGATACATGTGACTCTTCCCCCTCACTACGCTCTGGTGGAGGAGCTGGTCCTGCTCTCCCGCTGCTGCTTTGGGAGTCCCCGCTGGCCCCTTGCTTCTGGTGTGTCCCCCCTGGGACCCCCCTTGCCCTGGCCATCGGCACCCCCCTCTGGGAATCTTCTGATTCGCTGGAGAGACTCATGGAATCTCTCGGGCCGCTTTCATACTCCCCTACGCTGCCCTCAGATTCTTCCCCTTCGCTCTCCATCCCCTCTCTCCCCTGTGTCTCTGCTCCTGAGCCCCTGACAGGTATATTTTTGCAAGCTTGACTGGGGTCATGTACCACCTGTATATCATTTTCATAATATTTTCTTTCAAGGCATTACATGCCGTGAATTTCACACCAGTGGTCCATAACCGTTCCCAGTCAGCAAACATAATATTATAGCCAATGTCTTCCGCCCATTTTATCATAGCTGATTTGACCGTTTCATCCTGAGTGTTCCATTTTAACAGCAAGTTATACATTCTTGAAAGTATCTTAGCTTTAGGTTCTAACAATTCTGTTTCTAATTTCAATTTTTCCACCTGGAAACCTATTTTTTTGTCCATATTAAAGACCTCCCTAATTTGACGATAATGTAACCAATCTCGCACTTTATCTTTTAGTTTCTCAAAACTCTGCAATCTCCATGTGTCTCCTTCTTTTTCTAATATCTCCCAATATTTCGGCCACTTGGCCTCCATATTGAGTCTTTTCTGAGCCTTAGCTTCCATTGGTGATAACCACCTTGGGGTCTTATTTTCTAGTAAATCTTTGTATCTTGTCCAGACATTAAACACTGCTTTCCTGACAATATGGTTCTTAAATGCTTTGTGAGCTTTAACCTTGTCGTACCACAGATATGCATGCCATCCAAACACATTATTGAACCCTTCCAGATCCAGAATATCAGTGTTCTCTAGAAGTAGCCAATCTTTTAACCAGCAGAAAGCTGCCGATTCGTAGTATAGTTTCATGTCTGGCAGGGCAAACCCCCCTCTTTCTTTAGCATCAGTCAGTATTTTAAATTTTATTCTGGGCTTTTTGCCCTGCCAGACAAACTTAGAAATATCCCTCTGCCACCTCTTGAAACAATCCATCTTGTCCACAATCTGCAGAGTTTGAAACAAAAACAGCATTTTTGGCAATACATTCATCTTTATAGCAGCGATTCGACCCAACAAGGAAAGCTTCAATTTTGACCAGATTTCTAGATCCTTTTTGACTTCTGACCAACATTTTTCATAATTATCTTTAAATAGATTCAAGTTTTTAGCCGTCATATTAATCCCTAAATATTTCACCTTTTTAACCACATTTAACTCTGTCTCCTTCTGAAACCTTTCTTTTTCCACAGTTGTCAAGTTTTTTTCCAAAACCTTAGTTTTTTGCTTGTTTAATTTAAATCCCGCCACCCGACCAAATTCTTGAATAAGTTCTAAAACCCTTTTCATACTAGATCCTGGCTCCTGTAATGTCAAAACCAGGTCATCTGCAAAGGCCTTAAGTTTGTATTGTTTGGCTCCGACCTGAATTCCTTCAATCAACCGGTCCCTTCTGATCATATTCAAGAGCACCTCCAGGACCGAAATAAATAACAATGGAGAGATAGGGCAACCCTGTCGTGTTCCTTTCTCAATTTTAAACTCTTCTGACACCACATTATTAACTATCAATTTTGCTTTTTGTTCTGAATAGATTGCATCTATGCCATTTTCAAACCCCCGTCCCACTCCCATTCCCTTAAGGTTTTTCTTCATGAAATTTCATGAAATATTGTCAAAGGCCTTCTCCGCATCAAAAAAAATCAACACTGCTTTTGTACTAGTGTTCATTTGCAATAGCTCCAAAATGTCAATAATGTTCCTTGTATTATCAGATAAATGTCTACCTGGGAGAAAGCCTTCCTGGTCTTTATGAATCACTTCATTCAACACTCTTTTTAGTCTATTTGCTAGTATATCTGCAAAAAATTTGTAATCCACATTCAAAAGGGAAATGGGACGGTAGTTCTTAAGTTGTGTCTTTTCAGTTTCAGATTTAGGTATAAGTGTGATGAAAGCTTCTTTCCACGACTCCGGTGCCTTCTTCCCCTCCATAATCTCGTTGCAGACCTCCTTCAGTGGTTGAATTAAATAGTCTTTCAAAGTCTTATAATACTTGGAGGTTAGCCCATCCGGCCCTGGAGATTTGCCCAATTGCATGTTCTGAATGGCACCTTCAATCTCTTGTTCTGTTATTTTATAGTTCAAAATTGTCTTATTTTCTTGAGTTAGTTTTGGTAGTCCGTTGTTTCTTAAAAATTGATCTATCTCAGTCTCTTTTTGCGGCCCTTGAGTATAAAGTTGTTTAAAGTATCTCTGGAAGCATTTTCTAATCTCCACAGGGTTCTGAATGTTTCTCCCTTCAATCTCTAAATTAGTAACCGTGTTCAGCTTCTGTCTTTTTTTCAACTGCCATGCTAGCAGTTTTCCACATTTATTAGCTGATTCAAAAGTCCTTTGTCTCATTTGTTTAATTTTCCATTCAACTTCCTGATTTATCAGTTTCATATATTGTGTTTGATAAAGTTTGATTTCTCTCAGAATCTCCTGTGACTTTGGTTTCGATCTTAATTTTTTCTCTCCTTCTTTTATTTTCTCCAAGATCTTATCCTTTTTTTCATTTTGAACTCTTTTTTTAATTGCATTCTGTTGAATCAGAAACCCCCTCATAACCGCTTTACTTGCGTCCCAGATTACTCTTTTTTCCACTGTAGTTTTCAAATTTACTTCAAAATAGTCGCTCAGGTTCTTTTGGGCCTTCTTGACAATCTCCTGATCTCTTAATAAGGTGTCATTCATCTTCCATCTGAAGGAACCAGTTGGAGTTAGTTTCATTTCCATCTTTACTGCATTATGGTCGGAGCAGGTTTTCGGGCAGATTTCCACCTTTTTAATCTTGGGCGCCAGTCCTCTAGTTATCCATATTTGGTCGATTCTTGTCCATGTCATTTTGGCTTCAGAGAAGAATGTCCCCTCTCTTCCTAAGGGGTTTCTTGTTCTCCATATGTCAAATAGATCCATATTGTCAGTTAATTCAAAAAAGGTTTTTGGTAACCTGCCCTCTTTTGTCATACTTTGGCTTTGCGCTTTGTCCATATTTGTAGATACCACCCCATTCATATCACCCATCATAATGATGTTATTATAGTCCATATAGTCCAGCATTGTCTCATGCAGCTTCTTATAGAATTCCGATTTCCCTTCATTTGGTGCGTAAATCCCCAAAATCAAAAATTTTTCCCCTTGTATTTGAATTTCAATTGCCAAAATTCTTCCTTGCTCATCTTTAAAAAGAAGTTTTGGTGACAGGCTCTCTTTTGCATATATCACAACTCCTCTCTTCTTCACTCTGTCAGATGAAATAAATTCTTGGCCTAGTCTCTTGTTGATTAACACTTTCCTGTGGAGCCTAATCACATGCGTTTCCTGTAGACAAATGATATCTAATTGTTCCTTTTTTAATAAATGAAAAATCTTCCTTCTTTTCTCTGGGGAATTAAAGCCATGAATATTCCAGCTTAATAGTTGCAGAGACATGTTGAACGATTCTATTCTCCCTTTGGTAGTGGTGGTATCACTCTCTCCTGCTCTTCAGACCCCAAAGGTGTAGGTGTAGATCCTGATGGTCCAGATCCTGGGGCTCCTGATTCTTCTACGATCCCTTTCTGAAGGTCTTCTCCGTGGTCACTCAAAAACTTTTCCTTGTCTTCAGCTGTTTTGATTTTCACTTTCTTCCCTCTAAAGGTGAAAGATAGTCACTGGGGGAACTCCCACCTGAAAACAATTTTGTTACTTCTCAGTAATTTCACCAAGTCTCCGTAGCAAGATCTAAGTTCCAGTAAGTGTTTCGGGATATCCTTGTAGATTTCCACTCTCAAATCTTGAATTTCAAGGGTCTTTTGAAAATGTGCACTCAGTATCTTGTCTCTTTCTGCCTTCGTTCTGAGAGAGATCAGGCAGTCTCTAAACTTGACCTTCCTCCCTCCTTTTCCAAGTCTGAATGCACTTACAATTTTAAAATCTTTATCTTCTTCCAAAGGCCAAAATTCTGTAAATTCTTTTGTCAAATATTCAGTTAAATCCCCTTTTTCAAGTTCTGGAACTGACCTCAATCTCAAGTTATTTTCCTTACTTTTTAATTCTATCATAGACAGGTATGCCTGGTGTTCGCCAATCTGTTTGCGCATAGGTTTTATTTCCTCTTGCACAGCCTCTGCTTTCTGTTTGGCCTCCTCAGCTACTTTACGATTTTCTGTAGTGGCTTCCAATAATTTCCCAATTGATTGTGCATCTAAAGTGACTTGTTGAGTCAGATTGTTGACACTAGCTGTATTTTGGTCGATTTTAGATGATTGTTCAGCCACTTGCTTACTCAGGCCTTCCAACTTTTCAAAAATTTTATCTAATACCGAAGGAGAGTCCCCTCCTGTGGCCATTCCTTCCGGCCTTACTTGCTCTAATTCTTCCTCTTGTGTCACAGAGACAATAGGAACAGATGATCTGCGCAGCTGTGAGATTATAGTAGTTTGTTGTGATTTAGCTTTGGCTGATCTTGTTCTCCCAGTGCCACTCATCCCACTTCTGTCTACGCGTCAAGGTCAGTCCGTTTGCAATTCCCATGGGAATCCACAAGTCCACAGATGAGAGAAGAAAAAAACCCCAGTAGTTGTAAATTTCCAAAGTTCCTCTAGAGGGAGTTTAAGTGTTTAAAAGTATCTTAAGGGAGAAGAGATTGTTGTTCATGCAAAGTTTTTCCAAGTTGCTCCAAAACCCTTAAAAGTTGGTAACAGCATCAAACAGCCTCAAAGCCCCAGAAGTCCTCCAAATCCTTTAACCTTTGCAGAGTTAATCCTTAAATACTTACAATGTCTCTAAAAAGTGCCAGTTTCAATGTAGCAGTTCAATTGCAATTCAATGTAACAACCCAGTGCAACAAAGTCAAGCAGCCTAACAGTTCCAATAGTCTGGCAGCCCGACTGCCAGGGTTTCTTGGTAAATTGTAAATCCACAGAGGAAGAGGTAAAGAAAATCTCCTCAAATAAGAAAATAAAATCCACCAATCTCAGGGTCAGATCAGTTCAATTGATGCTCGGATTCGTTCCTTTTAAAAGTCACAATTTCAAAAGCATTAGAAAGTTTAAGTCTTTGCTTTAGATCTTTAAACAGTGCCGGGAGGCGGACTTCCTGGTTGCGTCTCCCGCTTCAGTGCCAAATCTTCAATAAATTTAGTCCCAAGTTCAATAAACATCACCTACTCACGGGGAGTTGTTTTTAAGCCGAATGGTCCCAGGAAAAGGGTCAGCGCTCACCGACAGCAGCTTTGCAGCTTCACTTCACAGAAAGAGCGATCGACTCACAGCACCGCGCCAGCCCTTTCACGCTCCGGAGCCCCTTACGGGGTTCCTTCAACGTTTCAAAGGGCGCTGAAGGTGCCCGCCGAGTCCCACGGCCACAGGCTATTGCTGCCTGTGGGTTTCCAACAAGGGTCTCCGCTTCGCCGTAGCGGACGACCCGTTTCTGCGGAGCTTCCCCTTCAGAAGAAGAAGAGGACCGCCATTGCCGTTCGCGCCGCCCCCGGAAGTCTCCATTTGCATAACAATTAACCCCTGCCAATGCCTAACCGCCAATACCGCGGAAGTTGTGACGTTTGCTACGAGGTAGGCGAAAAAACCAAAAGGCTGAAAGTGCGCCAAATTGGAAAAATTCCTACCAGGCCCCTTGCGGCGACCAACCGGAGTCCATAGCAAGGTCATAGCTAGCTAAGCCTAAGGGTGGGTGGGATGGGAAAACCGCTCAGCTGGAAAGGGAAAAGAGGGCAGTCCCAGGGCGTGCCTGGTCTTAAATAGGCTAGGCCACATCTCCCCAGCCCGCCGATTGGCGGGCCGGGTCGGAGACACGCCCGGGGATTCCCTGGATCTCGCGGGGGCAAAAGGCTAGCCCCCGCGTGTGTGGGAGGGGTTAGCCCGCAACCCCCTCTCCTCCCAAGCTCGGAAATGGCTTTTTGGTTCCCTCTCAATAGAAAGAGGATGAATAAGCTTGGATTGTTCTTTCGGTGTTCATTCACCCACAAATAGCAAAGCGAAGTGTAATATATATTTTTTTAAAGATATTTATTAAGATTTTTAAAGTATTACAAAATGAAAAAAGAAAAATACCAAATAAAAATAGTTAAAAACAATTCCATCTTTCCATTACTTATCTTTCATTTGCTTGTTTCCCGGACCTCCTCACACCTCCCTTTTTTGTATTCCAATTCAATTTGTTAATTTAGCAAATCCTTTCCCTCTTTGTTTATCCTAGTCTTTAATCTTAAAATATTTTAACCTTAAATTTTAACCTATTAATAATCCATTTTTTCATATTCCTTATAGCATTATAGCTAAAAACCACTTAACTTCTTATCCAACATCATTCTAACATTCATTAATTTTACAGTATTTCTGTAGGTAGACTTTAAACTTCTTTCAATCTTCTTCCACCGACTCTTCTCCCTGGTCTCGGATTCTGCCAGTCATTTCCGCCAGTTCCATTTAGTCCATCACCTTCGTCTGCCATTCTTCCAGTGTGGGTAAATCTTGTGTCTTCCAATACTTTGCAATCAGTATTCTTGCTGCTGTTGTTGCATACATAAAAAAAGTTCTATCCTTCTTTGGCACCAATTGGCCGACTATGCCCAAGAGGAAGGCCTCTGGTTTCTTCAGGAAGGTATATTTAAATACCTTTTTCATTTCATTATAGATCATCTCCCAGAAAGCCTTAATCTTTGGGCACGTCCACCAAAGGTGAAAGAATGTACCTTCAGTTTCTTTACATTTCCAACATTTATTATCGGGCAAATGATAGATTTTTGCAAGCTTGACTGGTGTCATGTACCACCTGTAAATCATTTTCATAATATTCTCTCTTAAGGCATTACATGCCGTAAATTTCATACCTGTGGTCCACAACTGTTCCCAGTCAGCAAACATAATATTATGTCCAACATCTTGTGCCCATTTAATCATAGCAGATTTCACCGTTTCATCCTGAGTGTTCCATTTTAACAGCAAGTTATACATTCTTGAAAGTATCTTAGTTTTGGGTTCTAACAGTTCTGTTTCCAATTTTGATTTTTCCACCTGGAAGCCATTTTAGATTTATTTTTATTGTGGCCATTGGCCCATATCGAAAACAATACATCGAAATTTATCCATAAACAATACAATTTAAACAGTTCCAAGTTAAAACACCCATATAAAACCAATTTTACTTCAGTTAAGTAAACACTATACACAATAAGCTCCCTCTATGTAAACCGCAATTCAAATCCATCAGATTTTGGGGGGTATGCGTCTTAGTTCTGGCACTTATTGATGGTTCTTAAGTTTAGCTAAGCTGTCAGAGTCATACAGTGATCCATTTCTCCTCTTTTGAAATAAAACATTAATCAGGTATCTAGCGACTGCAAGGGATCTACTTGTATCTTCGTCGTTTAATAAGTATATTATTTGGGCTTCCTGAGGTCCGTCAGCAATTCTCGATAAATATGGGGCCAGAAACTTGGACCGTGAAGCCAAATGTAATGGACAACAGAAGATTATATGATATAACGATTCTATAGATCCACTTTTACAGTCACAGAGGAGTGAGATCTGTCCGTTGGAGAGTCTGTTACCCAACACGTTTGATGGGAAAACATTGAATCTAGCCTTTATAAAGGCATACCTGTGCGTCACCACAGATAAGGTAGCTAAATAAGATGGAAGTTTCGTTGGTGGTGTTAAGCCAAGGTTTATCGGCGAACAGGTGCCACCACCTGTCGCAATATTAAATTGTAAATCCATCTCCTCTAATTTGTGAGTTATAATTCTCTTGGCAGAAATTAAATCCAATTTTAATAGTTCAGATGGAGATAGTCCTAGGGACACAAGTTTCCCATGTATTATTTTTGCCCAGGGGCTAGGGAAGTCATGTCTCCAGAGACACTGTATCAAGTGGAGATTTGGAAGTTTATGCCATAATGCCAACCAGTAACAGAGGATGCATTTCCATAATGTGGTTTCTAGAGATGTAACATTTAGTTCCAGTCGTATAGCAGTATTGCTTACACACCTGGGTAATTTTAGCAACCTTCTTAGAAGCTGGTTTTGGATTACCTCCAAATGGGTTAGATTAACAAAGGACCCCCATATTGGGATTGCATATGCTATTGTTGCAATCACCTTTGCCTTGAAAACTTTTAACACTGATGGAATATGGAAAGCCCCATTCTTCCAGGGTGGGTAGATCTTGTGTCTTCCAATACTTTGCGATAAGTATTCTTGCTGCTGTCGTGGCATACATAAAGAAAGTTCTATCCTTCTTTGACACCAATTGGCCGTTCATATCCCCCATCAAAATCAGATTGTAGTCCAAATAGTCCATTAAGGTCTCATGCAACTTCTTAAAGAATTCAGATTTCCCCTCATTCGGTGCATAAACTCCCACTATCAAAAATTTCTCTCCTTGTATTTGAATTTCAATTGCCACAAATCTTCCTTGATCATCTTTAAAAATAAATTTCAGTGATAATCTCTCCTTTGCATAAATCACTACTCCTCTTTTTTTAACTTTGTCAGATGAGACAAACTCCTGTCCCAATCTTTTATTGATCAATACTTTTCTATGTAGCCTTATCACATGTGTTTCCTGTAGGCAAATCAAGTCCAATTGTTCCTTTTTTAGTAAATGAAAGACATTTTTCCTTTTCCGGGGAGAGTTGAGACCGTTACAATTCCAACTTAATAGTTGCAGAGCCATAATGTAATTACTTTGCTTTTCCTCCAACTGCACCAAGTATTTGTTCTTGTTCTGTCGGTGGTGTCACTTTCTCTGGACCGTGCAATCCAAAAGATAAGTTTGCTATGTCGGGTATTCCTCTTTCCAGTGGTCTTGGCTCTTCTCCAGATTCCGCTTCTTTCTGTAAGTCTTCTCCGTGATCTTTCAAAAATCTATCTTTGTCGTCAAGTGATCTTATTTTTATCTTCCTTCCTTTGTATTTAAAAGACAGGCCTTGGGGGAATTCCCACCTAAAGATGATAATAATAATAATAATAATAATAATAATAATAATAATAATAATAATTTATTTGTACCCCGCCCATCTGGCTGGGTTTCCCCAGCCACTCTGGGCGGCTTCCATAGAAACCAAAAAACACTAAAATATCATACATTAAAAACTTCCCTGAACAGGGCTGCCTTAAGATGTCTTCTGAATGTCAGGTAGTTGTTTATCGTTTTGACATCTGATGGGAGGGTGTTCCACAGGGCGGGCGCCACTACCAAAAAGGCCCTCTGCCTGGTTCCCTGTAGCTTTGCTTCTCGCAATGAGGGAACCGCCAGAAGGCCCTCGGCGCTGGACCTCAGCGTCCGGGCAGAACGATGGGGATGGAGACGCTCCTTCAGGTATACTGGGCCGAGGCCGTTTAGGGCTTTAAAGGTCAACACCAGCACTTTGAATTGTGCTCGGAAACGTACTGGGAGCCAATGTAGGTCTTTCAAGACCGGTGTTATGTGGTCTCGGCGGCCGCCCCCAGTCACCAGTCTAGCTGCCGCATTCTGGATTAGCTGTAGTTTCCGAGTCACCTTCAAAGGTAGCCCCACGTAGAGCGCATTGCAGTAGTCCAAGCGGGAGATAACTAGAGCATGCACCACTCTGGCGAGACAGTCCGCGGGCAGGTAGGGTCTCAGCCTGCGTACCAGGTGGAGTTGGTAGACAGCTGCCCTGGATACAGAATTGACCTGCGCCTCCATGGACAGCTGTGAGTCCAAAATGACTCCCAGGCTACGCACCTGGTCCTTCAGGGGTACAGTTACCCTATTCAGGACCAGGGAGTCCTCCACACCAGCCCGCCCCTGTCCCCCAAAAACAGTACTTCTGTCTTGTCAGGATTCAGCTTCAATCCATTAGCCGCCATCCATCCTCCAACCGCCTCCAGGCACTCACACAGGACCTTCACCGCCTTCACTGGTTCTGATTTGAAAGAGAGGTAGAGCTGGGTATCATCTGCATATTGATGGACACCCAGTCCAAACCCCCTGATGATCTCTCCCAGCGGCTTCATATAGATGTTAAAAAGCATGGGGGAGAGGACGGAACCCTGAGGCACCCCACAAGTGAGGGCCCAAGGGTCTGAACACTTATCCCCCACCACCACTTTCTGAACACGGCCCAGGAGGAAGGAGCGAAACCACTGTATAACAGTGCCCCCAGCTCCCAACCCCTCTAGACGGTCCAGAAGGATGTTATGGTCAATTGTATCAAAGGCCGCTGAGAGATCCAGCAGAACTAGGAAACAACTCTCACCTTTGTCCCTAGCTCACCGGTGATCATCAACCAGTGCGACCAAGGCAGTTTCATTCCCATGATGAGGCCTGAACCCCGATTGGAAGGGATCCAAATGGTCCGCATCCTCCAGGCGTGCCTGGAGTTGATCAGCAACCACACGCTCAATCACCTTGCCCAAGAATGGAAGATTTGAGACTGGGCGATAGTTGGCCATACTGGCCGGGTCTAAAGATGGTTTTTTAAGAAGCGGTTTAATGACCGCCTCTTTCAGCGGATCTGGGAATGTTCCCTCACAGAGGGAAGCATTCACCACCCCGCAGAGCCCATCGCCCAGCCCTTCCCGGCTTGCTTTTATTAGCCAGGATGGGCAAGGATCAAGGAGACAAGTGGTTGGTTTCACGCGTCCAAGCAGCCTGTCCACATCCTCGGGGGTAACGGATTGAAATTGATTCCATGCAACTTGACCAGACAGGGCTCTAGCACTCTCCCGCCCCAGCCCTGCTCCCACGGTGGTGTTTTGCTCCTTCCGAATATGAGTGATTTTATCTGCAAAAAACTTTGCAAAATCGTTGCAGGAGATCTTGGGGTCTTTACAAGGCCCCGGTGGTAAAGGTGGTTCCGTTAAATTGCGGACCACCTGAAAGAGTCTCCTGCTACTATTTTCTGCAGATGCAATAGAGGCGGTGAAGAAAGTCTTCTTCGCCGTCGCTATCGCCACTTGGTAGGCTCGAAGGTGATTCTGTTGCTTCTCAGCAGGGCGACCAGGTCTCCGTAGTTAGACCTAAGATCCAAAAGATGTTTTGGAATGTCCTTAAATAGCTCCACACTTGACTGATATATTTCCAAAGTCTTTCGGAAATGCAGATTCAGGATTTTGTCTCTCTCCTCTTTTGTTCGAAGGGTAATCAGGCAGTCTCTCACCTTGTTCTTCTTTCCTCCTCTTCCAAGCCTGAATGCACTCACTATCTTAAATTCTTCCTTCCCCAAATCTAATTGCCAGAAGTCTGCAAATTCCTTCGTGAGAAAATCAGTCAAGTTATCTTTCTCAAGTTCAGGTACAGCCCTGATCCTCAAATTTGTTTGTTTCTCCTTCAATTCAATCATAGAAAACATCAGCCTGTGGTTGTCAAGTTGCCTATGTATCGGTGGTATCTTCTCTTCAGTAGCAGTTGCTATTTCCTTTGCTTCTTCAGCTGTCTTTCGAGTCAAAGTAGATTCCTGAAGCAATTTCTCAATAGTCTCTGTATTGGTATTCACCTTCTGTCCCAAATTATTTATGCTTGTAGTGTTTTGATCAATTTTAACTGATGCTTCAGCTACTTGTTTGTTTGTTTTAGCTACTTGTTTACTTAAATTTTCCAAAGATTCATTAATTCTCCCTAGTGCCAAAGCTAAAATATCTTCAGGCGACATTCCTTTTGGCTTCGCTTGTACAGGTGCAGCCCCTGTTAGTCCAGATGGTCCAGAGGGACCAGATGTTGATGCTCTTCGCTGCAACCCAGTATCTGTACGAAAAGATTTACCAGACCTCGTTGTTTTTTTCTTGAAGCAACTCTGACTTTTCTTTTCCATCTGCCATAACACTCTAGATTAAATCCAAGGTCAGTCCCACGGCTAAGATTTGTTTTGAAGTGGAGAATTCCCCTGGCCCAGTTGTTATTGTAGCAATGTCAAACTTCCTCTAGGGGGACACAGTAACAGTCAAACTTGTGTGTAATGAGACCAATATAACACAACACCGTCTTTTCGCTTCCATATGCGTAGAAAGAAGACAAATAAGCTTTGATTGGGCTTATTTCAATTTGCATGGTGTTTTTTGGGTGTGCACCAGAATCACCCCCAACCAAAGCAAAAAGGTGTTTTGGGTTCCATCTGCATAAAAAAAAGTTGATAAAGCTCTGATTGGGCTTATTTCAAATTGGTGCTTTTGGGGTTAGAATGCACATTCACCCAAAAATCGCAGAGTGAAATGTTGGTTATCAGCCCAAATCAAGCATAGGTGTTTTGGTTCCATCTGCTCTTGTAAAGGAGGGTTATAAGGTTTGCTTTGAAAATGATGTCTGTTCTATTTCCAGGGGTGGGAAACAACTGGTCAGTGTTGCATGTCAGAACAACCTCTTTGTTCTGGAGACACCTCTGGAGGGTAAGGGGAATGCTGAGACAGCACAGGCGCAGTGTGCTAACATTCCCACACATGATTCGTGTGCTCACTTGTGGCACAGGAGAATGTCGCATAGCTGTTGGAAATATATCCAGAAGTTGCCAGAATGCACTGAGGGTTGCAAGATGAAAGCACGTGATAAATTTTTGGATTGTAGGGCATGCAAAAGAGCAAAGATAAAAAGGTGCAGTTATCCCAGATCGGAGAGGGTAACCACAAGGCCTTTTGAGCTTGTGCATACAGACCTTTGTGGACCCATGCCAGTGCCGAGTCTGGGCGGAGCCAGGTATGCGCTCACGCTGACAGATGATTTTTCGAGGAACGGCTGGGTTTTCTCGCTGAAACGGAAAAGCGAGGCGGCGCAACTGATCAAAGACTGGGTTGCGGCGGTGGAACTACAGTTTTCCACCAAGGTGCAGAGTTTTCAGAGTGACCGAGGAGGAGAGTTCACCGGGTCTGCTCTGCAGAGTTTCTTCCGCCAGAAGGGCATACGTCACAGGTTGACGGTTGCTTTTTCTCCGCAGGAGAATGGCGTAGCGGAACACCGGAACAGAATGCTAGCTGAGGCAGCGGATGCTCTACTGTTTGACTCTGGTTTGCCTCAGAGTTTTTGGGCCGAAGCTTGGAAAGCTGCCAACTTCACTTTGAACAGGTCCTATAGCTCTGTTGTAGGGGACACGCCCTATTTTCTGCTGCACGCAAGAAGCCCAAGGTGGATTTCTTCCGTGTGTTTGGTTGCAAAGCTTGGGTGCTTGTGCCAAAGGCTCAACGCAAGAAAGGTGACCCGAGGTCCCGGAAAATGATCTTTTGTGGGTACGAGCCTGGGACAAAAGGGTGGAGGTTTGCCTATCCAGAAGGTGATCAGTCCAGGATTCTAGTCAGCAGAAGTGCTGAGTTTTGTGAGCAGAGTGGTTGGTCAAGGATCCATGCGAATCCTGACGTTCTCTCAGAGTGTCTATCTGATTCTGCTGAGGAGGGAGAGTTAGAAGCTGAACCTGTTGATGAGGACCAGGTCTCTGACCAGGGTCAAGAACAGGGAGGGGCATCTCCACAGGTTGTTAAAAGAGAGCCCAAGAGCGAGCCTTCGTCTCCCGTTAGTCAAGTGCAGAAGGCCAGAAGACGCAGTAAGTCAGAGGGGGAGTCTTCTGATGTCAGAGACACACTTGCTGGCCCCAGTGGGTCAGAGGGAGCACCCGAGACAGTGCTCAGACGTTCCACACTCACTACAAAGGGGGTGCCACCTGAGAGGTTTGAGGTCACCAGCGTGTGGGTTGGATTAGCGCAGTGCGAACCTGAGAGTTTTGAGGAGGTTCAACAGTTGCCTGAAGCAGAAGCCAGGAAGAGGCAAGAGGCAATGGGAAAGGAGTTGAACTCAATGAGGTCCTTAGGTGTGTTCTCCACCACGAAGCTGCCAGAGGGCAAGCAAGCCGTGAGATGTTGTTGGGTTTACAGGATTAAGCCCTCAGCATCTGGAGAACCTCAGTACAAGGCGAGGCTTGTAGCCAGAGGGTTCACGCAGAGGAGGGGGCTGCATTACACCGAGGTGTATGCTCCTATGTCCCGGAGTGAGACTCTGCGCGTGCTTTTAGCAGTAGCTGCTCAAAGAGGGCACCAAGTGCACCACTTTGATGTGGATGTGGCTTATTTGAACTCGGATCTGAAGGAGGATCTGTACATGTTACCTCCTCCAGGGTTTGAGGGCAATGAGCCAGGTGTTGTGTGGAAGCTACACAAGTCAATTTATGGTTTGAAACAGTCAGCCAGAAATTGGAACATGTGCCTGAATGAAGCTCTGGAAAGTTTGGGTTTCCGGAAGAGTCTTGCAGACAGTTGCCTGTTCCTGAAGTGGTCAGGAGGGACACAGGAAGCGATTCTGGTGTTCGTAGATGATATTCTGTATGTGGCACAGACAGGTAGACAGGAGCAAGGTTTTGCCAAAGAGCTTGGTAAGAAGTTTAAGCTCAAAAACCTTGGTCTAACCCTAACCCTAACCCTAACCCTAGCAAAGCGAAGTGTAATACGCCTAAACAAAGCCAAACAGGTTGTTTTGGGTTCCAGCTACATAGAAAGAAGAATCTTGGATTTTGCTTATTTCAAGTCGTGTTCTTTGGTCTTAATGCACATTGACCCAGAAATCGCAAAGTGTGTGTAATGAGACCAAAATAACACAACACCGTCCTTTCGCTTCCATATGCGTAGAAAGACGACGAATAAGCTTTGATTTGGCTTATTTCAATTCGCATGGTGTTTTTTGGGTGTGCACCAGAATCACCCCCAACCAAAGTAAAAAGGTCTTTTGGGTTCCATCTACATAAAAAGAAGATGATAAAGCTCTGATTGGGCTTGTTTCAAATGGATGTTTTTGGGGATAGAATGCACAGTCACGCAGAAATCGGAGAGTGCACTGTCTGTTATCAGCCCAAATCAAGCATAGGTGTTTTGGTTCCATCTCAATAGAAAGAGGACGAATAAGCTTGGATTGTTCTTTCGTTGTTCATTCACCTGAACCCGAACCCGAACCCGAACCCGAACCCTAAACCTAAACCTAACCCTAGCAAAGTGAAGTGTAATAAGCCTAAACAAAGCCAAACAGGGTGTTTTGGGTTCCAGCTACATAGAAAGAAGAATCTTGGATTTCGATTATTTCAAGTCGTGTTCTTTGGTGTTAATGAACATTGACCCAGAAAGAGCAAATGTGTGTAATGAGACCAAAATAACACAACGCCGTCTTTTCGCTTCCATATGCGTAGAAAGAAGACTAATTAGCTTTGATTGGGCTTATTTCAATTCGCATGGTGTTTTTTGGGTGTGCACCAGAATCACCCACAACCAAAGTAAAAAGGTGTTTTGGGTTCCATCTACATAAAAAGAAGATGATAAAGCTCTGATTGGGCTTGTTTCAAATTGATGTTTTTGGGGTTAGAATGCACATTCACCCAAAAATTGCAGAGTGACATGTTTGTTATCAGCCCAAATCAAGCATAGGTTTTTTGGTTCCATCTCAATAGAAAGAGGACGAATAAGCTTGGATTGTTTTTTCAGTGTTCATTCACCCTTCCCCTACCCCTTCCCCTACCCCTACCCCTACCCCTACCCCTAACCCTAACCCTAGCATAGCGAAGTGTAATATGCCTAAACACAGCCAAAAAGGTTGTTTTGGGTTCCAGCTGAATACAAAGAAGAATCTTGGATTTCGCTTATTTCAAGTCGTGTTCTTTGGTGTTAATGCACATTGACCCAGAAATCGCAAAGTGTGAGTAATGAGACCAAAATAACACAATACCGTCTTTTCGCTTCCATATGCGTAGAAAGACGACGAATAAGCTTTGATTGGGCTTATTTCAATTCACATGGTGTTTTTTGGGTGTGCACCAGAATCACCCCCAACCAAAGTAAAAAGGTGTTTTGGGTTCCATCTACATAAAAAGAAGATGATAAAGCTATGATTGGGCTTATTTCAAATTGGTGTTTTTGGGGTTAGAATGCACATTCACCCAAAAAGCACAGAGTGACATGTTTGTTATCAGCCCAAATCAAGCATAGGTGTTTTGGTTCCATCTCAATAGAAAGGGGACGAATAAGCTTGGATTGTTCTTTCAGTGTTCATTCACCCTTCCCCTACCCCTACCCCTACCCCTACCCCTACCCCTACCCCTACCCCTACCCCTACCCCTACCCCTACCCCTACCCCTACCCCTACCCCTACCCCTACCCCTAACCCTAACCCTAACCCTACCCCTAACCCTAACCCTAACCCTAACCCTAACCCTAACCCTAACCCTAACCCTAACCCTAACCCTAACCCTAACCCTAGCAAAGTGAAGTGTAATAAGCCGAAACACAGCCAAAAAGTTTTTTTTGAGTTCCAGCTGAATAGAAAGAAGAATCTTGGATTTCGCTTATTTCAAGTCGTGTTCTTTGGTGTTAATGCACATTGACCGAGAAATCGCAAATGTGTGTAATGAGACCAAAATAACACAACACCGTCTTTTCGCTTCCATATGCGTAGAAAGAAGACGAATTAGCTTTGATTGGGCTTATTTCAATTCGCATGGTGTTTGGTTCCATCTCAATAGAAAGAGGACAAATAAGCTTGGATTGTTCTTTCGGTGTTCATTCACCCTAACCCGAACCCGAACCCGAACCCTAAACCTAAACCTAAACCTAACCCTAACAAAGCGAAGGGTAATAAGCCTAAACAAAGCCAAACAGATTGTTTTGGGTTCCAGCGACATAGAAAGAAGAATCTTGGATTTCGCTTATTTCAAGTCGTGTTCTTTGGTGTTAATGCACATTGGCCCAGAAATCGCAAAGTGTGTGTAATGAGACCAAAATAACACAACTCCGTCTTTTCGCTTCCATATGCGTAGAAACACGGCGAATAAGCTTTGATTGGGCTTATTTCAATTCGCATGGTGGTGTGCACCAGAATCACCCCCAACCAAAGCAAAAAGGTGTTTTGGGTTCCATCTACATAAAAAGAAGATGATAAAGCTCTGATTGGGCTTATTTCAAATTGTTGTTTTTGGGGTTAGAATGCACAGTCACGCAGAAATCGCAGAGTGCAATGTTTGTTATCAGCCCAAATCAAGCATAGGTGTCAGAGCTGCCCTAGGTCCCAGCTCACAAAGGACCAACGCCAGTTCGTTGTTATATAAAACAGTCTTTATTGAAGCTCAGTTTCTTTTTCACAGCCGCGGCGCGCAGCTCTACGTCTCAAACTCTAGACCGCCGAAGCTCCGTCTGAGTCTCCTCCCCCCAGACACCAGTTTAAGACTCTAGCCTTGCTCCACCTCTTCCTCTGCTCTCTTCTCCTCTGGGCCCGCCTGTCCGCTGGGGTCTCGCCTCTCCTAGACTCTTCTGACGCTGAGTCTCCTGAGTCCTCCCCCTCCCTCCGGCGGGCTTTAGGACCTGGTTCCCCATCCGGGTTTCCTGCTGTGCTGCGCGCCTGTACATTCGAACTTGGTGCGCGCGCCCAGCCGGCCACCTTCCTCCTGACCGTTACACTGCTCCTGTCACTGCTTCCCCCTTCGGGGAGGCTAGCTGCACCTGACTCTCCCTCCGTTCCCTCACTCTGCGATGGAGGCGTGGCCACCCTTGACTCATCCTCTCTCCCTGCTGGAGGAGAAGCTGGCCCTGATACATGTGACTCTTCCCCCTCACTACGCTCTGGTGGAGGAGCTGGTCCTGCTCTCCCGCTGCTGCTTTGGGAGTCCCCGCTGGCCCCTTGCTTCTGGTGTGTCCCCCCTGGGACCCCCCTTGCCCTGGCCATCGGCGCCCCCCTCTGGGAATCTTCTGATTCGCTGGAGAGACTCATGGAATCTCTCGGGCCACTTTCATACTCCCCTACGCTGCCCTCAGATTCTTCCCCTTCGCTCTCCATCCCCTCTCTCCCCTGTGCCTCTGCTCCTGAGCCCCTGACAATAGGTGTTTTGGTTCCATCTCAATAGAAAGAGGACGAATAAGCTTGGATTGTTCTTTCGGTGTTCATTCACCCTAACCCTAACCCTAACCCTAACCCTAACCCTAACCCTAACCCTAACCCTAACCCTAACCCTAACCCTAACCCTATCTCTAGCAAAGTGACGTGTAATAAGCCTAAACAAAGCCAAACAGATTGTTTTGGGTTCCAGCTACATAGAAAGAAGAATTTTGGATTTCGCTTATTTCAAATCGTGTTCTTTGATGTTAATGTACTGTGCTGGTCCCGGGGGGAAGGTACTGTTACCGTAGTCAAAGTTCAGTCCTGAGTCACTAGCCTGGTAGTAGTTCACAAGATGTGAGGCGAGGTCCGAAACAGGGAGCCGGGCGGGGACAGGAACACTCGAAGATCAGAAGCAGGAAGCCGGGCGGGGAACAGGAACGCTGGAAGGCCAGAAGCAGGAAGCCGGGCGAGGAACAGGAACACTGGAGGGTCAGGTCTGGGTCGGGACAGGAGCAGGTACTCAACGACGACGTTGCTCCCGCAACCTGGGACCGGGCTGCCTGACCTTTATCTTCTTCTAAGGCCGGGGGCGGTCCCGGCCCCCAGGAGCCCTGCCTCTCCTGGCCTTAAGGCGAGCACTCCTCCTGGGAGAAACCAGTTCCCTTCGCCTCTCTGCCCTAAGCCTCTGCAGTTCAGGAGAGGCTGAAGGGTTACTGGGCCCCGGGGGAGACTCACCTGTAGACACTGAGTCCTCAAGCACCTCTGGGGCCAGAATGGATTCACCTGGTGCCTGCTCCTGAGGATCTGGCACAGGTGCAGGCTCCTCAGAATCCAGGCCTTGCCCCAGTTCAGCCGGCCCTGGAGGCGGGGACTCCTGTGCCGGCTGGGATTCCTCCGGTTCATCCTCTGAATCGGATTCCCAGGCCATCACATGTACATTGACCAAGAAATCGCAAAGTATGTGTAATGAGACCAAAATAATACAACACCGTCCTTTCGCTTCCATATGTATAGAAAGAAGACGAATAAGCTTTGATTGGGCTTATTTCAATTCGCATGGTGTTTTTTGGGTGTGCACGAGAATCACCCCCAACCAAAGCATAAATGGGTGTTGGGTTCCATCTACATAAAAATAAGATGATAAAGCTCTGATTGGGCTTATTTCAAATTGGTGTTTTTGGGGTTAGAATGCACATTCACCCAAAATGCGCAGAGTGACATGTTTGTTATCAGCCCAAATCAAGCATTGGTTGTTTTGATTCCATCTCAATAGAAAGGGGACGAATAAGCTTGGATTGTTCTTTTGGTGTTCATTCACCCACAAATAGCAAAGCGAAGTGTAATAAGCCTAAACAAAGCCAAACAGGTTGTTTTGGTTTCCAGCTACATAGAAAGAAGAATCTTGGATTTCGCTTATTTCAAGTCGTGTTCTTTGGTGTTAATGCACATTGACCCAGAAATCGCAAATGTGTGTAATGAGACCAAAATAACACAACACCGACTTCCGGGTTGGCGCCATTGGTAATGGCGGATTCCCTCTGACTCTGAGGGATTCTGCTCTACGGGAATCGGGTCTGTACCGCTACGGCGAAGCGGGGACCCTTCAAAAATCACAGGCGGGTGAAGCCTGTGACCGTGGCACTCGGCGGGCACCTTTCGGCCCCCCCCCCAATTTGTGAAGGAACCCAACTACGGGCTCCGGAGCGAAGCGGGGTGAGTGGCGCGGTGCTGAGAGTCAATTGCTACTTCCGTGGAGCGAAGCCGCATAGCCATTACCGGAGAGCGCTGACTTTTTCCTGTGAAAATCCGGCTACAAAAGCAACTACCCGTGAGTAGGATAAAATTGGATATAAAGAAAAGAAAAGGCTTGATTGGGAACCGAAGCGGGGAGGCATAAACAGGAAGTCCGCCTTCCGTTTCTTGTAAATAGACTGAATTAAAGAGACTGTAAGCTAAAGACTCTGAAAGTCGATTGGGAAGGACTATAATTCAAATATAAAACAAGTGATTTCCCCCCTGGGCAGCAGGAGAGGAGGGGGGAAAGGATTGAACTGTATTTTCCTGCAAAAAGAGAGGGAAGGAAATAAAAATCCACCGCTTAAAACCTGGGAACGGGCTGCCAATGGACGATAAGACTGCCGCTTTGTGAAACGCGCTTTTTGTGAATAGAGTACTTTTTGACAGCTAATTCTGCAAGAGAGATACATTGTTCCCGGCTGGTTTCTACTGACCTTAAAGTGACTGAAAGTAACTGAATTTGAAACTGTTGCTTATTTTGTGAAATGGGGGTTTTAAAAAGAGTTATTTTTTAATGCAACAAGTCTTGACTGTTACTGTGTCCCCCTAGAGGAAGTTTGAAATTGTTACAACAACTGAGCCAGGGGAATTTTCCACTTTAAAACAAACTCTAACCGTGGGATTGACCTTGGGCTGCAGTTAGAGTGTTATGGCAGATGGGAAAGAAAAGATAGATTTGCTTCAAGAAGAAACAACGAGGTCTGGTAAATCCTGGCAGCGAAGAGCATCAGCATCTGGCCCTTCTGCTCCATTAGCAGCACCATCTGTACAACCTAAGTCAAAAGTAATGGCTTCTGAAGATGTTTTAGCACTTGCACTAGGAAGAATAAATGAATCTTTGGAAAAGTTAAGTAAACAAGTAGCTGAAGCATCAACTAAAATTGACCAAAACACCACAAGTATTAATAATCTGGGACAGAAGGTGAATACTAACACAGAAACTATTGAGAAATTGCTACAGGAGTCAACTAACCTTTGACCCGACAGACAGCTGAAGAAGCTAAGGAAAAAGCAGTTGCTGTAGAGGAGAAGATACCACCTATAGAAAGACAATTGGAGGACCACAGGTCGATCTTGTCTATGATTGAATTGAAAGAGAAACAAACGAACCTGAGTTGACTGTATACCAGCGGAACTTTTTAAAACCAATGCGATCTGGTGGGCCCCCTTGTTAGCCTCCCTGTTCACATATATAGATAGAACTGCACAGATTCCACACGACTGGGGGACTTCCATCATTATTCCCATTTACAAAAAAGGCTTGAGGGATGATCCCTCCAACTACAAACCTATAAGCCTCCTGAATATAATAAGTAAACTATATGCTAAACACCTCAGCGAGAAACTGTGCGAATGGATAGAAAGAGCGAAGATTCTTGATGACGCACAGGCAGGATTTAGAAAGGGGAGATCCACAATGGATCACTGCCTGATCTTACAGCACCTAGCTGAGAAATACACGATGCATCATAATCACCACCTATTCGCAGCATTTGTAGATTTTAAAGCAGCCTTTGACTCCATCTCAAGACCCCGACTCTGGGACAAACTCAACAAATCATCCATAGACCGACGTCTCCTGCTACTAATATACAAACTGTACAACAACACACGACTCCGTATAAGATGTAGCCAAGAAGGACAACTCTCTAACTTCATTAGAACAACAAAGGGAGTTAAACAAGGATGCATCTTGGCCCCCTTTTTGTTCAACATCTATATAAACTCCCTAATAGACCACCTACAAGGAGCGGATACACACGCCCCAAAATTAGCAGACAAAAAACTGCCTATCCTACTCTATGCAGACGATGCGGTTATACTGTCCCAGACTCAGAAGGGCCTCAAAAGAGCTCTTAACAGCTTATCCCAATATTGTAGAGAAGAGAAACTAGCAGTGAACTACCAAAAAACAAAAATCATGGTTTTCTCTAACAAAAGAAAAATATATAGATGGAAATTAGACAATCAGGAGATTGAACAAGTGACATACTTTAAATACCTAGGAGTTATATTCCAAGCATCAAGGAAGAAGACCGCCCACATAACTACAGCTCCTCTACAGCACAAAAAAGTACAACAGCAATTCTAAGATACCATCGTACAACGGGAGGAAATTTTATTCCTGCTACAATTAAACTATTCGCTGCAAAACCAACAGCACAAATACTATACGGCGCACCACTCGTCTCCCTCTCCAATCTAGATCTATACGAAAAGATACAATCAGGCTTCCTTAGATCACTCCTGCAAACACCTAAATGCGTCCCAAATGCTGCCCTACGACTGGAAGCAGGCTTATACAGCATCAAAACCAAAGTATGGATAAGAACCTTATGCACTTGGCTAACTTAACAACTCGCCGGTTGGACTACTTTCCCTGATGCTTCTTGACAAATTCCAATCTAGTTGGTTGAAGGGCACTCTCAGAAAATTGGCCACATATGGTCTCTCCCCAGAGTATTTATTAAGCTTAGAAAGGGGAAGGGCCAAGAACATAATCAAAGAAAGACTCAGGGACATTGAAGCCCAAAATGACTTTAATCAACTTCCGATAACTCATAAACTCCTATTCAATTCCCAAAGGCCCCATCTAGCAAACTATCTCAAAGTTCTACACAACGCTAAACACCGATGGGCATTTTCCAGGGCCCGCTTTAACGCTCTCCCTTCAGCTCTTCTAGAGGGAAGATATAACAAAATACCGATCGAACAAAGATTATGTCCCTGTAACAGCAACGAAATCGAAACCATCGGGCATGTCATATTATATTGCCCATTATATCGAGACTCAAGAAAAGAGATGATCAAGCTGATTCTGAGGAAAATACCTCATAGTACAGACGACACCTATATCAGACACCTCTTAGCTGACAAAGAGCCCGAAATCAACAGGCCTGTGGCAAAGTACTGTTACATTGCAACAAGAATAAGATGAGCAATGATGTCAGCAACGGAGTTGAAATTGTAAACATCGAAGGAACGATAATAAACAGTAGTGACATTTGAATTGAATCCTTAAAACCTTAAAAGTCGAAACCTGGTCATAAACATAAGCACCAATTCTGTGATTTGGCCATATTACCACTGTTACCTGTAGCACAATATTACTTATAATGTCATACTTTATTTCATAAATTGCTTGCTGGTCATTGACCGTATTAAAGATATTATTAACGAACCTGAGGATCAGGGCTGTGCCTGAACTTGAGAAAGATAACCTGATTGACTTCCTCACGCAGGAATTTGCAGACTTTTGGAAACCAGATTTGGAGAAGGAAGAATTTAAGATAGTGAGTGCATTTAGGCTTGGAAGGGGGGGGGAGAAGAACAGGGCGAGAGACTGTTTGATTACCCTCCGAACAAAAGAGGAGAGAGACAAAATCTTGAGTCTGCATTTCCAGAAGACCTTGGAAATACATCAGTCAAGTGTGGAGATATTTAAAGACATCCCGAAATATCTCTTGGACCTTAGATCTAACTACAGAGATTTGGTTGCCCTGTTGAGAAGCAACAGAATTCTTTTCAGGTGGGAATTTCCCCAAGGCCTATCTTTTAGTTTTAAAGGAAGAAAGATAAAAATAAGATCAGTGACTGACAAAGAAAGATTTTTGAAAGACCACGAAGAAGACTTGCAGAAAGAATCTGGAGAAGAGCCAGGAGCATTAGAAGGAGGAATATTAGACAAAGCAATACTACCTTTTGAATTGGACTACACAAAGAAAGTGATACCACCGACAGAAGAAGAACAAGCACTTGGTGCAGTTGGAGGAAAAGCAAAGTAACTACATCATGGCGCTGCAACTATTAAGTTGGAATACTAATGGTTTGAACTCCCCTCAGAAAAGGAAAAGAATTTTTCATTTATTAAAAATTGAACAATTGGACTTGATTTGTTTACAGGAAACACATGTGATAAGGCTACATAGAAAAGTATTGATCAACAAAAGACTGGGCCAAGAGTTTATCTCATCAGACAAAGTTTAAAAAAGAGGAGTAGTGATTTATGCAAAGGAGAGTTTATCACCGAAATTTATCTTTAAAGATGACCAAGGAAGATTTGTGGCAATTGAAATTCAAATACAAGGAGAGAAATTTTTGATAGTAGGAGTTTATGCACCAAATGAGGGGAAATCTGAATTTTTTTAAAAGTTGCATGAGACCTTGATGGACTATTTGGATTATAATGTGATTTTGATGGGGGATATGAATGGAGTGGTATCTACAAATATGGACAAGGCACAAAGACAGGTAGTCACTAAGGACGGTAGACTACCGAAAACCTTTTTTGAGATGACAGACAACTTGGATCTAGTCGATTTTTGGAGAACAAAGAACCCCTTGGGTAGAGAGGGAACCTTCTGCTCTGAAGCCAAAATGACATGGACAAGAATTGACCAAATATGGATAACTAGAGGATTGGCACCAAAGACAATAAAAGTGGAAATTTCTCCAAAAACCTGCTCCTACCATAATGCCGTGAAGATGGAGATGAAACTCACACCAACTGGTTCTTTTAGATGGAGGATGAATGACACCTTATTTAGAGATGAAGAAGTGATTAAGAAGGCCCAAAAAACCTTGAGAGACTATTTTGAGATAAATATGAACACTACTGTTGAAAAAAGAGTAATCTGGGACGCAAGTAAAGCGGTTATGAGAGGGTTTCTGATACAACAGAATGCAATAAAGAAGAGAACCCAAAATGAGAAGAAAGATAAAATTTTGGAGAAAATAAAAGAAGGTGAGAAGAAATTGAGAGCAAAACCAAAGTCGCAAGAGATTTTGAGAGAAATAAAGTTATATCAAGTACAATACATGAAAATGATTGTAATGGGATGATGAGCTGCTTGTGCGTAAAATGCAAGTCCCTCAGAGTTTGGTCAAGTCCTCAAACCTCTGCCTACGACGGAGCCCCTCCAGCATGGCTCCGTCAGTCGCTAGCAGAATCCGAAAGTGGTCTCTTACGGAATCTCTTCCAGCATAAAAGCTCCTTAACGGAAACACGTCTTCTGGACTCTCGGCGTGACAGTTTCCGGCGAGGAGTGGGTGTCCCTATAGGAGGTCTTGAAACCTCCCCACTGTTTTCGCTGGAATTGTCTCTGAGCCATCCCTCCGACTCATTTTCCCCTGGAGCCCCTCCTCTCCCCCTGCTGGTTCCCTCTTCAGCTGCTAAGTCTGTCTCAACCTCAGGGAGCCCTTCCACCTCCTGTCCTTCCGATGGCAGTTCCCTGACATCCACCTCCCCTCCAGGGCCCCCTTCACCCCCTCCCGTCCCCTCCTCTATGGACGGTGAGGAAGCAAAGCCCCTGAAAGAACCTCCCTCATCTTCCGAAGTCTCGAACACTTCCCTCCACCGGTTGCTGTTCCTGGTCCCCAAGTACTCCTCGTCATCGGAGTCAATTCCTTCTTCCAGCTCCGATTCCGTGAATCCTTCCAGTTCCTCCTCCTCGTCGGTGGTGCCGAAGTACTCCCTCCTGAACCTTGCTACAGGCTGAGGTTTCCTCGGGAACCTTTGGTGGAACGTTTCTATTAAGACCTCGTCATTGACATCCTCTGCAGTTACCCAGGTGTTTTCTGACTCCGGTTCCCCTTCCCACGCCACCAAATACTCCACCTGATTCCCCTTCCACCTGGAATCGATGATTTCCGCAACATGGCTGCTGCGTTCCCTTTCTTCGAAGGCAGGTCCCCTGGTGGATTCCCCTTCACGTCCCCCCCATACGGTGACAGTAAGGACCTATGGAATACTGGGTGCAATTTCATGTGGCTGGGTAACCGGAGTTTGAAAGCCACTGGGTTGACCTGCTGAATGACCTCAAAGGGTCCCAACCTTTTGGGTCTCAACTTCTTGCAACCCCCTTTGAACGGCAAGCCTTGGGTTGACAGCCACACCTGATCCCCCACCCTTACGGCTTCACCTTCCCTTCTGTTCTTGTCTGCCTGCCTCTTATATTCTTCTTTGGCCCTTTCTAAGTGGAGCTGGAGCTGACGATGGATCGCTTCCATCTCTTCTACAAAAAGTTCGGCTGCCGGGACGCTCCATCTCTCCCCTCCTCCCCCTGGAAATGCCCTGGGGTGACACCCATAATTGGCCAAAAAGGGGCTCATCCCTGTAGACACATTCTCCGCATTATTGTAGGCAAATTCTGCCAGCGCCAACTTTTCGACCCAATCGTTCTCTCTGTAATTGACATAACACCTCAGGTACTGCTGGAGGATACCGTTTGCTCTTTCCGCCTGCCCGTTGGTTTCAGGGTGCCGGGCAGTCGAAAAATTGACCTCCACGTGCAGTAAGCTCATGAGCTTCCTCCAGAACCTGGACGTAAATTGTTTGCCTCTGTCTGAGACCACCCTCAAGGGGGCGCCATGCAACCGAAAAATGTGTTCTACAAACAATTTCGCTGTCTCTTCCGCTGTGACTGCATGTGAGCATGCTACAAAGTGGCACATCTTTGTTAACAGGTCTACTACTACCATGATGGCTGTTTTCCCCTTGGACTTCGGCAGATCCGTCATGAAATCTATCGATACCGCCTCCCATGGCCGTTCGGGGGTGGGTAAGGGTTCTAATAACCCTGCCGGTGCCCGCCTTTCCCCTTTAGCTCGCTGGCATTGGTCACACCCTCTTACATACTCCCTTACATCTTCCCTGACCTTAGGCCACCAAAATTCCCTGGTAACCAACCACATGGTCTTGTGTTGCCCAAAATGCCCCGCTGTGGGGCTGTCGTGCAGCTGCTTGAGTACTCTCCCCCTCAATTCTCCTTCGGTTGCCCCCTCCCCCTCCAAATACTCAGGTTTGCGTGAGAGAGCGTCCGCCCTGACGTTTTCTGGGCCTGGCACGTAACAAATTTCAAAGTGGAATTTGGAGAACTCCTCGGCCCATCTCACTTGTCGTTGGTTGAGCACTCGTGCTGTTCTCCAATACTCTAAATTCTTGTGGTCTGTGCACACTTGCACCTTATGTTGTGCACCAATCAATTAATGCCTCCATCTCCGGAACGCTTCGTGAATGGCGAGTAGTTCTCGGTCATACACCGTGTAGTTCCTCTCGGACTTATTCAGCTTCCGCGAGAAGAAGGCACACGGTCTCCACTCCGACTTACTCTTCCCCGGTTGTAGAAGCACCGCCCCTACCGCCCGGTCTGACGCATCTGTTTCCACTCTCATAGGTTTTTGTAAATCCACATGCAGGAGTTGTTCTTCCGAAGCGAACGCCCTTTTCAGTGCTTCAAATGCTCGCTCCGCCTCCGCCGTCCAAACAAATTTCTTCTTGCTGCTGAGACAGTCAGTGATGGGAGCCGTCAGGTGGGCAAAGTTCTTTATGAACTTCCGATAAAAGTTTCCAAACCCTAAGAATCTTTGCACATCCTTCTTCGTTTTCGGTGTTTTCCATTCCAGTACCGCTTGGACCTTGCCTGGATCCATGGCCAATCCCTTGTCTGACAAGCGGTACCCCAGGAATTCCACCTCCTTGGTATGAAACTGACACTTCTCCAGCTTCACCCACAGCTGGTTGGCTTGCAGCTTGCCCAACACCTCGCGGACGTCCCTCACATGCTGCTCTTCATTCTCTGAATATACCAACACGTCGTCTAAGAAGGCTACACAATTCTTGTAGAGCAAAGGCCCCAGGACGTGGTTCATAAACGATTGAAAACACGCTGAGCCCGCTTGTAGACCGAAGGGCATAATGAGATATTCAAAGGCCCCCAAAGGGGTGAACATGGTGGTTTTCCATTCATCCCCCTTCCTTATTCGTATCAGGTTATACGCCCCCCGCAAGTCCAGTTTTGTAAAAATCTTTCCCTTCCTCACCCTGGTCAAAATGTCATCAATTCGGGGCATGGGGAAAGCCAGAGGTTCTGATACTGCATTTAGGGCCCTGAAGTCCACTACAAGCCTCGGTTTATCTGTGTTTTTTTTGTCCACAAAAAACACTGGGCTGCCCCCCACCGCTCTGGACTCTCTGATGAAACCTCGCTTCAGGTTTTTGTCAATGAACTCCCTTAACTCCTGCATCTCCCTGTCTGACATGGCATACAGCTTGCCCACTGGGAGTTGGGCCCCAGGGAGTAGATTGATTTGACAGTCAAAGGGTCTATGCGGCGGCAGTTTGTCTGCTTCCCTTTCGCTGAATACGTTGCTTAGATCAGCGTATTGTGGGGGCACCTTCCCTTTGTCCGTTACTTCCGTCCCTGCCAGGGTGGCTCTGGTCCCTTCCGGAGCCCTCCCCTCTTTGCAGTGTTCTAGGCAATGCGCTGACCCAAAGGAGACCACTCTCTGATGCCAGCCCACTAGCGGATCGTGCAGCGCCAGCCAGCTCATCCCCAAAATAATGGGCGCTCCTCCCAAGGTAGCCACATTGAACGCTATTCGTTCGGTGTGCCTTGCCACTCTCATTATCATTGGAACCGTCTGTTGGCTGACTTCTCCTCCCAGTAGCTCCCGCCCATCGATCGTGGTCACCTGCAAGGGGTTACTTAAAGGGACAGTTTGTATCTGGTGCTCAGCTGCAAACTCCTTACTCATGAAATTACAGGAGCTGCCTGAGTCCAATAGCGCCTTTATCTTCAGTGGGTGTCCATTTGGCAGCTCTAGTAACACCTCTATCACTAAAGCGGGTCTTGGAGGTTCCGGCGTGGGCACTTTTACTGCTCTTTGGCCTGGCTGCTGTGCCCCGGCGGTGGCAGCCAGGCGTTGGCTTTTACCTGCTCCTTGCCTTCCTCCTCCTTTTCCCCAACAGCTCCCGCCATCCCTTGCCATTCCTTTCTTTGTGGGCAGACTCTGGCAAAGTGACCTGGCTGTTGGCAGAGATAACATTTCTTGGCGCTCTTCCCCTCCTTCTTCCGCCCTTCACTGGGATTTGAAACTGCGCACGCGCGCACTGTGCCAATTTCCATCGGCTCTGCCGGCGGGAAAGGTGGCTCTGGAATCTCTGGAATGCGGAAATCCCTCCAGCGCTCCCCTTTCCCTTCCCGCTTTTCCAACGCTCTTGCCTCCTGGCGTGCTCCTATGGTCAGCGCGGATTTGGTCAGCTGGTCCATAGACTCCGCCCTGGGCGCCCGGGAAAGTTCGTCTTTCACCGCCGAAGAAAGCCCTTCTTCGAAAAGCATTTGAATGGGCTCCGCCGATAGATCCCACCCCAATTTATGGATCAACATGGTAAACTCAGTCCAGTACTCACGGACAGATCGGCTCCCCTGTTTGCAAGCCATTAACTGTCTGCGCACCACTCCCTGCTCAATGTCGCTGGAAAACATCAGGTCCATGGCGCGAAAAAACTTCCTCGTGTCCTTTAGGATCTCATTATTCACTGCCATCAGGGGTCTAACCCAGTCCTTCGCCCCCGATTCGAGATGGCCAATCACAAAAGCCACTCGCGACTCCTCGTCGGGAAAGTCATCAAACTGCAGATTGAGAGCATATTGCATCTCTGTCCTAAAGGCGTGATAGTTCCTGAGATCCCCCCCCCAAACTTCTGCACCAATCCTGGCACCTTTCGTGCGAGCGGGGTGGTTTTTCCCTTTTCTGCATCCTGAGCCCTCCTCTCCTCGAGCCTCGCCGTCTGCAGCGCTAGCTGGACCTCCAACACCCTGTACCTTTCTTCCAGGCTTGGACCCGCTCCAGCTCCTCCTGCTTCTCCGGTTTCGGCTGGGTTGCTCATGATGCCTCCCCTTGCACAAGCTGCTTTCAAGGACTTTCGGATTGCTGTAATGGGATGATGAGCTGCTTGTGCGTAAAATGCAAGTCCCTCAGAGTTTGGTCAAGTCCTCAAACCTCTGCCTACGACGGAGCCCCTCCAGCATGGCTCCGTCAGTCGCTAGCAGAATCCGAAAGTGGTCTCTTACGGAATCTCTTCCAGCATAAAAGCTCCTTAACGGAAACACGTCTTCTGGACTCTCGGCGTGACAGTTTCCGGCGAGGAGTGGGTGTCCCTATAGGAGGTCTTGAAACCTCCCCACTGTTTTCGCTGGAAGTGTCTCTGAGCCATCCCTCCGACTCACTTTCCCCTGGAGCCCCTCCTCTCCCCCTGCTGGTTCCCTCTTCAGCTGCTAAGTCTGTCTCAACCTCAGGGAGCCCTTCCACCCCCTGTCCTTCCGATGGCAGTTCCCTGACAATGATGAATCAGGAAATAGAATGGAAAATTAAACAAATGAGACAAAAAACATTTGAGTCCGCTAATAAATGTGGGAAATTGTTGGCCTGGCAAATGAAAAGAAGACAAAAACTAAACACTATTGTAAACCT
Organism: Podarcis muralis; assembly: GCF_964188315.1. Lineage (NCBI taxonomy): Eukaryota > Metazoa > Chordata > Lepidosauria > Squamata > Lacertidae > Podarcis > Podarcis muralis. The sequence continues at coordinate 5,027,583 of NC_135674.1, forward strand.
AGAAGTGGAAGGAAAGAACATACAGAACCCAGCTGAGATTAGAAACTGTTTCCAGAGGTACTTTAAACAATTATATACACAAGGGCCACAGAAAGAACTTGATATAGATCGATTTTTGAAAATAAATGGATTACAAAAAATTTCTCAAGAAAATAAATTAATGTTGAATTATAAAATAACTGAACAGGAGGTAGAAGGTGCCATTCAGAATATGCAATTAGGTAAATCTCCAGGACCGGATGGACTGACTTCTAGATATTATAGATCTTTAAAGGAATGGTTAGTACAACCTTTAAAGGAAGTCTGTAATGAAATATTGGAAGGGAAAAGGGCACCAGAGTCGTGGAAGGAAGCGTATATTACACTTATACCGAAAACAGAGACTGAAAAGACGCAACTCAAGAACTACCGCCCCATTTCATTGTTGAATGTGGATTATAAAATCTTTGCAGATATTTTGGCAACAAGACTAAAAAAAGTGCTCGTGGAAGAGATTCATAAAGATCAAGCAGGTTTTCTCCCGGGTAGACACTTGTCTGATAATATGAGGAACATAATTAATATTTTAGAAAAACTACAAGTGAATATTAATACTAAGGTAGTTTTGATATTTGTGGATGCGGAGAAAGCCTTTGGCAATATTTCTTGGAGTTTTATGAAGAATAATCTACAGGGGATGGGGGTAGGTCAAGGTTTTGGAAATGGTATAAGTGCAATTTATTCTGAACAAAAGGCCAAATTAATTGTTAACAATGTGGTGACGGAGGAATTTAAGATAGAAAAAGGGACACGACTAGGTTGCCCAATCTCTCCATTGCTTTTTATATCGGTCCTGGAGGTCCTGTTGAATATGATCAGAAGGGACCAATTGGTTAAAGGTATACAAGTCGGAGCTAAACAGTATAAATTGAGAGCATTTGCAGATGACTTAGTATTGACATTACAGGAGCCAGAATCTAGTACTAAAAGAGTTTTGGAACTGATTCAAGAATTTGGTCAGGTTGCAGGATTTAAACTGAATAAGTTAAAAACAAAGGTTTTAGAGAAAAATTTAACAGCGATTGAGAGAGAGAGGTTTGAGAATGAGACAGGCTTAACAGTGGTTAAGAAAGTGAAATACCTGGGGATTAATATGACAGCTAAAAATGGGAATTTATTTAAAGACAATTATGAAAAATGTTGGATGGAAGTGAAAAAAGATTTAGAAATTTGGTCAAATTTGAAGCTTTCACTGCTAGGCCGCATAGCTGCGATAAAAATGAATGTATTGCCTAGAATGTTGTTTCTGTTTCAAACATTGCAAATTTTGGATAAAATGGATTGTTTCAAGAAGTGGCAGAGAGACATTTCTAGATTTGTCTGGCAGGGCAAGAAGCCTAGAATAAAATTTAAAATACTAACGGATGCAAAAGAAAGAGGTGGATTTGCCCTGCCAGACCTTAAACTTTATTATGAGTCGGCCGCATTTTGCTGGCTGAGAGATTGGCTGCTTCTTGAAAACACAGACATTTTGGATTTAGAAGGTTTTAACAATGTATTTGGATGGCATGCATATCTGTGGTATGATAAGGTCAAAGCACATAAAGCATTTAAAAACCATATTGTTAGGAAAGCATTGTTTAATGTCTGGATAAGATATAAGGACTTACTTGAAAATAAAACCCCAAGGTGGTTGTCACCGATGGAAGCGAAGGCTCAGAAAAAGCTCAATATGGAGGCCAAATGGCCGAAATATTGGGAAATTTTGGAACAAGTGGGAGATAAATTGAAATTGCAGAGTTTTGAAAAAGTAAAAAATAAAGTGCGAGATTGGCTTCATTACTATCAAATAATGGAGGCATATAATGCGGATAAGAAAATTGGCTTCCAGGTGGAAAAATCAAAATTGGAAACAGAATTGTTAGATCCCAAAACTAAGACTTTGTCAAGAATGTATAACTTGCTGTTGAAATGGAATACTCAGGATGAAACGGTGAAATCTGCTATGATTAAATGGGCACAAGATGTTGGACATAACATTATGATGGCTGACTGGGAACAGTTATGGACCACAGGTATGACATTTACGGCATGTAATGCCTTAAGAGAGAATATTATGAAAATGATATACAGGTGGTACATGACACCACTCAAGCTTGCAAAAATCTATCATTTGCCCGATAATAAGTGTTGGAAATGTAAAGAAACTGAAGGTACATTCTTTCATCTTTGATGGACGTGCCCAAGGATTAAGGCTTTCTGGGAGATGATCTATAATCAAATGAAAAAGGTATTTAAATATACCTTCCTGAAGAAACCAGAGGCCTTTCTCCTGGGCATTGTCAGCCAATTGGTGCCAAAGAAGGATAGAACCTTCTTTATGTATGCTACAACAGCAGGCAGAATACTTATTGCAAAGTACTGGAAGACACAAGATCTACCCACCAGGGAAGAATGGCAGATGAAGGTGATGGACTATATGGAACTGGCGGAAATGACCGGCAGAATCCGAGACCAGGGAGAAGAGTCGGTGGAAGAAGATTGGAAGAAATTTAAAGACTATTTACAGAAACACTGCAAAATTAATGAATGTTAGAATGATGTTGGATTGAAGTTAAGCGGTTTTTAGTAGTAATGTTATAAAGGAATATATAAAATGGTTTGTTAACAGGTGATAATATAAAGCTATAATATATTAAGATAAAAGATTAAGATAAAATCAAAGAGGGAAAGGATTTGCTGAACTAATTAATTGAACTGGAATACAAAAAAGGGAGGTGTGAGGAGTTCAGGGAAACAAGCAAATGAAAGATAAGATTTGGAAAAAAATGATTTGTTTTTAACTGTTTTTACTTTGTATTTTCTTTTTTTGTTTTCCCCCCCTCTTATTTTTGTAAAATGTTGAAACCTTAATAAATATCTTTAAAAAACAACAACAAGAATATAACACAACACCGTCTTTTCGCTTCCATATGTGTAGAAAGAAGACGAATGAGCTTTGATTGGGCTTATTTCAATTCGCATGGTGTTTTTTGGGTGTGCACCAGAATCACCCCCAATCAAAGCAAAAAGGTCTTTTGGGTTCCATATACATAAAAAGAAGATGAAAAAGCTCTGATTGGGCTTATTTCAAATTGGTGTTTTGGGGGTTAGAATGCAAATGCACCCAAAAATCAAAGAGTGAAATGCTTGTTATCAGGCAAAATCAAGCATAGGTGTTTTGCTTCCATCTCAATAGAAAGAGGACGAACAAGCTTGGATTGTTCCTTCGGTGTTCATTGACCCTAACCCTAACCCTAACCCTAACAAAGCGAAGTGTAATAAGCCTAAACAAAGCCAAACAGGTTGTTTTGGGTTCCAGCGACATAGAAAGAAGAATCTTGAATTTCGCTTATGTCAAGTCGTGTTCTTTGGTGTTAATGCACATTGACCCAGAAATCGCAAAGTGTATATAATGAGACCAAAATAAAACAACACCGTCTTTTCGCTTCCATATGCGTAGAAAGACGACGAATAAGCTTTGATTGGGCTTATTTCAATTCGCATGGTGTTTTTTGGGTGTGCACCAGAATCACCTCCAACCAAAGCAAAAAGTGGGAGTTGGAGATCGGGGCCGGCTTCCCCGCCGGAACGGAGTGAAGAGGGTGGAGTTCCCAGTGTGACAGACGAAGCAGAGCAGGAAGCAGAGAGGGGAAGGAGATCGGGGCAAGACGTCCTGCCGGAAGGGGCGGAGAGTAGTACAGAGAGCAGTGTAGCTGTCAAGAGGAAGGTCAGAGGTAGCGAACGCGCGCCAAGTTCAAATGTGGAGGCGCGCGGAAATGCGGAGAGCCCAGAGGAGGAGCCTGGTCCCAAAGCACGGAGGAGGGGGGAGCAGGCGTCTGGGGACTCAGCGTCGGGGGAAAGCAGGAGGGAAGGAACCCAGGGGGGCAGAAAGACCCTGCGGAAAAGGAAGGACAGGAAGAGGTGGACCAGCAGAAGCCTCTTAAACTGGTGTGGAGGCGGGACTGATTCAGAGGCGACTTCAGCGGTCTAAGCGTAACAGACGTGGGGCTGCGCGCCTCGGTTGTGGAACAAACCATGTACTTCAATAAAGACTTTTGTAAATAAAGTGGACTTGGCGTTGGTCTCTTGTGAGCTGGGACCTGAGGCGGCCCTGACAGTAAGTCCCCTCTCATAAAGAACACAATTTTTTTTTTTTTGCAAAGCTCACGAAGTGTGGCAGCCATGAGTGCGGAGGAACAGTTGACAGCACTACGGAACGCAGTCACCGAGCTCTCCACTGCGGTAATAGCCTCTCAGAAGAAGAGTGACGAAGCGGAGAAGCGCTGCCAAGATCTGCAAACCAGGTGGGAGCGTGCATGCAGAGAGGGGTTCCCAGGGTCCAGATCAGAGGGAATTGGACTTGGAAGGCGGGGGGGGGGGCAGTTTGGTCGCCCACTTCGATGGGAACCTGAAGCACTACCCCAGTTTCAGAGCAGACGTCCTATATGCACTGCATTTGCTTCGCAATGACTTTAAAGATGAGGAGGAGAAAGTGGGTTTTATTGTGTCTCATTTGCATGGAGACGCCAGAGCGTGGCTGCGCAATTTGTGGCGTGAAGATGGTCCTGCCCGCCGCGATTCTGATGAATTTATCAAAGCTATGGACGCTTGTTTCCAGTCCACCGTGGATGTTGATGTTGCGCGCCGAGAGATGCACGGACTCAGACAAGGCAAAGCCACTGTGCGTCAGTACCATTCGCGCTTTTTTGCATTGCTGATTGTATTGGGCTGGGAGAAAAACTCCAAACCAGTGAGAGATTTGTTCTGGGAGGGACTCCACGGCTCCATAAAAGATGAATTGGCCAGGGGTGACAGACCTCAAACCCTAGCAGAAGTAGTACAGAGGGCTCTTGCGATTGGAATACGACACGAAGAACGTCCTTGATACAGTGAGGAAGGTCGCCAGGTGCGTGCGCCAGCCAGGGCACCTCCTTTTATCCCCAGGGAGTTCGGCCAGGCGCATCCTTCGCCTCTAATGCGGCAGGGGGAGGAACCAATGGAGCTTGGCGGTGCTAGAGCTCAGACAGCAGCCAGAGCCCCAACGTCCGGTGCAGTCAAGGAGAAGCCTCCTAGAGGGAACAGGAAATGTTACATCTGTGACAGTGCACAGCACATGGCTAAAGAGTGTCCCCAGAGGCTCCAGAAACACACTGCAGCTTTAGCAACGGTCGCAGCAGACGTACTTCACGAAGAGCAGTTTCAGGGAAACGACAGTGCCTGGCTGGAGACAGCGATGCTGGGGCTCAGCCAGGCGAGTCTGTAGAGCAGTCCCCAGCGATTTTGCAGCACACAGACCCCTTACCACCCAAGCCAGCGGTGCAGCTCACTGCAACACTCCAGTTGCCGAATGGAACCACCCTGGAAGTCCCCATTACAATCGACTCTGGGAGCAACGCGGACTTTGTGGGGGTGCAGTTCGTCAAGCAGCATCGCATAGCGCTTCTGCCAGCTACGACGCCCCTGAACGTAGTCACGGTAGATGGCAGAAAATTGCTAGGAGGGCAAGTTGTGCAACAGACGCCTCCCATGGTGATGCAGATTGGAAATCATCGAGAAGTCATTAGCTTCAACGTCACCCGCCTATCAGACACGCCTATAGTGTTAGGCATGAGCTGGCTAGAGAGACACAGTCCAGCAGTGGCGTGGTACCAGCGACAGCTCACCTTTTGCTCATCGTACTGTGCTCAACATTGCATCCAGTCCAGCCAAGGGGAGGAAGCTGGGCAGCAACTACAACTAGGCATGGTGCAGGCAGTCCCCCGCAAGTACGAGGGATTTTTGGAGGTTTTCTGCGAGAAGGAAGCTGACCAGCTGCCACCCCACAGGCCTTACGACTGTGCGATTGACCTGTTGCCGGGGGCGAAGTTGCCGACTGCAAAGCTGTATTCCATGTCTGAAGATGAGATGCAAGAACTCAGGGAGTTCATAGAGCACAATTTGAAGTGCGGATTCATTCGGGAATCCAAAGCGGTGGGGGGCAGTCCTGTGTTTTTTGTGAAGAAGAAGGACACGCCCCAGAAGAGACTCATTGTGGACTATCGAGCCATAAACTCGATGACAAAGCCCAAGGCCTTTCCCATGCCCAAGATTGACGACCTCCTAGCAACCGTGCGGAAGGGGAGGATCTTCACCAAGTTGGATCTGCGCGGAGCGTACAATCTCATACGCATGCGTGAGGGCGATGAGTGGAAGACGGCCATGTTCACGCCTCTGGGCACGTATGAATACAGAGTTATGCCTTTTGGTCTCCAAAATGGATCCCACTGCTTCCAAGCCTTTATGCATCACGTGCTAGCGGGACTCCTCTACAAGAAGTGTGTGTGCTTCCTCGACGACATCCTGATCTTCTCAGAATCACCGGAGGCTCACGAGAGAGAGGTAAAGGAGGTCCTGCAGAGACTACGGGAACACAGACTCTATGCCAAGTTGGAGAAGTGCCAGTTCGATGTGACGGAGGTGGATTTCCTGGGCTACAAGCTGTCCGACAAGGGACTGGCCATGGACAGCGTCAAGGTCCGCGCGGTGTTGGACTGGAAGAGCCCGCGCAATCGGAAGGAGGTACAGAGGTTTGTCGGTTTCGCCAACTTTTACCGCAAGTTCATCAGAGGTTTCGCGAAGGAGACAGCAGCAATCACGGACACTCTCAGTTCCAAGAAGAAGAAGTTCACTTGGACGGACCAGGCGGAGCGCTCTTTTCAGAAGCTTAAAAGCCTCTTCGCCTCCGAGGAACAGCTGCTGCACGTTAATCCCGGCAGGCCCATGCAGGTCGAGACTGACGCATCAGACAGAGCGGTAGGGGCCGTCCTTTTGCAGGAAGATCCGCAAGGGCACTGGAGGCCCTGTGCTTTCTACTCCCGGAAGCTCAGCAAGGCGGAACAAAACTACACCATCTGGGACAGGGAGTTGTTGGCCATTCACGCGGCTTTCAAAGTGTGGCGGCACTTCCTCATAGGAGCCAAGCACACCGTGCAGGTCCGCACGGACCACAAGAACTTAGAGTATTGGCGCACGGCGAAGCTCCAGAGCCAGAGGCACATGCGCTGGGCGGAATTCTTCGCGGATTTCGACTTCCGAATAGAGTACATCCCGGGGGACTCCAATGTCATAGCCGATGCGCTCTCAAGGAAACCGCAATATCTCGAGGAAGCGGCAACAGTAGCAGCCAAGCACATTTTCGCACCGCAGGCGTGGGCGTGCGCTTCAGTCGCCGTCGACCTGGACGCAGTGCGACGCGCGCTGCAGACGGATCAGTTTGCACAATCCAAGATGGAAGAGCTGCGCAGAGGTACAACGAGAGACGACGAGTTCCAGATACGCGACGGGCTGTTAACTCGCAAAGGTGCCCTCTACGTGCCAGGGGACGATCTCCGCGCAAAGGTTCTGCACCAGTTGCACGACGCACCCAGCGCGGGCCATTTCGGCAAGGAGAAGACAGCGGAACTGGTAGCCAGGGACTTTTGGTGGCCCCAAATGCGAGGAGAGGTCGCGGATTACGTCGCCAGATGTGACACCTGTCAGAGGTCCAAGCCAGTGCACCAGAAGCCAGCCGGACTACTGGAACCGCTGGAGACGCCACTGCAACCGTGGGAGCGGGTAGCGCTGGACTTTGTTACTGATCTGCCCAGCTCCCAAGGCAAGACGGCGGTACTGGTGGTGGTGGACCTGTTCACCAAGATGGCGCACTTCATTCCTTGCGCGAAGGTGGCGACAGCGGAACAGACCGCCAAACTCTTCATCGACCACGTGTTCAGAGTGCATGGGCTGCCACGGTCCATCCTGTCCGACAGGGGGCGCCAGTTTGTCTCCAGTTTCTGGCAGAAGCTCCTAGGTATCCTGCACGTCAAGATCAACCTATCGTCGGCGAGACATCCACAGACCAACGGCCAAGCAGAGAGGGTCAACGCTATCATGCAGCAGTACCTGAGATGTTACGCCAATCAGCGACCCGCAGCTTGGGTGGATTACCTGCCAATGGCTGAGTTTGCCTACAACAACACGAAGCACGCGTCGACGGGGGTGACGCCGTTCTTCGCTAACAATGGACGACATCCCAGAACCTTCCCGGGGTTCGTAATGACGGGGGAGGGGGCGCCGCAGGGGGCCGACCATTTCGCAGCAGAACTGCAAGAGGTGCACGAGGAGCTGCGGAGACATTTGGAACTAGCTAAGCAAGCCTATAAGGTGCAGGCGGACAAACACAGGAGGGCGGGAGAAGACATCCAGGTGGGGGACTGGGTATGGTTAGCGGCCCAAGCGGTGCCGGCCAAGTCGTTAGCCAAGAAGAAGCTAGGACACAGGCAGCTAGGGCCATACCAAGTTGAGGCCAGGATCAATCCCGTAGCGTTTCGACTGGCCCTCCCCGAAGGTTCCAGAATGCACCCGGTCTTTCATAGGTCGGTGCTCACCCCCTACAAGGCCCCACACAGATTTCAGGAGTCAGGGACGGCACCAGAACCACGCAGAGAGTCACCCAAGAGGGGGAGGTCACCTAGGGCCGAACCACTCAACGAGGTCACAGAGATTCTGGACTCGAGATGGGGGGAAGAGGGAGTAGAATATTTTCTCGCCAGAGAGGGTACCCCAGCCAGCGCCAACAGTTGGGTGCCGGACTACGCTTTGGACGAGCCTCTTCTCAAGGACGAGTTCCATGCCCTTTCCCCACACAGGCCCATGCCAGCCGAGTACTTTGACGACTGGCTTTTTACGCCCAAACTTTCAGCCAGCACTTTCCGGGGGTTTTCTTCCGCGGAGGAGGGAACGCCAGAATCGAGCCCTCCCAGGGGATCGTGCTCGGGGGTGGAGACGGAACCCTCTTATTGGTGGGACGAGCAACCAGAGGAGGACTGGCGCAGGAGGTGGAGGGAGGGGCCTTGGCCAACAGCACCGGACGAAGTAACAATGGGAGAGGAGACCGAGAACACTTTGGGAGACGAACCCGAGTTCGAGCACACATACACTGAGCTGGAAGCAGAGGAAATCGAAGTAGACGAACTGTATCCAGCATCTACCCCCGCAGAGACACGGCTCCCAATACCTGCGCCCGACGGGCGGGAGGGGGGAAGGGGGGGCTTCGAGGGGGGGATGGATGTCAGGGGTTCAGGGAGAGAGGCACAGATGAGGGAGGAGACTGAGAGCGAGGGGGAAGAATCCCGGAACGAGGAGGAGGAGGATGACAATGACTTGAGGGTTTCCATGAGTCTTTCAAGTGAATCGGAGGATTCCCAAAAGGGGGCGCCCCTGGTCAGGCCAAGGGGAGCCACAGGGGGGACTCGTCAGGAGCAGGGGAGCTTCAGGGAAACCCCGAGTGGCAGTTGGAGATCGGGGCCGGCTTCCCCGCCGGAACGGAGTGAAGAGGGTGGAGTTCCCAGTGTGACAGACGAAGCAGAGCAGGAAGCAGAGAGGGGAAGGAGATCGGGGCAAGACGTCCTGCCGGAAGGGGCGGAGAGTAGTACAGAGAGCAGTGTAGCTGTCAAGAGGAAGGTCAGAGGTAGCGAACGCGCGCCAAGTTCAAATGTGGAGGCGCGCGGAAATGCGGAGAGCCCGGAGGAGGAGCCTGGTCCCAAAGCACGGAGGAGGGGGGAGCAGGCGTCTGGGGACTCAGCGTCGGGGGAAAGCAGGAGGGAAGGAACCCAGGGGGGCAGAAAGACCCTGCGGAAAAGGAAGGACAGGAAGAGGTGGACCAGCAGAAGCCTCTTAAACTGGTGTGGAGGCGGGACTGATTCAGAGGCGACTTAAGCGTAACAGACGTGGGGCTGCGCGCCTCGGTTGTGGAACAAACCATGTACTTCAATAAAGACTTTTGTAAATAAAGTGGACTTGCGTTGGTCTCTTGTGAGCTGGGACCTGAGGCGGCCGTGACAGGTGTTTTGGTTCCATCTCAATAGAAAGAAGACGAATAAGCTTGGATAGTTCTTTCGGTGTTCATCCTAACCCTAACCCTAACCCTAACCCTAACCCTAACCCTAACCCTAACCCTAACCCTAACCCTAACCCTAACCCTAACCCTTACCCTAATCCTAACCCTAACCCTAACCCTAACCCTAACCCTAACCCTTACCCTAATCCTAACCCTAACCCTAGCTCTAACCCTAAACCTAGCAAATCGAAGTGTAATACGCCTAAACAAAGCCAAACAGGTTGTTTTGGGTTCCAGCTACATAGAAAGAAGAATCTTGGATTTCGCTTATTTCAAGTCGTGTTCTTTGGTGTTAATGCACATTAACCCAGAAATCGCAAAGTCTGCGTAATGAGACCAATATAACAAAACAGCTTCTGTTCGCATCTGCTGCATGATGGCGTTGACCCTCTCCGCCTGCCCGTTGGTCTGCGGGTGTCGTGCCGACGCTAAGTTGATCTTGACGTTCAGGATGCCCAGCAGCTTCTGCCAGAAACTCGAGACGAACTGGCGCCCCCGATCGGAGAGGATGTATCTCGGCAAACCGTGAACTCTGAACACGTGGTCTATGAACAGCTTGGCGGTTTGTTCCGCCGTGGCCACCTTCGCGCAAGGAATGAAATGCCCCATTTTGGTGAACAGGTCTACGACCACGAGCACCGCTGTTTTGCCTCTCGAGCTGGGCAGATCTGTGACAAAGTCCAGGGCTACTCTCTCCCACGGTTCAAACGGCGTCTGAAGCAGTTCCAGCAGTCCCGCCGGCGCCCTGTGTACTGATTTGGCCCTTTGGCATGTGTCACACCGAGCGACGTAATCCTCAACTTCACCCCTCATCTTGGGCCACCAAAAGTCTCTGGCTACTAATTCCGCTGTCTTGTCTTTGCCGAAGTGCCCAGCGCTGGGCGCGTCGTGTAACTGCTGCAGGACTTTCGCACGGAGGTCGTCCCCCGGCACATAGAGCGCCCCTCTGCGGAGGAGTAGTCCGTCGCGTATCTGGAACTCTCCGTCCTTCGCTGTGCCTCTTTGCACCTCCTCTATCTTGGATCGTGCGAACGAGTCCGTCTGCAGCGCGCGACGCACCGCGTCCAGGTCCACTGTAGCTGAAACACACGCCCACGCTTTCGGTGCGAAAATGTGCTTGGCCGCCACCGGTGCCGCTTCCTCGAGATACTGCGGCTTCCTAGATAGCGCATCCGCCATGACGTTGCTGTCCCCCGGGATGTATTCTATCCGGAAGTCGAAATCCGCAAAGAACTCCGCCCAGCGTATGTGCCTCTGGTTCAGGAACCGTGCCGTGCGCCAATACTCCAGGTTCTTATGATCCGTGCGGACCTGCACTGTGTGTTTGGCTCCGATGAGGAAGTGCCGCCACGCTTTGAAGGCTGCTTGAATGGCCAGCAACTCCCTGTCCCAGATGGTTTAGTTCTGTTCCGACTTGCTGAGTTTCCTGGAGTAGAATGCGCACGGCCTCCAATCCCCCTGCGGGTCTTGCTGCAACAGGACCGCCCCCACCGCTCTGTCCGAGGCGTCTGTTTCAACCCGCATTGGTTTGCTTGGGTTTACGTGCAGAAGCTGTTCTTCGGACGCAAAGAGCTGCTTGAGTCTCCGAAAGGACTGCTCCGCCTGGTCCGTCCAGGTGAACTTCTTCTTTTTGGAGCTGAGGGTGTCCGTGATGGCCGCCGTTTCCATCGCGAACCCTTTGATGAACTTGCGATAGAAGTTGGCGAAGCCGACGAACTTCTGGACCTCCTTCCTATTGCGCGTGTTAGAGGACATTCGGCACAGAAACATGTGTGTATACCTTTAAGAAGTTTCTGGGATTAATTGGCTGCAGGTGACCGTTGCTATAAAGGAAAAAAACTGAGTTTTGTTGCCTGCCTGCAGGAATAACATCCACCAGAGTTTGTGTTTATTTGCTTAGTAATAAAGTCTTCGTTTTAGTTTGGGTTTTTACACCTATGTCTCCTGGAGTCACTCTGTCCTCTGCCACCGGCTGGAAATCCCCCTCCAACAGGTTATGGGCCCAGTCCCCAGTCCTGAGTGGGCAGAGACAGAGCGTGAAAAGAACCCAGAGACTGGAAGCAACTCAGCGTTTCTCAAGCAGCTGGCTGTGTGAAGGCATCGGCAGGGAGTGTCTGTCTGGGACCAGGAGCCGAACATTTCTTCAAGCCATGTGTGAGTAAGAACTGAGTGGAAAGCTGAAAGCTGGGTGGCGCCATGGCTGGACTTGGAGCTGGAGCTCAAGGGGGAGCTTCCTATTTTCCAGTAGAGAAACTGGGAGAGTCCAATTATATGTCATGGAGTTTACAGATGCAGGCGTTTTTAAAGAAAGAACAATGTTGGACTGTTATTGTTAACCCTCCTGTAAAAGAGGAGGATGAAGAAGTAGATGAAGCAGACCAAAGGCTGGAGGACAAAGCCTATGCCAATTTAATTTTGAGTTTAGAGAAGTCTCAGTTATCTCATGTGCGAGACCTTGAAACAGCAAGTGAGATTTGGCAAGCACTGAGAGCGATACATATTAGAGACACTGCTGGCAGCAAAATTACTCTAATGAGAGCTCTGTACCGAGCCAGACTAAGTGAGGGTGAATGTGTTTCAACACACCTTCAAAGAATGCGAGATTTATTTTCACAGTTAAATGAACTTGGGGAACATTTTTCTGAACAGAGAAAAGTTTATATTGTGCTGTCTTCACTTCCTGAGTCATGGGACAATTTAGTGATGACTCTGGAAGCAATCCCAGAAAGCCAATTAACAATGCATTTCTTAACTGGGCGTTTGCTTGATGAGGAGGAAAGACGCCATGAGAGGAAGGCCACAACCCCTCACCGTAACTCCAGAAATGGGAGGCAGTCCAGTAAAAGATATGCAACTAATGAGGAGCGGCATCCTAAAGAGGTTGTAGACCACAGAGAGGAAGCAGCGTTCACAGTTAGAAGATGCTATCGTTGTGGGTCAACCAAGCATTTAGTACGACAGTGCACTGTGTCCGTGGGAGAAAATACAAGACAAGGGCGGCCTGCGTTTGCTGGGAAGCGAGGAGGCAGGAAGAATCGAGTCCAGTATGTTTCTGCAGCAGTTCGAGGCACCAGTCACGACGATGGACAAGACTGGATTTTAGACTCAGCAGCGACAAACATTTTTGTTAAGTCTGCACAAACCCTTGTAGAAAAGCAGCCTTGTAAATCTGTAAATGTAGTACTAGCTGATGGAACAGTGCATGAGTCAGCTGGAAAGGGTAGTGTGAATATCAACTGTTTAAGTACCAAGTTTACCAATGTTTTATGTGTACCAAGTTTAGAAAATAATTTGCTTTCAGTTACAAGTCTTGTTAAGCAGGGATTTAAAGTAACCTTTTCTGGTTCAGGCTGTAGAATAGAGAAAGCTGGAAAAGTGGTTACAGCATCGCTACAAAATGGTTTGTTTGTTTTGAAAGACCAGCTAGTAAGTGAGTCTGGGGCATGTGTTAAAGCCTGTAATAGAGCCTTGCATGATGAGTGCCAGCATCTGTGGCATCGTCGTTTGGGGCATGCCAATTTCCGCAGTATTGCAAAAATGCCAGAATTAAGCAAGGGAATTAAAATGAAAAAATGTTCAGTTTTTCTAGACTGCAATACCTGCAAGGAGTCTAAAAGTAAGCGAGGGTCTTATCCTGAAAGTACTAGAAGTAGCAAGAGGCCATTTGCTTTAGTACATTCAGACCTTTGTGGGCCATTTGCAGAGTCTGAAGGAGGAGCAAAGTTTTTTTTGGTTCTTGTGGATGATTATAGCCGGTATACTTGGGTATATTTGTTAAAACACAAAAGTGAAACTGGTCAACTGATTAAGAATTGGATCAACTATATAGAAAGGCAGTTTCCCTACAAAGTTACCCAGTTGCAAAGTGACCGTGGAGGCGAGTTCATTTCTGAAGCCCTCCAAGTTTGGTTGAAAAAGCATGGTATTAGTCACCGTAAATCGTGTCCTTTTTCGCCTGAAGAAAATTCAGTTGCAGAACGCAAGATAAGATCTTTACAAACAATGCTAGATTCAATGCTATGTGATTCTGGCCTATCCAGGAAGTATTGGGGGGAAGGAATTCTGTGTGCTAACTACATACAGAACAGATTGTTTCATTCTACCATAAACAACACCCCTCATTTTTTGCTTTATGGAAAAAAACCCTTTTTGGACCATGTTAAAACTTTTGGTTGCTGGGCTTGGGTTCACATCCCAAAAGGACAGAGAAGGAAAGGAGAGCCCAAGGCAAAGAAACTTAGGTTTGTTGGCTATCAAACTTGGTCAAAGGGGTATCGTTTTGCACTAGGGCGTGGCAGAGTTGTAATATCAAGACATGCAGAGTTTTGTGAGCAAGATGGTTGGGTTCGTTTACATGGAAATTCAGAAGTTATGTTATCTTCTGATGATACAGATAAATTTGTGAAATCTGAGGAAGAAAAGCCACAAATTAAAGAAAGTTCTGAAAGTGACAGTGATGAGGATTCAGGGGATGAGGATCCCAATACACAATCTCCTAAAGCTGAACCAATTTCTCCTGAGCAGGATAAATCAGAAGGGGAAGATAGTTCAGAGGGGGAGAGTGTTCAAGTTAGAAGGTCACAAAGAAGCAATAAGGGGGTACCTCCAGAAAGGTTTACTATACAAGAAGTTAAAACTGTTGATGTAAAAAAGGAACCTCGTGATTATGAGGAAGTTTTAAAGTTACCACACCAGGAAATAGTAAGGTGGAAAAATGCAATGAAAGCAGAAATGAAATCTTTAGCAGAACACAATGTCTTTACCATTGAGCCATTGCCTGAAGGGAAAAAGGCAGTGGGCTGTAGATGGGTGTATAAAATAAAACACTTGGCAGATGGTGATATTAAGTACAAAGCCAGACTGGTAGCACAAGGCTTTACTCAAAGAAAAGGTGAAAGCTTTGATGAAACCTTTTCTCCTACTGCAAGGAGTGAAAGTGTACGTTTATTGCTAGCTCTTGCAGCACAACGTGGGTTTAAGGTAAACCATTTTGATATTGAAACAGCTTATCTTAACGCAAATCTGCAAGAAGAAATTTTTATGAATCAAGCGCCAGGTTTTGAGGCAGGAGAACAGAATTCTGTATATAGGCTGAACAAAGCAATTTATGGGCTCAAACAGTCAGCTAGAAATTGGAACGAATGTCTTGATAATGCTTTAAAAAATCTTGGTTTTAAAAGAAGCTTAGCTGATAACTGCTTGTACACTAAAGGAAAGGGTGATAAACAAGAATTGTGTTTGTGTTATGTTGATGATTTGCTTTACTCTACAAAAGGTGACAAGCAAGTGGAAAAATTTGCAGAACAACTAAGAAAGGTATTTAAAGTAAGAGATTTGGGGCCAGTAAAAAATTATCTCGGTTTAGAAATTCAAAGAACAAACGATGGAAGTTTTTTGTTGAGTCAAAAAGAGAAAATAATGGAGTTACTTGAAAGAAACAATATGCAAAACTGCAAGGGAGTAAAAACCCCAATGGAAATAGGTTTTTTCAAAAATGAAGGAGAATGCACAGAACCTGTAAATCCTGAAATGTACCATTCAATAATTGGAAGTTTATTATACATTTCATTGTGGAGCAGACCAGATTTGAGTTATGCAGTTGGAATACTAAGCAGACTAGTAAGCTGTCCTACAGAAAATGCCTGGAAAGGTTTAAAACGCATTTTCCGGTATCTAAAGCAAACACTTGATTATTGTTTAAGATTACCATCTTCAGGTTCCACAAAATTGCAGTGTTACGTTGACAGCGATTGGGCCAACCTGCCTGATAAAAAATCAATTTCTGGAATGGTATTTCAATTTGGGAATTCTTTGATAGGTTGGAAATCCAAAAAAAACAAAGTATAGTGGCCACATCATCAACAGAGGCCGAATACTGTGCATTGTCGGAGTTATGTAATGAAATAAAATTTTATGTTCAGATCCTCAAGGATATAAACGTACAGTGTGATTATCCCGTTCAAATTATGGAAGATAATCAAGCCGTAATAACTTTGTCTGGGTCTGACCAGTTTAGAAACAAATCAAAGCATTTAGAAATTAAATATCAAAATGTAGCTGAAAATGTAAAACAGAATCAGATAATGCTGAAGTATTGTGAAAGTGCACAAAATGTGGCGGATGTATTTACAAAAGCGTTAACTTTTGAAAAACATGCACGACTGGTAGCAAAGTTGGGAGTTGCTGTGTGTGATATGTAAATATGTTCTGTTCTGTTTAAAATACTATTGTTTCTGTTTGAACGAGAGGGGGTGTTAGAGGACATTCGGCACAGAAACATGTGTGTATACCTTTAAGAAGTTTCTGGGATTAATTGGCTGCAGGTGACCGTTGCTATAAAGGAAAAAAGCTGAGTTTTGTTGCCTGCCTGCAGGAATAACATCCACCAGAGTTTGTGTTTATTTGCTTAGTAATAAAGTCTTCGTTTTAGTTTGGGTTTTTACACCTATGTCTCCTGGAGTCACTCTGTCCTCTGCCACCGGCTGGAAATCCCCCTCCAACAGCGCGGGCTCTTCCAGTCCAACACCGAGCGGACTTTGGCGCTGTCCATGGCGAGTCCCTTGTCGGACAGCTTGTAACCCAGGAAATCCACCTCCTTCATGTCGAACTGACACTTTTCCAGCTTGGCGTAAAGTCTGTGCTC
Organism: Podarcis muralis; assembly: GCF_964188315.1. Taxonomy (NCBI): domain Eukaryota; kingdom Metazoa; phylum Chordata; class Lepidosauria; order Squamata; family Lacertidae; genus Podarcis; species Podarcis muralis. The sequence goes on from NC_135674.1 coordinate 5,044,163, forward strand.
CCGTAGTCTCTGCAGGACCTCCTTGACATCTCTCTCGTGAGCCTCCTGCGATTCCGAGAAGATCAGGATGTCATCTAGGAAGCAGACGCACTTCTTGTAGAGGAGTCCCGCTAACACGTGATGCATAAAGGCTTGGAAGCAGTGAGAGCCACTTTGGAGACCAAATGGCATAACTCGGTATTCATAGGTACCCAAAGGTGTAAACATGGCTGTCTTCCACTCATCGCCCTCCCTCATGCGTATAAGGTTGTACGCCCCTCGTAAATCCAACTTGGTGAAGATCCGTCCTTTCCTCACCGTCGCGAGGAGATCGTCGATCTTGGGCATGGGGAATGCTGTGGGCTTAGTTCTGGAATTTATGATTCTATAATCAACGATCAATCTCCGTTGGGGCGTGTCTTTTTTCTTCACGAAAAACACTGGACTGCCCCCCACTGCTTTGGATTCTCGGATGAATCCCCGCTTCAAATTGTGATCTATGAACTCCCTGAGTTCTTGCAGTTCGTCTTCTGACATGGAATACAGTTTTCCAGTGGGTAGTGTCGCCCCCGGCAGGAGGTCAATCTTGCAGTCGTAGGGCCTGTGGGGCGGTAGCTTGTCCGCTTCCTTCTCGCAGAAGACCTCCAAAAACGCCTTGTACTTGTTCGGTACTGCTTGCACAATGCCCAGGTGTAGCTGTGGTTCATCCTCCTGCCCCTCCCCTCCCTGGCTGGGCTGGATGCAATGTTCCGCGCAGTAGGAGGAGCAGAAGGTCAATTGACGGTGGTACCATGCCAATGCCGGGCTGTGCCTATCCAGCCAACTCATGCCCAACACTATGGGTGTGTCTGACAGGTGGGTGACGTTGAAGCTGATGACTTCGCGGTGATTACCAATTTGCATCACCATAGGGGGTGTTTGTTGTGCCACCTGCCCTCCCAGCAGTTCCCTGCCATCGACCGTGACTACGTTCAGAGGCATTGTGGCTGGTAGGAGCGCTATGCGATGCTGGTGGATAAAGTCCACTCCTACAAAGTCTGCGTTACTGCCAGAGTCAATGGTAATAGGAACTTCCAGGGTGAGTCCATTTGGCAGTTGGAGCGATGCGGTGAGTTGCACCACTGGTTTGGGTGGGAGGGGATCTGTGGGCTGTAAAATTTCTGGGGACTGCTTCACTGACTTGCCTGGCTGGGCCCCAGCGCCACTCCCTCCAACCAGGCTTCTTCGTTTCCCTGCAGCTGTTCCTCCTGTTTATCTGCTCCCCTTACTGTTGCTGAGGCTGCAGTGTGCTTCTGGATCCTCTGGGGACACTCTTTGGCCATGTGCTGCGCACTGTCGCAAATGTAGCACTTCCTGTTCCCTCTAGGAGTCTTCACCTTGAGTGCTCCTGGTGCATGGGCTCTGGTTGCTGTCTGAGCCCTAGCACCGCCAATCTCCATTGGTTCGTCTCCCCTCCCCAATGGAGGCGTGGTTTCCGTGCGTCCCGTCTCTCTGGGTAGGAAAGGAGTTGCCCTGACTTGTGGGCGCCCTGAACCTCCCTCATTCCTGTTCCAAGGGCGTTCTTCCAGGCGCACTCCAATCGCAAGGGCTCTCTGTATCAACTGCGTGGTGGTGGTGGGTCTCTCCCCCCTTGCCAGCTCGTCTTTCACAGCTCCATTCAGCCCTTCCCAGAACAGATCTCTCACGGCAGCGGAATTTTTCTCCCACCCAAGCACGTTTACCAATCCGAAAAAGTGGGAGTGATATTGTCTTACAGTGCTTTTGCCCTGTTTTAACCCATGAATGTCTCTCCTGGCGACATCCACATCTACCGTAGATTTAAAACAAGCGTCCATAGCTTTGAGAAATGCGTCTGAGTCATTGAGGGCGGGGTCATTTTCGCGCCATAAAGTGCGCAGCCACGATTTAGCTTCCCCATGCAGATGAGTTATTATGAAGCCCACTTTCTCCTCCTCATCTCTAAAGTCTTTCCGAAGCAATTTAAGCGCAAAGACTATGTCTGCTCTGAAGTTTGGATACTGCTGCAGGTTCCCGTCAAAATGGGCTACGATGCTGCCCCCCCCCCTCTTCCCGAGGCCAACTCCCTCCGGTTTGGGTCCTGGCAGCCCCTCCTTGCCCAGTCTTTCCCACCTTGCTCGCAGATCCTCGCAGACCGCTGCTGCTGCTTCCTCTCTCTTCCTGGAAAGCTCCACTTGTGCGTAAAGTGTCTGAACAGCTTGTTCCAGCTCTTTCACCTTCGCCTCTGTAGTCATTTTTCCCTCTCTTCGTGAGCTCGCAAAACACCCAGTTTTCCCCCTCGCTGCGCCAACTCGCGTTGCGAGGGTTAAATTAGTCAGATGGAGCTTACTGTCAGGGCTGCCTCAGGTCCCAGCTCACAGAGGACCAACGCCAGTCCGTTGTTATATTAAATAGTCTTTATTAAAGTTCAGTCTCTCATTTACACCCACGGCGCGCAGCTCTATGTCTTGAACCTAGACCGCCGAAGCTCCATCTGAATCTCCTCCCCCCAGGCACCAGTTCAAGACCCTAGCCTTACTCCACCTCTTCCTCTGCTCCCTTTTCCTCTGGGTCCGCCTGTCCGTCGGTGCTTTCCCCTTTCTAGACTCTTCCGACGCTGACTCTCCCGAGTCCTCCCCTCCCTCCGGCGAGCTTTAGGACCTGGTTCCCAATCCTGGCTTCCTGCTGTCCCACTCGCCTGCACATTTGAACTTGGCGCGCGCGCCCAGCCTGCCACCTTCCTTCTGACCGTTATGCTGCTCCTGTCACTGCTCCCCTCTTCGGGAATGCTAGCTGGGCTCGACTCCTCCTCCCTGCTTGCTGGAGGAGACGCTGGCCCTGACCTATGGGACTCTTCCCCCCCCCCACTACGCTCCGGTGGGGAAGCTGGTCCTGATTTCCAGCCACTGCTCTGGGAGTCTCCGCTGGCCCCCTGCTTCTGGTGTGTCCCCCCTGGGACCCCCCTTGCCCTGGCCATCGGCGCCCCCTTCTGGGAATCTTCTGATTCACTGGAGAGGCTCATGGAATCTCTCGGGTCACTGTCATTCTGCCCTCCGCTGCCCTCAGATTCCTCCCCTTCGCTCTCCATTTCCTCTCTCCCCTGCGCCTCTGCTCCTGAGCCCCTGACAGGAACCAGGTCCCAAAGCCCGCCGGAAGCAGGGGGAGGAGTCAGAGGAATCCGCGTCCGAAGAGTCGAGGAAGGGTGAGACCTCGGCGGGCAGGAGGACCCAGAGGAGAAAGGAACAGAGGAAAAGGTGGATCAAGACGAGGGTCTTGAACTGGTGTACGGGGGGAGGAGATTCAGATGGAGCTTCGGCGGTCTAGAGTTTCAGACGTAGGGCTGCGCGCCACGGCTGTAAAACCAGTAATGAACTTCAATAAAGACTTTTGTATATAAAGAGATACTGGCGTTGGTCCTCTGTGAGCTGGGACCTGAGGCGGCTCTGACAGCTTATTTTAAGTCGTGTTCTTTGGTGTTAATGCACATTAACCCAGAAATCGCAAAGTCTGCGTAATGAGACCAAAATAACACAACAGCTTCTGTTCGCATCTGTCAGGGGGAGATTCTGGTGCACACCCAAAGAACACCATGCGAATTGAAATAAGCCCAATCAAAGCTTATTCGTCGTCTTTCTACGCATATGGAATCGCAAAGACGGTGTTGTGTTATTTTGGTCTCATATTACACACCTTGCGATTTCTGGGTCAATGTGCATTAACACCAAAGAACACAACTTGAAATAAGCGAAATCCAAGGTTCTTCTTTCTATGTCACTGGAACCCAAAACAACCTGTTTGGCTGTGTTTAGGCTTATTACAATTTGCTGTGCTACGGTTAGGGTTAGGGTTAGAGTGAATGAACACCGAAAGAACTATCCAAGCTTATTCGTCCTCTTTCTGTTGAGATGGAACCAAAACACCTATGCTTGATTTGGGCTTATAACAAACATGTCACTCTGCGATTTTTGGGTGAATGTGCATTCTAACCCCCAAAAAACCAGTTTGAAATAAGCCCAATCAGAGCTTTATCATCTTCTTTTTATGTACATGGAACCCAAAACAATTTTTTTCTTTGATTGGGGGTGATTCTGGTGCGCACCCAAAAAACACCATGCGAATACAAATGAGCCCAATCAAAGCTTATTCGTCGTCTTTCTACGCAAACACCAAAACACCTATGCTTGATTTTGCCTGATAACAAGAATTTTACTCTTCGATTTTTGGGTAAATTTGCATTCTAACCCCGAAAACACCAATTTGAAATAAGCCCAATCATAGCTTTATCATCTTCTTTTTATGTAGATGGAACCCAAAAGACCTTTTTGCTTTGATTGGGGGTGATTCTGGTGCACACCCAAAAAACACCATGCGAATTGAAATAAGCCCAATCAAAGCTTATTCGTCGTCTGTCTACGCATATGGATGCTGTCAGAGCTGCCCCTGGTCCCAGCTCACAAAGGACCAACGCCAGTTCCTCTTTATATACAGAAGTCTTTATTGAAGTTCATTATTGGTTTGACAGCCGTGGCACGCAGCCCTACGTCTGAAACCCTAGACCGTCAAAGCTCCGTCTGAGTCTCCTCCCCCCAGACACCAGTTTAAGACCCTAGCTTTGCTCCACCTCTTCCTCTGCTCCCTCTTCCTCTGGGTCCGCTTGTCCGCCAAGGTCTTGCCCTTCCTAGACTCTTCCGACGCTGAATCCCCTGAGTCTTCCCCCTCCCTCCGGCGAGCTTTAGGACCTGGTTCCCAATCCTGGCTTCCTGCTGTCCCGCTTGCCTGCACATTTGAACTTGGCTCCTCCCTCACCTGTCAGGAGCAGGGGACCAGCAGGGGAACCCAGAGTGGGAGCTGGGAGTCGGGACCGGCTTCTCCGCCAGAGCGCAGTGAAGGGGGTGGAGATTCCAGAGTGACAGGGGGAGCAGGTCCGAAAGCAGAGAGGGAGGGGAGATCGGAGCAAGACATCCTCCCGGAAGGGGAGGGGCGTAGTGCAGGGAGTAGTGTAACTGTCAAGAGGAAGGTTAGAGGTTGCGAACGCGCGCCAAGTTCAAATGTGGAGGCGCGCGGAAGAACAGGGAGTCCGGAGGAGGAGCCAGGTCCCAAAGCACGCAGGAGGGGGGAAGAGCTGTCTGGGGATTCCGCGTCAGGGGAATCCAGGAGGGGCGAAACCCCAGGGGGCAGGAAGACCCTGCGGAAAAGGAAAGAAAGGAAGAGGTGGAGCAGCACAAGCCTCTTAAAGTGGTGCAGAGGCGGGACTGACTCAGAGGGGACTTCAGCGGTCTAAGCGTAACAGACGTGGGGCTGCGCGCCTCGGCTGTGGAGCGTACAATGGACTTCAATAAACATTTCCCAGTGTGACAGACGAAGCAGAGCAGGAAGCAGAGAGGGGAAGGAGATCGGGGCAAGACGTCCTGCCGGAAGGGGCGGAGAGTAGTACAGAGAGTAGTGTAGCTGTCAAGAGGAATGTCAGAGGTAGCGAACGCGCGCCAAGTTCAAATGTGGAGGCGCGCGGAAATGCGGAGAGCCCGGAGGAGGAGCCTGGTCCCAAAGCACGGAGGAGGGGGGAGCAGGCGTCTGGGGACTCAGCGTCAGGGGAAAGCAGGAGGGAAGGAACCCAGGGGGGCAGAAAGACCCTGCGGAAAAGGAAGGACAGGAAGAGGTGGACCAGCAGAAGCCTCTTAAACTGGTGTGGAGGCGAGACTGATTCAGAGGGGACTTCAGCGGTCTAAGCGTAACAGACGTCGTTAGCTAAGAAGAAGCTAGGACACAGGCAGCTAGGGCCATACCAAGTTGAGGCCAGGATCAATCCCGTAGCGTTTCGACTGGCCCTCCCCGAAGGTTCCAGAATGCACCCGGTCTTTCATAGGTCGGTGCTCACCCCCTACAAGGCCCCACACAGATTACTGATCTGCCCAGCTCCCGAGGCAAGACGGCGGTACTTGTGGTTGTAGACCTGTTCACCAAGATGGCGCACTTCATTCCTTGCGCGAAGGTGGCGACAGCGGAACAGACCGCCAAACTGTTCATAGACCACGTATTCAGGGTGCACGGCTTGCCACGGTCTGTCCTGTCCGACCGCGGTCGCCAATTCATTTCCAGTTTCTGGCAGAAGCTCCTAGGCATCCTGAACGTCAAGATCAACTTAGCGTCGGCAAGACATCCACAGACCAACGGCCAAGCGGAAAGGGTCAACGCCATCATGCAGCAGTACCTGCGATGTTACGCCAATCAACGACCTGCAGCTTGGGTGGACTACTTGCCGATGGCCGAGTTTGCCTACAACAACACGAAGCACGCGTCAACGGGGGTGACACCGTTCTTCACCAACAATGGGCGACATCCCAGAACCTTCCCGGGGTTGGTGACGACGGGGGAGGGGGAGCCGCAGGGAGCTGACCATTTAGCAGCAGAACTGCAGGAGGTCCACGAGGAGCTTCGGCGGCACTTGAAGCTAGCTAAACAAGCCTACAAAGTGCAGGCAGACAGGCACAGGAGGGCAGGAGAAGACATCCAGGTGGGGGACTGGGTATGGTTAGCAGCCCAAGCAGTGCCGGCCAAGTTGTTAGCTAAGAAGAAGCTAGGACACAGGCAGCTAGGGCCGTACCAAGTTGAGGCCAGGATTAATCCCGTAGCTTTTCGGTTGACCCTCCTGGAAGGTTCCAGAATGCACCCGGTCTTTCATAGGTCGGTGCTCACACCCTACAAGGCCCCACGCAGATTTCAGGAGTCAGGGACGGCACCAGACCCACGCAGAGAGTCACCAAGAGGGGGGAAGTCACCAAGGGCCACGCCACTCAACGAGGTCACAGAAATTCTGGACTCGAGATGGGGGGAAGAGGGAGTAGAATATCTTCTCGCCAGAGAAGGTACCCCGGCCAGCGCCAACAGTTGGGTGCCGGACTACGCTCTGGAGGAACCTCATCTCAAGGACGAGTTCCATGCCCTTTTCCCACACAGGCCCATGCCAGCCGAGTATTTCGACGACTGGCTTTTTACGCCCACACTTTCAGCCAGCACTTTCCGGGGGTTCTCCTCCGCAGAGGAGACGCCGCCGGAATCGAGCCCTCCAAGGGGATCCTGCTCGGCGGTGGACACGGACCCCTCTTACTGGTGGGACGATCAACCAGAAGAGGACTGGCGCAGGAGGTGGCTGAGGGGTCCTTGGCAAACAGCACCGCCCGAAGTAACAGGGGGAGAGGAGGACGCGAACGAGTTGGGGGACGAACCCGAGTTCGAGCACACATACACTGAACTGGAAGCAGAGGAGATCGACGTCGACGACCTGTGTCCAGCATCTACCCCCGCAACGACGGAGCTCCCAGAACCTGCGCCCGAGCGGCGGGAGGGGGGAAGGGGGGGCTTCGAGGGGGGGATGGATGTCAGGGGTTCAGGGACAGAGGCACAGGTGAGGGAGGAGACGGAGAGCGAGGGGGAAGAATCCCAGGGCAGCGAGGAAGAGGATGACAATGACTTGAGGGATTCCATGAGTCTTTCAAGTGAATCGGAAGATTCCCAGAAGGGGGCATCTGTGGTCAGGCCAAGGGGAGTCACAGGGGGGGGACTCGTCAGGAGCAGGGAACCCAAAGTGGGAGCTGGGAGTCGGGACCGGCTTCTCTGCCAGAGCGCAGTGAAGGGGGTGGAGATTCCAGAGTGACAGGGGAAGCAGGTCCGAAAGCAGAGAGGGAGGGGAGATCGAAGCAAGACATCCTCCCGGAAGGGGAGGGGAGTAGTGCAGGGAGTAGTGTAACTGTCAAGAGGAAGGTCAGCGGTTGCGAACGCGCGCCAAGTTCAAATGTGGAGGCGCGCGGAAGAAGAGGGAGCCCGGAGGAGGAGCCAGGTCCCAAAGCACGCAGGAGGGGGGAAGAGCTGTCTGGGGATTCCGCGTCAGGGGAATCCAGGAGGGGCGAAACCCCAGGGGGCAGGAAGACCCTGCGGAAAAGGAAAGAAAGGAAGAGGTGGAGCAGCACAAGCCTCTTAAAGTGGTGCAGAGGCGGGACTGACTCAGAGGGGACTTCAGCGGTCTAAGCGTAACAGACGTGGGGCTGCGCGCCTCGGCTGTGGAGCGTACAATGGACTTCAATAAACATTTTTGTATATAAACTGGACTTGGCGTTGGTCTCTTGTGAGCTGGGACCTGAGGCAGCCCTGACAGTGTGTAATGAGACCAAAATAAAACAACACCGTCTTTTCGCTTCCATATGTGTAGAAAGACGACGAATAAGCTTTGATTGGGCTTATTTCAATTCACATGGTGTTTTTTGGGTGTGCACCAGAATCACCCCCAACCAAAGCAAAAAGTTGTTTTGGGTTCCATCTACATAAAACGAAGATGATAAAGCTCTAATTGGGCTTATTTCAAATTGGTGTTTTTCGGGTTAGAATGCACATTCACTCAAACATAGCAGAGTGACATGTTTGTTATCAGCCCTAATCAAGCATTGTTGTTTTGGTTCCATCTCAATAGAAAGAGGACGAACAAGCTTGGATTGTTCTTTCGGTATTCATTCATCCTAACCCTAACCCTAACTGTCAGGGCCACCCAAGGTCCCAGCTCACAAGAGACCAACGCCAAGTCCAGCTTATGTACAAAAGCTTTTATTGAAGAACATTGTTAGCTCCACATCCGAGGCGCGTGACCCCACGTCTGTTAGGCTTAGACCGCTGAAGTCCCTTCTGAATCAGTCCCGCCTCTACACCAGTTTAAGAGGCTTGCGCTGGACTACCTCTTCCTCTCCTTCCTTTTCCGCAGGGTCTTTCTGCCCCCCTGGGTTCCCTCCCTCCGGGATTCCCCAGAGGCTGAATCCTCTGACGCCTGCTCCCCCCTCCTCCGTGCTTTGGGACCAGGCTCCTCCTCCGGGCTCTCCTCACTTCCGCGCGCCTCCACATTTGAACTTGGCGCGCGTACGCTGCTTCTGACCTTTCTTTTGACAGTTACACTGCTCTCGGTACTACTCTCCGCCCCTTCCGGCAGGACGTCTTGCCCCGATCTCCTTCCCCTCTCTGCTTCCTGCTCTGCTCCGTCTGACACACTGGGAACTCCACCCCCTTCACTCCGTTCCGGCGGAGAAGCCTGTCCCGATCTCCAACTCCCACTGGGGGTTCCCCTGCTGCTGCCCTGCTCCTGACTACTCCCCCCTGTGGCTCCCCTCGGCCTGACCAGGGGCGCTCCCTTTTGGGAATCCTCCGATTCACTGGATAGACTCATGGAACCCCTCGACTCATTGTCATCTTCTTCCTCGTCGCCCTGGGATCCTTCCCCCTCGCTCTCAGTCTCCTCCCTCATCTGCGCCTCTCTCCCTGAACCCCTGACACTAACCCTAACCCTAACCCTAGCAAAGCGCAGTGTAATAAGCCTAAACAAAGCCAAACAGGTTGTTTTGGATTCCAGCGACATAGAAAGAAGAATCTTGGATTTCGCTTATTTCAAGTCGTGTACTTTGGTGTTAATGCACCCAGAAATCACAAAGTGTGTGCAATGAGACCAAAATAACACAATACCGTCTTATCGCTACCATATGCGTAGAAAGATGACGAATAGGCTTTGATTGGGCTTATTTCATTTCGCATGGTGTTTTTTGGGGTGTGCAGTAGAATCACCCCCAACCAAAGCAAAAAGGTGTTTTGGTTCTGTCAGCGGCTGCCTCAGGTCCCAGCTCACAAAGGACCAACGCCAGTTGCTCTTTATAAACAAAAGTCTTTATTGTGGTTCATTGTTGGTTTGATATCCGTGGCGCGCAGCGCTACGTCTGAGTCCTTAGACCGGCGAAGTCCCGTCTGAATCCGCCCCTCCTTTACACCAGTTCAATACCCAAGCTTTGCTCCACCTCTTCCTTTCCTCCCTCTGCTCCTTTCGCCTCCGGGTCCTCCTGCCCTCTGGGGTCCCAACCCTCCTGGACTCTTCGGAGGCGGATTCTTCTGACTCCTCCCCCTGTCTCCGGCGGGCTTTGGGACCTGGCTCCCAATCCGGATTTTGTGCTGTCCCTCGCGCCTCTACATTTGAACTTGGCGCGCGTGCCCAGCCGCCCACTTTCCTCCTAACGGCTACACTGCTCCCTTCACTGCTTTCTCCTTCAGGGAGGCTGGCCGGCCCTGCTCTCTCCTCCGTCCCTCCACTCTCTGACGGAGGCGTGGTCAGTCCTGCCTCACTCTCTCCTCCTGCAGGAGGAGGCTTTTGTTCTAATCTGTGGGATTCTTCCCCCCCGCTGCGCTCTGGTGGGGAAGCTACCCCTGATTTCCAGCTGCCGCTTGGCGACTCCCCACTGGCCCCCCTTGCCCTGACCCTGGGGGCCTCCTTCTAGGAATCTTCTGATTCGCTGGAGAGACTCAGGGAATCTCTCTGGTCACTGTCACACCCTCCTGCGCTCCCCTCCGATTGTTCCCCTTCGCTCTCCATCTCCTCCTTCTCCTGTGGCTCAGTCCCTGAGCCCCTGACATCCATCCCCCCCTCGAAGCCCCCCCTTCCCCCCTCCCCCTCTCCGGGCGTGGGTTCCGGGCGCTCCAGTGCTTGGGGGGCGAGAGCTGGATACTGTTCGATGCCCCTGTCGTGCAGCCCTCCCGCTGGATCCAACCAGTCCGTACTGTGCTCATCGACGTCTATCTCCTCCGCTTCCATCTCTTTGTATTCGTGCTCAAACCCCTGATCCTCACCCCACACGTCCATGTCCTCCCCACCCTCCGATACGTCGGGAGCTGCGTGCCAAGGTCCCTTCAACCATTTTCGTCTCCATTCCTCCTCCGGCTGATCGTCCCACCAATAGGAACGGTCAGTGTCTACCCCCGAACAAGATCCCCTTGGTGTGCTCCAGCCCGGCTCTGTCTCCTCGTCTGATGAGAACCCCTGGAACGTGCTGGCCGAAAGTGTGGGTGTGAAAAGCCAGTCGTCGAAAAAATCTGCCGGCATGGGTTTTTGGGGGAAGAGCGCATGAAACTCGTCTTTGAGATAGCGCTCCTCCAGGGCATAGTCCGGTACCCACCTGTTGGCGCTTGCCGGGGTACCTTCCTCGGCAAGGAGATATTCAACTCCCTCCTCCCCCCATCTCGAGTCCAAAATCTCCGTGACCTCGTTGATTGGTGTCGCCCTTCGTGGTTCCCCCCCTGTGGGTGATTGTCTGCGTGGGTCTGGTGCGGTCCCTGGCGCCTGAAACCTGTGTGGTGCCTTGTAGGGTGTAAGCACCGACCTATGAAAGACCGGGTGCATTCTGGAACCCTCCGGAAGGGTCAACCGGAAAGCTACTGGGTTGATTTGTGCCTCGACTTGGTAAGGCCCTAGCTGCTTGTGCCCAAGCTTCTTCTTAGCTAACGTTCTGGCTGGCACTGCCTGGGCTGCTAACCATACCCAGTCCCCCACCTGGATGTCTTCCCCGACTCTCCTGTGCCTGTCTGCCTGCACTTTGTAGGCTTGTTTTGCGAGTTCTAAGTTCCTTCGGAGTTGCTTGTGGACCTCCTGCAATTCTGCTGCCAAGTGCTCTGCCCCCTGTGGCTCCCCCTCCCCTTTCGTCTCCAAACCCGGGAAGGTTCTGGGATGCCGCCCATTGTTGGCGAAGAACGGCGTCACCCCTGTAGACGCGTGCTTCGTGTTGTTGTAGGCAAACTCGGCCAGCGGTAGGTAGTCCACCCATGTCGAGGGTTGTTGATTCGCGTAGCAGCGCAAGTACTGCTGCATGATGGCGTTGACCCTCTCTGCTTGTCCGTTGGTCTGCGGATGTCGTGCCGACGCTAAGTTGATCTTGACGTTCAGGATGCCCAGCAGCTTCTGCCAGAAATTCGAGATGAACTGGCGCCCCCTGTTGGATAGGATGGACCTCGGCAAGCCGTGAACTCTGAACACGTGGTCTATGAACAGCTTGGCGGTTTGTTCCACCGTGGCCACCTTCGCGCAAGGAATGAAATGCGCCATCTTGGTGAACAGGTCTACTACTACGAGCACCGCTGTTTTGCCTCTCGAGCTGGGTAAATCTGTGACAAAGTCCAGGGCCACTCTCTCCCACAGTTCAAACGGCGTCTGAAGCGGTTCCAGCAGTCCCGCCGGCGCCCTGTGTACTGGTTTGGCCCTTTGGCATGTGTCACACCGAGCGACGTAATCCTCAACTTCACCCCTCATCTTGGGCCACCAAAAGTCTCTGGCTACTAATTCCGCTGTCTTGTCCTTGCCGAAATGTCCAGCGCTGGGTGCGTCGTGTAACTGCTGCAGGACTTTCGCGCGGAGTTCGTCTCCCGGCACGTATAGAGCCCCTTTGCGGATGAGCAGTCCGTCACGGATCTGGAACTCGGCGTCCTTCGCCGTGCCCTGTCGCACCTCTTCCATCTTGGATTGCGCGAATGGATCCGTCTGTAACGCGCGACGTACCGCGTCCAGGTCAACGGTGGCTGCCGAGCACTTCCACACTGCCGGTGTGAAAATGTGTTTAGCTGCCGCCGGCGCCGCTTCCTCCAGATACTGCGGTTTCCTGGAAAGGGCATCTGCCATGACGTTGTTGTCTCCCGGGATGTATTCTATCCTGAAGTCGAAATCCGCAAAGAACTCCGCCCAACGGATGTGTCTTTGGTTCAGGAACCTCGCCGTGCGCCAGTACTCCAGGTTCTTATGGTCTGTGCGGACTTGCACGGTGTGTCTGGCTCCAATGAGGAAGTGCCGCCACGCTTTGAAGGCTGCATGAATGGCCAGCAACTCCCTGTCCCAGATTGTGTAGTTCTGCTCCGACTTGCTGAGCTTCCTGGAGTAAAACGCGCAGGGCCTCCAGTTCCCTTGCGGATCTTGCTGCAACAGGACCGCCCCCACCGCTCTGTCTGATGCGTCAGTCTCGATCCTCAGCGGTCTGCCGGGGTTGACGTGAAGCAGCTGTTCCTCGGACGCGAAGAGACGCTTGAGTCTCTGAAAAGACTGCTCCGCCTGGTCCGTCCAGATGAACTTCTTTTTCTTGGAGCTGAGGGTGTCCGTGATAGCCGCCGTCTTCTTCGCAAAGCCCTTGATGAACTTGCGGTAGAAGTTGGCGAAACCGACGAACTTCTGGACTTCCTTCCTATTGCGCGGGCTCTTCCAGTCCAGCACCGAGCGGACCTTGTTGCTGTCCATGGCGAGTCCCTTGTCTGACAGCTTGTAGCCCAGGAAATCCACTTCCTTCACGTCGAACTGGCACTTTTCCAGCTTGGCGTAAAGCTTGTGCTCCCGTAGTCTCTGCAGGACCTCCTTGACGTCCCCTTCGTGAGCCTCCTGCGATTCCGAGAAGATCAGGATGTCGTCGAGGAAGCAGACACACTTCTTGTATAGGAGTCCCGCTAACACGTGGTTCATAAATGCTTGGAACGTGTGAGAGCCATTTTGGAGGCCGAAAGGCATAACTTTGTATTCATAGGTGCCTAAGGGCGTAAACATGGCCGTCTTCCACTCATCGCCCTCCCGCATGAGTATCAGATTGTATGCGCCTCGCAGATCCAGCTTGGTGAAGATTCTCCCCTTCCTCACCGTCGCTAGTAGGTCGTCGATCTTGGGCATGGGGAATGCCGTGGGCTTTGTCCTCGAGTTTATGATTCTGAAATCAACTACAAGCCTCTTTTGGGGCGTGTCTTTTTTCTTCACGAAGAAAACGGGACTGCCCCCCACTGCTTTGGACTCTTGGATGAATCCCCGCTTCAAGTTGAGCTCTATGAACTCCCTGAGTTCTTTCCTTTCGTCCTCAGACATGGAATACAGCTTCCGAGTCGGCAGCGTCGCCCCCGGCAGGAGGTCAATCGCGCAGTCGTAGGGCCGATGGGGAGGCAGCTTGTCAGCTTCCTTCTCGCAGAAGACTTCCAAAAACTCCTTGTACTTGTCTGGTACCGCCTGCACCATGCTGAGGTGTAGCTCTGGTTCATCTTCCTGCCCTTCCCCCTCTTGGCTGGGCTGGATGCAGTGTTCCGCGCAGTAGGAGGAGCCAAAGGTCAATTGGCGCTGATACCAAGCCAATCCCGGGCTGTGCCTATCCAGCCAACTCATGCCCAACACTATGGGCGTGTCTGATAGGTGAGTGACGTTAAAACTGATGACTTCGCGATGATTCCCAATTTGCATCACCATAGGTGGTGTTTGCTGTACCACTTGCCCCCCTAGTAGCTTCCTGCCATCGACTGTGACGACGTTCAGTGGCATCGTGGCCGGTAGAAGCGCTATGCGGTGCTGCTTGATGAAGTCCACCCCCACAAAGTCTGCATTGCTACCAGAGTCAATGGTAATGGGGACTTCCAGGGTGAATCCATTGGGCAACTGGAGTGATGCAGTGAGTTGCACCACTGGTTTGGGCGGGAGGGGGTCTGTGGGCTGCAGAATCTCTGGGGACTGCTTCAGAAACTTGCCTGGCTGGGCCCCAGTGCCTCTGATTCCAACCAGGCTTGGCCGTTTCCCTGCTGCTCATCCCCCTGCTGAAAAGCTCCTTTTACTGTTGCTGAGGCTGCAGTGTGCTTCTGGATCCTCTGGGGACACTCTTTGGCCAGGTGCTGTGCACTGTCGCATATGAAGCACTTCCTGCTCCCTCTAGGAGTTTTCGTCTTGGCTGCTCCTGGTGTTGGGGCTCTGGTCGCTGTCTGAGCCTTAACGCTACCCAACTCCATCGGTTCTTCTCCCTCCCCCAATGGAGGCGTGGAGTTCGCGCGTCCACTCTCCCTGGGCATGAAGGGAGGTGCTCTGGCCGGTGTGCGTGCGAAGCGACCCTCATCTCTGCCCCAGGGGCGTTCCTCCATTCTCACTCCTATCTTGAGCGCTCTCTGAACGACTTCTGCCGTGGTGCTAGGTCTCTCTCCCCTGGCCAGCTCATCTTTCACGGAAGCGTTTAGCCCCTCCCAGAACAGATCCCTCACTGCTGCAGAGTCCTTTTGCCAGCGTAGCGTGCTTACCAACGCAAAAAAGCGGGAGTGATATTGTCTTACTGTTGCCTTGCCCTGCCGTAAGCCGTGCATTTCTCTTCTAGCCACGTCTACATCTGTGGTAGACTGGAAACAAGTGTCCATAGCCGCTATGAAAGCGTCTGAATTCTGGAGGGCGGGATCATTGTCGCGCCATAAATTGCGCAGCCAGGATCTTGCTTCTCCATGCAAGTGAGTTATGATAAATCCCACTTTTTCCTCCTCATCTCTAAAGTCCTTCCGAAGCAGTCTGAGCGCAAAAACTACATCTGCTCTGAAGTTAGGGTACTGCTGCAGGTTTCCATCAAAGTGGGCTACAATGCTGCCCCCCCCCCCCCCCGCTTTCCGAGGCCAACTCCCTCCGGTTTGGTTCCCGGCAGCCCTTCCTTGCCCAATTTTTCCCACCTGGTTCGCAGATCCTCGCAAAATTTCGCTGCTTCCTCCTCTCTCTTCCTGGAAACTTCCAGCTCTGCGTAAAGCGTCTCAACCGCTTTTTCCAGCTGTGCCACCTTCCCTTCTGTAGCCATCTTTCCCTCTCTTCGTGAGCTCGCAAAACACCAAGTTTTGCCCCTCTCCGCGCCAACTCGCGCTGCGAGGGTTAATTTTTAAGAGACAGGACTTACTGTCAGCGGCTGCCTCAGGTCCCAGCTCACAAAGGACCAACGCCAGTGTCTCTTTATATACAAAAGTCTTTATTAAAGTTCATTGTTGGTTTTACATCCGTGGCGCGCATCCCTACGTCTGTAACTTTAGACCGTTGAAGCTCCGTCTGATTCTTCCCCTCCCCTACACCAGTTTAACACCCGAGCTTTGCTCCACCTCTTCCTCTGCTCTTTTCTCCTCTGGGTCCTCCTGCCCCTTGGGGTCCCACCCTTCCTGGACTCTTCGGAGGCGGATTCCTCTGACTCCTCCCCCTGTCTCCGGCGGGCTTTGGGACCTGGCTCCCAATCCGGATTTTCTGCTGTCCCTCGCGCCTCTACCTTTGAACTTGGCGCGCGCGCGCAGCCGCCCACTTTCCTCCTAACGGCTACACTGCTCCCTTCACTGCTTTCTCCTTCCGGGAGGCTGGCCGGCCCTGCTCTCTCCTCCGCCCCTCCACTCTCTGACGGAGGCGTGGTCAGTCCTGCCTCACTCTCTCCTCCTGCAGGAGGAGGCTTTTGTTCTAATCTGTGGGATTCTTCCCCCCCGCTGTGCTCTGGTGGGGAAGCTAGCCCTGATTTCCAGCTGCCGCTTGGCGACTCCCCACTGGCCCCCCTTGCCCTGACCCTGGGGGCCTCCTTCTGGGAATCTTCTGATTCGCTGGAGAGACTCAGGGAATCTCTCTGGTCACTGTCACACCCTCCTGCGCTCCCCTCCGATTGTTCCCCTTCGCTCTCCATCTCCTCCTTCTCCTGTGGCTCAGTCCCTGAGCCCCTGACAGGTTCCATCTACATAAAAAGAAGATGATAAAGCTCTGATTGGGCTTATTTCAAATTGGTGTTTTTGGGATTACAATGCACATTCATCCAAAAATCGCAGAGTGACATCTTTGTTATCAGCCCAAATCAAGCATAGGTGTTTTGTTTCCATCTGAATAGAAAGAGGACAAATAAGCTTGGATTGTTCTTTCGGTGTTCATTCACCCTAACCCTAACCCTAACCCTAACCCTAACCCTAACCCTAACAAAGCGAAGTGTAATAAGCCTAAACAAAGCCAAACAGGTTGTTTTTGGTACCAGCAACATAGAAAGAAGAATCTTGAATTTCGCTTATTTCAAGTTGTGTTCTTTGGTGTTAATGCACATTGACCCAGAAATCGCAAAGTGTGTGTAATGAGACCAAAATAACACAACACCGTCTTTTCGTTTCCATATGCGTAGAAAGACGACGAATAAGCTTTGATTGGGCTTATTTCAATTTGCATGGTGTTCTTTGGGTGTGCACCAGAATCTCCCCCAACCAAAGCAAAAAGTTATTTTGGGTTCCATCTACATAAAAAGAAGATGATAAAGCTCTGATTGGGCTTATTTCAAATTGGTGCTTTTTTGTCAATGAAACAAAAAATTTTCGAGTCAGCGAATAAAACTGGAAAATTTCTGGCGTGGCAATTAAGAATAAGGAGAAAACAAAATGTGATTAACAAAATAAAAACAGAAGAACAACTCTTGGAGGCTCCTAATGAAATAAAAAAAAGCTTCCTTAAATTTTATGGAAAATTGTGTAAAAAAGAAGAAGAAGATGTAACAGAAATAGGAAGATATTTACAAGACAACAGAGTTAAATGTTTATCGGAGGAGGAGAAAAGTCTATTAAACAAACCTATAAAAACAGAGGAAATTCAAGAGGTGATAAAGAAGATGAAATTAGGGAAAACCCCGGGGCCTGATGGTTTATCGGCCAAGTATTACAAAGTCCTAGAAGAACTCTTAACTCTGGTGCTTTGTGAAGTAATGAATGAGATTTTAAGAGGAGGAAGAATACCAGACTCCTGGAAAGAAGCATACATTACGCTAATACCCAAACCAGACTCGGACAAGCTTAACATTAAGAATTATAGACCGATCTCATTGTTAAATAATGATTATAAAATCTTTGCAGAAGTAATGGCGAATCGGTTTAAAAAGTGTTTAGTCAATTTTATTCATAATGATCAAGCCGGATTTCTACCCAATAGGCAGTTAAAAGACAATATAAGACATATAATAAACATTATCGAATACTTGGAATTCAAAAATGAAATTCCCGCGGTGTTAATGTTTATTGATGCCGAAAAGGCTTTCGATAATGTATCCTGGCAATTTCTAATTAAATGTATGGAAACAGCAGGGATAGAGGGCACATTCCTGGAAGGAATAAAAGCAATCTATTCGTACCAAAGAGCCAAATTAATTATTAATAATAACCTAACTGACTCTTTTGAAATTTCGAAGGGTACAAGACAGGGGTGCCCTCTGTCACCTCTTTTGTTTATTATGGTGTTAGAAATAATTGCAAATAAGATAAGGAAAACTTCAGAGATACGTGGAATAAGAATTGGAGTAAAAGAATATAAACTCAAAGCATATGCTGATGATTTGATGTTGTTATTAGAAGATCCACAAAAAAGTGTTGGTAAAGTGTTAGAATTGCTAGAGGAATTTGGAAAGTTATCCGGTTTAAAATTAAACAAAATAAAAACTAAAATGATGACTAAGAATATGAAGGAAGAATTAAGAAATCATCTTGAATTACAGACTGGGATTAAAGTAATAAAAAAAACAAAATATCTGGGAATTTGGCTAACTACGAAAAATATAAATTTAATGGAAGATAACTATACAAACACCTGGAAAGAAATAAAGAAGGACTTGGATGCTTGGAACAGGATAAAACTCTCTTGGTCGGGAAGAATGGTGGCAATTAAGATGAGTCTGCTGCCAAAATTATTGTTTTTATTCCAAAATATACCGATAATCAGGGGAACCTCAGTATTCAAAGATTGGCAGAAAGTACTCTCCAAATTTATTTGGCAAGGAAAAAGGCCAAGAATTAGATTTAAATTACTTACAGACCAAAGAGATAGGGGAGGATTTGCGGTTCCAAATTTGAAACTATACTATGAAGCCTCGTGCCTTTGCTGGATCAAAGAATGGATTGTTATAAAAAACACAGACCTGTTGGACTTGGAAGGTTTCAACATCAGATTCGGCTGGCACGCATATTTGTGGCACAATAAAGGAAAGGTCCACAAAGGATTTTCTAGCCATATTATTAGAGGGCCATTACTGGAAGTATGGGAGAGAAATAAAAAACTACTGGAAAGAAGCACTCCCTGGTGGTTATCGCAAATTGATATTTTAACAACAACAACAAAAATATTGAAGGTGAAAGATGGACATATGAAGATCTGTTAGTTAAAACAGAAAAAGGATGGAAGATCAGATCATATGAAGAGATAAGGAATAAGCTAACAGGTTGGATTCAATTTCATCAAATTAACGCTTTGTGGACCGAAGACAAAAAGATTGGGATGAATGAAAAGAAAATCCAAATTCCAAATAGAAATATTGGAAGGCAAATCAAAACTTCTATCCAAAATGTACAACCAATTGCTAGAATGGGACACTAAAGATGAGGAAATAAAAGAAGTAATGGTGAAATGGGCGATAGATTTTGGATACAATATAGAGTATCATAGTTGGAGGAAACTTTGGAATAAAGGTATGAAATTTTCAGCTTGCATAACACTTAGAGAGAATATGGAAAAAATGATGTACAGGTGGTACATTACACCTGTAAAATTGGAAAAAATGTATAAAAATGGAGATAAAACATGCTGGAAATGTAAAATGAAAGGAGGCAATTTCTTACAGGGTTAAGACCTTGGAGACAATTCAGAACTTACAGGCTTAAACAGTTCTGTGTGACGTCTCACATTCTGAGGTGTGGTTATGTTCACATACGGGAATCTATCTCTCTGTGTGAGTTCTGTTTCGTTTTTGGCTGAGAGACGAAAGGATGGCTGCTCTCTCGCCGGGCTAATTTATGATGTTTTTCTACGCATTAAAGACTGTTGGAGATAAGCAAGAAGTCTGCTGTCAGTCTGAATTTATTACCCACACACGGCAACATTTTCTCCCGCTGCTGAACAGGCTTGCTGGGGAGGATCTCATCTTCAGGACCGGGTGCCAGGAGGAGCTGCTGTTACGTGAGTAGGCTCAGCCCCGGGGGAGAAGATGGCAGATGGCCAGGAGTCATTCTCCGTCCCTTTCGAAAAATTAAATGGCAAAAATTGGGAGGAGTGGTCCCGGAAGCTGAAGGCCTGGCTGGTAGCCAAGGGTCTGTGGGGGGCAGTCCAAGAGCTCCCACAGCAAGCTGCAGCCGGAGCTGGAGCAGCAGATATTGAAGCTGCCCATGCCTCACAGAGGAGGAACCAGAAAGCCCTGGGAGCTATAGTGCTCAGTTTGGAGGGCTCACAGCTACCTTTGGTGGAGGGTCTTGACAGTGCCCAGGCTGTTTGGCAGGAGCTGGAGAGGGTTTGCCGAGAAACCACAGCGGAAGCCAAAAGCCACGTCCCCAGATGCAGTACAGCCTCAAGGAGAGCTGCTAGCAAGGTTGGGGGGGGGGCAGAGAAGACCAAAGGCAAGTTTGCAAAGTTTCCCACTGGTCGTTTGTGTGAAGAGGAGGAACGCCGTCTCAGAGAGGGCTGAGCTGGCGCAGAGAGCCCTACCAGTTGCAGGGGGGGGGGGGCAGGCCAGCAGAAGGCACAGTTCAGGTTTTTTCCACTCGTCGCTGTTTTATCTGTCGGTCTGTTGACCATCTGCGTCGATCGTGTCCGCGGAGAGCCAGAGAGGCCGGGCAGGATGTCTCCAAGGTCGCTTCCCATGGCAGTCAGCCAGGTTTCCATGGCAGCCAGTCTAGGAGAGGAGGCCAGCGTGGGAATGCGAAGGGAGGACGTGACACAGGAAGTGAGAAGGATGGTTCTTATCACCTAGTTGCCTCTATGGCAACGCTGAGGGACAACTCCAGTGAAGGCAGCATGCTGCGTTGGGTCATCGACTCAGGAGCCAGCCATCACCTGAACTGTGGAACTGCAGGGCTGTTTCAACTGGGAAAACAGTTGTTCTCGCTGATGGCTCACAGAGACATTTAACCTCTGTTGCAAATGTGTTTGTGTCTTTTTTACAGGCAGAGCTGGAGGTCTACGTTGTGCCAGAAATGCATTGTTGTCTTTTATCTGTATCTGCTCTTGTAAAGGAGGGTTATAAGGTTTGCTTTGAAAATGATGTCTGTTCCATTTCCAGGGGTGGGGAACAACTGGTCAGTGTTGCATGTCAGAACAACCTCTTTGTTCTGGAGACACCTCTGGAGGGTAAGAGGGATGCCGAGACAGCACAGGCGAAGTGTGCTAATGTTCCCACTCATGATTCGTGTGCTCACTTGTGGCACAGGAGAATGTCGCATAGCTGTTGGAAATATATCCAGAAGTTGCCCCAATGCACTAAAGGTTGCAAGATGAAAGCATGTGATAAATTTCTGGATTGTAGGGCATGCAAAAGAGCAAAGGTAAAAAGGTGCAGTTATCCCAGGTCGGAGAGGGTAACCACAAAGCCTTTTGAGCTTGTGCACACAGACCTTTGTGGACCCATGCCAAAGAGTCTGGGCGGGGCCAGATTTGCGCTCACGCTGACAGATGATTTTACTAGGACCGGGTGGGTCTTCTCGCTGAAACAAAAAAGCGAGGCAGCGCAACTGATCAAAGACTGGGTTGCGGCGGTGGAACTACAGTTTTCCACCAAGGTACAGAGCTTTCAGAGTGACCGAGGCGGGGAGTTTACTGGGTCTGCTCTGCAGAGTTTCTTCCACCGGAAGGGAATACGTCACAGGTTGACGGTTGCTGCTTCTCCTCAGGAGAATGGCGTAGCAGAGCGCCGGAACAGAACGCTAGCTGAGGCAGCTGACGCTTTACTGTTTCACTCTGGTTTGCCTCAGAGTTTATGGGGGGAGGCTTGGATGACGGCCAACTTCACGTTGAACAGGTCGTTCAATTCAGTGGTAGGTGACACCCCGTATTTTCTACTGCACTGGAAGAAGCCTAATGTGCATTTCTTCCGTGTGTTTGGTTGCGAAGCTTGGGTGCTTGTGCCAAAAGCTCAAGGAAAGAAAGGTGACCCGAGGTCCCGGAAAATGATCTTTTGTGGGTACGAGCCTGCAACAAAAGGGTGGAGGTTTGCCTATCCAGAAGGTGATCAGTCCAGGATTCTAGTCAGCAGAAGTGCTGAGTTCTGTGAGCAGAATGGTTGGTCAAGGATACATGCGAATCCTGACATTCTCTCAGAATGTCTGTCCAACTCTGATGAGGAGGGAGAGTTAGAAGCTGAACCTGTTGATGAGGACCAGGGTCAAGAACAGGGTTGGGCATCTCCACAGGTTGTTAAAAGAGAGCCCAAGAGTGAGCCTTCGTCTCCCGTTAGAAAAGTGCAAAAGTCCCGAAGACGCAGTAAGTCAGAGGGGGAGTCTTCTGATGTCAGAGACACACTTGCTGACCCCAGTGGGTCAGAGAGAGCACCTGAGACAGTGCTCAGACGGTCCGCACACACCACAAAGGGGGTACCACCTGAGAGGTTTGAGGTCACCAGTGTGTGGGTTGGTTTCGCGCAGTGCGAACCTGAGAGTTTTGAGGAGGTTCAACAGTTGCCTGAGACAGACGCCAGGAAGGGGCAAGAGGCAATAGGAAAGGAGTTGAACTCAATGAAGTCTATAGATGTGTGCTCGACCACGAAGCTGCCAGAGGGCAGGCAGGCCGAGAGCTGCACACAGACAGATAAACAGGTGCAAGGTTTTGCCGAAGAGCTTGGTGAGAAGTTCCGGATGTTTGACTGTGCAGGGGTCAGAACGCCCATGGAGTCCGACTCTGTGAAGGGTTGTGTTTGGGGTGAGTTGTACTCACAGTTTCCCTCAGGATGCGAGACAAGAGGGGGTGTGAGGAGAATCAGAACTTACAGGCTTAAACAGTTCTGTGTGATGTCTCACATTCTGAGGCGTGGTTATGTTCACATACGGGAATCTATCTCTCTGTGTGAGTTCTCTTTCGTTTTTGGCTGAGAGACGAAAGGATGGCTGCTCTCTCGCCGGGCTAATTTATGATGTTTTTCTACGCATTAAAGACTGTTGGAGATAAGCAAGAAGTCTGCTGTCAGTCTGAATTTATTACCCACACACGGCAACAATTTCTCCCGCTGCTGAACTCTGCTAGGACTATGCTAAGAGAGCTAAAGTGAGCTCGGCACAGAAGCGCAGTGGCGCAGCAGAAACGTGCCGGACGCCATCTTATCTGCACAATGTGGTGGCCTTGTGAGGTAATTAAAAAGTTTTGGGAAGTCATTTACAATGAATTTTAAAAAAATATTTAAATATACCTTTATAAAAAAAACCCTGAAGCCTTCCTTTTGGGGATAATTGGTGAGGAAATCAAAAAGGAAGACCAAACTTTATTCCAATATGCAACAGTAGCCTTACGAGAGATGGCGCCCCCGGGTTTCTCCGTCCTCCACCAGTCACGGACTGTGGGCCGGGGGGGGGGGAGGGGTGGCATTATTAATCCGGGAAGATTGTCCTTTCGGGGCTCTACCATCGCCATCGATCCCCGGCATTGAATGTGTTGGCCTAGTGTGGGGCTCCGAGGAGAGCTTGGCTGTCTGGCTGGTGTACCGGCCACCTAGCGCACCAGCAGCCACCCTGTCAGGCCTATTGGAAGCCGTGGCCGGCTGGGCCTTGGAGTTCCCTAACCTATTGGTATTGGGGGACTTTAACATCCATGCTGATGCCACTCCCTCCTCACAGGCTCTGGACCTGGTGTCTTCCATGGCGACACTAGGGCTCTCCCAGTTTGTTTCGGGCCCCACACATCAAGCAGGCCACACGCTGGATTTGATCTTTGGTGTAGGTATAGATGTGATCATGTTTCCTTCGATGAAGGTGCCATGGTCTGATCACTACGCTCTGAAAGCCAGGATTGACTTTCCACCCCCACCCTGCTTAGGTGGCGAGCCGATTTGGGCTCGCCCGCAGAGGCTGATGGACCCTGATAGAGTCCGCCAAGCCTTGCGGGACCTTGCTCCCCCGGGCGACTCATTGAATGAGCTTGTTGAGGGCTGGAATACCCAGCTCCTGGCAGCCATTGATGAGATTGCACCTAAGCGCCCTCTGCGACCCCGCAGAAACCGGGCTCCCTGGTTTACCGAGGAGCTCCGGAAAATGAAGCGGGACCTCAGACGGCTAGAGCGAGTATGGTGGGGTGCCCGTGACGGAGCCTCAAGAACATCTTATAGGGCTTTTATGAAAACCTACGAGATGGCGGTGAAGGCTGCTAAGAAGTCATACTTCTCGGCCTCCATTGCATCCGCTAGCTCTCGCCCAGCACAATTATTTAGTATAATCAGGTCTTTAACGTCCCTTGAGGGACAGCCAAATTTAAATAACAATTTGACACACAGCTGTGAGGCATTTGCGAGCTTTTTTGCGGAGAAGGTCTTGTTGCTCTGCCATGACCTCCCTGCCAATTTGGATACAATAAAGGAACTGGAGGCCCCTCGACTGTCCTCGGGTCCAGTATTGGACCACTTCGACCGGATATCCCCAGCCGATGTGGACAGACTCCTCCGAGCTGGAAAGCCCACCACCTGTCCTCTCGACCCATGCCCGTCTTGGCTGATTAGAGCGTGTCCAGACGAGGTGCGGGCCCTCCTGGGGGATATCATCAATTTGTCCCTTGGCACGGGGACATTCCCAGGGGAACTGAAGGAGGCAGTGGTGCGCCCGCTCTTAAAGAAAACATCATTAGATCCTCTAGATCTATCCAATTACCGCCCGGTTTCGAATCTTCCGTTCCTGGGTAAGGTGATTGAGAGAGCGGTTGCTGAACAGCTTGGTGGGTTTCTGGATGAAACATTGGCTCTGGATCCATTCCAGTCTGGCTTCCGCGCTGGTCATGGGACCGAGACGGCTCTGGTTGCTCTAACAGACGATCTTCGTAGACAGCTGGATCGAGGTGGGTCGGGGCTGCTGATTCTTCTAGATCTGTCAGCAGCTCTCGACATGGTCGATCACGAACTTCTGGACCACCGCCTTGCCGACGTGGGGATCCAGGGCACAGTCCTTCAATGGCTGCACTCGTTTCTCTCTGGTCGGGGACAGAGGGTGGCGCTTGGGGGGGAACTGTCATCGCGCCACTCCTTGGTGTGTGGAGTGCCGCAGGGTGCGATACTCTCCCCGATGCTTTTTAACATCTTTATGCGCCCCCTCGCCCAGCTTGTTCGGAGTTTTGGGCTGGGTTGCCATCAGTATGCCGATGACACCCAACTCTATCTGTTGATGGATGGCCATCCTGACTCGCCCCCAGACACACTGACCAGATGTTTGGAAGCTGTGGCTGGATGGTTACGTGGGAGCCGGTTGAAGCTAAATCCTTCGAAGACAGAGGTCCTGTGGCTGGGACAGGGCGATATGGGATTGGGGGGGCAACTCCCATCTCTTGCAGGGGCGCAATTAGTGCCAGCACCGTCCGTTAAGAGTTTGGGTGTAATCTTCGACACCTCCCTTTCCATGGAGGCGCAGATTGCAGCTACAACAAAGGCGGCATTTTTCCATCTCCGCCAAGCTAAGCAGTTGGCTCCTTACCTCTCTCGCCCTGACCTAGCCACTGTGATCCACGCGACGGTCACCTCCAGACTGGATTATTGTAACTCGCTCTACGTGGGGCTGCCCTTGAGACTGACCCAGAAACTCCAGCGGGTGCAGAATGCTGCAGCGAGACTCCTTACGAGATCTTCGCTGCGAGATCACATTCACCCGGTGCTATACCAGCTGCACTGGCTCCCGGTGGAGTACAGGATCAGGTTTAAGGTGCTGGTTTTAACCTTTAAAGCCCTATACGGCCTAGGACCCTCGTACCTACGGGACCGTCTCTCCTGGTATGCCCCACAGAGGAACTTACGGTCTTCAAATAAAAACATCTTGAAGGTCCCAGGCCACAGAGAAGCAGCAAAAACTACTGGAAAGAAGCACTCCCTGGTGGTTATCGCAAATTGATATTTTAACAACAACAACAAAAATATTGAAGGTGAAAGATGGACATATGAAGATCTGTTAGTTAAAACAGAAAAAGGATGGAAGATCAGATCATATGAAGAGATAAGGAATAAGCTAACAGGTTGGATTCAATTTCATCAAATTAACGCTTTGTGGACCGAAGACAAAAAGATTGGGATGAATGAAAAGAAAATC
The DNA here is from genome assembly GCF_964188315.1 of Podarcis muralis. Classification (NCBI taxonomy): domain Eukaryota; kingdom Metazoa; phylum Chordata; class Lepidosauria; order Squamata; family Lacertidae; genus Podarcis; species Podarcis muralis. The sequence goes on from NC_135674.1 coordinate 5,069,753, forward strand.
CAAATTCCAAATAGAAATATTGGAAGGCAAATCAAAACTTCTATCCAAAATGTACAACCAATTGCTAGAATGGGACACTAAAGATGAGGAAATAAAAGAAGTAATGGTGAAATGGGCGATAGATTTTGGATACAATATAGAGTATCATAGTTGGAGGAAACTTTGGAATAAAGGTATGAAATTTTCAGCTTGCATAACACTTAGAGAGAATATGGAAAAAATGATGTACAGGTGGTACATTACACCTGTAAAATTGGAAAAAATGTATAAAAATGGCGATAAAACATGCTGGAAATGTAAAATGAAAGGAGGCAATTTCTTACAGGGTTAAGACCTTGGAGACAATTCAGAACTTACAGGCTTAAACAGTTCTGTGTGACGTCTCACATTCTGAGGTGTGGTTATGTTCACATACGGGAATCTATCTCTCTGTGTGAGTTCTGTTTCGTTTTTGGCTGAGAGACGAAAGGATGGCTGCTCTCTCGCCGGGCTAATTTATGATGTTTTTCTACGCATTAAAGACTGTTGGAGATAAGCAAGAAGTCTGCTGTCAGTCTGAATTTATTACCCACACACGGCAACATTTTCTCCCGCTGCTGAACAGGCTTGCTGGGGAGGATCTCATCTTCAGGACCGGGTGCCAGGAGGAGCTGCTGTTACGTGAGTAGGCTCAGCCCCGGGGGAGAAGATGGCAGATGGCCAGGAGTCATTCTCCGTCCCTTTCGAAAAATTAAATGGCAAAAATTGGGAGGAGTGGTCCCGGAAGCTGAAGGCCTGGCTGGTAGCCAAGGGTCTGTGGGGGGCAGTCCAAGAGCTCCCACAGCAAGCTGCAGCCGGAGCTGGAGCAGCAGATATTGAAGCTGCCCATGCCTCACAGAGGAGGAACCAGAAAGCCCTGGGAGCTATAGTGCTCAGTTTGGAGGGCTCACAGCTACCTTTGGTGGAGGGTCTTGACAGTGCCCAGGCTGTTTGGCAGGAGCTGGAGAGGGTTTGCCGAGAAACCACAGCGGAAGCCAAAAGCCACGTCCCCAGATGCAGTACAGCCTCAAGGAGAGCTGCTAGCAAGGTTGGGGGGGGGGGCAGAGAAGACCAAAGGCAAGTTTGCAAAGTTTCCCACTGGTCGTTTGTGTGAAGAGGAGGAACGCCGTCTCAGAGAGGGCTGAGCTGGCGCAGAGAGCCCTACCAGTTGCAGAGGGGGGGGGGGCAGGCCAGCAGAAGGCACAGTTCAGGTTTTTTCCACTCGTCGCTGTTTTATCTGTCGGTCTGTTGACCATCTGCGTCGATCGTGTCCGCGGAGAGCCAGAGAGGCCGGGCAGGATGTCTCCAAGGTCGCTTCCCATGGCAGTCAGCCAGGTTTCCATGGCAGCCAGTCTAGGAGAGGAGGCCAGCGTGGGAATGCGAAGGGAGGACGTGACACAGGAAGTGAGAAGGATGGTTCTTATCACCTAGTTGCCTCTATGGCAACGCTGAGGGACAACTCCAGTGAAGGCAGCATGCTGCGTTGGGTCATCGACTCAGGAGCCAGCCATCACCTGAACTGTGGAACTGCAGGGCTGTTTCAACTGGGAAAACAGTTGTTCTCGCTGATGGCTCACAGAGACATTTAACCTCTGTTGCAAATGTGTTTGTGTCTTTTTTACAGGCAGAGCTGGAGGTCTACGTTGTGCCAGAAATGCATTGTTGTCTTTTATCTGTATCTGCTCTTGTAAAGGAGGGTTATAAGGTTTGCTTTGAAAATGATGTCTGTTCCATTTCCAGGGGTGGGGAACAACTGGTCAGTGTTGCATGTCAGAACAACCTCTTTGTTCTGGAGACACCTCTGGAGGGTAAGAGGGATGCCGAGACAGCACAGGCGAAGTGTGCTAATGTTCCCACTCATGATTCGTGTGCTCACTTGTGGCACAGGAGAATGTCGCATAGCTGTTGGAAATATATCCAGAAGTTGCCCCAATGCACTAAAGGTTGCAAGATGAAAGCATGTGATAAATTTCTGGATTGTAGGGCATGCAAAAGAGCAAAGGTAAAAAGGTGCAGTTATCCCAGGTCGGAGAGGGTAACCACAAAGCCTTTTGAGCTTGTGCACACAGACCTTTGTGGACCCATGCCAAAGAGTCTGGGCGGGGCCAGATTTGCGCTCACGCTGACAGATGATTTTACTAGGACCGGGTGGGTCTTCTCGCTGAAACAAAAAAGCGAGGCAGCGCAACTGATCAAAGACTGGGTTGCGGCGGTGGAACTACAGTTTTCCACCAAGGTACAGAGCTTTCAGAGTGACCGAGGCGGGGAGTTTACTGGGTCTGCTCTGCAGAGTTTCTTCCACCGGAAGGGAATACGTCACAGGTTGACGGTTGCTGCTTCTCCTCAGGAGAATGGCGTAGCAGAGCGCCGGAACAGAACGCTAGCTGAGGCAGCTGACGCTTTACTGTTTCACTCTGGTTTGCCTCAGAGTTTATGGGGGGAGGCTTGGATGACGGCCAACTTCACGTTGAACAGGTCGTTCAATTCAGTGGTAGGTGACACCCCGTATTTTCTACTGCACTGGAAGAAGCCTAATGTGCATTTCTTCCGTGTGTTTGGTTGCGAAGCTTGGGTGCTTGTGCCAAAAGCTCAAGGAAAGAAAGGTGACCCGAGGTCCCGGAAAATGATCTTTTGTGGGTACGAGCCTGCAACAAAAGGGTGGAGGTTTGCCTATCCAGAAGGTGATCAGTCCAGGATTCTAGTCAGCAGAAGTGCTGAGTTCTGTGAGCAGAATGGTTGGTCAAGGATACATGCGAATCCTGACATTCTCTCAGAATGTCTGTCCAACTCTGATGAGGAGGGAGAGTTAGAAGCTGAACCTGTTGATGAGGACCAGGGTCAAGAACAGGGTTGGGCATCTCCACAGGTTGTTAAAAGAGAGCCCAAGAGTGAGCCTTCGTCTCCCGTTAGAAAAGTGCAAAAGTCCCGAAGACGCAGTAAGTCAGAGGGGGAGTCTTCTGATGTCAGAGACACACTTGCTGACCCCAGTGGGTCAGAGAGAGCACCTGAGACAGTGCTCAGACGGTCCGCACACACCACAAAGGGGGTACCACCTGAGAGGTTTGAGGTCACCAGTGTGTGGGTTGGTTTCGCGCAGTGCGAACCTGAGAGTTTTGAGGAGGTTCAACAGTTGCCTGAGACAGACGCCAGGAAGGGGCAAGAGGCAATAGGAAAGGAGTTGAACTCAATGAAGTCTATAGATGTGTGCTCGACCACGAAGCTGCCAGAGGGCAGGCAGGCCGAGAGCTGCACACAGACAGATAAACAGGTGCAAGGTTTTGCCGAAGAGCTTGGTGAGAAGTTCCGGATGTTTGACTGTGCAGGGGTCAGAACGCCCATGGAGTCCGACTCTGTGAAGGGTTGTGTTTGGGGTGAGTTGTACTCACAGTTTCCCTCAGGATGCGAGACAAGAGGGGGTGTGAGGAGAATCAGAACTTACAGGCTTAAACAGTTCTGTGTGATGTCTCACATTCTGAGGCGTGGTTATGTTCACATACGGGAATCTATCTCTCTGTGTGAGTTCTCTTTCGTTTTTGGCTGAGAGACGAAAGGATGGCTGCTCTCTCGCCGGGCTAATTTATGATGTTTTTCTACGCATTAAAGACTGTTGGAGATAAGCAAGAAGTCTGCTGTCAGTCTGAATTTATTACCCACACACGGCAACAGTTTCTCCCGCTGCTGAACTCTGCTAGGACTATGCTAAGAGAGCTAAAGTGAGCTCGGCACAGAAGCGCAGTGGCGCAGCAGAAACGTGCCGGACGCCATCTTATCTGCACAATGTGGTGGCCTTGTGAGGTAATTAAAAAGTTTTGGGAAGTCATTTACAATGAATTTTAAAAAAATATTTAAATATACCTTTATAAAAAAAACCCTGAAGCCTTCCTTTTGGGGATAATTGGTGAGGAAATCAAAAAGGAAGACCAAACTTTATTCCAATATGCAACAGTAGCCTTACGAGAGATGGCGCCCCCGGGTTTCTCCGTCCTCCACCAGTCACGGACTGTGGGCCGGGGGGGGGGAGGGGTGGCATTATTAATCCGGGAAGATTGTCCTTTCGGGGCTCTACCATCGCCATCGATCCCCGGCATTGAATGTGTTGGCCTAGTGTGGGGCTCCGAGGAGAGCTTGGCTGTCTGGCTGGTGTACCGGCCACCTAGCGCACCAGCAGCCACCCTGTCAGGCCTATTGGAAGCCGTGGCCGGCTGGGCCTTGGAGTTCCCTAACCTATTGGTATTGGGGGACTTTAACATCCATGCTGATGCCACTCCCTCCTCACAGGCTCTGGACCTGGTGTCTTCCATGGCGACACTAGGGCTCTCCCAGTTTGTTTCGGGCCCCACACATCAAGCAGGCCACACGCTGGATTTGATCTTTGGTGTAGGTATAGATGTGATCATGTTTCCTTCGATGAAGGTGCCATGGTCTGATCACTACGCTCTGAAAGCCAGGATTGACTTTCCACCCCCACCCTGCTTAGGTGGCGAGCCGATTTGGGCTCGCCCGCAGAGGCTGATGGACCCTGATAGAGTCCGCCAAGCCTTGCGGGACCTTGCTCCCCCGGGCGACTCATTGAATGAGCTTGTTGAGGGCTGGAATACCCAGCTCCTGGCAGCCATTGATGAGATTGCACCTAAGCGCCCTCTGCGACCCCGCAGAAACCGGGCTCCCTGGTTTACCGAGGAGCTCCGGAAAATGAAGCGGGACCTCAGACGGCTAGAGCGAGTATGGTGGGGTGCCCGTGACGGAGCCTCAAGAACATCTTATAGGGCTTTTATGAAAACCTACGAGATGGCGGTGAAGGCTGCTAAGAAGTCATACTTCTCGGCCTCCATTGCATCCGCTAGCTCTCGCCCAGCACAATTATTTAGTATAATCAGGTCTTTAACGTCCCTTGAGGGACAGCCAAATTTAAATAACAATTTGACACACAGCTGTGAGGCATTTGCGAGCTTTTTTGCGGAGAAGGTCTTGTTGCTCTGCCATGACCTCCCTGCCAATTTGGATACAATAAAGGAACTGGAGGCCCCTCGACTGTCCTCGGGTCCAGTATTGGACCACTTCGACCGGATATCCCCAGCCGATGTGGACAGACTCCTCCGAGCTGGAAAGCCCACCACCTGTCCTCTCGACCCATGCCCGTCTTGGCTGATTAGAGCGTGTCCAGACGAGGTGCGGGCCCTCCTGGGGGATATCATCAATTTGTCCCTTGGCACGGGGACATTCCCAGGGGAACTGAAGGAGGCAGTGGTGCGCCCGCTCTTAAAGAAAACATCATTAGATCCTCTAGATCTATCCAATTACCGCCCGGTTTCGAATCTTCCGTTCCTGGGTAAGGTGATTGAGAGAGCGGTTGCTGAACAGCTTGGTGGGTTTCTGGATGAAACATTGGCTCTGGATCCATTCCAGTCCGGCTTCCGCGCTGGTCATGGGACCGAGACGGCTCTGGTTGCTCTAACAGACGATCTTCGTAGACAGCTGGATCGAGGTGGGTCGGGGCTGCTGATTCTTCTAGATCTGTCAGCAGCTCTCGACATGGTCGATCACGAACTTCTGGACCACCGCCTTGCCGACGTGGGGATCCAGGGCACAGTCCTTCAATGGCTGCACTCGTTTCTCTCTGGTCGGGGACAGAGGGTGGCGCTTGGGGGGGAACTGTCATCGCGCCACTCCTTGGTGTGTGGAGTGCCGCAGGGTGCGATACTCTCCCCGATGCTTTTTAACATCTTTATGCGCCCCCTCGCCCAGCTTGTTCGGAGTTTTGGGCTGGGTTGCCATCAGTATGCCGATGACACCCAACTCTATCTGTTGATGGATGGCCATCCTGACTCGCCCCCAGACACACTGACCAGATGTTTGGAAGCTGTGGCTGGATGGTTACGTGGGAGCCGGTTGAAGCTAAATCCTTCGAAGACAGAGGTCCTGTGGCTGGGACAGGGCGATATGGGATTGGGGGGGCAACTCCCATCTCTTGCAGGGGCGCAATTAGTGCCAGCACCGTCCGTTAAGAGTTTGGGTGTAATCTTCGACACCTCCCTTTCCATGGAGGCGCAGATTGCAGCTACAACAAAGGCGGCATTTTTCCATCTCCGCCAAGCTAAGCAGTTGGCTCCTTACCTCTCTCGCCCTGACCTAGCCACTGTGATCCACGCGACGGTCACCTCCAGACTGGATTATTGTAACTCGCTCTACGTGGGGCTGCCCTTGAGACTGACCCAGAAACTCCAGCGGGTGCAGAATGCTGCAGCGAGACTCCTTACGAGATCTTCGCTGCGAGATCACATTCACCCGGTGCTATACCAGCTGCACTGGCTCCCGGTGGAGTACAGGATCAGGTTTAAGGTGCTGGTTTTAACCTTTAAAGCCCTATACGGCCTAGGACCCTCGTACCTACGGGACCGTCTCTCCTGGTATGCCCCACAGAGGAACTTACGGTCTTCAAATAAAAACATCTTGAAGGTCCCAGGCCACAGAGAAGTTAGGCTGGCCTCAACTAGAGCCAGGGCTTTTTCGGCTGTGGCTCCGATCTGGTGGAACACTCTGTCACAAGAGACCAGGGCCCTGCGGGACTTGACATCTTTCCGCAGGGCCTGCAAGACAGAGCTGTTCCACCAGGCCTTTGGCCAGGGCACAGCCTGACTCTCTCCCTCGCCAATCTTCGCGGAGCTCTGGCGCAATGGTTACCAGAGGCTTGATTTAATTAATTTTATAATTAATGATTTTAGAATGTTGTTTATGCTGTACTTTTGTACTGTTTTATTGTTGTTAGCCGCCCTGAGCCCGGCTTCGGCTGGGGAGGGCGGGATATAAATAAAATTTATTATTATTATTATTATTAGCTGCTAGAATATTAATAGCACAAAATTGGAAGACATCAAAAATCCCAACTGTAAAAGACTGGCAAATTAAATTATTTGAATACATAGAATTGGCAAAAATGACACAAAAAAATCAGAAACACCCAAATCCTCCAAAGGAAATCTTATCACACCCAAATCCTCCAAAGGAATCTGCCAAAGTGCTTTTCCAGGCAAAAGGGGGCAGAGGGAGAGAAAACAAGAACCTCAAATTCACTAGACCAGGGATGGGGAATTGTGTGGCCCTCTAGATGTTGTTGAATTCCATCACCCCTGACCGTCGGCCATGCTGGCTGAGGCAGAAGGCCATTGGATCTGGCAATATCTGGGAGCCCACAAGATTCCCAGCCTCCGCCCTACACAAACAACCAGGCACTCAGCTGTGAGGCACGCCTCTTACCGGAGGGAGGGTCACTCCAGAGGCAGCTGTGGCATGAGGGTGCTGGATCATGCCTTTGTGGGCACATCTGAGGATTTAAGTGGAGTCCCTAGGAAGCATACTTGGAGATCTTCCTTACCACGTGGCTCTCTGGCAAAAACACAACAGTACTAAGGGCCATATGGAACCACACCTCAAAGCTGGATCAGACTTCCCAGATCCTGTAGCCTACATCAGGAGGAAGACTGGGGCAGAGGGGCCTAGAGTGGGAGTCAGAGCTGCTCTTAGGGCTGCATGTCTGAAGCATGGGCAGAAATCTTTGGGTGTGAGGTTGCATGGGGCTGTCTCTTTGTGTCTTGGTGATGCCAAGCCGCCAGCCAGCCAGAGGCAGGCAACCAACTGGCTTCAGGGGCAAGCTCCTTTGCAAAGCCATTCTGATTTCACTAAATGCAATGGCAGAGTGACCATTCGGCCCGTGTTCTGCTTCGCTGTGAAATGGCGTGTGTTCCTCAACCCAGAGAACCTCTTTTTCAACGTCAAGCTGGTCTAAGGAAGAAAAGCATAAGAGTTAGTCTTGAATCCTCACACACATGTGCTGGGAGATGCCTGCACACCACACATGTAAAGCACATCTCCTCCCACCCACACCCAAAAAGTCCTGGGAACAATGGTTTGTTAAGGGTGCTGGGAATCGTAGCACTGTGAAAGGAAAAGTAAGGTTCTTAGGATGCTTTGGAGGGGGTGGAATGTTGAATACACAGCGGCCACATGGACGGACGGACACACCCACCCACACCCACACCCACACACCCCCAGCATAGCTTCAACTTTTAGCACAAAAAGTCTTCAGCCAGATGTCATGCAACCCTTGGGCAGGGGCAACTTATCATTTTATTGATTTTCCATAACAGCAATTAAAAAGGCGGACAATCTTGCAAAGGAGTGTTGCCATTTAAACTGCTGGTGTGACGTAGGAACCCGAACAAAGAGAAGGAACAAACTACCCAGAGTCTGCTTCCGATTGCCCTTGTTCTCCACCTCCCTCTATGCTAATCAGCCGCAAACAAGAGTTCAGATTTGAAAGCCTTGTTATCACCTCATTCCCTTCAATTAGCCAGCTGCTCTGGCAGATGACATCAGTTCCTTCCCGCTCCCAGTATTCCTGCTCCTAACCTGGTTAGCCATAGCCCGGAAGCTGAATCTCAGGGGAACGCCTTTGGGCTGCGAAGGGCTCATCTTTTCTGGGCCTCTTTTCCCCCTCAGGAAGGGGTGCTTGGCTCCTGGCCTGTGAAATGTGCTCAAAATGTAAAGATGCCTTCTGTCCAGGGAGCCAAGGAAGAAGGATGGAAATTGAAATACCTCCAAACCTTCCCACTTCAGAGATGCAGGAGTTGCGTTACCTCCAACTTCCTCAGGGATGAAGCAGCTGCGAAAAACGAAACATCTCACCTGGGCACGGTTTCTGAGAGAGCAACAGCAGAAGACCCAGACTCTGGCAAGATGAGCATTTGCCCAGTGGATTCTGGCCGGTCCATGAGGGCAGACAGGGGATGGCTGCGGTGGCCGACAGCCCCTTCCCACTCCATCTCAGATACAGAACGCATTTGCTCTGCCACTCCTTGGCTCTGGTGCCACCTACTGTTGGCCTCCTTGCCTTCCACCCTCCCAGTCCCAATGAGCACCATCCACCCCTGGTCCAGAGGCGCAGAGCAGTAGTTAGGTGATCTTGAGCCCCGGCAGAACCGTCCAGATTGCGCCCCCAGCCACGGACAAGTTAGCTCTTCTTTCTGACTCTCCTTCAACCCCCCCTCCTCCACCCATTCAATTCACCCTGGAAGTACAAGTATCGAAAAGTAAAATGTTAGAGGTTTCCCCCCCCCCCCCCATAGCAATATAATTGGATTCAGCTAGCTGGTCAGTCTACGTTCGGTTTCACTCCTGGCTCCTTGTTAAATTAATACTGCATCAGAAACCTCCCAAGCAGATATCCAAAGTTCTTTGGCATTAATGAGATGTCTCTTCTAGTCCAGGGGAGTCTTTTGATCTTCTTCCAGGAAACCAAGAGTGCAACTTTAGTCTCCCTTGCTTTCCTGCTGACCTTCAGCTTAAAGACAAACTGCTCTGGAGTGAGAAAAACCCATCACACTCAAAAAGCCCAGCTGGAGGGACCTGGAAGTGTGAGGGAAAGAGCAATTTTGTAGTGGGTTTGTTGCGTGGCGAGTTCCCGCCCCCCACCAGGAAAATAAAGACACGAGACACCATAATTTAAGGTTAAATGGGCGAATTAGGCCACAACTTTATTGAATTCAGGAATGAGAGGCATTGGCTTAGGCATTGGTGCTATCGACTATCCGGCTCCAGCCCATTTGCTGGAGACACAGGGAAGGGTTAACACTATATCAGGGGAGTCTCCTGCCGAGGCACGTCGACTAGGAGCTCCCCCGGGTCACCGCTCTGGGGCGTGCCTTTGGCCCACACCTCCATAGGCTTCGGACAGGGCCACGCCCCCCGGAGTCCTTTAACGGACCACCCTTCGCTCACTGGGGGGAGGTGATGGCGTTCCTCCCCCCCCCCCACATCCTCTTAACCCCTTCCTACCAATGCCTACCGCCACACGAGCAATCGCTCGCTGCCAATATATCATGCCTGAAACCAATTTATTATCCCCTTTGCTATATCCATCAGCCAAATATCATTTCCAGCATCTGAAAGATGCACGCCATCACACCGGTAGAGGGCCTCACAGTTGAAACGTATGCCCGGGTGTCCAATGACCTTCCCACCCAGGGCTGCCACTCTACGCACCACCGCCCGATCCAAGGCTTTCGAAGCCCTATTCATGGCTATCGGGCACCTGCAATCTCTCCAGACCCACCTCTCCATCAACGAGGCCCAAATAATTGTGACATTCGGGTAAGAGGCCTTAAGCTCCTCAAAGTCACTAAATATGTGCCACTGCAAATCAACTGCCTTTCTGTAAGCCAGGTCATTCTCTCCCAATTGTATCAGTAAAGCATCTGGGGGGCCCTCCGCTGCTGCTCTGGTCTTAATTGCGGGCAGCATCTCGGCCCAGCGCATTCCCCTCCGAGACCCAGGATATAGTGATGCCGGACGGTAAGCCAAGGTGCGGCCCGAGACCGGAGTTGATGGCGCGGACCCTGGCCCAATGCACAATGCTGTACCCGATTATCCAGACGCGCACCCCCATATCTCCTGTAAGAAATTGAAAGGACAGGCCATGGTCAGTCAACCCCAGTTGAACCGTGATAAAGAACCGTCATAATTTTTTCCTAACATAGCGTTTATAAGCATCCGATTTCCAGCGGCCTAAGTCCTTAATCCTCTCAGCAGTAAGGCCCAGGTGCATTGCTGTGGTGGCCGCTCCTATCCTGAAAGAGTGCGCCGCGAAATCTGCGGGGGGGGGGGGGGGGGGAGGCCGCATGCTGCCAGTGCTAAGCGCATGACATGAGTGAACTGGTGACGCGTCAGGGGTAAGCCATCCGCATGGATCAATAGTGGCCCTGCCGAATTAGCCCTCAGTGGACTTGCCGAATTAGCCCTCAAAAATAAGAAGCGCCTGGTGTCCTTAACTAGACATGGGCCTGGTTTACCGGTAGCCAGGAGCCGGACCAGAGCCCCCCTCCCGTACTGATCTGTTTTGGAGTTGAGTATCCGCAAAACCAGATCCTCCCGTGAAAGCGTAACATCACTTAAAAGCAAACCGCGGGAGGAACCGCACTGACCCTCTTCTTCTTTTTTTTTTTTAAAGATATTTATTAAGATTTTCAAAGTATTACAAAATGAAAAAAGAAAAAAGAAAAATACAAAATAAAAATAGTTAAAAACAATTCCATCTTTCCATTACTTATCTTTCATTTGTTTTTTCCCCGGACCTCCTCACACCTCCCTTTTTTGTATTCCAGTTCAATTTGTTAGTTCAGCAAATCCTTTCCCTCTTTGTTTATCCTAGTCTTTAATCTTAAAATATTATAACATTAAATTTTTACCTGTTAATAATCCATTTTTTCATATTCCTTATAGCATTATAGCTAAAAACCACTTAACTTCTTATCCAACATCATTCTAACATTCATTAATTTTATAGTATTTATGTAAGTAGATTTTAAACTTTTTCCAATCTTCTTCCACCGACTCTTCTCCCTGGTCTCGGATTCTGCCGGTCATTTCCGCCAGTTCAATATAGTCCATCACCTTCATCTGCCATTCTTCCAGAGTGGGTAGATCTTGTGTCTTCCAACACTTTGCGGTAAGTATTCTTGCTGCTGTTGTGGCATACATAAAGAAAGTTCTATCCTTCTTTGACACCAATTGGCCGACCATGCCCAGGAGAAAGGCCTCTGGTTTCTTCAGAAAGGTATATTTAAATACCTTTTTCATTTCATTATATATCATCTCCCAGAAAGCCTTAATCCTTGGGCACGTCCACCAAAGGTGAAAGAATGTACCTTCAGTTTCTTTACATTTTCAACATTTATTATCGGGCAAATGATAGATTTTTGCAAGCTTGACTGGTGTCATGTACCACCTGTATATCATTTTCATAATATTCTCTCTTAAGGCATTACATGCCGTAAAGTTCATACCTGTAGTCCATAACTGTTCCCAGTCAGCCATCATAATGTTATGTCCAACATCCTGTGCCCATTTAATCATAACAGATTTCACTGTTTCATCCTGAGTATTCCATTTCAACATCCTTGACAAAGTCTTAGTTTTGGAATCTAACAATTCTGTTTCCAATTTTGATTTTTCCACCTGGAATCCAATTTTTTTGTCCAAGTTGTATGCCTCCATTATTTGATAATAATGAAGCCAATCTCGCACTTTGTTTTTTAGTTTTTCATAACTCTGCAATTTCAGTTTGTCTCCCACTTGTTCCAAAATTTCCCAATATTTCGGCCATTTGGCCTCCATATTGAGCTTTTTCTGAGCCTTCGCTTCCATCGGTGACAACCACCTTGGGGTTTTATTTTCAAACAAGTCCTTATATATTATCCAGACATTAAACAATGCTTTCCTGACAATATGGTTTTTAAATGCTTTATGTGCTTTGACCTTGTCATACCACACATATGCATGCCATCCAAATACATTATTAAAACCTTCCAAATCCAAGATGTCTGTATTTTCAAGAAGTAGCCATTCTCTCAACCAGCAGAACGCTGCTGATTCATAATAAAGTTTAAGGTCTGGCAGGGCAAATCCACCTCTTTCCTTTGCATCCGTTAATATTTTAAATTTTATTCTGGGCTTCTTGCCCTGCCAGACAAATCTAGAAATATCTCTCTGCCACTTCTTGAAACAATCCATTTTATCCAGAATTTGCAATGTTTGAAACAGAAATAACATTCTTGGCAATACATTCATCTTTATCGCAGCAATACGGTCTAGCAGTGAAAGCTTCAAATTTGACCAAATTTCTAAATCTTTTTTCACTTCCGACCAGCATTTTTCATAATTGTTTTTAAATAAGTTCCCATTTTTAGCTGTCATATTAATCCCCAGATATTTCACTTTCTTAACCACTGTTAAACCTGTCTCATTCTGAAACCTCTCTCTTTCAATCGCTGTTGTCAGAGACTGCCTCCAGGTCCCAGCTCACAGAGGACCAACGCTAGCCAGTAGTAATGTACAAAAGTCTTTATTGCAGTACAGTTTCCATTTTCAAGCCCTAGCGTGCGTCTCTACGTCTAGAGACTAGACCGGCGAAGCTCCGTCTGAATCTCCGCCCCCTGTACACCAGCTTAAGACTCTAACCTTGCTCCACCTCTTCCGTCTCTCCTTCCGCCTCTGGGTCCTACTACCCCCCGGGGTCCCTTCCTTCCTGGACGCTTCGGACGCGGACCCCTCTGACTCTTCCCCCTCCCTTCGGCGGGCTTTAGGACCTGGCTCCCTTTCCGGGCTGCTCACTGCGCCACCCTCTTGTACGTTTGAACTTGGCGTGCGCGCCCAGTCTCCGACCTTCCTTTTGACCGTTTCCTCGCTCTCTGATGCAGGCGTGGCCAATCCTGACTCATGTCCTTCCGCTGACGGAGAGCTGCCTGATGCCGATACCTGGGACTCCTCCCCCCTACTGCTCTTTGGTGGGGAAGCTGGTCCCGATTTCCAACTGCTGCTCTCTGAGTCCCCTCTGGCCCCTCCTTCCTGGGGTGTTCCCCTTGGCAACCCCTTTGCTCTGACCACGGGAGCCCCTTTCTGTGAATCCTCCGATTCACTGGAAAGACTTAGAGACCTAGGGCGGCTGTCATCGCTAACCTCTCCCTCGGATTCCTCCCCCTCGGTCTCTATCTCCTCCCTTTCCTGTGCCTCTGCTCCTGAACCCCTGACAGCTGTTAAATTTTTCTCTAAAACCTTTGTTTTTAATTTATTCAGTTGAAATCCTGCAACCTGACCGAAATCTTTAATCTGTTCCAAAACTCTTTTAGTACTAGATTCTGGCTCCTGTAATGTCAATACTATTTTTTCCCCCCATAGATATTTATTGAGATTTTCAAAATATTACAAAATATAAAAAGAAAAAAGAAAAATACAAAATGAAAAATACAAAATAAAAATAGTTAAAAACAATTCCATCTTCATTTACTTAACTTTCATTTGCTTGTTTCCCGGACTTCCTCACCCCTCCCTTTTTTGTATTCCAATTCAATTTGTTAATTCAGCAAATCCTTTCCCACTTTATTTATCCTAATCTTTCATTACATTACCTTAATCTATTTTCATCATTATCTTATAAAAAAACCCCTTAAAATTCAAAACTTAAATCTTATTTTTACTAACTTCTCATAACCATTGTATTCTTTCCTAATCCTTTAAACATTTCTACTAAAGCCAGGCAATTTCATTTCAAACATCGTTCTAACATTCATCAATTATGTAAGACAGTCCTAGTAACAAAATAAAGAGAAAAAGAAATAAAGCAATCCAATCTTCATCCAACGTCCCTTCCTCCTGGTCCCGGGTTTGTCAGTCCATTTTATCTCATTGAACTAGCACATTAACCTGGTAACCTTATATCCGAGGCCCTTAAGTCTCTACCATGTCCCTTCCACGATTTTTCTTCATATTCTCCTTTCACTCGTGTGAACTCCAACTTAATAATGTTTTTGTCCCTTTTCAACAAATCAGCCCCTTTTCCACAGTCCAGGCTGAACTCCATGTAGTATTTAAAAACATGTTTCAAAGTCCCTCCAAAATTGGGAGCCCCCATAACTCCAAGCCTCTCACGGCCCATTGCCAGACTCGGAAAGTCCATAGATCCCTGCTCAGGGGGGTCAATCCAACCCCCCATTTCCAAACCAGTCCAAACTTTATCTTTCCAAGTCTGATTTTTTCGAAGATCAATTGTCAAGTCCAAAAGCTCATGTTCCTGCAGGGCCGCAACTTCCTCCATCTCTGGCTCCATCTCTGGCTCCCAAGATTCAGCAGCGTCCTCTTCTTTCGTCTGTTCTGTCAGGGCAGACTCCTGGTTTGATTCCTGGGTAGGCTCCATACCTTTTCCCACTGCCTGTTCCAAATTTCCCACTGCCTGCTTAAGATTTCCAACCAAGTCAATCATCAAATTCGTTCTCTCATGTAATTCTTCCAGTAGGGCATTTGTTTTGTAAAAAGCACACAACAGCACTTCTGAATACATTGTCCTTCAAGGTCACCAGTCAATTCCCACGATTATAATCTGTAGCGGCTGGAAACTCCCTGGAAATAGTTACAATTTCACAGTCTCCCTCTAGGGGGAAAACTTCTATTGCAAATCCAACCACAAAGTTTCTTTTTTTTTGAGATACTTTGTCAATATTTGTTCCTTTAAAATGCGAAAGGAAACAGTGGAATCACAATGTTTCTCTTCTTTTAGCCATCTGTCAAAAGACTTCTGTCTATGGTCAATGAGCTTCAAACGTCAGTCCTGACACCCGCTCCAGGGTCAGGACGGTGGAAAGTTACTTTACTTTAAGCTTACTTCTGCAGGTTTAAACAGTCCAAAGAAAAGCTCCCCCTTCTCCTCCTGCTACCGAAGGGGGGGGGGGGTTCAACTATTTTAGATGATGAAATCCAGTCCTTTAATAGTGATTTTCAAGGCTCTAGTTTACTTTGTCTTTGCTTCGTTCAGTCTACAAAGAAACGGAAGGCTGACTTCCTGTTTAGACCTTCCCGTTTCAGTACCAAATTGAAGTAAATTTTAAAGACCGATTCTTTTCTGTTCCCAATTCCTTATTTAAAGTCCAATTGTTCAAAGTTTTGTTGGCTTTTTGCAGTTTGGTAGCGCTGCAGAGAGCTTGCTGGGGAGACCATGCATTAAAAAGGGACTCAAAAAGTACTTAAAGAAGGTTTTAATAAGAAAAACAAAAACTCAATTTACACTAAATACATCAACAAACCAGAACCAACCACCAACCCATCCCCCAGGGTAATGGGAGAGCTAGGTGCTGCTCCTTATATACTACACCCAAATGCTGACACACCTTAATCAAATACAACTCAGCAGCACCTGCTATGTTTCACAGCTGTAAAGCTGGGTCTCGTTATCTTGCTCTGGCCCTTGCTCTGGCCCCTTAAAGACATACACATCGGGTGGAACAATGATGAACCTTTACATTTAAAGAAACCATTCAACATTTCCCCTGCGGTTCATCATTGTGGAACAAAAACATAAAGCATACTTTGTACATGTCTTTCATCTGTAACCTTTGGAAGTGCTTTAGTAAAAATGTCCACAATTTGATTGTCACCTGGAACATATTCAAATACAATCATTTCGTCAGCAATTAGTTTCTTTACAAACTGTAAACGTAACCTTAAGACTCTAGTGCGCTGCGTATTGGTCTCTGAACACAGGATAGCAAGTCCGCTCTGGGAATCAAGGTGAACTTTTACTGGTAGTGTTACTTGCATCTGTAGGTCTGCAAATACTTGCAGATACCATTCTACATCACGAGTGCCCTGAACGCATGCACATAATTCACTCTCTGTTGTGGAGAGACAAATAATGGATTGTGTCTGGGACTTCCAATCAAATGGACAACCGTTATAAGAGAGAGCCAGTGTGGTGTAGTGGTTAAGAGCGGTAGTCTCGTAATCTGGGGAACTGGGTTCGCGTCTCCGCTCCTCCACATGCAGCTGCTGGGTGACCTTGGGCTGGTCACACTTCTCTGAAGTCTCTCAGCCCCACTCACCTCACAGAGTGTTTGTTGTGGGGGAGGAAGGGAAAGGAGAATGTTAGCCGCTTTGAGACTCCTTAAAAGGGAGTGAAAGGCGGGATATCAAATCCAAACTCTTCTTCTTCTTCTTATAACAAAACACCATGGTTTGTGTCTGGGACTTCCATTCAAATGGACAACCGTTATAACAAAACACCATACCAGACACACCCCTGCAATTATTTTGTTCCCCTGCATGAGATGCATCGCAGAAAATTTCAAAACCTTTGTCAATACTTGATGTAAACAGCAACCTATAATGTTTGGTATGTTTAAGGTACATTGCCACTCTCTTAAGAGCAGAGAAACATTGCATAGTGGGCTTTTCCACATTGTGATGCATCTTTTAACAAAAGCTTAACTGTTTCATATTTTACACTTAGTGAATAACACAAAACATAATCTTCACCTGGAATTTGTTGAAAACCCTAGCAACTATCTAGCCTTGTACCTTACAACTTCACTTTTGTCATTCTTTTTAACTCTATAAACCCATTTTGAATCAATAACTCTCATATCTGGGGTTTGTGGTACAAGAGACCAAGTGTTATGCTCTTTTAAAGAAGCTATCTCTGAGTTCATAGCTTTATACCAATTTACAGCTTGTTGCTTAGGTAATTTCTGAACATCGTTGTAGCTTTTTGGCTCAGAAACCGCCTTATTGGCATACACAGTATTAAAATGTTCATCTGCAAATCGTTGTGGCTTCTGCCTCTTTCTATCTGAACGTCTCAGTCCGGAAGGAGAGTCAGACTCCTCAGACTTAATGGGACTAAGTGAACCACTAGTTTCAGGTTGTAAATCATTGTCAGATTGAAGAGATGCCTGTAGGCTAAGATCACGGTCAGAAAAATCAAGAGAATCTAACCTCCCCTCGGGTGCCTGTGACTTTAAATCATCAAACAAATCAGATTCAACAGACTTTTTGTCTTCTTCCATTAATTCAGAAGCACCATTTCCTGCTGCTGCTGCTGCTTCCTCTTCTTCCTCAGTATTATCTATACCATCAGTATCTTGGAAGACAGCAACTCCATTCCAATTTACAGTTTGTATCATGCTTCTGGTAATATGAAATTTGCCAGTTGCTGGTATGTAAATTCTGTACGCCCCCTGCTGGTAGCCCATTAATTTTCCCTGGACACTACGTTCACCCAATTTCTGCTTAGCGGGATAATGCATAATTACATCTGAACCCCAAATGCATAGGTATTTCAGATTAGGGCATTTTTTAAGCAGCTTCTCATAGGGGGTGACATCTAAACCAGAATGATAACTGCGATTTCTAACATAACAAAATGCATTAAGCTCTTCAGCCCAAAAGTCTTTGGGCAGGTTAGCATCGTGCAGATAAGTTTTAACCCCTGCCTGTAGGTCACGCTGCACAACTTCAACAAGCCCATTTTCCCAGGGACTTTGGGGGCAAGATAACTCATGAGTAGTCCCCTGCGCTTCCAGGAAATTCTCAAAATCCTCAGAAACAAATTCCCCGCCCCGGTCAGAAAACAGGTTCTTAATTGGTTTGTTAAAGTGCGTTTTTACCCAGTTGCAAAAAACTTTGTACTTCTCAAATGCTTGGGACTTCTCAGCTATTGCATAAGTCCAACAATATCTACTATACTGGTCTATCAGAGTGAGCCAGTACTTAGAACCTCCTAATGATGGTGGGAGTGTCCCAACTAAATCACAATGTACACTCTCAAATGGCTCAGTTACTTTCCTATCTGAGCACCTACCCTTGCGTGCAACCTTAATCTTATTCTTGCAACAGGATAGACATTGCATAAAGAATTTACATGGTTTTAAGTTGAGGCCATTAACAATATTCTTTGTCTTAATTACATCAGCAAAATTCAGGTGTCCCAGAATTCTGTGTGCCTCATGGACACACCCGGAATGAGGCCTTACATTCCTCAACCCCTGGCTTGACTGTGCTGCTCTGCAGTTTATAGGCAATTGTGAGTAGGTGCGAAAATACAGTCTATAGAAACCATCAGAGTCCTGGGCATACAATAGACGTTTGTTCCCCTCAAAAAACTCACACATTGAATTTAAGAAACGCACAGTTATGCCTTGACGAGCAAAGCACCTTACTGACAATAAATTGTCCACTGACGGGCAGTAAATGCAGTTCGCTATTGTAATGTTTAAAGAGTCAAGTTTAACGGTACCCCTGCCAAGCAACTGCAAGACTTGTGAATTGGCTAAATGTACATTACCAGTTTCCTCTTCGAAAGAAATAAACAAGCTTCGATCGTTGCAAATGTGCTGGGATGCACCTGAGTCCACAATAAAAAAATTCCACTTGGCACCTTTAATTCTTTTACGATCTGTAGTCCGAGCATGAAAAGCTCGCGGCTCGTTTCTGTCTTTACGGTACGATGTCGGCTGCTGGGCTGACGACCGTGACTGACGAACAGAAACAGACTTGGGAGTATTTTGCTTTCTTTTGGCTCTGCAGTCCTTTGCAAAATGTCCTTGCTTATTGCAGAACCAACAACGCTTGGCAGCTTTAAATGCAGTCGTATCACCACAAGTTTGCATATGGCGTTCCTCATTACTTCTGGAAATAGGAGTGCTTATGGCACAAGCCTCCCTTCTATCCAACTCGCCCATTAATCTTGCCGTTACCCCTTCCACAGTTAATTGTGCTGGTGGAACGGCAGATATCTGGCTAGCTATACCATCAAAGTCCTCATTAAAGGAACATAGAATGATAAAAACATACTGAATATCAGGTATGTCCATGTCCCTTCGAATTAATTCGCCGCGTATTGCCTCCAGATGTCTCAAGTGTGCTGCCAAATCACCACCAGGCTGCAACTTCGTCTGGTACAGCTGCTTGAAAAACGTCAATGCAGATGCTGACTCTTTTCTAACATGCACTGCTGCAAGACTGTCCCACATTTCTTTGGCAGTTTTCTTATTTCTTATATAGACTGCTTGCTGGTCGCTGACTGCCAAATTAATTATCGCCCTGGCTTTTTCATCTCCTTTCGACCAAGCATTAGTCACAGGGTCAGGAGGGTCATCAGTTACATAGGTCCATACTTCTCTAGAGGTCAAAAGCGCCTCCACCCAAAAAGACCATAAACTATAGTTCTCATCTGTTAGCTGTGCGAAGACCAGAGCCTTCTCAGCTTCAGGAACCCGGTCAACCATTCTGGAACTCTTCCAGACCCACAGAACTACGCTAACAGGAGAAGGAGTTTTCAAACCTTTCTCAGAGTCCAAAAATATGCAGTCATCCACTCAGCAGCTGGGCCCATAACCAGTTGTTCAAAGTTTAAGTACTCACGGGTGATTATTTTTAAAAGCCAAATTGTCCCAAGAAGAAGGCAGCGCTCTCCGGCAACGGCTATGCGGCTTCGCTCCACGGAAAGAGCAGTTGACTCACAGCACCGCGCCACTTTCCCCTCATCGCTTCAGAGCCCGTTAGTGGGTTCCTTTGCGGGTTGGGGGGGCGATAAGGGTGCCCGCCGAGTCCCACGGTCACAGGCTTCATCCGCCTGTGATTTTTGAAGGGTCCCCGCTTCGCCGTAGCGGAAAGGACCTGTTTTGCGCGGAGCTTGTCCCTCCAGTTCAGAGGGAGTCCGCCATTGCCGATGGCGCCACCCCATTCTGTAATGTCAATACTAAATCGTCTGCAAATGCTCTCAATTTATACTGTTTAGCTCCGACTTGTATACCTTTAACCAACTGGTCCCTTCTAATAATATTCAACAAAACCTCCAGGACTGATATAAAAAGCAATGGGGAAATTGGGCAACCTTGTTGTGTTCCTTTTTCTATCTTAAATTCCTCCGTCACCTCATTGTTAACAATTAATTTGGCCTTTTGTTCAGAGCAAATTGCACTTATACCATTTCCAAATCCTTCACCCACCCCCATCCCCTGTAAGTTCTTCTTCATAAAACTCCAAGAAATATTGTCAAAAGCTTTCTCCGCGTCCACAAATATCAAAACTGCCTTAGTATTAATATTCACTTCTAGTTTTTCCAAAATGTTAATTATATTCCTCAAATTGTCAGACAAGTGTCTACCCGGAAGAAAGCCTGCTTGGTCCTTATGAATCTCTTCCACCAACACTTTTTTTAATCTTTTGGCCAAAATATCTGCAAAGATTTTGTAATCTACATTAAGTAATGATATGGGGCGGTAGTTCTTAATTTGGGGCGGTAGTTTTTAACTTGGGGCGGTAGTTCTTAAGCTGACCCTCTTCATATACCACCTCACCAATGTGCATAGCGCCGAAAAAGGCGATGGAGTATGTCGCTGAGAATAAGCGCGCCTCATACTTCGACCAGCAGACCGTTCTCAACTTTTTATGAATTTGGAAAAGGATGTCAAATGATATTGGCCTCCTCATATCGCAACTTGGGGGCTGCAGCCTACGCCAGCCCTCTAAGGTCTTCCGTATGACAAAATCGGCACATGGATCAGAGGAAAATACCACCTTGCAAAAGAATGATATTGCCGAAGCCTGTAAGTTGAGGGTTTTAGGGGCGCGGCCCAAGCGTCTCAAGTATACTAAGTAGGATAAAACCTCTTACTTGATGGGAGGGGCGTTACTTCTGGCGGCGCAGGTTTTAACGCGGAATTATAAGAAATCTGACCAAGCTCTCTTATAAGATCTTAAAGTGGAGGGCACCAATGAGGCTAATACTCCCTGAATCACTTCTGGTTCCCAAGACTCTGGTCCCCAAGACTCCACAGATGTTCCGGGAACGGCTGAGGAAGCGGCTGTGCGTCCGGTGCTAACGAGCGGAAGCGGTCCATCTGAAAACGAGACAGGGCAGGACTTCCGGGATGCCGCGGCCGCGGAAAGGAGCGCGAGGCAACCCTCCGGGGGGGTCTCGAACAATACGGAGGTCTAGAGGGGACACGAAGGCTCCGTGAACCCCGAAACCGCAGGAGGAATATCCTGGGGGACGAGGTACCCAGCGTTGCTGCGTGTGCTCGCCTGTGTTGCCGGCGTTTAACAAGGCTGGAGCCGCAGCGTGAAGGGGTAGCAACAGACTCCATATTGTGAAGCCTCAGGCTCCGAGGGAAAGCGGCGGACCTCCAACAACAGCGGAAAAGCTGGGAAATAGCTGCCAAACACTGCGGAGGAAGCAGTGGGAAACAAATGGAAAATACTGAAAAATAAAGGAGCTAAGACCAAAGGAACTATAAGATAAGAACCCAGCGGAGACCAGATATATGGCGAAAGGAGGAGGAATTCACCACTGGCGGTAAGGTGAAAATAGAGTATAACAAAAGGCTGGCAGACAGGAAGTAAGAGTAAGAAGTTTGCCGCTAAGTGAGTGTGGAGGAAAGACCTCGGACACAAAGTATAAAGAGTCGGAGGCAATGTAACAGCGAGATTTCTTAATGGACTAGAGAGAAAGGAAAGGAACTTTTCTGCTACACTGGGACGGAGAACGCTACAGCTGGCTGGGGGGTTTTGCGGACGGCTTTTCGTCCTTAATTGTTTACAAACTTTCTCAGTGTGGCGTTCAGGAGGGGAGTGGTTTAAATGGCGAGTGGAGCCTAGGCTTTCTGCTAATCCTCATTGTTAATTACGGAGGAGTAAAGGACAGAGACTGCGTGATAAAAACTTCTGCTGCAAAAACTTCTGCGTGACACTGTTATATTTGAATAGGCAGGGGAGGAAGCAAACAGCCGGGGACTCTGTTTCATCATCCTGCTTCGCAGCGCCTTTGTTTCCTCTTTCGCAACGCCTTTGTCTCCTCTTTCGTGATTTAAAGAGATACACCCAAATATTTGAACAAGGGAAGACTGAGCCCAGTTCCTAGTTTAAAAGAGCACCTCTCTGCAGGACCTTGCTCCTCCGCTTGGACGCGTTTTTTGTGGTTTGAGGCTCTCACTATACTCTTACTCCCAAGACCTTAAAGACTTAAACACGTGTCACCATTTAGTTGCAGTTAAATCGGTGTTAACATCTGGCATCTTATTCTAACACCACCCTCTGTATTTCATTAAACCAATAGAGGTAAATTTTGGACATAGATTGTAATATCTGAGAGACGCTAGTTTTGTTATTTTTATACTCTATTTCCCCGGCGCTAAAGGAGGAATCAACATCAAGTATACAAAATGACAAACGGATCGAAAAAGGGGGTGGCAACACCAGCGGAAAGGAGGTCATCGAGACAAGAAGAGGGGAAGGAAGCGAAAGAAATTAGAGACTATGACAGCTTGATGGCCGAAATAAGAAAAGAATTTAAAAATAATGAACAATATATTGAAAGAAAGCTAATAGAAGTACAAAATACCCTAGACAAGAAATTGGAGGGGGTGGTGGGGGAATTGACAGGAAAAGTTAAGGACCTATCGGTAACAGCTAAGGTTCTGGAGGATTCAATGAAAAGGGTGCAAAAAGATATGAAAGACAGTAAGAAGGAAGTGGACAGGATTAGAGTAGAAGTCAAAGAGATAGGAAAGACACAGGAAGAGTTGTTGGATAACATGGCTATGACGCAGATGAGACAAAACCAATCTAACCTGAAATTTAGAGGAATACCAGAAAATCTAAACGAGAATATTAGAGCTAAAGTGGTGAAAGAGTTGGCAATTTGGTTAGACAGGAAGGAAGAAGAGATAAATCACTACTTGGCAAATATTTTCCGAATAAGACCAAAATCGGCTAAAGCCAAAGGGGAAAAAATGCCAGGAGATGTAATAGCCATGTTTAACTCGCTGGAGATAAGAAATGAAATACTGAAACAGAATTACATTAAAAGACTATATATTGAAGGAAACTTAATCATCATTTTTAAAGAGATCCCTTCGAGATTTCTTCGAAGGAGAGATCCATATAAAAAATTAACAAATCAATTGAAGAAAAATGGGATCTTGTATAGATGGGAGTTTCTGGAAGGTATTTCATTTTATTTTAAGGAAAAAAGGTTCAAACTGTCTACCATTTCAGAACTTCAAAAATTTGCAAGGAGATACGAGAAAGATCTGGGAAAGATGGGGGGGGAGAGATGGGGGAGCAGCAAGGGGAGGAGGGCGAGGGTGAAGGGAGTGAAGAAGAAGAAAGAGGGGAGAGCTCAGTAGAAGAAAGGGAAGAAGTAGATCAAGAAGACAAGGAACAGTAGATCTCACTTAGATTTGATAAATCAACATTACACAACAGATGACTTTAAAAATACTAAATTGGAATGTGAATGGGTTGAACAATAAAAATAAAAGGAACCAGATTGCACATATACTACTGAAAAAGAACTGTGATCTAATTTGCCTACAAGAGACTCATGTAATAAACAAGCATAAGAGGGTATTGAGGAATAAGAGATTAGGAGTGGACTTTGTGACATCAGATAAAGTTAAGAAAAGAGGGGTGGTAATATATATAAAGGAAAAATTTGACCCACAATTATTGTATAAAGATGATCAAGGGAGACTGATTGTAGTTCAGATGGTGTTTCATGGAGAAAAAATAATTGTTGTTGGAATATACGCACCAAATGACAAAAAGTCAGCTTTCTATTCAGAATTAGATAATAAATTGATGGAATGGATGGACCAAAAAATGATATTGATGGGGGATTTCAACGGGGTGGTGTCCCCAAATTTGGACAAGTCAACAAAAAAGCAAGAGACGAAACAAGGTAAACTACCCCGATCTTTCTTTGATATGGTAAACAACTTGGGATTAATCGACGCATGGAGACTTAAAAACCCCACGATAAAACAATATACTTTTCTCTCAAATCCAAACCAGAGCTGGGGGAGAATAGATAGTATCTGGATATCGAAGGAATTGACACAGAATTTAACTAAGTCTGAAATTCTCCCACGAACCATATCTGATCATAACGCGGTCTCCATCGAGTTAAAGGGTAAGGATGTTAAAACAGGCAGATGGAGAATGAATGAATTTTTATTTAACGATCAGAAGATCATAAATAAGGCTATAGAAACAATCGAAGATTACTTTAAGTGGAACTTAAACGGGGAAACTGCTATAGAGATGGTATGGGATGCAGGAAAGGCAGTGATGAGGGGGTTCTTGATTCAGAAAAATAGTCAACTAAGAAAAGAAAAAGAGACAAAGAAAGAACAGGTTTTAACACAGATTATGGAAAATGAAAGAAAATTAACCATCAACCCTAGTGAGGAGACTGCAAAACAGAATATAATGATATTACAAGCCAAATTTTCTACAATAATTAACCAAGAGATAGAATGGAAAATTAAAATGATGAATCAGAAGAATTTCGAATCTGCAAATAAGATAGGAAAATATTTGGCGTGGCAAATAAGAGAAAGGAGGAAACAAAATATGATCTGTAAGATAAGGGAAGGAGAAAGGACTGTGGAAGAACCAAAAGAAATAAAAAGGATATTCCAAAAATACTATAAGGACCTATACAAAAGAGGAAAAGAAACAGAACAAGAAATAGATCGCTTTTTGCAAAAATATCACCTGAAACAAATTTTAAAAGAAGAAGACTTCCGGGTTGGTGCGAACAGCTAATGGCGGATTCTCTCCGAGCTCCGGAGGGAATCGGCTCCGCTGGGGACGGGTCTTGCCGCGACGGCGACGCGGAGACCCTCAAAAACCGCAGGCGCGGATGCCTGCGGACTTGGTGACTCGGTGGGCACCTTAAGCGCCCCCCCGACCCACGAAGAGCCTTTTTAAAGGCTACGGAGAGGGTACGGAGAGTGGCGTGGTGCTGGGAGTAGACCGCTACCCCAGCGGAGCGAAGCCGTGTGCCATGGCTGAAGAGCGCTGACTTTTTTCCTTAAATTCGGACCCGAAAAGAAGCAACCCGTGAGTAGATTGGAATTCGGACTTTAAAATATTTCCCTGTGAATTTGATACGACCGGGGGATGTGTCAAAGGGAAGTCCGCACCCCCCCTCCTGCAGACGATTTAAAGCAAGAGCAGGAGAACTAAGTTGGAGAGCCTACCCCTTTGGGGTGAGTTAAAAAGACATTAACTTTCACGATTTGACAAAAGAAGTTTTGAGCTGGAGTGTAAGAGTGGAATTTTAGAAGCTTTTCTTTTGTTGTATGTAACCCCCCCCCCCCCGGGCCCGGGAGCATCCTGTTTTTGAGCCTGCTGTAGAGGGAAGGAGTTTGACAGCTGTCAAAGCTGTCAAACGGGCAATTTAAAGTGAAAAAGCGTGTTACTTAAGATTTCCTTGGATTAAATGTGATACAATTGAATTAAAGTGGTTGGAAACAAAGAAACAAAGAACGAGGCAAAGGACTGTTGGGAAAAGATTACTAAGTAACCAGATTCCCTCTAGGGGGAACTCTGGACATTACAATGGCTGCGGATGGAAATTTACTAGTTGAAATAAAAAGAATGTTCCACTTGGTGGGAATTTTACAAGAGCAGAGTCTGGCTATGAATAAACAACTCACGACCTTGACTTCTGGAATAAGCAGCTCTGCTGAATGTGAGAAAAAATCTGCAGCTGAATTGGAAGAGATATCTCAAGAACTGAAGGAGACTAAACAAGGAAAGTAGAAAGTACAGATGGAAAGCAACAACCAGAAGCCTATACATGTGGATTATAAACAAGAAGACCCTTGGATTACATGGAATATAAATCTGCAAAAGATGCGAAAGACGAAGGAGGAGCCCCCTGGAGTACCTGGAATTCAAGAACTCAAAAGAAAGAAGAAATATGATTGGGGCCTCCATTCTGAATATGAAGGACTGGTGGAACTTTTGCAGCAGTTGTTTCTAAGTTTCCTTGTGGGAAGAAAACCTGGCTTGATTGGGATAGAACTCCTTCGAGACCCAAAGGCCAACATAAAGGACTACCAACAAAACCGGCGGAGAGGGACTGAAAGAGACTTGAAAGCCTCGGATGTCAGGAATCCAGGCTAAGAACTGTTATTGTGGACAAGTACTTGGGAAGGGACGAACCGGGGATGGGAGGGGGGGAAAAACAGAATGTTTTTTTCTTTTTTCTTTTTTCTTTTTTCAAAAATACTAATGATTTTTGGGTCTAGTCAATATGATTGATGTTTAATAAAAAATGGGAAATCGATGGAAGGGAATTTGAGTCCAACTTAGGACAGAACTATTTTTTTTTTTTTTACAAAAGATGTAATATTAACATGGTAAGGAGAGAAAACAATAACTTGCTGACATAATTATGGGAATTGGGATGTATGAAGGGGGGGTGGGGGGAAGTCAAGGACCAAAGTTAAGAAAGTAAGATTTTCGAAATTATACATGTTCTTTGTCTTTGTCTTATACGTGTGTGTTATGTCTTTATAAAATGTGAAAAAACAATAAAAATTATTTGAAAAAACAACAACAAATTTTAAAAGAAGAAAAAGAGACATTAGATCAGACAATTACACAAGAGGAGATAAAGAAAGCTATAAGAAAGATGAAAATTGGGAAAGCGCCGGGGCCGGATGGCCTTCCGGCCAAATACTATAAAACATTAAGTAATCAATTATCTCCAGTGTTAGGTGAGGTGATGAATAATATATTAAAAGAAGGAAGGATCCCGAATACCTGGAAGGAAGCATATATCACATTGATCCCTAAAAAAGATGTAGACACTCTGGAAGTGAAGAACTACAGGCCAATTTCATTATTAAATAATGATTATAAGCTATTTGCAGATGTAATGGCAGAAAGATTAAAAAAGGTTTTAAACAATAAAATACATAAAGATCAAACAGGCTTCCTTCCAGGGAGACAACTAAGGGATAATGTTAGAAATTTGATAAATATCATCGAATATTTGGATATGAAAATAGATAGACAGGCGGCCCTAGTATTTATAGATGCCGAAAAGGCATTTGACAATATTTCGTGGGACTTCCTAAGGAAAAGTTTGGAAAGGATGGGAATGGGAGAAAAATTTAGAAGAGGCATAGAAGCAATATATAAGGAACAAAAGGCAAAACTGGTAATAAATAATACCACAACAGAATATTTCAGCATACACAAAGGAACTAGACAAGGCTGCCCCTTGTCTCCTTTATTATTTATAACAGTATTGGAAATACTCAATGAGAGACTGAGGGAGGCAACAGAGGTTAAAGGGGTTAAGGTAGGAAAGAGGGAATATAAAATCAAAGCTTTTGCAGATGACATCGTATTAACCCTAGAAGACCCAAAGTATAGTGTAAAAGAAGCTTTACAAAAAATTGAAGAATTTGGAGCGGTGGCAGGACTCAGGGTAAACAAAACCAAAACCAAAATGTTGGTTAAAAATCTAACTAAGGAAGAAACGATAGATCTAGAACAAAGGGCAGAAATTATGGCAGTTAAGAAAGTGAAATATCTTGGAATATGGATTACGGCTAAAAATTTAAATCTATATAAGGATAACTACGAGGCCACCTGGAGGAACATAAAGAAAGGGACTTCCGGTTTGGATCGCCTGCGGTATGGGAGCGCGGAGAGGTTGCTCTCTGACTTCTCCGAGCTGAACGGGGCTTTTGAGGGGCAACGCAAAGGCACTGCGTCCCCCAAAACCTCAAGGGGGGCCCCCTTGAGGGAAGTGCAACCAGCAGCGTCGGAATGGCCCGAAGCTAAGTGGATTTTACCAGGAGCGACGGGACCAAGGAGACGCAACCGGTAAGCTCTGCCGACCCCGCACAGTTATGCCTCAAAGCTCCCGCTGAAAGGGCGACAAATCTCCGCAAACTTAAGAAAAGCAACCCTTGGGGCTAAATGAACTATGCTGAAATTAAAAATTGGAAAACAGAGCCCAAGGAGCGATGGATGTTTATAGATTTAATTACGGAGTCCGTTTGGTTTTGCGGGACTAAGATGGCGCTGGGACCTCAGTCAGAAGAGTGATATAAGGAAACGAGTACTAACCTGTTGTAGAGTCGCGGAAAGGGAAAGCCCTCGTCGGGAGTTTGACGAGGCGAAATAACCAACAGAAAAGCAATAAAACGGGAAAATAAAAATTCAAAAGACTTTGCATGATACAGGCGGCTAGAGAAAGATTGTGGAGAGTCTAAGGAGAATATTGAGAAGCCGGGAAGGAGGTGGTAGCCGGAAGCGGAGGAAGACAGAGGGAAGGGTGGAAAGCTGACTAGCCTGGGACATAGAAAACGAGGAGGCAGCAGCTACGAAAAGTGGTCTTTGCAGAAAGGAATATACCCTTCTCTTTCATATAACTTTGGAGGGTGGTGTTAAGAATAAAGACCAAGCTAGCCACGGCACTCCTCCCTTCAGACGCTCGCCCTCCCCCCTCCCGAAGACTACGGAGCTTTCTCGAAGTCCGCCGTTTTCGACCTCCCTCTTCCGCATATCGTGGGCAGCGGGAGGAGAGACCTTTGTAAGGATTGCGAGGTGAAGCCATTAGCTGAAATCCGATTGAAACCCACGCTACGGAGCCGGCGGTCCCCCTTCTGTTGTTTTCTGCCTCTTCGGTTTTTGCGTTGGAACTACAGTTCTTAGCGGACTATCCCTATTTTCACCGTGCCTCCGGAACTTTTACTCCTACTTGGATTTGGACTTTGCATCTCCCCTTGCTGGCATACCATACTTCTGGTTCTACTCGCCCCCCCCTGCCCTTCCCCCTTCTCTTGCCCCTTTTCTGTCTTCCCCAGCTTTGGAGGTACCCACAGAGAGTGAGTGAAAAGAGAGGCGAAATACTGCCCATAAAAGATACTTACAGACTAAGCCAAACAAGCGGCTGGAAGTCTTATAAAAGAAGGACTCTTAGTAGGTGACAATCAGAAGGAACACTCTTACCTTTTTTGACATTATCTCCCTCCTACCAATATACTTTTCTGCCCTCTTCTGTTTCCCTTTTTCTGAGCTTACTCACTTATACCTATCCTTTTCTAGGTTGTTCTTTCCCCCCTCCTCCCATTCTCTCTCCTTATTATCTTTTCAACTTTTCACCCTTCTCTCTATCTCCTTGTTTTTTCCTCACCTATCCCCTTTTTTATTGTGGATTTACATCGCAAACTCTCTCTCTAAGTACAATCTTTTTGGCAAATCTCCCTAAAAGTGGTTACAGAAAATCCCCAGAAGGTGTGAGAGAGAGTTTGGTTGTGGGAGAATAACTAATAGTAATCCCACCTGAGAGAATTAAAGCTATAGGTGGAGTATTCTCAATTAAATATACAAGATTGTGAGCCCGTTAAGGGAGAGACACAGTATTTCCAGGTGTGTAAATTGCTAAAGACAGGGGGGGGACGGGAGGAGAGAGAGGATGATGGGTAAGGATGGGAAGAAAGTAGCAGGAACGCCAGCAGATAGGAAAACTTCAAGGCAAGAGGAGATAAAAGACCTGGATGCATTATGGTTAAAAATAAAAGAAGAATTTAGACAGAATGAAACACATATGGAGAAAAAATTAGGAGAGATGCAGGAATCCTTTGACAAAAAAATGGAGGATATAGCAGGGGAATTATCAATCAAGATAAAAGACTTAGCAACCCGAACAAAATCCCTAGAAGACTCAAATAAAAGAGTGCTAAAAGAAACCAAAGACCAGAAAAAAGAGGTCGAGAAACTTAAAGAGAATTTTGGGGAGCTGAGTAAGAGCCAGGACCAAGTCTTAGACAATCTAGCCATGATAGAAATGAAACAAAAACAGTCAAATCTAAAATTTAGAGGAGTAGGGGAAGAAAGGGAGGAAGACATTAAGGGAAAAATGATCAAGGAACTGGCAACATGGCTAGCTCTGACAGAAGAGGAGGTTGCGCAAACAATAGAAAATGCCTTCAGAATTAAAATGAAAACTAAACAAAACAGATTGAAAAAGATTCCAGGAGACTGTCTAGTGATTTTCAAATCAGTAGAGATGAGGAATATAATTCTGAGAGAAAGCTATCAGAGGAGACTGATAATTGACGGAAAACCAATTATCATCTTTAAAGAAATTCCAATCAGGCTCCTTCGTAAGAGAGAGGGCTACAAACAAATAGTAAACATACTAAAAAGGAATGGTATAAAACATAGGTGGGAATTCCCAGAGGGGATTTCTTTTTTTTACAAAGGGAAGAGGTTTAAGATCACAGACAGCCAGGAAGTCAGTAAATTTTTACGCAGATATGAAAAAGATTTCGGAGAGATAGAGGAGAGAGTGGGAGGAAGGGTTGCGGAGAGAGAGAGGAGGGACGGCATAGGACTGGAGGGGAGGGGGGGGGAGGGAGGGGAGACGGGGGGAGGGGGTGGAACGGATAAAGAAGAGGAAGAGGAGGAAGAAGAAGGGGTTGAGGAAGAAGAAGAAACAGAGGACAGACTAACCCGAATCTAAACTAGTTAGAACTCTAATTGATAATTTACTGACCCAACAATGAACCTAAAAATACTAACATGGAATGTAAATGGCATGAACGAAAAAACTAAAAGGAATAAAATTGCAAATGTGTTGAAAAAGAAAAAACTGGATGTAATCTGTATGCAAGAGACCCACGTAGCCAGAAAGCATAAGCATGTTTTAGTAAATAAGAATTTGGGAACAGAATTTATAAACTCCACGATAGAGAAGAAAAAAGGGGTAGTAATGTATGTCAATGAAAAATGGGAACCCAAACTGATATATAAAGATGAAGATGGAAGGATACTGGGGGTCCAAATCAATTTCCAGGGGGAAAAGATTAACGTGGTAAACATCTATGCTCCAAACTCAAACAAAGCAGAGTTCTTCAAAAAATTAGAACAAGTGTTGCTAGAACTTGAAAATAATAAAACGGTGCTATTAGGAGACTTTAATGCTGTCCCGATATGGGAAATAGACAGACAAACGGAAAAGGGAAAACATAAACAGGGGAAATTACCGAACTCATTCCAAGACCTAGAAGAAAATATGGCCTTAATGGACGCATGGAGATACAAGCACCCAACAGAAAAACAGTTTACCTTCTTTTCGGAAGTGCATAAAAGTTGGAGTAGAATAGATCAAATATGGATCTCGAGGGATCTTTCATTAAGGACCACAAAATGCGAGATACAACCAAGAACCTTTTCGGACCACAACTCATTAGTAATAGAAATAAAAGGGACAACCCAAGGAGGCTTCAGATGGAGACTGAATGAATGGTTGTTAGATGACGATGAGGTCATTGAGAAAGCTAAAGCCACCTTAAAAGAGTACTTTGATTTTAACCTTAACAGTGGAACAAACATAGAAGTGGTGTGGGACGCCAGTAAAGCGGTCTTAAGAGGCCTCTTCATTCAGCAAAACAATTATAAGAAAAAAATAAGGCAGCAAAAGATGGAAGAAATTTTGAAACAGCTAAAGGAGAGCGAGAAAAAACTAACAGCAAACCCAAAAGATGAACAAAGTTTACAAACAATAAAATTATTACAAACACAATATTCAATGTTGACGAATCAAGAGATTGAAGGTAAAATAAAGATAATGAGGCAAAGATATTTCGAGTCAGCGAACAAAATCGGGAAATTTTTAGCGTGGCAATTAAGGAAAAAACAAAAACAGAACGTGATTAATAAGATAAGGGTAGGGGATGAACTGATCGCGGATCCGAAAAGGATACAAAAAAACTTCCTCAATTTCTATGAATCGCTGTACAAGAAAGGAGAAGAAGACCCAATCCAAATAGAACGGTATTTAGAGAAATGTAAAGGGAAGACCATAACAGAAGAAGAAAGACACCAATTAAATAAACCCATAAATATGGAGGAGATACAAAACGCGATAAAAAAGATGAAATTGAGGAAGGCACCGGGGCCGGATGGCCTATCGGCCAAATATTACAAGGTCTTGGGAAACCAAATGTTAACCGCGCTATGTAACACCATGAACAACATCCTAAGAGGAGGGAAAATTCCAGAGTCTTGGAAAGAAGCCTTTATAACATTAATTCCCAAACCAGACACAGATAAATTGAACATCAAAAACTACAGGCCAATATCCCTGCTAAATAACGACTACAAAATTTATGCTGACATCATGGCAAGTAGACTGAAAAAATACTTAACAAATTCAATTCACAAAGACCAAGCGGGGTTTTTACCTAACAGGTTTCTAAGAGATAACGTGAGGCACGTTATTGATGTAATAGAATATCTAGAAATCAAAAATGAGATACCTGCAGCGTTAATTTTTATAGACGCAGAAAAGGCGTTTGACAACGTCTCTTGGTCTTTCTTGCTAAAAACCATGGAAAGGGCAGGGATAGAGGGTGAATTCCTGAAAGGAATACAGGCGATATATTCAAACCAATCTGCCAAGCTGGTTATAAATAACAACATTACAAGTAGATTTAAAATAGAGAAAGGAACGAGGCAGGGGTGCCCTCTTTCCCCACTCTTGTTCATAATGGTTCTGGAAATTTTGGCGAATAAGATAAGAGCGAAGCCGGAGATACAAGGGATTAAAATAGGCTCAAAAGAGTATAAACTTAAAGCCTACGCGGATGATCTGATCCTATCTTTGGGAAAACCACAAGAAAGCATTAGCGGAGCCCTGGAGACATTGGAGGAATATGGGAAATTTTCGGGTTTTAAATTAAACAAAGCCAAAACAAAGATGTTGACAAAAAATTTGGATAATGATGAAAAGGAGAAATTAGAGAGAGAATTTGGAATTAAAGTGGTTAAAAAAGTAAAATACCTAGGAATTTGGCTTACATCAAAGAATATAAATTTAATTGAAGACAACTATTCGGCAACATGGAACAAAATCAAAAGAGATCTGGACGTGTGGAGCAGAATTAAACTTTCATGGCTGGGCAGGATGGAAGCTATAAAAATGAATATATTACCCAAGATGCTGTTCCTATTTCAAAACATTCCGGTTATAAGAGGATCCAAAATATTTAAAGAATGGCAAAAAACTCTCGCGAGATTCATATGGCAAGGCAGAAGGCCTAGGATCAGATTTAAATTACTTACAGATAGAAAGGAGAGAGGAGGACTTGCTGTTCCCAATTTAAGACTCTATTATGAAGCAACCTGCTTATGCTGGATTAAAGATTGGATAACTCTGGAGAATACTGACCTACTGGACCTAGAAGGAGTAGACAATAGGTACGGCTGGCATGCCTACCTTTGGCTAAACAAAGGGAAGGTACACAAAGGATTTGCGAGCCACATCATTAGAGGCTCCCTTTATGAAGTCTGGGAAAAAAACAAAAAATTGTTAGAGTGGAAAACACCTTGGTGGCTATCCCCTACAGATATTTTATCAATCAAGAAGATAAATTTGGAAGAACAAAAACTGACATATGAAGACTTATTAATAAGATCTCAGGACAACTGGAAATTAAGACCTTATGAGGAGTTGAAGGAGAAGTTGAAGGACTGGCTACAGTATCATCAGATTAATGCATTATGGACAGAAGACAAAAAATTAGGAATGAATGAAAAAAAATCCAAATTTCAAATCGAAATAATTGAGAGTAAATCCAAATTAATATCCAAAATGTATAACATCTTATTAGAATGGGACACAAAGGATGAAGAAATTAAAGAAGTCATGGTTAAATGGGCGATAGACTTGGGGCACAATATTGAATATGAAAAATGGTTTAAACTTTGGAATGAGGGAATAAAATTTACGGCAAGCGCTGCAATTAGAGAGAACCTAGAGAAAATGGTATACAGATGGTATTTAACACCGGAAAAATTAAACAGGATGTACAAGACGGGTAATAAGAAATGTTGGAGATGTAGAATAAAAGAAGGCAATTTTATACACATGTGGTGGACATGTGAGGAAGTAAAAAAGTTTTGGAACCAAATATATGAGGAATTAAAAAAAATACTAGGATACACATTTTTGAAAAAACCCGAGGCATTCTTGTTGGGGATGGTGGGAAAAGAAATACGGGACAAAGATAGAACCTTATTTCAATATTCAACAGCAGCGGCCAGAATGTTAATCGCTCAAAATTGGAAAGGAACAAATTTACCAACAGTAAAGGATTGGCAATCAAAATTATATGGCTTCATGGAATTGGCAAAGATGACACAAAGAATTAGAAATCAAAAAAAAGCAAAGTTAAAAGAGGAATGGACTAAATTTTCAGCTTATATGGAAGGCAATCTTAGAAACTTACCAACTATAGCAGGTTTATTATAAAACTTCTGATGTGCAAACCAAAAACCAACACCAGCAGTAAATTATAATGTATAAAAATAAAACCCGAAATCAATACGGAAGGAAGTAGAGGTCGTTTGTTAAGTGTAGTAGGTAATTTTCGGGTGTTTTTTCTTTTTTCTTTTTTCTTTTTGTGTTTATGACTTTTGCTATTTTTTATGTTTTGTCTTATGTACTGTATTCTGTGTATTTTCTTTTCTTTATTGTAAAATTTTTTGTTGGTGTATTGACAAAGGAAACTCAATAAAAAGATTAAAAAAAAAAAGAAAGAAAGAAAGACTTGGAAACCTGGGGAAGGTTGAAATTCTCCTTTTTGGGGAGGATAGCAGCTGTAAAAATGAACATTCTGCCCAGAATGTTGTTCCTGTTTCAAACTATCCCCGTACTCAAAGGTTTAAAACAGTGTAAAGAGTGGCAGAGAGCCCTGGCGAAATACATCTGGCAGGGGAAAAGACCACGGATAAAAATGAAAATATTGATAGATAAAAAAGAAAGAGGGGGTTTCTCTCTTCCAGATTTGAGCTTATATTATGAAGCGGCGTGCCTACTTTGGTTAAAAGACTGGATAAAATTGGAGAATAGAGACATACTGGACCTGGAAGGCTTTAATAACAGGTACGGGTGGCACTCGTACCTGTGGTACGAGAAGGTGAAGGTCCACAGGAACTTCCTAAACCATATTTTCAGGGGACCAATCTACCAGGTATGGGAGAGAAATAAAAATCTCCTCGAAAGGAAAACCCCCTGGTGGATATCACCAATAGAGGTCCTAACGACTAGGAAAACAAATTTGGAGGGGAAAAATGCCACCTATGAAGAACTTCTAAGAAAAACAGAACAAGGGCCCAAACTTAGACCCTACGAAGAGATACAAAGCCTACTCACTGGCTGGTTGCAATATCACCAGGTGAATGATTTGTTAAAAGAAGATAAAAAGAGTTTAGGTTTTGAAGATAAAAAATCAAAATTTAACGTAGAGGTTGTAGAAGCCTTCCTGCTGGGATTGACGGGTAAAGAAATTAAAAAAGAAGACAAGATAATATTTCTTTACGCCACCACTGCAGCAAGAATCATGTTGGCACAAAATTGGAAACTGGAAACCATGCCCAGCATAAGTGATTGGCAGGTCAAAATGGTAAATTACGCCGAGCTTGACAGACTAACAGGTAGAATTCGAGATCAAGATGAACAGAAATTTCAGAAAAATTGGAGTAAATATTGGAAATATATTGGAACAAATTTATAAAGTGAACTGGCGGGGTTAGAAAAACTTTATCAGCGATTAACTCTAAGATCAAAAATTAATTACGTAACTATGGAATTTATTCGATACTTACCAAAAGGGTGGAGGGGAGTCCAAGGCTCGATAGAGCCTAATATATTATGATTTCTTATGACTATTTTATTTTTCTCTTTTCGGTATAGTTTGGGGAAGGGAAACAATAATTTATGTAAATGAACTATACTTATACCTATTTCTATATTGATATAGTCATGGGTATATTTATGTTGGATCTTGAGTGTTTATATGTACTTATATTGTTACACTTTTTGTATTTTGATTTTTTTTGCTTTTTGTATAATATGAATAAAAATGTATTGAGGAAAAAAAAAATGAAAACGAGACAGGGCATCCGCAATGTCATTGTTAAAACCAGGCACAAATTTGGCGGAGAAGTGGATATTGAGTTCTAAACACCGGAGAACGAAGGAACACAGAAGGGCACCTACCCTTGGGGACTGCGCAGCCTGCCTGGAAAGGACTCCTACTACTGCCTTGTTGTCGGTGTGGAAGCAAACCCTATGGTTACAAAAGGCTTCAGACCACAAGTGCACTGCCACTACGATCGGAAAGAATTCTAGGAAGGTTAAATCTCTGGTTATGGGGCCCCCCTGCCAGGCTGCAGGCCAGCGCTGGGCACACCATTGCCCCCTAAAGTAACGTGGGGGCTGGAATGGGAACTAAGATGGCGTCGTTAGTGGTAGCTCTATTTTGTGCTCCGCGTTGATATATAGATTTATCAGTATTTATCAGCACTTTTAAAGCTTTTTTTTTTTTTTCCTCTTTTTTAACCGAGCTTAGCAGTTTTAAATTATCACTCTTTTTTATTAACTGCCAAAGGCCTATTTTTATCCAAAAGAGGCTCAGCAAGCCGCCCTATCTTCACGAAGCTGGTAATTAGCAGACGGGGGAGGCCAGCTACTCCTTTGGAAGGACGCCGAGCTTTTTATCTATAAAAAAAGGAAGGAATTGAAGCTGCTATAACCCCAAGAAACACAAGGCAAGTTCAACCCGATAATTATTCCAAGGGACTTTTGTTTTCTTTTTTCTGCTTCGTTATACTGCCTAGCTACTTTACTGGTTACGTCGTGAGGCTGTTGAATGAGGGAGAAAGACCTAGTTGAATTTTAAACGAAACAAGGCACAGTATGAAAGCTTAAGACCAGTAATATTTTCTAACATTTTAAATGACTGATACCTCACAAGCCCCGATGTAAATTGCTGGAGAAACTAACAAGTTGGAGAGGTTGGAGAGGTTTAGGAGGCAACTTCCACAAATCGGCACTTCTGCTACTGTTTACTCCAGCTTAGAACAAAAGATAAGCCGCCGTTAAGCAAGCACCCCCTACCACACATCCATATATACCCATATACCCACTATGGTCCTCACCAGGAAAAAATACAAGGACCAAGGAATTTTGCCTAATTCACCACAGAGCCCGATGGAGCGACTAAGGAGACAAAGTAAAATTACCAGCTACTTTCCTCAAAAAGACTCGAGCAAGAGAACTCAGAATGAGAGTATCCTAGATGTAGCTATGCCTTTGCCACTCACAGTGTTGGATTGGTCAACACAGCTAAAGGACTTGCAAACAAACAACAAGAGGACAAACCATCCAACAAATCTGGCCCAAGAACTTGCCATAGCAGAGAATGCTACAAAGGCTAACACAGCCAACACACCTGATGCCAATCCTCATTTGTCACCGCTGGAACTTGGAGGTAATCTTTCAACCCATTGGTTGAAAGCCAATGACTGCGGAACAGAAATGTGGGGTGATTATCTTCAGGAGCAGATATACCAGATTTCTAAGGATCTCCTTAACGTTAAAAATTTTTTAGCGATAACAAACGGGCTGCTCCTGTCCCTAGTGGATAATTTCAAACAACATGTGAGCGCTTCAGACCAGAATACAAATCCCCTAGCCAGCCCGGATCCACCACTCCCCAGCAAACCCCGGAGGAAAAAAGCTGAGCCTAAGATGAAGAAAAGCAAAAACATGAAAAACCTAAGGCGGCTTAAGACAACTCACTGTACCTGTAAAAAATATTGGCAGAAGCTCTTTAACCTTCTTCCATCCCTTTCCACAAGTGGAACAAACAAATCCAACTCGAGTGCCATCAAAGAGACACGTAAAGTAGATACACCCATAAAAGAATCTAAATCAAGTTTTGAAGAATCAACACCGAGCTGGGACAAAGGAACTAATCCATCTGCAGTTATACCGCCCCAGAGTCCTCTTATGGCCAGCACAGAATCTGTAGACAGAGGTGAGCAGGCGACCCAAACTATTGAGGGGAACCACTCCTCCCAAGTTCGACAGATGTTGTGTCCCAAAAGAGAATGGAGTTTAGTCCTAATCCCACAAAAGCTTGTCTTTGCTAATTACCCTAAACCGCCTAGATTTTATGCAGGGTTGGACCGTATAGACCACTTTTTGTCCATTATAAGTGGCATTTTACCGGGGGTAGTAAAAGCAACTGACATAGCCGCTATAGAGTATCTACATCAAGATGATTGCTCGGTACGAGCATTGATTACTTTTTTAGATCATAATCTGGCCAGTTTCATTTTTAGAGCTAAAAACCTATTCAAAAAAGAAAGAATAGTCCTATTAAGAATATTTGAAAATAGAGCACCTGCAACCTCTCTGATGGGGCCCAAGAGCATAGGAATGGAAGTTCACAAAAGGGAAAAAACCAACCACCAAAACCATCGAAATAGAAAGCATAAGTTCCAGCAGGATCATCCCCACCAAACAGCACCAAATGAAAAAAAGGAAGCCTCACATCCAACTGGCGTCGGGCCTCTCACGTGGGATAGTGAGGACTCCGCTTGGGAGGAAGAACTCTCGCTGATAAAGCGATTCTGGTCACTGCATTCTCCAGCTCAAACTGAGATCCTGAAAAGACTTGATTTACTTCGAAGCAGACTAGAAAAAAAGGATGATCAAGGTGAGACAATGAAGGACCCTTATGTGCAGCCCATATCTCCCAAATGTCTGGTGGATAAGAAGACAGTGGGAGGCACCTTTAAATGTGTAGACGTGGAATTACAATCTGAGCCCCCTGTGATGTACAATAAAGTAAGACCAAATCAAGGTGTGAAACCTCAAAGCTCCTGGCACAGCTATCTTAAATTGTCTCCGAATGAATTAGCTTCCCCCCCAACTCCAAAATCTAGCCCCAAATCACCAAGAAAAGAGGATCACTACACTCTCTCCAAGCAGTCAGCCTCGAAAAGAGCCAACGGGTGTGTTTTTTTAGACACCAAAGAATTGCTGGACATGGTGGTGACATAGATCCAGCTCCCCGAAGGGCCCGGGGCCTAAAAGTGCTGTCTTGGAATATCGCGGGTTGGCACGCCAAGAAAAATAATCAACAATTTTTGTGTTACCTTAAGCAATTTGACATCATCTTCTTTCAGGAGACATGGCAGAATGACCCTATATTTCTTAATGGGTATAACTGCCACTACCTGCCTGCCTCTCCATCTCTAAGGGGCGGCAGATCTAGTGGTGGCCTAGCTTGCTTCATTTCCACGGAGCTGGCGCATTCTCTAACAGCCCTACCCAGCTGCAATTCTTTAGCAACAGCCGCTCTACTTAGCTTCAAGAGAACTACTCTCTTGCTGGTCAATGTCTATATTCCCCCAGGCAAAAAAAACCCCGTTGTCAAGGCTACATGGGCTGAGCTAGAGGCGTTTTTAGAGCCTCTCGAATCTACTTACCCGTCTGCCCTGACTATTGTGTGTGGAGACTTCAACGCTCGTATAGGAACAGATGACAACAGTCTATACACTCATTTCAACCAATTTATGGACCCTGAAGAACAGACGGATATTGGCGCGACACGACTGTCCAAAGATAGTAGAAGTAATTTCCCAGGTCTCTGCTTAGTGCAGGCTGCCAGACGGAGGGAACTGCTGATATTAAACGGCAATATAGAGGGGGACCGCCCCGGGGAATATACCCATTTCTCCAAGGCTGGGGGAAGCGTTATAGATTATATCTTAATCTCAAGATTTGCTCACAGCTTTGTAAGGAAGTTCCAAGTGGGCCACAATACTCTGAGTGATCACCTACCTCTAATTTTAGAGCTTGCAGGTCGGCCTTTTGACTATTCTATTGCCGAGCCACAATATATACCTTCTGTAAATTTGGATATACCTGCCCCCAAAAGACTCAAATGGTCCCCAATACTGAATGAAAATCTAACCCTCCTTCTTCAGTCAGTGGAGTTAAAGCTTATTCGCTCCGCTATTGTATCAGGCAATTCAGTAGCTGCGATTATGGAACGCTTTAAATTACTTTTGGAAAGATTGAAACCCCATTTAACAACAGTGATACATAGCTCCGCTACAAAGAGGGCAAAGGACGGAGCTAGCTGGTTTGACCTGGAGTGCAGGCAAACAAGGAGACAAACGAGAACAGCCTACCGGAGATACAGGAAATCAGGGACTGCCCTCCTACTTAATGCTTATATTTATCTGAGACGGTCTTACAAACAATTACTAAGGAGAAAGAAATTGGAAGCTGAAAGAGCCGCATGGCACAGTTTGGTTAAGGCATCGCACGAGAAAGATACTACTTGCTTTTGGCGAACCATATCTGGTCTACTGGACCAGGAGCGTACTAATTCCATCTGTACAGTGGAACCAATGGAGTGGTTGCACCATTTTCAATCTTTGTTCTATGACCAGGAAGCCCAACATTACAAACTATGCATTCAATTGGAGGACCTACCTCATTGGCCACCAGTAACTGCGAAGGAAGTTGAGAATTTAATCGCACAATTAAAGAACAACAAGGCCCCAGGGAATGATTACATCCCTGCCGAACTTCTGAAGTCCAACATTGGCTGGTGGGCCCCCCTGCTGGCGTCTTTATTTTCTTGGATCGACTCAACGGGTTTACTCCCAGATGGTTGGACTGAGGCAATAATTATCCCAATCTATAAAAAAGGACCCATGACAGACCCGGCGAGTTATAGACCAATCAGCCTTCTGCCTATACCCAGCAAACTATATGCCAAACATCTTTATACCAAGCTAACTAGCTGGCTGGAAACTGAAGCTATTCTAGCGGAAGAGCAAGCGGGTTTCAGGCAAGGCAGATCCACCATAGACCATTGCTTCACCCTAGCCTATTTAATTGACAAATATGCCAAAAAATCCCGTGGGGTGTTATATGCAGCCTTTATCGATCTAAAGGCTGCTTTCGATTCAATTCCACGTGTAAGACTCTGGGATAAATTGAGCACATCAAGTATAGACAAAAGACTATTATTTCTGATCAGCTGTTTATATAAAGACACGGTGCTGCATGTAAGAACTTCGTTAAATGGCCATCTTATAGGACCAGTTCCTGTCAGTAAGGGGGTCAAGCAAGGTTGCATCCTGGCCCCAGTTCTATTCAACATCTACATCAATGATATGGTTAACTGTTTGTCATCTCCGGACTTCCACGCCCCCAAACTGGCTGACAAAGCAATATCAGTGCTTTTGTACGCTGACGATGCGATACTCCTATCTCGAACAAGAATAGGCTTAAATAGGCTCATAGGTGAATTCTCAGCATACTGTAGGAGAGAGCAACTTGCAATAAACTATCAGAAAACCAAAATTATGGTTTTTGCAAGGAAACACAGACAGTACAGCTGGAGGATGGATAACCAGACAATTGAACAAGTCAAAGCCTTCAAATATCTGGGTATCGTTTTCCAGTCGACCGGGTCCTGGGATGTCCATCAAAAATGTGCCAAAGAAAAAGCAGCTCAAAGTATCAAGATGCTGTCCCGCTTCTTCTACACGAAGGGGGGCAGATACATCCCAGCAGCCCTTGAAGTTTTTCAAGCAAAACCTCTGGCGCAGTTACTGTACGGGGCGCAAATCTGGACGGGGAACCACTGCTCCAGTCTTGAAACTGTCCAGTCTAAATTTCTAAGGCAGATATTCGGCGTCCCCTCCTGTGTTCCAAACGCAGCATTACGACTCGAGGCCTGCCTTCCATCTGTGGAAACTCGGACCTGGCAGAGAACATTCAACTATTGGCTTCGTCTTAATCTGAATCCACCTGGTCTACTGCCTCTAGTAATGCAAGACCCTCACAAAAGCAAGTGGTTCAAAACTGTGCATCAAAAACTCCTTACATGCGGTCTGCACTCACAGTCCCTACTATCAATGGGCCTCATTAAAGCAAAGAGTCTAATAGGCCAGCGCCTGAAAGACATTGAACGACAAAACAACCTGACTATCTTAAAGAAACTGTGCCCATGGTATACCTACTTTCCCCCTTCTCATTTTGACTCTCCAGCTTCATATTTGTCTAAACTAACCATCCCAAAATACAGACGTGCCTTTACATTGGCTAGATGGGATGTTCTTCCCTCTGCTGTACTCGAAGGTCGTTACCAAAAGACTCCATTTGAAAAACGACTCTGCCCATGTGGAGATGGTAACACGGAAACAGTGTCCCACGTCCTTCTTTCTTGCCCCCTATACAAAGACCTAAGGAATGAGATTATTACTCCACTCATTCTCTCCAACCCCGGCCGTTCACCAGACATTACACTGTATTTTCTATTATCTGATACGGATAGTCAGATAACAGAGAAGGTCGCGAGGTACATCGAGAGAGCTGCGAAATTGAGGGCCACCATCTGAGTGACAGACTTGTTCATCCGACGGACCTCCTTTTGCCTGTTCTTTTCTTCCTTTTATCCCTATTTTCACTTTTAACTCTTGTACAGCTGTGGCCTGTTGGCTTTGCTAATAAAGTTTTGATTTTTTGATTTTTTAACGTGGGGGCTAGCCGGCGAAAAGAGGGCGAGCCCCCTCTGCGCCGGCCCTAAATAGGGCAGGCCACGCCCCCCCAGCCAATTGGCTGGCTGGGGGGCAGACGCGGCCGGGATTCCCCTGTTCTCGTGGGGGCTGAAACCAGCCCCCCGCTCACGTGGGGGTGGGCGTGAAGCCCGCAACCCCACCTCCTGGGCAGGCCGGAAGTGGCTTTGTACAGGAGCACCAAGTTCACTAACTGGCTGATTCAGATTGAATCACATTCAAAAAGAGTGCAATGGTGTGTGTTTTAGCCAGCCATCTGGCTGCTGCAACTATTCCCTGGGTGCCACCACACTGTCCTGTGTGTTTGGAAGGGAATGGGAGCTATGCTCCCCCCGGAGACACTCCACTCCTTCTTCCTTAGCTGTGTTGCTCAACAGTTGAGGCAACCTTCACAGTTCTGGGATGCCAATGCCAAAGACCTGGAAGTGTGCTGTCAATATATTTACAGTGCAGGGGTTCCTCCGGAGGAGACGACCACTTGTTTGTTTTGCGTTCATTTCTTGCTTACCCAAAACTTACAACAGTGGTTAGACTCTACTAAGAAAATGGTCAGAGTGCTTTAATCCATTCTCATTGGAAAAGCTGAAGTTCTGGGCTGGACCTGAATCCCTCCCACAAAATACTGACAGTCTGGAAACACCCTGGGTGCAAACGTGTTTTACTGGGGAAAGGATCTTTGCCTCTTCCTCCTTCCTAACCTGCAGCAGCGCCCTGGCAAATCACAAAGTGCAGGCTCCCTTCATGGTACTCACAGCCACAGCGCTTCTAAGGTTATACAAATTTAATATATCAACAACAAATAAACACAATAAGGCTATAATGATACAATCTGAATCATTAGGGGTGCATTGCAGCAGTCATTGCAAATCTCCATGAGTCGCCTTTCAGCCAGAAGCTCTGCAGCACAGGTGGTTCTGATGATTCCCCTGTAAGGAAGGCTTACAATGTAGGAGGCTTTGGGGCTTTGCGAGAGGGGAGAAAGTGAGGACATCATAGAAGTATGCGTGATGTGGGAAAGGTGCAGAGTGATGTTTTCTCCCTCA
This sequence comes from Podarcis muralis, assembly GCF_964188315.1. Classification (NCBI taxonomy): domain Eukaryota; kingdom Metazoa; phylum Chordata; class Lepidosauria; order Squamata; family Lacertidae; genus Podarcis; species Podarcis muralis. The sequence goes on from NC_135674.1 coordinate 5,113,408, forward strand.
TAATATCAGAACCTGGATCTCTTTAAGAAAGAGGAATGATGGCAGATTCAGGTCAGACACAGAGTGCCTAGTGACACTGAAAATTCCTCCTTCCAGGGGCACTGAGGGGGATGGCTTTAAGAGAGGATTCATCAAATTCATGGAGGGTTAGACCATGTTGCACCTCCAGCCGCAGAGGCAGTCTACCTCTGCCTACCCATTGCGGGTGTCCCCAGTGGGGAGAGTGGGGCTGCATTTGGAGTCTGCTTGGGGCTTCCCTTGGACATCTGCTGGGCTGCTGAGAGCTGGACTAGATGGGCCTTGGTCTGATCCTGCAGGGCTGTGACAATAAGAACCTGGAGTATGGCTGCTTCGCGAGCAATTCAGGGAACAGTAGTGCAGAGTTGCATCTCCCTGGGAAGGGGCACGTGCTCAGCAAAGCTGTCTCTTGCTTCTGGTCCTAAGAGTTGGGGTGGGGACATGGAGGAAAGGGGTGCAGCCTTCTGTAGAGGCCGGAGTCTCTCCCCTGCCTTTCTCTGCCACCTCTGAGGTGCCCGAAAAGGCAGATAGCAGAGGAAGCGAACCAATAGTCACGTTCATCTGTACTGCCTCAGTATGACCTATTCTGACAGATGCTGCCTTTCATATTCACGCCCAAGAGCCTTTCTGCTCCAGAGATCTGGGGCTGAACCCGGGATCTGCACGCCAAGGCTGGAGTAAGAAAGAGCCCTTGCCAGCTGGCCACCTTGGGTGCCTGCCTGGAGAGTGGAAGCCGGGGGTTGGAGGGACATCGTGCTGCTCCTGACTGTTAGGATATTTCCGTTCCACCTTAAAAGGGAGCAGGCTGTGAGTCACAGAGTCTGCGTATTTCCTGTTGCACAGGATGTTTATGTTTTCTGTTGCTTTCGTTTTCTTCTTCGTGCCTGAACGCTGTAGCAGGCGGTCATGTCTTTTCTTTGTTCTGACCAACGTTGAATAAACTGTAAATATGCTCTCCTGCTGTGCATCTTTTGCTGTGTGAATTCTGCTGAAAGAGTGTGCACCAGCCTAAGAATGTGGCAAGCTATTTCTGAGGCTTCGTGTCGCTAATTGCTGATACTGCGTGACTGCGTGACTACGGGAGATCGATGGATCGTCCGGCAGCCGGCTTGGGGGCTCAGATGGACTTTATCTCCCTGGCAGTATCCCAACAACAGGTTATGGGCCCAGTACGCTTCCGCTGCGCCACTCTGCTTGGGTTGGTTGAAGGTTTGAACATCAAACCCTGTAAATTTCACATGAAATGTGTATCTTGTGCAGAGAACAAGGTGAAGGTTGCTCCAAAAGGCAAGGAGTCTAGCAGGCAGGCTTCCAAACCCTACCAGCTAGTGCACGCAGACCTGGTTGGTCCTCTTGCACCCTCTTTGGGAGGAGCAAGGTACTTCATGGTTCTAATTGATTCTTTTTCCAGGTACATTCATGTGTTTATGCTCGAACAGAAATCGCAAGCGTTTCCTAGGTTCAAGGCATTCTGTGCTTGGTTGGAGAATGCTCACGGTAAACGTATCGGCTGTCTGTTTACTGATCAAGGTGGGGAATTCACTTCTCAGCAGTTTGAAGCTTTCCTGACCGAGAAGGGAATCCAGCATGACTTGTCAACGCCTAGATCACCATGGATGAATGGGCTTGCGGAGCGAGCAAATCAAACGTTGCTGCAAGGACTAAAAACCTTGTTGCATGATTCAAATCTCCCTGAGAAGTTTTTGGGGGAAGCTCTGTCGACGTTTGTTTATTCTTTTAACAGGAGACTGTCATCACCTATTGGTTGTACTCCCTACGAGAAGATGTTTGGTAAGAAACTGAACGTCAAGCACATGAGAATCTTTGGTTCTGACATGTGGGTACACACCCCACAGAGCAACAAGCTTGGGAAGCGTGGGGCACATGGTTTGTTCATGGGGTACGAAAAAGGTGCATACAGGGTATGGATGACTGACTCTAAGTCCATTAAGTTCACAAGGAGTGTTGAGTACAATCCTAAGTGGGGGGAAAATGTGGGAATTTTCCAGAGTTACCCAGAGGAGGATGAAGGTGATGTGAAGAAAGCAGATCATGCTGAGAAAGCTGAGGAAACTGAGGAGGATGATGATGATGATGATGATGATCAGAGTTCGGATTCCAGTTCAGTGGGCGGCGCTGCTGGTGGTGTCAGTGACAGTGATGACACTGCAGACTACAAGAGCGCAAAGGCCTCAGTCAGACCATCTGATGCATCTGACAATGAACTGGAAGAACCACTGTTCACCATTGGTCACTTTTCTCCTAAGAAAGAGGAGATGAGTCCAGAAGACTTGCATCTAGTACATAGGTCTGAGAGAGCCACGAAGGGCAGACCTCCGAAGAGATTTGCTGATGCATTTGCTAAGACGGCAACTGCTGTTCTTAGTAGCTCAGAGAAGGTGTGGGAACCTTCAAGCTTCAAAGAGGTTCAGGAGTTAACCTCTAAAGATGCTGAGCCTTGGCTTAATGCCATGAAGGCTGAAGTTGATTCCTTGAACAGGAACCAAACTTGGGAACTGGTACCGGTAGTCCCAGGTATGAGACTGGTTGGCAGCAAATGGGTCTTCAAGGCCAAGACAGACCAGAATGGCAAGGTTGTTAGACACAAAGCCAGATTGGGTGCCAGAGGTTTTTCACAGGTACCAGGACAGGATTACCATGAGACCTACTCACCCACCGTCAAATATGAGAGCATTCGGCTGATGCTCAAGATCGCTGCGGAGGAGAAACTGCATGTTTCCCATCATGACATTAATACAGCTTTTTTGTACGGGATTTTGAACGAGGAGCTGTTTATGCTTCCACCTGACGGGATGCAGATACAGAAGGGAATGGTCTGTAAACTGCGGAAATCCTTATATGGTCTCAAGCAGAGTGCCAGGTGTTGGAAAACAAAACTCACTGAGACGTTGCTTTCTCTAGGTTTTCACCAGGGCAAAGCTGATCCGTGTGTGTTTGTCAAGGAGGAGGGGCAAAACAAACTGTATTGTTTATGTTTTGTTGATGATCTTCTGATGTTTTGGAAGAATCAGGCTTTCTACCAAAGCACCCTAGCTCAGCTGAAGGAGCACTTTGACATGAAGGATCTTGGTGAGGTATCCAACTATCTTTCTCTGCAGGTGGAGAGGGACCAAGCAGGTAATTTTCTGGTACACCAAACACAGAAAATTGCTGATGTATTAACCAGGTTGAATTTGGTTGATGCAAACCCAGCAGACACACCGATGGTGACAGGTTACCAGGTAGATAGTACTGCTGAAGCGTTTTCTGACACTACGCTGTACAGATGCATTCTAGGCAAGTTGAATTTCATTGCTAGATGCTCAAGACCTGACATAGCTGTAAGCACTAACCTGCTTAGCCGACATGCTAACAATCCTACTGTTCAGGATTGGAAAGCTCTGAAGCGCATAGCCCGCTATTTGAAAGGGACTTTGCACTACAGGCTGAGGTTCACCAGTCAGAAGACTGGAGGTCTTGAAATCTTTGCAGATGCAAGTTTTGGAAGTGACACCACGGATGGTACAAGCACTTCTGGAGTATGCTACATGTACAACCACTGCCTGTTTGACTGGTTGTGCAAAAAGCAGACGACAGTGAGCCTAAGTTCCTGTGAAGCAGAACTCAATGCTCTGTCATTTTCACTCATGGATTGTGAATGGTTGATGCAACTGTTTAAGGACATCGGGGTTTCTGTGAAATGTCCTATACAAGTGTATCAAGACAATAGATCTTGTTTGGCTTTGCTGAACTCGGAGAGTTGCAAGCAAAGGACCAAGTACTTGCAGATTAAGCTACATCGTGCAAGAGAGTGTATTCAGAAAGGACTCATTCAGGTGTCCTACATGCCAGGAAATGAAATTCCTGCTGATCTGTTGTCTAAGGTTGTTAACAGAGAACAACTTAAGGTTTACGTACAAAGGTTGCAATTGGGTTGAACCACAGGTACTACAGGTTACACGGAAAGGGGGAGGATGTTAGGATATTTCCGTTCCACCTTAAAAGGGAGCAGGCTGTGAGTCACAGAGTCTGCGTATTTCCTGTTGCACAGGATGTTTATGTTTTCTGTTGCTTTCGTTTTCTTCTTCGTGCCTGAACGCTGTAGCAGGCGGTCATGTCTTTTCTTTGTTCTGACCAACGTTGAATAAACTGTAAATATGCTCTCCTGCTGTGCATCTTTTGCTGTGTGAAGTCTGCTGAAAGAGTGTGCACCAGCCTAAGAATGTGGCAAGCTATTTCTGAGGCTTCGTGTTGCTAATTGCTGATACTGCGTGACTGCGTGACTACGGGAGATCGATGGATCGTCCGGCAGCCGGCTTGGGGGCTCAGATGGGCTTTATCTCCCTGGCAGTATCCCAACACTGACAACCCCCACCCAACCCGACGTCCTCCTCCGCCTGAATCCCGTTTCCGCTGGGACGCACTTCCCATCCTGGAGCGAATGGGGGGGAGCGCTCCCCACCCCCCTTTCCAGACCCCACTCTCGTTCTTCTTCATGCCTTGGGTGTTTTCCTGAGTGTATCTTCAGAACAACCCTCTGTGAGGGAGGCTAAGCTGGCCCAAGGACTGGCCCAAGAACTGGCCCAAGGTAGCTCAGCCAAGTTGCCAAGGCCAGCGTTTACGACCACGCACCCTTTCCCCTCGGATGAGAAAGCCGGGATGAGTCATGCTAGCAGCCTGTGGTCTTGATGGGCTTTGAGGCAGCCCAGAAGAAGAAGAAAAAGAAGAGTTTGGATTTGATATCCCGCCTTTCACTCCCCTTCAGGAGTCTCAAAGTGGCTAACATTCTCCTTTCCCTTCCTCCCCCCCAACAAACACTCTGTGAGGTGAGTGGGGCTGAGAGACTTCACAGAAGTTTGACTGGCCCAAGGTCACCCAGCAGCTGCATGTGGAGGAGCGGAGACACGAACCTCCTGGGAGGAGCAGCACTTTTCTCTTGGGACAGAAGCGCATGACTTCCCCCTCCCACTTGCCGCCCGCCCCAGTCTTTCTCCGGCGGCTCAGTTTAGCGGCTCATCCCAGGTGGGAATTCGGGTGGCGCTGCTTGCAGAAGGAGAGGTGGCTGGTACTAGCGGAACCTCCCATCTCAGGTAGGACTTCCGGGATCCAGACGAACGTTTTACCAAAAAGGATGGCTCGACTACCGATTTCCCATTTCAAGGATGGCAAAAAGACCTAAGTTTGGAGGACAGGTGAAAAAACCCACGAATTACATTTAAAGTTCTGCGAGATGCAAAGGAAAGCTTGCATTTTAAACTTGCATTTTACAGCTTGTTGCTTGGTGCGGTTAACGGAATGGGGATATTGAGAAAGAAGAGACTTGGAATTAGAAGGTTAGGATTTCACGGTTAGATGGCTTGGATATTTGTGGTAGATAAAATCAGAGAAAATGCGCACCTTGAGAACCACTGTATTAGACGTGCGTGGAGTATTAAGAATCTGAAAATAGATATAAAGTTAGTTTATACACAAAGACTCTATTTTGGGTTTCACCAGAAGACACTTTTTTTTAAAAAATAATTTTTTTATTAAAGTTTCAAAAGCTTTTTATAACAACAAAAACAAAACAAAACAATACAATATACATAACAAACAAAAAATATAAAAAACAGGTATAATTTCAACCCTTATTTTCTTATAACTTACTTCCCCGACCTCCTCATACCTCCCCTTTCTGTATTCCAATTTCTCATTAAATTTTCAGCAAATCCTTCCCTTACTTTTAACTTCATTTTAATCTTATTTTTTTCCTTTTAACTTATCCATTACCGCTAATAACCACATATTCTCTAATCCAGCGTCATTTTAACATTCATTAATTTTACAATATTTCTTTAAATAATCCTTAATTTTTTTTTCCAATCTTCTTCCGCTGTTTCTCTTCCCTGGTTTCGGATTCTGCTCATCATCTCTGCCAGTCCCATATAGTCTATCACCTTCATCTGCCATTCTTCCAAGGTGGGTAGATCTTGTGTTTTCCAATACTTTGCGATGAGTATTCTTGCTGCTGTTGTAGCGTACATAAAAAATGTTCTATCCTTCTTTGACACCACTTGGCCGACAATACCCAAGAGAAAGGCCTCTGGTTTCTTCAGGAAGGTATATTTAAATACCTTTTTCAATTCATTATAAATCATTTCCCAGAACACCTTAATCTTTGGGCACGTCCACCAAAGGTGAAAGAATGTACCTTCATTTTATTTGCATTTCCAACATTTGTTATCAGGCAAGTGATAAATTTTTGCAAGCTTGATTGGGGTCCTGTACCACCTATAAATCATTTTCATAATATTTTCTCTTAAGGCATTACATGCCATAAATTTCATCCCGGTGGTCCACAACTTTTCCCAGTCAGCAAACATGATGTTATGACCAATATCCTGTGCCCACTTAATCATTGCTGATTTAACCGTTTCATCTTGTGTATTCCATTTCAACAGCAAGTTATACATTTTTGACAGATTTTTAGTACTGGATTCTAGCAATTCAGTCTCCAATTTTGATTTTTCCACCTGGAAGCCAATTTTCCTGTCCATCTTAAAAACCTCCATTATTTGATAGTAATGAAGCCAATCTCTCACTTTTTCTTTTAGTTTCTCAAAACTCTGCAATTTCAATCTGTCCCCTTCTTGTTCCAAAATTTCCCAATATCTCGGCCATTTAGACTCCATATTAAGCTTTTTAACAGCTTTTGCCTCCATTGGCGACAACCACCTTGGAGTATTATTTTCCAACAAGTCTTTGTATCTAGTCCAGATATTATATAGTGCTTTCCTGACAATATGATTTTTAAAGCCTTTATGAGCTTTAGCCTTGTCATACCACAGATATGCATGCCACCCAAAAGTGTTGTTAAAACCTTCTAAATCCAAAATGTCTGTGTTCTCGAGAAGTAGCCAGTCTTTCAGCCAGCAGAAAGCTGCCGATTCATAATATAGTTTAAAGTCTGGCAGGGCAAATCCCCCCCTTTCCTTTGCATCAGTTAAAATCTTAAATTTTATTCTGGGCTTCTTGCCCTGCCAGACAAATTTAGAAATGTCTTTCTGCCACTTCTTGAAACAGTCCATCTTGTCCACTATTTGCAATGTTTGAAACAAAAACAACATTCTAGGCAATACATTCATCTTTATAACCGCAATTCGACCCGACAAGGAAAGCTTCAGATTTGACCAAATTTCTAAGTCTTTTTTCACTTCTGTCCAAGATTTCTCATAATTGTCTTTAAATAAGTTCACATTTTTAGCTGTCATATTTATCCCCAAATACTTCACTTTCTTAACCACAGTTAATCCTGTCTCATTCTGAAACCTTTCTTTTTCAAAAGGTGTTAAATTTTTCTCCAATACCTTAGTTTTTGACTTATTCAATTTAAATCCTGCCACTTGACCAAACTCTTGAATTAATTCCAAAACCCTTTTCGTACTAGATTCAGGCTCTTGTAGTGTAAGTACCAAGTCATCTGCAAATGCTCTCAATTTGTACTGTTTAGCTCCGACCTGCACTCCTTTAACCAACTGGTCCCTTCTGATCATGTTCAGCAAAACCTCCAGGACTGATATAAAAAGTAATGGAGAGATTGGGCATCCCTGACATGTCCCTTTTTCTATCTTAAATTCTTCCGTAACCACATTATTTACAATCAACTTTGCTTTTTGTTCAGAATATATTGCACTTATACCATTTTCAAACCCTTGGCCTACCCCCATCCCCCGGAGATTCTTCATCATAAAGCTCCAAGAAATATTGTCAAAGGCTTTCTCGGCGTCCACAAATATCAGAACTGCTTTAGCGTTTATATTCACTTCCAACTTTTCCAAAATGTCAATTATGTTCCTTACATTATCTGACAAATGCCTCCTCGGGAGAAAGCCCGCTTGATCTCTGTGAATCTCCTCCATCAAAACTATTTTCAGTCTCTTTGCTAAAATGTCAGCAAAAATTTTGTAATCCACATTTAATAGCGAGATGGGGCGGTAGTTTTTAAGTTGAGTCTTTTCAGTCTCTGTCTTCGGTATAAGTGTAATATAAGCCTCTTTCCACGTATCTGGTGCCCTTTTCCCCTCCAAAATTTCATTACAAACTTCCTTTAAAGGTTGTAATAACCACTCCTTCAAAACTTTATAGTATCTGGAAGTCAGTCCATCTGGTCCTGGAGATTTGCCCAATGCCATGTTTTGAATGGCACCTTCTATTTCTTGTTCTGTTATTTCCTGGTTCAAGATTCTTTTACTTTCCTGTGAAATCTTTTTCAGTCCATTTTTTCCAAGAAATTGTTCTATGTCCATATCTTTCTGCGGCCCTTGTGAATAAAGTTGTCTGAAGTATCTCTGGAAGCAATTCCTAATCTCAGTTGGATTATAAATGTTCTTTCCATCCACTTCTAAGTTTGTAACCGTATTCAATTTTTGTCTCTTCTTTATTTGCCAAGCCAACAATTTACCACATCTATCTGCTGATTCAAAAGTCTTTTGTCTCATTTGTTTAATTTTCCATTCTATTTCTTGATTCATCAATTCCATATATTGTGTTTGATATAACTTAATTTCTCTCAGGGTCTCATGCGATTTTGGTTTTGATCTTAATTTCCTTTCCCCATCTTTTATCTTCTCCAATTTTTTTTTCTTTCTTTTCATTTTGGCTTCTCTTCTTTATTGCATTTTGTTGTATCAAGAATCCTCTCATCACAGCTTTGCTTGCGTCCCAGATTACTCTTTTTTCTACATTAGTCTTCATATTAAATTCAAAATAGTCTTTCAAAGTTTTTTGGGCCTTTTTACAAACTTCCTCGTCTCCAAATAAGGTGTCATTCATCCTCCATCTGAAGGTGCCAGCTGTTTGCTTCATCACCATCTTTACAGCATTGTGGTCGGAGCAAGTTTTTGGGCAGATTTCAACTTTTTTTTATCTTTGGTGCCATTCCTCTAGTAACCCAAATTTGGTCAATCCTAGTCCATGTCATTTTGGCTTCAGAAAAGAAGGTTCCCTCTCTTTCAAGAGGGTGTTTTATTCTCCAAATGTCAACCAAGTCCATATTGTCAGTCATTTCAAAATAAGTTTTTGGTAGTCTTTCGTCTTTTGTGACTACCTGTCTTTGTGCTTTGTCCATATTTGTCGATACTACTCCATTCATGTCACCCATCAAAATTAAATTATAGTCCATATAATCCAACAATATCTCATGCAACTTCTTAAAAAACTCAGCTTTCCCTTCGTTTGGTGCATAAATTCCCACGATCAAAAATTTCTCTCCTTGAACTTGAATGTCAATTGCCAAAAATCTTCCTTGGTCATCTTTAAAGATTAATTTCGGCAGCAATCTTTCCTTTGCATATATCACCACTCCTCTTTTTTTTACTCTGTCAGAGGATATAAATTCTTGTCCCAATCTTTTATTAATAAGTATTTTCCTGTGTGACCTCGTCACATGCGTCTCTTGTAGACAAATCAAGTCCAATTGCTCTTTCTTTAATATGTGAAAGACACTTTTTCTCTTCCGGGGAATGTTTAGGCCATTACAGTTCCAGCTTAGAAGTTGCAGAGCCATGATGGGGCTATTTGTTTTTCCCTCCTACTGCTCCAAGTTGTTGTTCTTCTGTCGGTGGTTTTAGTCCGTATGGTAAGTTTGCTATGTCCAATATTCCTTTTCCTGAATGAACTGGTTCTTGTCCCGAATCCGCCTCCTTCTGAAGATCCTCTTCGTGTTCTCCTAAGAACTTATCTTTATCGCTCACTGTCTTTATTCTTCTTTTCCTTCCCTTGTATTTAAAAGATAGGCCTTGAGGAAATTCCCACCTGAATGGTATGTTGTTTCTTTTCAGTAGTACCACCAGATCCTTGTACTGACCTCTTGCATCCAGGATATGTTTCGGGATGTCTTTAAAAATTTCCACAAAAGAATCTTCAATTTGCAAAGTTCTTTGATAGTGCATATTCAAAATTTTGTCCCTCTCTTCCTTTGATCTTAAAGTTATCAAACAGTCTCTTGCCTTGTTCCTTCTTTGTCTTGTAAGGTAAAGGTAAAGGTACCCCTGCCCGTACGGGCCAGTCTTGACAGACTCTAGGGTTGTGCGCCCATCTCACTCTATAGGCCGGGGGCCAGCGCTGTCCGAAGACACTTCCGGGTCACGTGGCCAGCGTGACAAGCTGCATCTGGCGAGCCAGCGCAGCACACAGAAACGCCGTTTACCTTCCCGCTAGTAAGCGGTCCCTATTTATCTACTTGCACCCGGGGGTACTTTCGAACTGCTAGGTTGGCAGGCGCTGGGACCGAGCAGCGGGAGCGCACCCTGCTGTGGGGATTCGAACCACCGACCTTTCGATCGGCAAGCCCTAGGCGCTGAGGCTTTTACCCACAGCGCCACCCGCGTCCCCTCTCTTTGTCTTGTACCAAGTCTAAATGCACTCTCTATCTTGAATTCTTCCTTCTCCAAATCCTGTTGCCAAAAATCTGAAAACTCTTTTGTTAAATAGTCCACCAGGTTGTCCCCTTCACTTTCAGGTACTGATCTGATCCTTAAATTTCTCTCTTTCCTTTGCATCTCAATGATGGACAATGTCAGATCATGGTCCTCCAATTTTCTAAGGACCGGTGGGAACCTTTCCTCAGTAGCAGTTGCATTTTCTTTAGCCTCCTCAGCAATCTTTCGAGTGGTGGACGATTCCTCGAGCAATTTTCCAATTGACTCTGTATTAGAATTCACCTTGTTTCCAAGTTCAATTATGCTTCTGGTATTTAAGTCAATTTTTCCTGAGATCTCAGCTACTTTCTTGTTGGTTTCAGCAACTTGTTTACTAGTCTCTGCGCCTTGCTTTGTTAGCTGTTCTAAAGAGTCATTAATTTTCCCAAGTGCTTTTGCAAGCGCATCTTCAGAAGACATAGCTCTTGCTTTTATCTGTGGGACAGCAGCTGTTCCAGTGGCTCCGGATGTAGAAGCCCTTCTTTGTTTCAAAATATCAGTCTTATATTGTCTGCCGGATCTCAAGATTTTTTCCTGTAATTCTCCTTTCTCTTTGTCATCTGCCATAACACTATCTTACCAAGTCAAGGTCATTCCCACACTCATAAACTTGTTTCCCAATAGCTCAGCAGGCTGTAATCCAATTGTTGCTGCAACCATCCAAGTCTCCTCTAGAGGGAGAAATATCTAAATTCTCTTTGCAACTTTTAACATAAAGACGTTCTTTACAGAGAAAACAGTCCCCAAGTCTCTTAAAAGTCTCTTAAAGAGCCACAATGTTAATGTCCTTCAAAATCCATCCAAATGCAACAAAGTCTGAGTATATTCCAGGGACAATGTATCCTTCCAAACTCAGAGTTAAGTTCCCAGTTACTTTTTAACCTTAACGTACTGACAGTCTGCAGCCGGCTTCCCTTTTCCGGCAGTCCGTTCCCAGGGTTGAAATACAGCGGTGTAGAATTTAATTCCTTTCTGTAAATGCAGGCATATAATGTGCACTTTCCTTCCCCCCACTCCTGCCTGTGGGGGAGAAATCCCAGTCTCTTTAACAGTGGATTGCTTATCCAAAGGCAAAATCTTCGAAAGTTACAGCTTAACAGTCTTTTTGCTTTGATCTTACTGCAGAGCGGAAAGGCAGACTTCCTTTTTAATCCTTTTCCGTCTCAGTGCCGAAATTCTTTAAATTTAACTTCAAATTAATCTTTAAGTCTTTATCCTACTCACGGATAGTAGTTTCTTTTACATCCAATTCTCAGGAAGAAATCAGCGCTCTCCGCTAATGGCGACGCGGCTTCACTCCACAGGCTGGGTAAACGACTCTCAGCACCGCGCCACTCACCCACTGCTGTTTCGTAGCCTTTAAAAAGCAAAAGGTGCCCACCGAGTCTTCAGTTCACAGGCTTCGCACCTGTGATTTTTAAGGGTCCCCGCTTCGCCGTAGCTGCAGGATCCGAACCCGCGGAGCAGATCCCCTCAGGAGCTCCGAGGGAAATCCGCAATTAAGCGATGGCGCTGACCGGAAGTCCGACCCACCAGAAGACACTTTTTATAGACAAAAGGGTGACGGATAAAGAGAAATGGTTAATCTATTGAGAGTTCTTAAAGTGGAAACGGGGAGATTGTAAAATTTAAACAAGGGGTTTCTCTTTTACACTTAATAAAAGAGGGTTGGGGTGTTGTTTATGGGTTCTTTTTCGGGGGGGTTGCTGTTGCTGATGATAATTTTTTATCTTTTTAGTTTGGATTATATGATTTACGTGGAATCTTATTATTTATGTGGATTTTATTTCAATTTCATTGTGTACTTTTTGATATTTTGTTCATTGTTTACGACTAGTTTTGTTATGTTTGCAGTTATGGAATATTTTATTTTTTTTGTAAGCTGCCTTGCACATGGTTTGAAATTTGGAAAGGCAACATACAAATAAATAAATGATTGATTGATTGATTGATTGACTGAGAGATTCTAGTTGGAAATGAAGACTTGGGGTATGGAAATGAAGACTTAGTGGTAACATATGTGGACTAAAGAGTTAAAATATACATTGAGTTATGACTTAAAATAGACTTTTAAATATATATATATTGTCAGAGCTGCCCCAGGTCCCAGCTCACAGAGGACCAACGCCAGTCCGTTGTTATATTAAATAGTCTTTATTGAAGTTCAGTTTCTCATTTACAGCCACGGCGCGCAGCTCTACGTCTTAAACCCTAGACCGCCGAAGCTCCGTCTGAGTCTCCTCCCCCCAGACACCAGTTTAAGACCCTAGCCTTGCTCCACCTCTTCCTTTGTTCTTTCCTCCTCTGGGTCCGCCTGTCCGCCGGGGTTTTCCCCTTTCTAGACTCTTCTGACGCTGAGTCCCCCGAGTCTTCCCCCTCCCTCCGGCGGGCTTTAGGACCTGGTTCCCAATCCGGGCTTCCTGCTGTCCCGCGCGCCTGTACATTTGAAATTGGCACGCGCGCCCAGCGTGCCACCTTCCTTCTGACCGTTATACTGCTCCTGTCGCTGCTCCCCTCTTCGGGGACACTAGCTGGGCCTGACTCCTCCTCCCTGCTTGCCGGAGGAGACGCTGACTCTGACCTATGGGGCTCTTCCCCCCCACTACGCTCTGGTGGGGAAGCTGGCCCTGATTTCCAGCTACTGCTCTGGGAGTCTCCGCTGGCCCCCTGCTTCTGGTGTGTCCCCCCTGGGACCCCCCTTGCCCTGGCCATCGGCGCCCCCTTCTGGGAATCTTCTGATTCACTGGAGAGGCTCATGGAATCTCTCGGGTCACTGTCATTCTGCCCTCCGCTGCCCTCAGATTCCTCCCCCTCGCTCTCCATTTCCTCTCTCCCCTGTGCCTCTGTTCCTGAGCCCCTGACATATATATTTAAGTATTGTTGGTATCTAACTCCCGATAAGTTATTTAGAATACATGAAAACATACCAAATGTTTGTTGGAAATGTCAAGAAGATGAAGGGACATTTTCTTGTGCTTGGTGGACATGTGAAATAGCTTAAAACATGAGATACAAATACATACATTGTTTTTGAAGGTTCCTATTCAACTGTTTGGACTTACCGATATACAGAAAGCCTTTCCTGACTATAGCGCTGCAGCAGCTCCCAGCCAAGTGCTAGGAAATGTTCCCCAGCAGATGCCATGCTGGGAGGTCCTGCACCAATGGGTTTTTCAAGTATTCAGAGAAATTGTGGATTTTAGGACTTAGAAATGGGTCAGTAGCTTCATTTGGCACTGCCAGAAAAGACTGCCCCTTCAAATTCTGTTTCTGTTTAGGCTGGGTGTTCATCAGTATGCGGATGGTACCCAGCTCTACCTCTCCTTCAAGTCAGAACCAGTGAAGGCAGTGACGGTCCTGTGTGAGTGTCTGGAGACGGTTGGAGGATGGATGGTGACTAACAGATTGAAACTGAATCCTCACAAGACAGAAGTACTGTTTTGGGGGGGACAGGAGGCGGGCAGGTGTGGAGGATTCCCTTTTCCTGAACGGGGTAACTGTGCCCCTGAAGAACCAGGTTCGCAGCCTGGGAGTCATTTTGGACTCACAGCTGTCCATGGAGGCGCAGGTCAAATCCGTGTCCAGGGCAGCTGTTTGCCAGCTCCATCTGGTACGCAGACTGAGACCCTATCTGCCTGCGGACTGCCTTGCCAGAGTGGTGCATGCTCTGGTTATCTCTCGCTTGGACTACTGCAATGTGCTCTACGTGGGGCTACCTTTGAAGGTGACCCAGAAACTACAACTAATCCAGAATGCGGCAGCCAGACTGGTGACTGGGAGCGCCCGCCGAGACCATATAACATCGGTCTTGAAAGACCTACATTGGCTCCCAGTACGTTTCCGAGCACAATTCAAAGTGTTGGTGCTGACCTTCAAAGCCCTAAACGGCCTCAGTCCAGTATAGCTGAAGGAGCGTCTCCACCCCCATCGTTCTGCCCAGACACTGAGGTCCAGCACCAAGGGCCTTCTGGCGGTTCCCTCACTGCGAGAAGCCAAGTTACAGGGAACCAGGCAGAGGGCCTTTTTGGTAGTTACGCCAGCCCTGTGGAATGCCCTCCCACCAGATGTCAAAGACAACAACAACTACCAGACTTTTAGAAGACATCTGAAGGCAGCCCTGTTTATGGAAGCTTTTAATGTTTGATGTATCACAGTATTTTAATATTTTTTTGGAAGCCGCCCAGAGTGGCTGGGGAAGCCCAGCCAGATGGGCGGGGTATAAATAAAGTATTATTATTATTATTATTATTATTATTATTATTATTATTATTATTATTATTACTACAATAATTTAATACTAATAATTTTTTATTGTTTCTACCCGGCCCATCTGGCTGGGTTTCCCTAGGCACTCTGGGCGGCTTCCAGCAAAAGATTAAAAATACATTAAAACATCAGTCATCAGGATGAAACGGTGAAATCAGCTATGATTAAATGGGCACAGGATATTGGTCATGATATTATGTTTGCTGACTGGGAACAGTTGTGGACCACCGGCATTAAATTTACGGCATGTACTGCCTTGAAAGAGAACATAATGAAAATGATCTATAGGTGGTACATGACCCCAGTCAAGCTTGCAAAGATCTATCATTTGCCCAATAATAAATGTTGGAAATGTAATGAGACTGAAGGCACATTTTATCATCTTTGGTGGACCTGCCCAAAGATTAAGGCCTACTGGGAAATGATCTATAACGAAATTAAGAAAGTCCTTAAGTGGACATTTGCAAAGAAACCGGAGGCTTTTCTCTTGGGCATGGTCGGTCAACTGGTACCAAAGAGGGATAAGACATTTTTTATGTATGCAACCACAGCAGCAAGAATCCTGTTGGCAAAGTATTGGAAGACGCAAGAACTACCTACTCTGGAAGAATGGCAGACGAAGGTGACGGAATATATGGGACTGGCAGAGATGACCGGCAGAATCCGTGACCAGAGAGTGCCTGGCCCAGGGTCACCCAGTGAGCTTCAGGGCTGAGTTTGAATGCCTGCCCCCAGCATTCCTCCTCTGCAAGGCCTGCCTCCTCCCATGACAAAGTCTGCTCACACACTCTCAAGCCCCCATGGATGGCTGAGGCAGGTAAGGTTGCCTGTGTTGGAGGAGGGCAGGAGCAGGCAAGGTGAGCCATGCCCCAAAAGGAGGCAGCTGCAGCAGCCCCCTCCTCCAGGAACAGGGCGGGGAGGGACCAGCCCCCAGGAAGGACATGTTTGCCTCCCTCTGCAGTGCTCAGAACAAGAGGGGAATGAGGCCACCCAGGCCCTCTGGAGCACAGAAGGGCTCACCATCCTTGACTTTCCCCCTTCAACTGCCTTTTTACCCAATCCCTCATTTTGAGGAAGTCTCCTCTTTTGAAGTCAAATGTGACTGTTCTGGATTTCCTTAGCAATTGTCCACTTCCATACTGTGTATGTTGAGTCTGATAGCACTGTGGTCACTGTTCCCATTTGATTCAGCCACACCTACATCTTGTCAGTTGAGAGCATCAGGCAGAGCACCCAGCACCTACCGAATCCATTTTTTATTCCAGCAGGTCTTTTTAACGGAAGTCTGATGTCATCCATGTTAACTTTTTCTGCAATGTATTTCTCGTGTGTCACTTCAGAGATGATTATAGTCAAGTGGTGTATAAGCTGTTTAAATAGTAAATGGTTGAATGCAATTTTAAAAATAATAATTGTATAACAAGGGGGGAAGCATACTTGTATCTGACCATATCTTAATGGACACAGACTTTGATAAATAGCATCCTAGCCATAGGCTAATTTTGTGGAGTTTAAAGCTAAGCATGCAAGTTCTGAAAGCATGCTTTGAAAGCCATATGAACTCTAGTATGCTGTCGGGGGAAGAGGAAGGATGTGATTGGCTGAAATGAAGTCCGATCCTGTACAGATAAATCACTAATGGAAGTGCCAACAGAAACATGTACAGATTCCACACGATCATGAGGAAGCCTGAATCTGGGCAGGACCTTGTCTCTTTGCCTGTCATTTGTGGCTGCTCCACCCAGGTCTGAGATGCCTTCCGGAGTGAAACAGTGATCGGGGGGCGGGGGAGGCAAGAGGATGGAGCCGTCTAAACCCCTCTGTGGGTACTTTGAAAACAGACTCCTTTTGTCTGGATCTTCCCCGTGCAAAGATGGGTCTGTATGCATTTTGAGCAGAGGAGGAGGGTCTGTGGAACTGCCCACCACTGCGGTGTATTGTTCCCAGGATAGGTAAAGATCATTCAACAGTTTTCAAATCGAAAAACGGTGTTTCATTTTGAGACCCTTTGTAACACCATCCAGTTCATTTAACCACAACCTACGACCCTTGAGGTTTTTACTGAAGCAAAAGGATTGATTCCATCCCTGTATCAAACAGCTGTGATTTGAGGATCGTCTGTTTCATAGCAGCTCCTGTGCCCCTTCCCTCTGCTGCATTTGGCATGAAATTGCCGGTGATTTCCCCAGGAGTAAAAAGGCCTACCTACTCTGGGCTTATTCTTGGGAATTACTTTGCAACAAAGAACAAAGCTTTTCGTCTTCTGTTCTTTTCATTTTTATGTTTTCAAAATGCTTGATATCTGACACTGATTTCTGTATATTGTGTTTTCTTTGTTTTTCAAGCTTTCATAAAAAATAGCCTTTGAAACCAGCTGGTACAGTGGTCAGAAGACTTCGTGTCCACAGAATGGAGAAGAAAAGTTCGCCCAACGAATTCCTAGGTGCGACCACAGAGACCTCCGGCTCCCACCTGGCTGAGCCTTCTCATTTCCAGCTCACTTCGATGCCCTCTGTTCCCAGAGATACCACTGGAAGAGCTGCTTCCCTTAGCCAGGAAGAGTCGGGGTCCCAGCAGCCTTCCCAGCAGGCCTCCCACATTTCCTCCTCCTTGGGCAGTGCTCCATTGCAGGTCCCCGAGCAGCTTTCCAAAGAAAGGCCCCATGGCACTGGCCAAAGTGCTTCCCTCCCATCTCTGGATGAGGTTTCTTCTTCCCAGTGCACCACCCAGGGAACGGGTCACCAGCGTGCAGCGACGATCTCTAGCCTGCAGTCTGGGAGTAGCATCTCCTTTGAGAGTGCTCTCCAGGGGACCCAGGCTGTTTCCTCTACCTCTAAGTCTCCAGAGGGGTCTGTCCCAGCTCCGAGCACAGCTGATCTGGCTAAAGGCGGCCAGGGGCAAGGCCAGGTAAGTCCAGATTGAGAGGTAGGGAAAGGGCTTTGAGGCTGTAATGCCCTCCTTGAGTCTCTCCAGCTGGTTTGGACAACTGCCCCAATCCCTGACCCCTGGCCATACCGCCTGGGCCTGGTGAGAGACGGAGCCCCAGAACACCTGGAGTGCACCAGGCTGGGGAAGGATGTCGTGAGGTGGAAGGCAAAAGGAAGGCAGACAGCCCATCCCGGGGTCGGTCCTTTTCCTCCTTCTAGCTTAATGGCTCACCTGAGCCGCCATCCTTTAAACTGGGGAAGCAGCAGCGGCTCATCAGAACTCACAAGTTAGGAAGTCCTATGTTATAGTGCCCATCTTCTTGTTATGTCCTGTTGGTGGGGAGAATCGTGCCGTTTTCCTGTGGGTGGGCAGCCATCCAGCAGCAGGCTGGCAGGCGGGCCCAGGGAAATGGCTTTGTTGGGGGAGCCTCAGAACTCGTCCTCTGCATGTTTGTTCCCTGTTGCCCCAAAGTGGGAACTGTCTTGCAATTCAGGCTTGTGGCACACAGGTAGAGAAGGGAAGCCGTTTGTCTCTTCAGATGCCTGGGAGAAGAGAGCAGTGGGTGGGGGCAGCCTCTGCTCCCCCTTCTAGAAAGGAGGCCTTTGCCAACATGGGTGCAATTCTGCTCCATGTGGGGAAAGTGTTTATCCATCATGGACTTGGGGGGATGCTGCTGCCAGCCAATATGGGCTTTGAAGGATATTTTTTTTACTGTAGGCCTGTTTATTCTGCTGCATTTCAATGTTTGCCTATTTTCTGACCTAGTTGTAAAGTACCTTGAGATTCCCACATAATAGGTTGCAGGTAAATACTCTAAAAATAATAACTCCCCCCCCCATCATATCACAAAGTCAATTGACACAGAGCCTAAAATAATGCCAACGAGCTCTTCTACCTGGAAGTGCAACATCAGCCCTTCAACACATCAGCATGGTGTGCAGTTGTCACACGGCTACGACTCATAAGCCTTGAATGCAGGTCTGAATAGTGCTCCTTTGGACCCCCCACCCTCCATGCAGAAAAAGAGCATCTGCCCCTGAAATCCTTTCAGTATAAAGTGTATGAATGACAGGCAGCTAAAAAACTGTCTCCTCGGCTATTTGGCTCATGTGTCTCATAGACACTTTGTGGGAGAGCTTGCTTGCAGATAGGGATAGCGCACGGTTGGAGAGCCTTTTATTTGTAATTGCTCTGGTTTCTTAAAAGGGTAGTTGGCGGATGAAGTGAATCAAGTCAACTTTAATCATTTAACCTGCCAGAAAAAGGGCCAGTTTAAAACAGCAGCTGTCTAGTTCACAGAGTTCCTGAACAAGCATGCATGGAAACACCGGTTTCTATAATAACTGAAATGTGCTTCATTTGCAACTAAGTAGAGCCTCTCTGCTAATGCAGAGCACAATCCAAAGCTTCAGGCAAGGCCATTTATATACCCAGAATCCAGAGCAGCCTTTTCTCATACGCCTCTGAAGTACCACCACTGCAACACCAGTGCTTGGCCTTCTGGCACCTGCAGGCTAGGGAAAGAGCTCTTTAGCACCCTGGGGTGGAGCTCCTTCTCAGCAATAGCACTGTCTGCTCATTCCCAACTTCTTCAACCAGTGCCTCTGTGCCTTCTGTAAATGTCTGGAGTAAATGTCTAGCAGGAAGTGTCTGTCCTCTCCAGGATGTTGAAATACTGAAGAAGGCGCCCAATAGCCCGAAGACGGGGGCGGAGACAGTACTTAAGGATGATCAAGCATTGCCTATGAAGGTCCAGGAGCTTGAAGAAAACCTCCAGCCATTGCCTGCAATACTCCAGGATCCGCAAGGAGGAGGTATTTTTGAGAATCCTGTCTTCTCAAATTCCGGGGACATGGCCCTCCCAGTGTTAAGGTGGGGAGTTGGGGTTGGGAGTTTGCAGATAAGAGTCCAAAGTTAAAAATGTAAAGGCTAATGGAATTCTATTTAAAAATCAAAAGTCGCTGTGGTGATTCAAGTTATAGTGTGAGACAAAAGACAAGATGGAAAAGAAAAGATAAGGAAAAGAGAAAAGAGATAGAGAGAAAAAGAAGAAAGAAAGAAAAAGAAAAGGAAAACACAAAAAATCCTACTGAAAAATGGTTGGTTTGTTTGTTCAGAAAAGAGAAGGGGGGGGGGGGACCCATTGTAATAAGTAAATAGAAAAAGTGGGGAGTGGGGATGGAAAAGTAGATATATATATAGAATTCTTTAATGAGAAATTAAAAAACCTTTTTTAAAAAAAGAAGTGAATAAAAATGGATGAATAATGAGTAATAATGTATTAATAAAAAAGGGAGGGTTGTGTGTATAACTAAAGAAGAAGGAGGAGGGGGGAGAGAGAGAGAGAGAGAAGGGAACAAGAAAAGGGGGCAGTTTGAATTCTCCTGTGGGACCCCCAGGGCTTGGTGTCGGGTCCCTAGATCGGGGCTGAGGCGGCGGTTCCAGGAAATGGGCTCCA
Source organism: Podarcis muralis (assembly GCF_964188315.1). Lineage (NCBI taxonomy): Eukaryota > Metazoa > Chordata > Lepidosauria > Squamata > Lacertidae > Podarcis > Podarcis muralis. The sequence goes on from NC_135674.1 coordinate 5,133,535, forward strand.
ATGGTTCAGGCCGCCTACCTGGGTTCATAGGGTTTGAAAATACTGATAAGAAATGGACTGAAAATAAACTCAATAACATAAAGCATGGTTTTTGCTGTGCCCCCCTGCACTGGCAGGGGAGGGTCCACGCCGCGTTCTTCTAGCCCCCAGCCGGTCCCCGGTGCGCGGTTCCTCTGCTCTTTTGCTCCAGCCGCTGGCGATATTGGCTTGGGGTCGGACCTGGGCTAGGTGGTGCATTCCGTCCGGGCTTCCCTGTCTCTCCCGATCCCCTCCTATCATCCCCCCCCCATGTTACCTGTGGGGGCACCTTACCAATACAGTTGTACCTTGGATCCCAAACGCCTTGCGACTCGAATGATTTGGCTCCCGAACGCCACAAACCCGGAAGTGAGTGTTCCGGTTTGTGAATGTTCTTTGGAGCCCAAATGTCCGACGGGGCTTCCGCGGCTTCGGATTGAGTGCAGGAAACTCCTGCAGCCAATCGGAAGCCGCGCCTTGGTTTCCGAATGTTTTGGAAGTCAAACGGACTTCTGGAATGGATTCCGTTTGACTTCCGAGGTACCACTGTATATCTTCTTAGAGCAGGGGCAATCCCATTGCCGCCTTCAGTTCTGGTAAAGCTAAGAATTGCTTGTGCAGATCTTGATGCCTTCAAGGCCGAGGCTGTCATCTGATGAGACCCAGTACTCCTATCAGAGAAGCAAATCCTCAAATACAGTCATACCTCTTGTTCCGCTCGGTTCAGGTTACGTCTTTTCAGGTTGCGTCCCACGGCGACCCGGAAGTAACGGAACGGGTTACTTCCAGGTTTCGCTGCTCGCGCATGTGCAGACGCTCAGAATGACGGCACACGCATGCGCAGAAGCGGCAAATCGCCACACGCGCAGACGCGGGTTGCGTTCTGCTCATGATGCGAACGGGGCTCCGGAACGGATCCCGTTCGCAACCAGAGGTACCACTGTAGTTGAAATGCCTGGCTTGTTCAATGGCTTGTCCATTTAGGAGCCATCCTTTGTTCTTTTTCTCTTTGCTGTCTGATGCTAGAGAGAGAGGGAGCCATGTTGCAGTGCTCCGTGTGTGTGTTGATATGTAAATAAAGTAGATTAGCCAAAATGCTGAGTTGCTGAGGTCTGTCACGCATGATGCACAAACTCTGCGGATCCCTAAGTGTGCCAGTGTTGGTTGGCATCGGTCGCTGTGATGTTTGGGCTGAAGAAAGCTTATGAAGCTCCCAAACGATCGACCAGGAGGGAGGGAACATGCCAGTCGGGCACGTGTCTCTGCCAGGGTGCTACTCGAGTGTAGGCTGAACTCCTGACAGAAACTACGGAAGGGGAGGTTTTATTCATGGGGGTTTCACCATGCTCTGAAAAGGAAAGCAATGATTTCAACAGCAGGCCTGCACAGCAGCAATCTACTCGCCTGCGAGTCTCATCATGATCAGTGGGACTTCTTCCCGAGCCGGCGGTGCATAAGATGGGCTGCACCCCTTGCACCCAACTTGTACCTAAAACTCTGCACAAGCCTGCACCAGAGAAGAGTGGAGTTGGAAGGGACCCCTGAGGGTCATCAAGCCAACCCCCCTGGGGCAATGCAGGAATCTCAAGTAGACTATCCCTGACCGATGGCCCCCCGTCTTCTGTTTTTCCTCTCAGCCAGGACACACAACAACGGAGACTGGAGGTGGGGGGAAAGATAAATTTTGACGAAGGAAAGGCAATGGGGCAGATTTCTCAGGCACACACAGGCACAGCTTGAAGACTTAACGCAGAGAGGAACCCCACACGGGAGACACAGATACACAAGCACACAGAAGTCAGTAACCCAAGAGTGGCTTCTAAGTGGGGGGTTGGCTGAGGACAGGGTTGGGCGGAAACATGTGGAGCTTTGCAGAGGGGAGGCAGAAAGCGTTTGTCAGAGGGAAACTCACTTTCCCTTTTTAGAAACCGGCCAAGATCCCTTCTGCATTTGCAGCGCTGCCCCCAAAGTGACCCTTTCAATCCACTTGATAGTCCAGCTGTAGGCGCTGGTCTTCCAGGCAGAATGAAAGGCGCACCCACCGATCCCGCTTCCTTCCTCTCCCCTTCCTGCCCCCCTCCGTTCTTTGCTCACCTGCCTCCTTCCCGTCCTCTCCCCTGCCTGCCTCCTCCAGCCGGGAACGCCCACCCACGACCCCCAGCTTCCCAAGCCTACAGTGAATGTGCCCCCCCCCCCAGGATGACCCCCACCTTGCTCCGCCACTGCTCTGGAAGAAGCTGCTCTGCTGAGAGCAGAACATCTCTGAAGACTCGGCTGGGGTTCTGTAATCTCTGGTGATACATCCCACTGGCTGAGGTGTGGTGAGCTGCAGACTGACTCCCACAAGTCACCAGCTGAGAGGTCCATAGTCCAGATGCCACTACACCCCTAGGTGCTGAAAAGTACCAACTTGAATGGCTCTGAAAGGAAATCAGACAAATTCAACGTTGAGATTTATATGCAGTAAAACACCCCAAAATCTTTCCTGTACCGAAGCCAATTAGATTGACTGTTGAATCTTATTCCAAGTACTTTGGAAAGGACAGGAGCTTTCCCTGCAGTTGAGAGCAGTCAGCTAACGTAGGGGTACAGGCCAGGCCACAGGGCACTCCCAGCTCAATCCCCTCACCTCAGCATCGGCCGCCTGAGGCAGCTGCCTCACTCTGGCTCATCAGAGGTCCGGCCATGCTTGGGAATATGAGTGGGAGAGGGTGTTGGGATTCGCAGGATACTGGGTAAGTCTGCAGGCTTCAACAGGATGATGCAATACTCTGTGAAGTGCTGGGTCAGAGCGACTCAGCAGGAATGTGATTAATGTGATTGGCTATCACCTGTTTTAAAAAGGAAAGCCTGTTCAACAGTAACTGTGGTGGTTGTGCTGTGGTGTGGTGGTGCTGTGGTGGAGAGTATTCATTTGCCTTAAGGAGCAGGTGCCTCATTTGCCTTAAGGAGCAGGTACTCTGTATGGACTGTTTTTGTAAATACTTGTATATAGCTCACATTAAAAAGACTGCACTGAAAAGAAACCTGGGACTCTGAGCGTTTCGCTAAAAAGCACCGCGAGGAATTTGTGACAGGGTTATGGGCCCAGCACGCTCCCGCTGCGCAAGAGTACAGGTGGCAGTTATCTAGCCGTGGGTGCTGGAGGTGAGCTGCAGGGATGGAGCAGTCCAGAACTGGCGTGTTGCTGGAGAAGCTGATGGCCACGAACTACAGCACCTGGTCGGTCCGCATGCAACACTTCCTCAAGCGTGAGGGCCTGTGGAAGGTGGTGGAAACTCCACCGCAGCCCCCTGAGGAGGATGAGGACGACGATGAAAAGCTGGCACTAGCAGAGGCCCAGCTAGAAAAGGATGAGAAAGCTTTGGCTACGATTATTCTTGGAGTGGACGACAGCCAGCTAGTCTACGTAGCTGATAAGGTGACGGCAAGTGAGGCGTGGAATGTGCTCAAGGCTGTCCATGTGCGAGAGACAGCTGGCTCACTGATAACACTGACCAGGAGACTGTACCGGTGTCGGAAGAAACTGGGGGACTCCCTGGTGAACCACCTAAAATTCCTAACAGGCTCTTTCCAGGAGCTAGCCTTAAGAGGGAGGCCTGTGGGGGAAGAGGACAAAGTCTTTATAGTCCTGAGTTCCCTTGATGACAGCTATGATATGCTGGTCAATTCCCTCGAGTCTGTAGAGACTGATAAGCTGACTCTGGAATACGTTACTGGACGGTTGTATGCAGAGGAGGACAGGCGTGCAGAGCAAAAGATGACCTCAGCCCAGCTGTTGGAGCATCCCAGAGGGAACAACAGCCCGGAAGAGCAGAGGTGTCGTGAGCCGGAGAAACAGCCAGGAGGAGCTGCTGCAGACCAGCCGGTGGTCAACAAAGTAAAAAGGTGTTTTTGCTGCAAGTCCAGTGGACATCTGCTGCGGGACTGCCCGAGAAAACAACAAAAACAGCAGAAGCACAGGAGGCAGCAGAGAGAGTCTACCGCTTGGGTGTCTGCAGATGGTCAAGAAAATGAAGAGCTGTCGATTCTGGACAGTGGAGCTTCTCAAACCTTTTGTAAAAGAAAAGGATTGCTAACTGATGCTAGGGCTTCAAACAAAAAACATGTAAGTCTTGCTACGGGCCAGAAAGCTAATGTGGTTTGTGAGGGGGAGGTTGTGTTCCCACAGCTGGGACACACATTCAGGAATGTGTTGTGTGTGCCTAGTTTGCAAAACAATCTCCTGAGTATTCCAGACTTGGCAAAAGCAGGCTTTGAAGTAAACTTTGTGGGAGATCAGTGCCAGATAAAGAAAAATGGGCAGTGTTGGCAAATGCTAACCTTAGAACTAATATGTATGTACTGCAGTGTGAGTCTAAGGTTGCGAATGTGCAAAATGTCCCAACCCATGATATGTGTATTCATCTCCTGCACAGGCGTCTGGCTCATGCTAGCTTTAAGGTGCTGAACAAAACATTGGAGTTGTGTGGGGGGATGAAAAACATTAAAAGTTGTGATAATTACTTAGACTGTAATATCTGCAAGGAGGTTAAAAGCAGGGCTTGCCCAGTAGCAAGAGCAAGCCAGAGAGAAACCAAAAAACCACTGGAGTTGATTCATGCTAATGTAACTGGTCCTTTTCCACCAAGTGTCTCCCATAACAAGTACTGTTTGATCCTAGTGGATGACTATTCTAGATTTGGCTGGGTCTATCCATTAAAGCAAAAGTCTGACGTTGCCCAAACTTTGAAGTTCTGGGTAAGAAGGGTAGAAAGGCAACTTGGCGAAAAGGTGTGCTCTGTTCAGACAGACAGGGGAGGAGAGTTTATGGCAAGCTCCCTAAGAAACTGGTTGCGTTCCCAAGGGATTAAACATAGGCTTACCAATGTGGCGACGCCTCAGGAGAACGGAGTAGCAGAGCGTAGGGGAGGTGTCTTGAAGACACAAATGAAAGCATTGTTAGCAGATGCAAATCTTCCAATTAAGTACTGGGCTGAGAGTATTAAGACTGCGAATTATATTGGGAATCGCTTGTGGTCAAGGGTACTAGATGACATACCCTATAAAATTCTCTATAACAAAAGTCCCAGTTTGCAACATTTGAGAATCTTTGGGACAAAGGCATGGGTTGACATACCTGTAAAGAAGCGAAGAAAAGGTGGGAAAAGGGCACAGCAGTTGCTAATTCTTGGGTATGAAAGTGGTACGAAAGCCTACAGGTTTGAAGATGATAAAAATCTTTTGAGTTATAGTCAGTCAGCCAGCTTTAATGAGCAAAGAAATTGGCCCAAGATACATGCAAACCTGCTGCCAGAAAAGTTTTACTGCCGAGCGTACCTGATAAGGCAGTTGAAACAAAGCTAAGAATTGGCAGCTCTCCCAGAGAAATTGAAAGGGAGGAGGTAAAGGTTGAGCATTTTTCTCCAGCTGCTAGCATGGAGCAGGGGAGAGAAGAAAGTGCAACAGGGACAGGAGGAGGTAGAAGTAATAAAGGTCAACCTCCAGACCGTAATGGGTTCCCAGCCACCATAAACCAGGTTTGTGTAACTGAGCCAGAAAACTTTGAAGAAGTGCAAGAGTTACCTACTCTAGAGAAAGAGGCGTGGTTAAAGGCAATGCAGACAGAGTATAACTCTCTGCTAAACAACAAAGTGTTTGTACCTGCAGAATTGCCTGAAGGTAAAAAGCCCATAAGCTGTAAGTGGGTTTTTAAAGTGAAAAAACTGGATGATTGTAGTTGTAAGAGGAAAGCCAGGCTGGTTGCAAGGGGCTTTACACAAAGAAAAATGATACATTATGATGAAGTGTTTGCCCCAACAGCAAAGGCTGAAACAGTAAAATCAGTTTTAGCAATGGCAAGTCTGAGAGGGTTAAAAGTTAATCATTTTGATGTTGCCTCAGCATATTTAAATGCTCCTATTGACGCCGAGGTGTATTTACAGCAAATACCAGGTTATGAGCTGGAAAAAGACAGCATGGTGTTAAAGCTGCAAAGGGCACTATACGGTTTACACCAAAGTGCACGTCTATGGCATGAATGCATAGACACAACTTTGAAAAAGATGGGTCTCAAACAAAGCCTGGCTGATTCCTGTTTATATTCAGCAATGGTGCAAGCAAGTGTTTGTTATTTACTTTTGTATGTTGATGATATCTGTCTAATAACAACTGCACAAAAGCAAGTGTCTTGGTTTATAAACAGCCTAGGTAACAAATACAAACTAAAGTATTTGGGAGAGATTCAGAATTACTTAGGAGTAGAGGTTCAGAGAAATGAAGAGGGCGTCTACTCTCTGAGTCAGAAGGAAAAAATCGAAAAGTTACTGAAGACATTCCCATAACTACCCAGTACAAAAATGAACCAGAAGGACAAAAATGTGAGAATGCAACAGCATTTCATTCTCTGTTAGGTTCTCTGTTATATTTAAGTTGTTGGACAAGACCCAACATAACATTGGCAGTGCACATGTTAAGCCAAAGAAGTGCAGACCCGGCTCAGAGAGATTGGGTAGCACTTAAAAGAATCCTAAGGTATCTGAAAGGCACAAAAGATTACAAACTGATGCTGGATACAGGATATGATCAGCAAGTGTATGCATACGCTGATGCCAGCTGGGGGGACAGAGAAAATGGAAAGTCTACCACTGGCTATGCCATATATATTGGAAATGCCCTGGTTCAGTGGAAATCCCAGAAACAAACATTTGTTGCCACAAGTACTTGTGAAGCAGAGTACTCAGCCATAAGCGAATGTGTGTCACAAATAGAGTGGTTTGCTTGCCTAACAAAAGAGCTTGGAATACCTTCTAAAATGCCAATCACTGTGCTAAGTGACAACATGGCTGCACAACAGCTTGCTAACCAACAGAACTTTAAGAGCAAGAGTAAACATATTGCTATAAGATACGGAGAAGACACTGATGCTGGGAAAGATGGAGGGCACAAGGAGAAGGGGGCGACAGAGGACGAGATGGTTGGACAGTGTTTTCGAGGTTACCAGCATGAGTTTGGCCAAACTGCGGGAGGTAGTGGAGGACAGAGGTGCCTGGCGTGCTCTGGTCCATGGGGTCACGAAGAGTCGGACACGACTAAACAACAACAACAACATAAGATACGGAAATGTGAAAAATGCTTTGGAAAGAAATGTGTTAAAGGTACAGCACTGTAACACAAAATGTAATGTGGCGGATTTGTATACAAAATGTTTGGATGCTCCTAAATTTCGAGACTTAAGAGAATTATTAGGTCTCAAGCCTTTGACTTAAGGAGGAGTGTTGGGATTCGCAGGATACTGAGTAAGTCTGCAGGCTTCAACAGGATGATGCAATACTCTGTGAAGTGCTGGGTCAGAGTGACTCAGCAGGAGTGTGATTAATGTGATTGGCTATCACCTGTTTTAAAAAGGAAAGCCTGTTCAACAGTAACTGTGGTGGTTGTGCTGTGGTGTGGTGGTGGAGAGTATTCATTTGCCTTAAGGAGCAGGTACTCTGTATGGACTGTTTTTGTAAATACTTGTATATAGCTCACATTAAAAAGGCTGCACTGAAAAGAAACCTGGGACTCTGAGCGTTTCGCTAAAAAGCGCCACGAGGAATTTGCGACAGAGGGCCATTGCACTCAGGTCCTGCTTATGGGCTTGTTGTGAGCCTCTGCTGGGCAACTATGGGGAACAAGGTGCTGGACTAGATCATCCATTGGTCTAATCCAGAAGGACTGTTCTTACATCCGGGCTGGACTGGAGGCAACTCCAACTTGCAAAAAGCCCTGGAACACCAAGAATTGCAGACTCCCACACTCGCAAGCAAATGAGCTATTGCTTCGCTTCTTAAACCAAAAGAAAAAAAACAAACCCACGTCCAGTAGCAAACAGACCAATGAAAGTTGCATTTTTGCGTGGGTAGGAAGGGTGTCATTTTCCTTTGGCTGATTTAGGTCCTCGGCTTTTAGACTCCAGAACTGGCACAAACAGGGATGGAACTCTGCTTCAGTTCAAAGGGAGGTATGATTGGCAGGCAAGGTGACACAGCCAGTTATGTGGAAGGGAGGAGGGTGGGGAGGTCACAAGGGAGGAAAGAGCTCTGCACCTCAGCTCGGAATTGTTTTGGAAGAGTGGAGGGGAACAGAGGAAACCTTTCTTCCCTTTCAGTCTCTTCTCTCCCCCTCCCCCTTTTTCCTTTTTTTCCTTTTTTAAGAATATGCTATACGGAATTTCCGAGGGGGAAATTCGCTACGGATCTCGCCTTCCCCAGAAACCCCTCCACATAGCTAGGGCGCGAGACAATGAGCTCAAGAAAGCCCTTTCCTTCCCCTGTCGCACCAAGCACCACATCTTTTTTTATGAATAAAAGACCCTGCTTCCCTCTTTCTGGTATGAAAGCGTATCAATATGAACGGGGACTTGGGGATGAACTCTGTATTTACATACTACTGCATATAGACCAATCAAAAGCATCGGATTTGGACAGCTAGCCAATAGCGCTTAGTGGATAGCGGCCTCTAGTGGACAGAATCTTTCTTGTGCCGCTGCCTGTTTCCGTTTTGCAGAGCAGCGGAGCTTCGCCAGCTTGACTGAGCTCCTGAGTGGCCGCCTGCTGAGAGAACAATGGACTCAGTCCATCAAAAGCCCATTAACTGGTTTCTATTGCAAAAAGTGATCCTTTGTTGCAAGAAATCTGTCAAGCCACTTCCCTTACGGACTGCCAGTTTAGGAAAAGCCCCTCACTTCAGAAAATCCTCGAAAATCAACCCCCTGCATCAATTTCCTCCATTCCAACGCCATTCTTGCTCTTAAGGAAAGGACTCTTTCCCCCTCTATCTCCCGCCATAATCCCTCAAGCGTGAGGACACGTGTACACCCCGCCCCCCACCCCACCCCACCCAGGGAAGTGCCCAAAGGTGACACTTACTGAGCAGTTAGTTGGCCAAAGAAACCAAGAGCCCATCCCCAGACTTGCCCCAGGGTATGGATGTGCAGGAGGGACGCGGGTGGCGCTGTGGTCTAAACCTGGCGCTGTGATCTGTTGGTGAAAACAGTACCAGGAGACTCTTTCAGGTGGTTCATAGTCTAACAGAACCACCTTTGCCATCAGGGTCTAATACAGAGTCCAAGCTCTCCTGTAATGACTCCTGTAATGAGTTTTTTTGCAGATAAAATTGCTCAGGTTTGGAAAGAGGTAGACTCCACCAAGGTAGGAGGGTGCCAGAGCTCTGCCTAGTCAGAGACATAGGATGGCTTGCCAGTTCCTGGGGCCACGTGGAGGAGGGGGTAGGAGGAAGGGAAACAGACGGAGTATGCATGCGCATTCGACTGCCTAATGGCATCCACATCACCCAGGGGATCACAGCCACAGAGATAAGAAAAGAAGAGCCATCCCATTGTCTGGAGAGGTCACTTACCTGATCGCATGGACAAGCTGTTGTCATCGGACCCCAGTGATGGAAGCGTGCAGCTGTATTGAGGCAGCACCAGGTGCTGAAATTGTGCACCTCTAACAATTTTGTGCCTGGGGCAACTGCCCCTGTGCCCCCACAGCCCACTACGCCACTGGGTCTAGTCAAGTTGGATGGGATCCATTACAACCTGTTGCCTCTGAGGATGTGAACAGACTTGAACGAGTGAAACCTACCACCTGAAGAAGTGATTGTTCAACTGCTTATTAAAAAGACATATTTGGACCTGGCCATTATGTCCAATTATTGTCCAGTCTCAAACTTTCCATTCCTGGGCAAGGTGATTGAACAGATGGTCACTGAACAACTCCAGGCATGTCTGGAGAATAATGCAAAATATAGATGTCTTGGTAAAATCTCAGGATATACTATGTAGTGGTTTGGAGTTACTCGTGCGTAAACCGACCCCATTTAGGTGCTTGGTTGCCTGGTTAAACCCTTCGGACTGCACAGCCCATCTCCGCTTGACTGCCTCAGTCACTGACAGAATCTGTCTGTGGGCATTTCTTAAACCTCTGCCAGCATAAAAGCTGTTTGACACCTAATCGTCTCCGCCTCTCATTGCGCGGGAATCTCCTGCGCAGGGTGGGCGTGGGTAGCGGAGTGCCTGGGCTCTCTTCACTGACTTCCAGGGAAGAATCCCGGAGCCCTTCCACCTCCTCTTCCCCTTGCTCTCCTGGACTCTTGGTGTAACGCGTATGTCAGAGCTGCCTCAGGTCCCAGCTCACAGAGGACCAACGCCAGTCCGTTGTTATATAAAATAGTCTTTATTGAAGTTCAGTTTCTCTTTTACAGCCACGGCGCGCAGCTCTACGTCTTAAACCCTAGACCGCCGAAGCTCCGTCTGAGTCTCCTCCCCCCAGACACCAGTTTAAGACCCTAGCCTTGCTCCACCTCTTCCTCTGCTCCCTCCTCCTCTGGGTCCGCTTGTCCGCCGAGGTCCTGCCCTTCCTAGACTCTTCTGACGCTGAGTCCCCTGAGTCTTCCTCCTCCCTCCGGCGAGCTTTAGGACCTGGTTCCCAATCCGGGCTTTCTGCTGTCCCGCGCGCCTGTACATTTGAACTTGGTGCGCGCGCCCAGCCTGCCACCTTCCTTCTGACCGTTATACTGCTCCTGTCGCTGCTTCCCTCTTCGGGGATGCTAGCTGGGTCTGACTCCTCCTCCCTGCTTGCCGGAGGAGACGCTGACTCTGACCTATGGGGCTCTTCCCCCCCACTACGCTCTGGTGGGGAAGCTGGTCCTGATTTCCAGCTACTGCTTTGGGAGTCTCCGCTGGCACCCTGCTTCTGGTGTGTCCCCCCTTGCCCTGGCCATCGGCGCCCCCTTCTGGGAATCTTCTGATTCACTGGAGAGGCTTATGGACTCTCTCGGGTCACTGTCATTCTGCCCTCCGCTGCCCTCAGATTCTTCCCCTTCGCTCTCCATTTCCTCTCTCCCCTGCGCCTCTGCTCCTGAGCCCCTGACAGCGTATTTCCTTCCCCTTCCACCGAGCTGAGTCTCCCCCTTGTGCTAGGACCTTCACCTGCAGAATCTGAGACCCTCTCCTTCTCCCGTGTCTCTGATGTCAGTTCCCTGACATCCACCTCCCCCCCAGGGCCCCCTTCACTCCCCGTTCGACTGGTGGGCTCTCTCTCTTCCTCTTCTCCAGTCGGTGAGACAGGAAAACCCCGGAAGGAGCTGTCCTCCTCCTCCGTGGGTGCGAAAACCTCTTCCCACCTGCCGAGGTTCCCACCCATGGGGTGACCCTCCCAGTCCGATTCTTGCTCGGATTCTGAAAACCCTTCGAAGCTCTCTTCTTCATCTGTGGTGCCAAATTGTTCCTCCCAGAACCTCTCTAAGGGTTTGGGCTTATCCGGGAACCTGCGGTGGAACACTTCCACCATATGCTCGTCACCCACTGCTCCCGCTGGCACCCACGTGTTTTCCGACCAGGGCTCTCCTTCCCACGCCACCAAATACTCCACTTGCCGACCTCTCCACCTTGAGTCCACTATTTCTGCGGCCGAGTTTTGGTGTTCCCTTTCTTCTACCTGTGGTTGTGGCATGACTTCTACTTCTCGCCCCACGAACTCCCTCCCCTCTCTGTGTGGTGAGAGCAAGGACCTGTGGAACACAGGATGTATTTTCATACTCTCGGGCAACCTGAGCTTGAATGCCACGGGGTTTATCTGTTGTGTGACTTCAAATGGCCCCAGCCGTCTAGGCTGCAACTTCTTGCACCCTCCCTTAAAGGGTAACCCTTGAGTGGATAGCCACACTCGATCCCCCACCCGTATGGTTTCCCCTTCCCTGCGGTGCTTATCTGCTTGCTTCTTGTAATTCTCCTTGGCCCGCTCTAGGTTCATCTTAAGTTGTTGGTGTATAGCTTCCATTTCTTCCACAAACTGTTCAGCAGCGGGCACACTCCAGTTTTGTCCCTCACTCCCCGGAAATGCCCTGGGATGACACCCATAGTTGGCCATAAACGGACTCATTCCCGTGGACACATGTTCAGCGTTATTGTATGCAAATTCCGCTAACGCTAGTTTTTCTACCCAATCATTCTGCCTCTCGCTTATGTAACAGCGCAAGTATTGCTGGAGTATGCTGTTTGCCCTTTCTGCTTGCCCATTGGTTTCTGGGTGTCTCGCTGTCGAGAAACTCACCTCGACTTGAAGCAGACTCATGAGCTTCCTCCAGAACCGGGAAGTAAATTGTTTCCCGCGGTCGGAGATAACCCTCAAGGGGGCGCCATGCAACCTAAAAATGTGCTCTACAAACAACCGTGCCGTTTCTTCTGCCGTCACCGCGTGTGAGCAGGCTATGAAATGGCACATTTTGGTTAGCAAGTCGACTACTACCATTACTGCTGTTTTTCCCCTTGATTTGGGCAAATCCGTCATAAAATCAATAGACACCACCTCCCAGGGTTTGTTTGGTGTGGGTAAGGGTTCCAGCAACCCCGCTGGTACCGTGCGTTCCCCTTTGGCCCTTTGGCATCGGTCGCACCCCCGTACATATTCTCGTACATCTTCCCTCACCTGTGGCCACCAGAATTGCCTGGTCAACAACATCATAGTTTTGTGTTGTCCAAAGTGTCCCGCTGTGGGGGTGTCATGTAGTTGTTTGAGTACCCTTCTTCTTAGAACTTCCCCTGGTACGTACATTGCCCCCCTATAGTACAACACCCCTTCCTTCTCTTCAAACCCTTCTGGTGCTCCCCGCCCATCTCGGAGTTCCCTGATTTTTGTTTGGGCGAATTCATCGTTCCTAGTGAGCCCTGCCAGTTCTCTCGTGCCCACCAGAGTTCCCACACACACCCATCGGTCCTCCGGTATGACGTGTTGTGTCTCCGGCGGCCCCTCTCCTTCGAAGTACTCTGGTTTCCGCGAAAGAGCGTCTGCTCTCACGTTTTGCTCCCCTGGCACATACCGGATTTCAAAAGAAAACTTGGAGAATTCCTGCACCCAGCGAATTTGTCTCTGGTTGAGCACTCGTGCTGTCCTCCAGTATTCCAAGTTCTTGTGATCTGTGCAAACCTGGATCTTGCGCTGCGCCCCTATCAGCAGATGGCGCCACCGACGGAAGGCAGCGTAGATTGCGAGCAGTTCTCGGTCGTACACAGTGTAGTTTTGCTCCGACTTGCTCAGCTTCCTCGAGAAAAAGGCACACGGTTTCCATTCTTGCTTGCCCAGTCCTGGCTGCAAAAGAACAGCTCCGATGGCTCTGTCTGATGTGTCCGTCTCCAACCTCAGTGGTTTCTCCAAATCCAAGTGTAATAGTTGCTCTTCCGACGCGAACGCCTTCTTCAAGCTTTCAAAGGACCGCTGGGCTTCCTCCGTCCACACAAACTTCCTTTTACTACTGAGACAGTCCGTGATTGGTGCTGTCAAGTGGGCAAAGTTCTTGATGAACTTCCTGTAGAAATTGCTGAAACCTAGAAACCTCTGTACGTCCTTCCGTGTCTTGGGGGGTTTCCACTCCAATACTGCTTGCACCTTGCTTGGGTCCATCGCTAGGCCTTTGTCAGACAACTTGTACCCCAGGAACTCCACCTCTCGGGCATGAAACTGACATTTCTCTAGCTTGACCCACAACTGGTGTTTCTGCAATCGTTGTAGCACTTCCCTGACATCTCGCACATGTTGCTCCTCGTTTTCCGAATAAATCAAGACGTCGTCCAGGAATGCTACACAGTTCTTGTAAAGCAGAGACTCCAACACGTGGTGCATGAAACCTTGAAAACAGGCGGAGCCTGATTGTAATCCAAAAGGCATAACTAGATATTCAAAGGCCCCCAGGGGTGTGAACATTGTGGTCTTCCATTCATCCCCCTCCCTCATCCTGATCAAGTTGTAAGCCCCTCTTAGGTCGAGTTTGGTGAAAATCTTTCCCTTCCTCACTCTCGTCAGAATGTCGTCAATTCTGGGCATAGGGAAAGTCACGGGTTCAGACACCAAATTGACGGCCCGAAAGTCCACTACGAGCCTGGGCCTATCTGAGTCTTTCTTGTCCACAAAAAATACTGGACTGCCCCCCACTGCCTTTGATTCTCTTATAAATCCTCTCTTTAGGTTCTTGTCGATAAATTCCCGTAACTCCTTCATCTCCCTGTCTGACATGGCATACAGCTTACCCACCGGCAGCTGCGCCCCAGGGAGTAAATTGATTTGGCAGTCAAACGGTCTGTGGGGGGGCAGCCTATCTGCCTCTTTCTCACTAAAAACCTCCTTTAGATCAGCATATTGTGGCGGCACCTCCCCTCTCCGTTCCACTGCCATGCTTGCCACTCTGGCTACACTCATCCTTGGCGTTTCCCCTCCTAGGCAGTGCTGCAGGCAGTAGTCTGACCCAAAGCTGACTGTCCTCTGGTACCACGCCACCACAGGATCATGTTGCGCTAGCCAGCTCATTCCTAATATTATTGGGGGACCCGCTAATGAGGCAACGTGAAAGGCGATCGTCTCTGAGTGCCTAGACACTCTCATTCTCATCGGAGGGGTCTGGTGGGTCACTTCTCCCCCAATCAGTTCCCTCCCATCAATTGTGGTAACTGCAAGGGGTGCATCCAAAGGTAGCAGGTGAAGCTGATGCTCTAAGGCAAAGTCCTTGCTGAAAAAGTTGCATGAACTCCCCGAGTCCAGCATTGCCTGCACCTTGACTGGGTGGCCATTCGGGAGTTCTAGCACCACCTCTATGGCGATGGCTGCTCTTGGAGAATCTGGTTTGGGCACGTTCACTGGTTGTTGGCCTGGCTGCTGTGCCCGCTGATTGGCAGCCAAGCGTTTCCGTTTCCCTGCTCCTGGGTCGGTTGCTCCTCCTCCTCTCCCCCCACGGCCCCCACCATTCCTTGCCAGGCCTTTCTTTGTGGGCAGACTCTGGCAAAATGTCCTGGCCGCTGGCAAAGGAAACATTTCTTGGTCGCTTTTACATCCTTTCCCTCCCTTTTGCGACCCTCGCTGGAGTTTGAAACCTCCTGGGCGCGCGCACCCCCTATTTCCATTGGCTCCGCCGCCGGGGAAGGTTGCCTAGGCATCTTAGGAATGCGGTAGTCATGGCAACGCTGCTCTCTCCCTTCCTGCCTCTCTTGAGCCCGCGCTTCTTGCCTTACACCTATCGCAAGGGCAGCTTTGGTCAGCAAATCCATAGACTGTGGGCGGGGCGCGCGCGAAAGCTCATCTTTGACCGTTGGAGACAGGCCTTCCTCAAATAACATTTGTATGGGTTCCGATTCCAGCTGCCACCCCAGACGGTGAACTATCATTGAAAAACTTGACCAATAGTCTCTAACTGACCCGTCTCCCTGCTTACAGTTCATCAGTTCTCTTTTGGTCACACTTTGTTGCACATCACTAGAGAACATCGCGTCCATGGCCTGGAAGAATTTCGGGAGATCCTTCATGGCATCATTTTGCGTCGCCATGAGCGGCCGGATCCACTCTCTAGCCCCGTCCTGCAGGTGCCCCACAATATAAGCAACCCACGCTGCATCATTTTCAAAATCGTGCTGCTGCAGCTTCAAGGCATATTCTATTTCTGTTCTAAACGCCCCATAATCTTGAGGCTTCCCCCCAAACTTGTGCACCAGTCCCGGTACCTTCCTTGCTATGGGGGTGGGTTTCCCCTGAGCATCTAAAGACCGTCGTTCGTCTAGCCTCGCCGTCAGGATGGCTATATGCTCTTCCAAGTCGCGGTTTCTCTCCTCCAGCGATTGGCCTCCAGCCGCTCCTTGCGTGGCTCCGACTTCTCCGGTCTTACTCATGATGCCTCCTGCTTGTTGTGCACGAGCAACTTTCGATGTCAGACAGATTGCTGTAGTGGTTTGGAGTTACTCGTGCGTAAACCGACCCCGTTTGGGTGCTTGGTTGCCTGGTTAAACCCTTCGGACTGCACAGCCCATCTCCGCTTGACTGCCTCAGTCACTGGCAGAATCTGTCTGTGGGCGTTTCTTAAACCTCTGCCAGCATAAAAGCTGTTTGACACCTAATCGTCTCCGCCTCTCATTGCGCGGGAGTCTCCTGCGCAGGGTGGGCGTGGGTAGCGGAGTGCCTGGGCTTCCAGGGAAGAATCCCGGAGCCCTTCCACCTCCTCTTCCCCTTGCTCTCCTGGACTCTTGGTGTCACGCGTATTTCCTTCCCCTTCCACCAAGCTGAGTCTCCCCCTTGTGCTGGGACCTTCACCTGCAGAATCTGAGACCCTCTCCTTCTCCCGTGTCTCTGATGTCAGTTCCCTGACATTCTATAAATAGGTCCAAATCAGAATTGATGTTATTAGGAAATATATATTTTTGTTCAACTGTTTAAATAATACCAATTTCATACTTGTACATAAAATGTTAATTATCTGGGCACATTACTACCATGAGATTTATCAGCAAAGTATTCCCCTCAGCTCCTCCTCCTGACTAGGCGGCTTCTGTGGGAGAAGAGAGCTGTCACGTGCCTTGCCCGCTACCTTTCTAACAACCCAGCTGACCTCAGTGCATTTTGTCCTTTCCCTCAGGCAGCAAAATGTCTTAGGCTGGCCTTGGGCATAAGTACTCGCCAAGTTGCAATGTTTTGTTTCAGAACCCACTTGCATAAATTAAAAAAGGAAAAGAAGGGAATGCTTTTTTTAAAAAATGATGTGCCCAGAACTCCTTTCTCTGATCAGTGAATAAGCCCAAACAGCTCCCACACATCTGGCCTTAGGAATTCCAGAGCGGATGTGTGATCCCAAGTTATTGTTTGACATGCCATATTTTTTGTTTCAGAATTGGAGCGCTGTTGCAGAGACTGTCCCTTTGTTCAGAAGGTCACAGGCCCAGAGTGAAAAACTGACACTCCTAATTTCAAGCTCAGGCCCTCCAGGTGTTTCTGGACTCCAGATCCTATAATTCCAGACCATTGGTCATGATGGGGATGGGCATTGGAGACCAGCAAAATCTGGAGGGACACAGATCAACTCTGAGCCAAAAGTTTGGCTTTTGCTATTTTTTGACCCCCTTCATGGATCACTGCCTTGCCGTGGCGAAGGGGCTTGAAGAACTCAGAGAAGCTATGAACTACGCCGAGCAGGGCACACAAGATGAACAGGTCATAGTGGAGAGTTTCGACCAAACGTGATCCACCTGGAGGAGGAACCGGCAAGCCACTCCAGTATCCTTGCCAAGAAAACTCCATGGACAAAGACAACAGGCATATAAAAGTTATGAGGCTGGAAGATGAGCCCCTCAGGTCGGAAGGCGTCCAACATGCTACTGGGGAAGAGCGGAGGGCAAGTACAAGTAGATCCAGAGCTGATGAAGCGGCTGGGCCAAAGCCGAAAGGACGCTCAGTTGCGGATATGCCTGGAAGCGAAAGGAAAGTCCAATGCTGTAAAGAAAAATATTGCATAGGAACCTGGAATGTAAGAACCATGAACCTGGGTAAGTTGGAGGTGGTCAAAAATGAGATGGCAAGAATAAATATTGACATCCTGGGCATCAGTGAACTAAAATGGATGGGAATGGGCGAATTCAGTTTGGATGACCATCACATCTACTACTGTGGGCAAGAAACCCGTAAAAGAAATGGAGTGGCCCTCATAGTCAACAAAAGAGTGGCGAAAGCTGTACTGGGATGCAATCTCAAAAATGATAGAATGATCTCAATACGAATCCAAGGCAGACCTTTTAACATCACAGTAATCCAAATTTATGCACCAACTACTGGTGCTGAAGAAACTGAAATTGACCAATTCTATGAAGACTTACAACACCTTATAGAAGTGACACCAAAGAAGGATGTTCTTCTCATTATAGGGGATTGGAATGCTAAAGTAGGGAGGCAAGAGATAAAAGGAACAACTGGCAAGTTTGGCCTTGGAGATCAAAACGAAGCAGGGCAAAGGCTAGTAGAGTTCTGTCAAGAGAACAAGCTGGTCATCACAAACACGCTTTTCCAACAACACAAGAGACGACTCTACACATGGACATCACCAGATGGGCAGCATTGAAATCAGATTGATTATATTCTCTGCAGCCAAAGATGGAGAAGCTCTATACAGTCAGCAAAAACAAGACCTGGAGCTGACTGTGGCTCAGATCATCAGCTTCTTATAGCAAAATTCAAGCTTAAACTGAAGAAAGTAGGAAAAACCACTGGGCCGGTAAGATACAATCTAAACCAAATCCCTTATGAATACACAGTGGAAGTGAGGAACAGGTTTAAGGATTTAGATTTGGTGGACAGAGTGCCTGAAGAACTATGGATGGAGGCTCGTAACATTATACAGAAGGCAGCAACGAAAACCATCCCAATGAAAAGGAAATGCAAGAAAGCAAAGTGGCTGTCCAATGAGGCCTTACAAATAGCGGAGGAGAGAAGGCAAGCAAAATGCGAGGGAGATAGTGAAAGATACAGGAGATTGAATGCAGATTTCCAAAGAATAGCAAGGAGAGACAAGAAGGCCTTCTTAAACGAGCAATGCAAACAAATAGAGGAAAACAACAGAATGGGAAGAACCAGAGATCTGTTCAAGAAAATTGGAGATATGAAAGGAACATTTCGTACAAAGATTACCATAATAAAGGACAAAAGTGGTAAGGACCTAACAGAAGCAGAAGACATCAAGAAGAGGTGGCAAGAATACACAGAAGAATTATACCAGAAAGATATGGATGTCTCGTACACCCCAGGTAGTATGGTTGCTGACCTTGAGCCAGACATCCTGGAGAGTGAAGTCAAATGGGCCTTAGAAAGCACTGCTAATAACAAGGCCAGTGGAAGTGATGGTATTCCAGCTGAACTATTTAAAATTTTAAAAGATGATGCTGTTAAGGTGCTACACTCAATATGCCAGCAAATTTGGAAAACTCAGCAGTGGCCAGAAGATTGGAGAAGATCAGTCTACATCCCAGTCCCAAAGAAGGGTAGTGCCAAAGAATGCTCCAACTACCGCACAATTGCACTCATTTCACACGCTAGCAAGGTTATGCTTAAAATTCTACAAGGAAGGCTTAAGCAGTATGTGGATCGAGAACTCCCAGAAGTGCAAGCTGGATTTAGAAGAGGCAGAGGAACCAGAGACCAAATTGCAAACATGCGCTGGATTATGGAGAAAGCTAGAGAGTTCCAGAAAGACATCTACTTCTGCTTCATTGACTATGCAAAAGCCTTTGACTGTGTCGACCACAGCAAACTATGGCAAGTTCTTAAAGAAATGGGAGTGCCTGATCACCTCATCTGTCTCCTGAGAAATCTCTATGTGGGACAAGAAGCTACAGTTAGAACTGGATATGGAACAACTGATTGGTTCAAAATTGGGAAAGGAGTACGACAAGGCTGTATTTTGTCTCCCTGCTTATTTAATTTATATGCAGAATACATCATGCGAAAGGCTGGGCTGGATGAATCCCAAGCTGGAATTAAGATTGCCGGAAGAAATATCAACAACCTCAGATATGCAGATGACACAACCTTGATGGCAGAAAGTGAGGAGGAATTAAAGAACCTTTTAATGAGGGTGAAAGAGGAGAGCGCAAAATATGGTCTGAAGCTCAACATCAAAAAAACGAAGATCATGGCCACTGGTCCCATCACCTCCTGGCAAATAGAAGGGGAAGAAATGGAGGCAGTGAGAGATTTTACTTTCTTGGGCTCCATGATCACTGCAGATGGTGACAGCAGCCACGAAATTAAAAGACACCTCCTTCTTGGGAGAAGGGCAATGACAGGCCTAGACAGCATCTTGAGAAGTAGAGACGTCACCTTGCCAACAAAGGTCCGTATAGTTAAAGCCATGGTTTTCCCAGTAGTGATGTATGGAAGTGAGAGCTGGACCATAAAGAAGGCTGATCGCCGAAGAATTGATGCTTTTGAATTATGGTGCTGGAGAAGACTCTTGAGAGTCCCATGGACTGCAAGAAGATCAAACGCATCCATTCTGAAGGAAATCAGCCCTGAGTGCTCACTGGAAGGACAGATCGTGAAGTTGAGGCTCCAGTACTTTGGCCACCTCATGAGAAGAGAAGACTCCCTGGAGAAGACACTGATGCTGGGAAAGATGGAGGGCACAAGGAGAAGGGGGCGACAGAGGACGAGATGGTTGGATAGTGTTTTCGAGGTTACCAGCATGAGTCTGACCAAACTGCGGGAAGTAGTGGAGGACAGAGGTGCCTGGCATGCTCTGGTCCATGGGGTCACGAAGAGTCGGACACGACTAAACGACTAAACAACAACAATTTTTTGACACCCTTGGTCATGAGCCAAGTGTGATTCTCGAACTCTGAATGCTGACTTTGCCAAATCCATACAGGCCCTTTTCATCTCTCATGCTCCGCAAGTAGCAGCCACAGCTCGGGGAAAACTCAAGACTTTTAATCTTGTCTTATTTTTATGCAAATTGGGTGGTCCAAAAGAAGGAGACTTATATCTGCACCCTCTCTTTAGCACAGATGGCCTGCAGGAGAATTTCCTGTCCTTAAAAGTAAAACTGAACTTTTTTGGCAGTGCAACTGCAGGGAAGGCATTGTCTGCCACATTTGCAGTTGAAGACAGAGCTGGGGGGGGGGGGCAGGAATGTTCAGCAGAGGGCAACCAAAATTATCAAGGGGCTGGAGCAACTCCCAGATGAGAAGCTAAAACATTTGGGGCTTTCCAGGTTAAGGTGGAAATGAGTAAGGGAGGACACGGTCAGGGGTACACGCATAGTGTAGAGAAAGTGGAATGCGGTAAGTTTTTCATCCCTCCATAATTCCAGAACCCAATGGGGCCATCCAATTGTGGGTTACTGGATGGTGGTTGTTTTGATTTTGATTACAGTCGTACCTTTGAAGTTGAATGGAATCAGTTCCGGGAGCCAAAACGTTCAAGAACTAAGCTGTTTGAAAACGAAGGTACAAGAGCAAAAAAAGAGGACAGCCTGAGGCACTGCCAGCCCGAGCTGGGAAAAGAGGTGTGCGGGGTCGCCACTGCCATGCCCCTTTCCCCAGCTCGGGCTGGTAGGGGCCATGAGGGGCAGAGCAGCCCAACCCCGAGCCACCTGAGCCTGAGACCCCAACAACTCCCCCTCAACCTGGACATTTCCTTTAAAATGTAAAAAATCGCCCAGATAGGCATGGTGGTCCCCAAGAAGAGGACATGTCCGGGTTTCCCCAGACATATGGCAACCCTAAATTGTGGTGGAAGATGACCCTGAAAATACTGGCAAAGCCTTGTATGGTACGGCATGGAAAGGGGAACTAGAATAAAGGACTGAAGGGGCTGCATTAGTGAGGTTGTTAGAGCAAGTTTCCTTGGAATGAGGCTCAGCAGAGACTGTGGTGTCTTTATGATATATGGTTTATTCACACACATATACAACCTGAACCGAAGATGGAGAGGCTCACAGCATTAATGCCCCAGAAGGTCTTGCTTCTTCCAGTTAAAGCCTTCGGATCAAGAAGAAATCAGGCATGGCTCTCTCTCTGTGACTTCTGCCAACTTCCAGCCCAGCTCTCTCACACAACGCTGACCTTTTCCTTTCTCATTCCCAGCCAGGCGAGGGAGGAGGCCCACCCTCATTTGCCCTCTGGCACAGAGCAACCACAAGGTACATAGGTGGCAACTATGGCCCTTGCTTGGTTAATTCAACAATGGAATCCTCCATTAGATTTTCACCCTTGCAGACTAGCTCCTAAACTCACAAGTCTGAGGGACTAGGCAAGACCAAGGCTATTTCAAAACCAGTTTTTAGCTTTGTGTTCTATAGCTTTTTGCCCAATATTGATTGATGGGGAATGGAGGCTTATTTTGGGATGGTTTGTGGTGCAGAGCCCTGTCTTGTCTTGTCCTCATGAGTGTGTGTGTGTGTTTCAAGGGCTTTTTGCTTGTTCACCGGGATCCTTCAGAAGGAAGAGACAAAAGAGTAGTGGCATTTTAGGACAACATAACAAAAACATATGCAGGCATAGCCTATTTCATCAGAAGCATAAAGGAGACTGAGGAGGTTGATTGATAGTTTGAGGTATTGGTTGAGGCTAAGGCACCTGAAAAATCATATCACCCCTTATATACCCAATGGATGGCTCTGCTCTGCAGATGACGGCTTCCTGCAGGTAAAACACTGGAGCAGTCTGGCCAAGCAAGGAATTGCACACGTAACCACAATTCCTTACACACCACAGCAGAATGCCACAGCTGAGAGAAAGTTTAGGTCCATTATGGACATGACAAGGTGCATGCTAAAGGATGCATGTTTGCCACAGAAGCTGTGGGCCGAAGGAGTATACACGTCGGTCTATTTGCAGAATAGACTGCCAACAAAAGGGGGCAGAGCACACACCATTTGAAATTTGGCATGGGAAAGCTCCCAATCTGTCGCACATACGTGTGTTTGGAAGTCCGTGTTACTTCCACGTGCCCAAGGAACACATAACCAAACTTGACTCCAGGGTAAAAGCAGGTATCCTGGTGGGATACGCCTTTGGAGGCAAAGGATACAGAATTATCGACTTACAAACTGGTAAGACAGATGCACACCATGCGGTTTATGTTGACGAATATGGAAAAGTAGACACTAAGAACACTGTTGTGGATTCTTCCGATGAGTCAGAAAGGACTCAAGAGTTTGTATATTTCCCGTCTGACTTCCGGGTTGGTGCCTCCGGTAATGGCGGAATTCCTCTGATCGGGAGGAATTTGCTCCGTGGGAATCTGGGTCTGGCCGCCACGGCGAAGGCGGAGACCTGCAAAAAATCACAGGCGGGAGAAGCCTGTGAGCGTGGGATTCGGCGGGCACCTTTTGTGCCTCCCCCACTCGCGGGGAAACCCGATTTCGGGGATCCGGAGCGACGTGGGGTGAGCGGCGTGGTGCTTCGAATCATCTGCTTCTTCCACGGAGCGAAGCCGCATAGCTGTTGTCGGAGAGCGCTGACTTTTTCCTGTGGACAATTTGACTCTAAAGTAACTACCCGTGAGTAGAGCTTAATCGGGAAAATTGGATTTTTAAAAAACGTTTAATTTGGCATCGAAACGGGGAAGGTTCAATACAGGAAGTCCGCCTTCCCCTTTTGTAAATAGACGGAAGCAATGGAGGCTGCAAGCTGAAGTCTTGGAAAGCCTTTTGTAAAGACTAAATTTCCATAAGTAAAGAATATAATCTCCCCCCCCCCCTTGGAGGCAGGAGAAGAGGGGGAGGAAGTTGTGGACTGAGTTTGCCTGCGGAAGAGATCAAGAGAGGCAAAATACCACCGCTCAGACCCCGGGAATGGGCTGCTAGTAGGTCCGACGTTTGGTGGGATGTTTATTGACAGCATTTGGATCGTTCATTGACAGCTAGTATAAGAGAAGATACATTGTTTCCACTGTCTCCAGCAGTGAAAGTAACTCTGAAATTAGTTTTGGGTTGTTTGAACTGTGCCTATAAGAGGATATTATGTATCAACACAAATAGAAACTGTTTCCCTCTAGTGGAAGTTCTTGAAACTGGCAGCTACATAAGATCTGGGCTGGGAATTTCCAACGGGAAGATAATACCCGTGAGACTGTGAGATTGACCTTGAATTTATTGAGTGTTATGGCAGATGTGAAAGACGGAATGTCGCCAGAAGAGGCCTTAGCAGTTGTATTAGTGAAAATAAATGACTCGCTGGAACAACTTCACAAGAAAATGGACGTGATAAATATGAAAGTGGATGTTGTGAATACTAATATAGAAACTGTTGTATTTGCAGAGTCCTGAACACAGCGGAATGATGAGCAGTACGTGCCACATGCTTAATTTTGCTTTATTTACACTTCAATGCTGAGAGATTACAAACAGGCATCTTGCCTCTGCGAGAGCAGAGAATCAACCTCCTTCTCCTCGGAGCACCGAGAGAAAAGAGACGAACAGGAAACCAGTGTACGTCACATCCAGTCTCCTGTTCCCGTGGGAAACCCAACAGTACTCTGACTGTGGAATGCAAAACATTGTCCCGTGACAAGCACTTCGCTGCACAGTGAAGAGAGCAGAAACCAACAGAAACCACCCAGAAATCGATACAGGAATTTATCCTGATACGGCAAACTGTGGATGAAGTTAAGGAGAAAACCCTTGCTGCTGAAGTTAAAATTCAACTGGAGAGAGTCCCATCCATTCAAGGACAAATTTATGAATTCAAGCCGACACTGGTTATGACTGAACTTAAAGAGAAACAGATGAAATTGAGGATCAGAGCCCTACCCGAGGAAAATGTGAATTTCTTCAAGGGCAATTGTGAAGGACGTTGGCTTGAAGAGAAGGGGGATTTGGAAACAGGGTTAAACTGGAAGTGGTTATTGTCGGGCCGAGTTGTTGTGGTGGGGATGAGGGTTGCTGTGATGTTGGGGATGTTGTTTTTGTTTCAAATATTGCAAGCTTTGGATGGGAGGGATTGTTTCAGGAGGTGGCAGAGGGACGTCTCTAGATTTGTTTGGCAGGGCAGGAAGCCCCAAGTAAAACTTAAGATATTAACGGATTCTAAAGAAGGAGGTGGACTTGCCCTGCCAGACCCCTAGGTTTTCTTGTGAATCATCTGCTTTTTGCTGGCTGAGAGAATCGGCAGAATCCGAGACCAGGGAGAAGAGCTGGTGGAAGAAGACTGGAAGTTTAAAGACTATAGAAATATTGTAAAATTAATGAATGTTAGAATACAGTTGGAATGAAGTTATATGGCTTTAGCAGAAACGCTATAAGGAATTAAGTATAAATAGATCAATAGAGTATTAAAGGGAACAAAATAAGGTTAGAATGTGTTAAGATAATTATAGGATAGAAAACAGGGGAAGATGGAAAGGAATTGCTGAAATAATTAATTGATGAGGAATACTAAAAGGGAGGTGTGAGGAAGTCGTGAAAATAAGCGAACGAAAGATATGACATTGAAATTGTTTAATAGGTTTTAAATGGTTTTTGTTTTGTTTTTATCTGTCTTATGTGTTAGTTCTGTAGTGTTTTTGTATGATATTGTGTTGTTTTTTGTTTGTTTGTTTCTTCTTTTTTCTGTTTTTTGTTTGTTTGTAGTGTTTAAATTTAAATTTTTGGAAACTCAATAAATATTATTATTATTTTTTTTAAAAAAAGGAACTTCGCTCACTTGACAGCGCCCATAACGGATTGTCTTAGTAGCAAAAAGAAGTTTGCGTGGACAGAGGGAGCGCAACAATCCTTTGAAAAACTGAAGAGGGCGTTTGCCTCGGAAGAACAGCTCCTGCACGTGGATCCGGAGAAGCCCATGAGGCTGGAGACGGACGCGTCCGACCACGCCATTGGAGCGGTCCTTTGGCAGCCCGGGGACAAGCAGAACTGGATGCCGTGTGCCTTTTTTTCAAGGAAGCTGAGCAAGTCAGAACAAAACTACACAGTGTATGACCGCGAACTGCTTGACATCTATGCGGCATTTCGGCAATGGAGACATCTGTTGATAGGGGCGCGGCACAAGATCCAGGTCAGAACTGACCACAAGAACTTGGAATACTGGCGGACCGCGCGAGTGCTCAACCAGAGACAGATCAGATGGTCCCAGGAGTTCGCCACGTTTTTCTTCGAGATCCGATATGTGCCGGGAGAGGAAAACGTAAGGGCAGATGCTCTCTCCCGGAAATCGGAGTACATGGAAGGAGAGGGGCCCCCAGAGACCAGGCACGTGTTCCCCGAGGATCGGTGTGTGGGGGGGGGGGAGCGTTGGTTGGGAAACGGGAACTGGCAGGGCTCACCAGGCATTATGAGTTTGCTCAGGCGAAAATCAGGGAACTCAGGGACGGAAGGGGAGTCAATGGAGGGTTCGAGGAAAAGGAAGGGCTATTGTACTATAAGGGGGCGCTGTATGTACCGGGGGAGACTTTGAGGGGGAAGGTACTTAAACAACTCCACAACAACCCAACAGCTGGGCACTTTGGACAGCACAAGACCATGTTACTTGTCACCAGGCAGTTCTGGTGGCCAAAGGTGAGGGAAGACGTAAGAGAATATGTACGGGGGTGCGACCGATGCTAGAGGGCAAAGGGGGAAAGGGCTGCCCCCCCCCCCCGGGTTACTGGAACACTTACCCACACCGGAAAGGCCCTGGGAGGTGGTGTCCATTGATTTTATGACGGATCTGCCCAAGTCGAGGGGAAAGACAGCGGTCATGGTAGTAGTCGATCTACTGACAAAAACGTGCCATTTCGTAGCGTGCTCACATGCAACGGCAGAGGAGACAGCCAGACTGTTTGTGGATCACATTTTCAGACTGCATGGGGCTCCCTTGAGGGTAATCTCGGATCGCGGGAAGCAATTTACTTCCCGGTTCTGGCGGAAACTCATGAGCTTGCTACAAGTCGAGGTGAGCTTCTCGACGGCGAGGCACCCGGAAACCAACGGACAAGCCGAAAGAGCGAACGGCATACTCCAGCAATACCTACGCTGCTATGTCAGCGAGAGACAGAACGATTGGGTAGAGAAATTAGCTTTGGCTGAATTTGCGTACAATAACGCTGAACATGTGTCCACGGGAACGAGCCCTTTCATGGCCAATTACAGGTGTCACCCCAGGGCATTCCCGGGGCGGGGGGAGGAAGGATGGAGCGTACCTGCGGCTGAGCAATTTGTGGAGGAAATGGAGGCCTTACACCAGCAACTCAGGCTGAACTTAGAGCGGGCCAAGGAAGTTTACAAGAGGCAGGCGGACAGGCACCGTCGGGAGGGGGAGGCTATATGGGTGGGAGACAGGGTGTGGTTATCATCCCAAGGGTTGCCCCTAAAGGGAGGGTGCAAGAAGTTGCAGCCTAGGCAGCTGGGGCCTTTTGAGGTAATGCAGCAGGTGAACCCAGTGGCATTTAAACTCAAGTTGCCTGACAGCATGAAGATACATCCGGTGTTCCACAGGTCCCTACTTTCACCGTACAGGGAGGGGCGGGAATTCCCGGGACGGGAGCAAGGGGTCACCACCCACCCGCGGGTCGAGGAGAGGGAACACTGTAATGAAGCCACGGAAATACTCGGTTCAAGGTGGCGAGGTCGCCAGGTAGAGTACTTGGTAGCCTGGGAGGGGGAACCCCGGTCGGAAAACACGTGGGTCCCAGCTGAATCAATCACTGACAAGTATCTGGTGAAAGAATTCCACAGTTTGTTCCCGGATAAGCCCAAACCATTAGCTAGATTTTGGGAGGAAAAATTTGGACCCACAGACAACGAAGGGGACTTTGTGGGTTTTCCTGCCTCAGAAGAGGAGGGAGAGGAGGTGTCCGAGGGAGAAGAATCAGACTGGGAAGTTCAACCAGTGGGAAGAGATCCCAGCGGATGGGTGGCTGGTTTTGAATCCTCAGAAGAGGATGATAGCTCTTTCAGGGGGTTCCCCGCATCGTCAGCCGAGGAGAGAGAGGAGGTTGTGTCGGAAAATGGTGCCGGGGGTGGGAGGGGTCCTGAGGAGGAGGTGGATATCAGGGAACTGCCATCAGTGCCAGAGGGAGAGAGAGGGCTCCAGAGGGATCCCAGAGAGCGTCCCGGGATTGGGAGAGGCGGCCCATCTTCTGGGGAAGGGAATCAGCTCAGCTCCAGTGGAGAAGGGGGGCAGATGGGGGAATCTGAGAGGGAGTCACATGACTCCTTGCCGGGGACCAGCGGGGGGAGGAAAGGTCCTCCGCTGCCTACGCCTTCCTTGCGCAGAAGGCTTCCGCGCAGGGAAAGTAGGAGGAGACTGGGCGTGAAAAAACTTCTTTGCTGGAAGAAGTTTAAGAAACGCCCACTGACGGATTCTGCCAGCGATTGAGACAGCCACGGGTGAGTGGCTGTCCGGACAGAAAAGGTTCACTTAGGCAACCCAGCCAGGTTTGGGCACCGGCTTACGCACGAGCAACCCCATGAACCACTACAATATCATTTTCAAAAAAAAAAGAAAAAAATGAGTTTGTATATGTCAGGGGTTCAGGGACAGAGGCACAGGTGAGGGAGGAGACAGAGAGCGAGGGGGAAGAATCCCAGGGCAGCGAGGAAGAGGATGACGATGACTTGAGGGATTCCGTGAGTCTTTCAAGTGAATCGGAGGATTCCCAGAAGGGGGCGCCTGTGGTCAGGCCAAGGGGAGTCACAGGGGGGACTCGTCAGGAGCAGGGGACCAGCGGGGGAACCCAAAGTGGGAGCTGGGAGTCGGGACCGGCTTCTCCGCCAGAGCGCAGTGAAGGGGGTGGAGATTCCAGTGTGACAGGGGAAGCAGGTCCGAAAGCAGAGAGGGAGGGAAGATCAGAGCACGACATCCTCCCGGAAAGGGAGGGGAGTAGTGCAGGGAGTAGTGTAACTGTCAAGAGGAAGGTTAGCGGTTGCGAACGCGCACCAAGTTCAAATGTGGAGGCGCGCGGAAGAACAGGGAGCCCGGAGGAGGAGCCAGGTCCCAAAGCATGCAGGAGGGGGGAAGAGCTGTCTGGGGATTCCGCGTCAGGGGAATCCAGGAGGGGCAAAACCCCAGGGGGCAGGAAGACCCTGCGGAAAAGGAAGGAAAGGAAGAGGTGGAGCAGCACAGCCCTCTTAAACTGGTGCAGAGGAGGGACTGACTCAGAGGGGACTTCAGCGGTCTAAGCGTAACAGACGTGGGGCTGCGCGCCTCGGCTGTGGAGCGTACAATGAACTTCAATAAACATTTTTGTATATAAACTGGACTTGGCGTTGGTCTCTTGTGAGCTGGGACCTGAGGCAGCCCTGACAGTATATTTCCCTTTTGAGACCCCACAAAGTAATAATCTGCCTTCGAGTGTTACAGCGCCCCCTACAGGCGACGCACCAGAAGACGCAGAGGACCAGAACCCTGGCGGCACCAGAGACGAAGAGGAGGATTCAGATGGGGACATGCCTGTGTTGGAGGAGGATGAGGAAGCTGATGCGGTCACAGAACCAGAGGTCACGCGCTCGTCCAGAACCAACAGAGGTGTCCCACCATTACGGTTGTTCTACTTTGCAGGGTCAGCGTTTCCACAGGAACCTTCCACTTGGGAAGAGATACAGGAGATGCCAGCTGCTGAAGCCAGTCTCTGGAGGAAGGCCGCACAGGAGGAGATGGATGCACTGCATCAAAACAAGACCTGGACACTCACTGAGCTGCCTCCCGGTAAGAAGGCCATTGGCAGTAAATGGGTTTTCAAGGTTAAGAAGGGGTCAGAAGGAGAAGTGCAGCGCTACAAAGCTAGACTTGTAGCACAGGGATTTTCACAGCGTTTTGGTGAAGACTATGATGAAGTTTTTGCACCAACCGTGAGGTACAGCAGCGTAAGAATGCTTTTGAGCATTGCAGCCTCCAAGAAAATGAGAGTGAAACACATAGACATTGCTACCGCTTTTCTACTTGGGCAGATTTCTGAGGAAATTTATATGAAGCAGCCTAAAGGTTTTGTAAAACCACATGAGGCACATTTAGTGTGCAAACTCCAGAAAGGACTTTATGGACTTAAACAGGCTGCTAGAGCCTGGAACCAGAAGTTGCATAAAATGCTGACGTAACTTGGGTACAAGCAAGGCGACGCTGACAAGTGCTTGTACAGTAAGTCAAATAATGGACAATTCTCATATATCTTAGCTTTTGTCGATGACCTGATTATTGCCACAGCAAGTGAGAAAGACTATACACAGATAGTAAAGCACCTTAGCAAAGAGGTGGAGGTCAAGGAGCTAGGAGATGTCCAGTACTACCTCGGGATCCAGGTGGAAAGAGAAGAGGATGGCTCATTTCTTCTCAGCCAAAGACAGAAGATCCACAAGCTAATTGAGCACTTGCAGATGCAAGACGCACATCCAGTTGCTACACTGATGGCCACTGACTTCCTGAAGAATCAGCAGGATTCGAAGCAGTTGCCAGACAACAATGACAACAGGTCGGCGATTGGTAAACTTTTGTATTTAGTTGCCACATGTAGACCTGACTTAGCTAATGCTGTGGGGATTCTTAGCAGAAAAGTGAATTCTCCCACTGAGCATGATTGGGCAGGTGTAAAGAGGGTGGTGCGATATTTGAAGGGTACCATGAATTGTAAATTAAGGTTACCAGCCGTCAGAGACCCTAAGTTGGTTGGGTATACTGATGCAGATTGTGTCAGTATATGGAAACATCACAGCTGCAGACAGCCAGATTGTTGACATCACATGATGCGCCTATTTGTGGGAAAGAAGAATTTCCCAGGAAGTTCACAGGCTGGAAAAGTCTCTGTGAAGAGTGTAATTTGAAACCTTCCGTGTGCGCATGTACAGGAAGTTTGTCAGACTTGCTAGAAGAACTGAACTGAAATGTCGTGTTTCTCTCTAGTGCTGTAGACAGAAATAAAATAATGTAAATAGACGTTTCTGTCTGTCTCCTTTTCCCTGCTAGGGAAGAAGCAGGAGGAGGTTACCAGTAAGCAAGCTTCGAGGACAGTGAGAGGGGCCAGCCTCTGTGGAGGGGGCATGCAAACCAACAATTGGTAGCGGAGCCCGATGGTTGCTACAACAAGTGCTTAAGAAGGCTGAGCACCAGGTGGGAGACGTTGTTTTTTGCTGATAAGCAGCGATCCACGTACCTCTGCTATGCTGATTTATGGCTGGATGCTGAATGCGAATTGAAAACTTCTTCGGTTCATGGTGAAAAAAAGCTCCTGTTTTGGATAAAACAGAGCGGAGAGCAGCCACATACTTCACATTCCAGAGCTGATAAGAGCTGCCGTTGCTTGGAGACGGAATCGTGAGTACTTTTTGAGCTAAATTTATGAGCTGGTTAGCTTAAAAAGCAAAGAGAGAAAAGAAGCTTCAAAAGCGAAAGCAAGGCTGGGTTTTTCAGCGATGCTTGTTGTAAACAAACTGTTGGAAAGGGACTTTCCAAGCAAAGAGTTGTTGGATTGCAGTGAAGGCTTGTTGTTTACAGATTCTCGGAAGGGAAAATTCCAGGCAGCTGGGCTGACTGCCAAGTGCAAGCAGCTTGTAAACAGCACAATAGACTATTGGATTTTCCAGCTTGCTGCTAGAAAGCTGCAGTTTGGGATTAAAGATGGCTCTGTTCTCTCAGAAACTGAATAGCCAAAACTGGCTAGAATGGTCATTTGCAATGGAATTCTTGCTGGTGGGAGAGCAATTATGGGACTTAGTACAAACCCCACAGCCTGTTGCTGTACAAGCACAGGGGGAGAAGGCTGCAGTTCAAAGTGAATTGAAGCAGCGTGTGATGAGAATTTTGGCTGAAAATGTGGACGCTTATCTTGAGCCAGTCCTACAGGGTGCAGAAGAACCAAGGGTCACTTGGGAGTCACTCCGCAAAGCTTGTGAAGCTGGGGTGGGAAGCAAGGACCGAGAGTTGGTTGCACCAAAGGGGGAGAGCCAAGATGAAGCTAGCCAAATTCTTGAGAGCTCATCGAAAGCTGGGAGGAGCTTTGAGCCACAACAGGGAAGTGAAAAGACTGTTGCTGCAGTTGCTGATGATGATCCTAGCATTGCTGCAATGGCTGTTGCTGATGGGGGGAATGAAGCTCGGGAATCAAGCACCCCCACTACTATTGCTACAGAGGAGAAAGCTGTAGCTCAGAACGCTGTTCGTCAGGAGACACCACGTCAGGAGAAAGGAGCTAGAGGGAGCTCTGTAAAGCCTGAGGCTTCAAGCAAAGGTCGTACCCAGTCCCAGGCAAAACCAGATATGGCTTTGATGTCACTAAAAGCCACATCATCCGTGGAGAACGCATTAAGTGTAGACACAGGTTGCACGCAACACATGTCATCACGTCAAGAACTGTTTTCTACGTTCGAGAAGCAACGCTTCACTGTGAAACTGGCCAATGGTCAGGAAATGGAAGCAACCGGGATCGGAACTGTGTATCTAGGAAGCCTGAACTTGACTATAAACAATGTTTATTTTGTTCCAGATTTAAAGTACAATTTGCTGAGTGTTTCTCAAATAACTAAGAAGAAATTGGTGTTATCCTATGATGAGTAAAGTTGCAGAATCTACAAAGATGGAGAGCTGTATCTTTCTGCCAGAGAGAAAGACGGACTGTATCTGTTAACTTTTGATAAAAATGATTATGAAATGTGCACAGCATGTGAATCTAAAATGCTTTCTCTTGCAGGTATCTCGAAAGAAGACACGAGAGGAAAGGCAACAAAGATTAACAAAGTTTTTCAGCGAGTGTATGCTGATTTGATTGGTCCTTTACCACCATCTAGAGGCAATGCAAAATACTATCTTGTATTTGTTGATCATTTTTGTCAATATGTATGGATGTGATGGCCTGGGAATCCGATTCAGAGGATGAACCGGAGGAATCCCAGCCTGCATAGGAGTTGCAGAACGCAAGATAAGATCTTTACAAACAATGCTAGATTCAATGCTAAGTGATTCTGGCCTATCCAGGAAGTATTGGGGAGAAGGAATTCTGTGTGCTAACTACATACAGAACAGATTGTTTCATTCTACCATAAACAACACCCCTCATTTTTTGCTTTATGGAAAAAAACCCTTTTTGGACCATGTTAAAACTTTTGGTTGCTGGGCTTGGGTTCACATCCCAAAAGGACAGAGAAGGAAAGGAGAGCCCAAGGCAAAGAAACTTAGGTTTGTTGGCTATCAAACTTGGTCAAAGGGGTATCGTTTTGCACTAGGGCGTGGCAGAGTTGTAATATCAAGACATGCAGAGTTTTGTGAGCAAGATGGTTGGGTTCGTTTACATGGAAATTCAGAAGTTGTGTTATCTTCTGATGATACAGATAAATTTGTGAAATCTGAGGAAGAAAAGCCACAAATTAAAGAAGGTTCTGAAAGTGACAGTGATGAGGATTCAGGGGATGAGGATCCCAGTACACAATCTCCTAAAGCTGAACCAATTTCTCCTGAGCAGGATGAATCAGAAGGGGAAGATAGTTCAGAGGGGAAGAGTGTTCAAGTTAGAAGGTCACAAAGAAGCAATAAGGGGGTACCTCCAGAAAGGTTTACTATACAAGAAGCTAAAACTGTTGATGTGAAAAAGGAACCTCGTGATTATGAGGAAGTTTTAAAGTTACCACACCAGGAAATAGTAAGGTGGAAAAATGCAATGAAAGCAGAAATGAAATCTTTAGCAGAACACAATGTCTTTACCATTGAGCCATTGCCAGAAGGAAAAAAGGCAGTGGGCTGTAGATGGGTGTATAAAATAAAACATTTGGCAGATGGTGATGTTAAGTACAAAGCCAGACTGGTAGCACGAGGCTTTACTCAAAGAAAAGGTGAAAGCTTTGATGAAACCTTTTCTCCTACTGCAAGGAGTGAAAGTGTACGCTTATTGCTAGCTCTTGCAGCACAACGTGGGTTTAAGGTAAACCATTTTGATATTGAAACAGCTTATCTTAACGCAAATCTGCAAGAAGAAATTTTTATGAATCAAGCGCCAGGTTTTGAGGCAGGAGAACAGAATTCTGTATATAGGCTGAACAAAGCAATTTATGGGCTCAAACAGTCAGCTAGAAATTGGAACGAGTGTCTTGATAATGCTTTAAAAAATATTGGTTTTAAAAGAAGCTTAGCTGATAACTGCTTGTACACTAAAGGAAAGGGTGATAAACAAGAATTGTGTTTGTGTTATGTTGATGATTTGCTTTACTCTACAAAAAGTGACAAGCAAGTGGAAAAATTTGCAGAACAACTAAGAAAGGAATTTAAAGTAAGAGATTTGGGTCCAGTAAAAAATTATCTCGGTTTAGAAATTCAAAAAACATGCACGACTGGTAGCAAAGTTGGGAGTTGCTGTGTGTGATATGTAAATATGTTCTGTTCTGTTTAAAATACTATTGTTTCTGTTTGAATGAGAGGGGGTGTTAGAGGACATTCGGCACAGAAACATGTGTGTATACCTTTAAGAAGTTTCTGGGATTAATTGGCTGCAGGTGACCGTTGCTATAAAGGAAAAAAGCTGAGTTTTGTTGCCTGCCTGCAGGAATAACATCCACCAGAGTTTGTGTTTATTTGCTTAGTAATAAAGTCTTCGTTTTAGTTTGGGTTTTTACACCTATGTCTCCTGGAGTCACTCTGTCCTCTGCCACCGGCTGGAAATCCCCCTCCAACATTCCCAGACCCATGTTCCCATGCTCAGTCCGAGATGCTAGCAGCCGCACCCACTGAGGAGGCTGCATCCACACTCCCAGCCGAGTACCGGGACTACCAAGACGTGTTCGAGGAACGGGGGGCAGACCAGCTGCCACCGCATCGGTCTTTTGACTGCGGCATAGACCTCCAGCCCGGAGCGCCCCTACCGGTGAGTCGCTTATACTCTCTAACAGAGCCAGAGCGCGAAGCTTTGCAGAACTTCCTGCGCAAGAATCTGGAGCGTGGTTTCATTAGGCCTTCTACCTCGCCCACCGCTGCGCCAGTGCTCTTCGTTAAGAAGAAATGTGGGGAGCTTCGCCTTTGCCATGATTACCGGGCCCTGAACAAAATTGCCATCCCAGACCGGTATCCCTTGCCCCTTATTTCGGAGTTGCTGGAGCGGGTGCAAGGGGCGCAGGTGTTCACCAGGCTAGACCTCCGGGGGCCTACAATTTAATTCGGATTCAAGCCGGTGATGAGTGGAAGACAGCATTCGGGACCCGGTACGGGTAGTTCGAATACCTGGTTATGCCCTTCGGATTATGCAACGCGCCCGATGTGTTCCAACGGTACATCAACCACGTGTTCCAGGACTTGCTAGACAAGTACGTGGTGGTGTACTTGGTTGATATTTTGGTTTTCTCCCGTGACCCGGCTCACCACGAGGGTCATGTTCGGACCGTGCTGCAGCGCTTGCGGGAGCACCGCCTGTATGCGAAGCTCAGCAAGTGCGAGTTCCATCAGCGGTCAGTGGACTTCCTTGGTCACCGACTCTCTCCAGATGGGGTGCAGATGGATCCTGGGAAGGTGGCAGCGGTTCGGGAATGGGCGGCACCTCGGAACCGCAAGGACCTACAGCATTTCCTGGGGTTCGCCAACTATTACCGGGCCTTCATTGCGGATTATGCTCATCGCACCACGCCGTTGACCCGGCTACTGCGCCCCAAGACGCCGTTTTCCTGGGACAAGGAGGCAGAGGAGGCGTTTCAGGGGTTGAAGGCCTGTTTCCAGAGAGCGCCGATCTTGCAACATCCTGATTCCTCTCTACCCTTTGTGGTAGAGACCGACGCCTCCAGTACGGCTCTCGGTGCCGTCTTGTCTCAGCAGTACGGACCTGATGCACCACTCTTACCCTGCGCCTTCTATTCCCGCCAGCTCCTTCCAGCGGAGCGTAACTATACTGTATGGGAGCGGGAACTACTGGCCATCAAGGTGGCCTTTGAGGTCTGGCGCCACCATCTTGAGGGGGCACGACACCCGGTGGAGGTGAGAACCGACCACCGGAAGCTGGAGTACCTCCAGACGACCCACAAGCTGAACCAAAGGCAGATCCGGTGGGCGTTGTTCTTTTCCCAGTTCCAGTTCCGAATCCGCTACATCCCTAGCTCCCAAAACCAGAAGGCGGATGCCCTGTCCCGGAAACCTGAAGACAACGCACACACGGTACAGCAGGCAGTACCCACCACGATCCTACCACCGGCTGCATTCCTGGCCACCCAAGAGGCGGAGCCACTGCAGGCTCGGGTGCGGAAACAGCAGCGGGTCGACGCGTGGGCCCAGGATCGACTCCG
Source organism: Podarcis muralis (assembly GCF_964188315.1). Lineage (NCBI taxonomy): Eukaryota > Metazoa > Chordata > Lepidosauria > Squamata > Lacertidae > Podarcis > Podarcis muralis. The sequence continues at coordinate 5,169,034 of NC_135674.1, forward strand.
GGAACTGGCCGAAGGGTCATGCCCTCAGTATCCGGGGCTAGTCTTGCATCAGGGCCTTCTGCTGCACCACGGTCGCCTGTACATCCCGCCAGGGCCACTGCGGGCTGAGGTTCTCCAGATGACCCATGATGCTCCAGCAGCGGGGCACTTTGGGCGGTATTGGACCACCCATCTGGTAAGCCGTGAGTTTTGCTGGTCCTGCCTGAAGGCTGACGTGGCTCGCTACGTCGCTGGTTGTGATGTCTGCTGGCAGGCCAAGGGCCCTACCGGGCGACCCCCCGGCCTACTTCAGCCATTGCCAGTTCCACCACGTCCTTAGCACACGGTTTCGCTGGACTTTGTAGTGGACTTACCCCCATCTCGTGGCTGTATCTGCCTTCTACTTTTCTCCCACCATTTCACTAAGATGGTGCACTGTGCCCCCTGCCCATCCGTACTCACAGCTAAGGAAACCGCTCAGCTGTACCTTCAGCATATCTCCCGCCTGCATGGCCTACCTGAGCGTGTGGTGTCCGACCGAGGCGTTCAGTTCATATCCCGGTTCTGGCGAGCATTGCACCAGACCCTCGGGACAGAGGTCTGTCTCTCGTCAGCCTACCACCCACAGACCGATGGCCAGATGGAACGGGCGAACGCGGTGCTGGAGCAGTACCTCCAGTGTTACTGCAGCTACCAGCAGGATGACTGGGTCGACCACCTAGCATTGGCAGAGTTCGCCTACAACAACGTGGTGAATGCGTCCACCCAGCAGACCCCATTACAGGCCAGTTACAGTTATCATCCACGGCTGTTTCCAGATGTGCTGCCGACATCCGCGGTCCCTGCGGTGACAGAGTGGCTTCAGGAGCTCCAGTCCCAGCAACAGCTATTGATGGAGCAACTGCGCCAGGCCAAGGAGGCGTACAAGGCCCAGGCCGACCGCCACCGCCAGGTGGTGCCGGAACTCCACGTCAGTGACCTGGTATGGCTCTCCACTCGCCACCTCCACCCCTCTCGACCTTCGTGGAAGTTGGACACCCGTTTCACCGGCCCGTTTCCTATCGTGGACCAAGTCTCACCTGTGGCATTCCGTCTCCGGTTGCCCGCAACCCTGAAGGTTCATCCGGTCTTCCCTTCTGAGTCCGGTGGCCCCACCCGACGAGTTCCACCCGAACCGTCCCCGACCGCAGCCAGTTTTGGTCCAGGGGGAGCCTGAGTACGAGGTGGAATGCATTCTGGACTCCCGATACCGCAGGGGAAAGCTACAGTATCTCATAGACTGGAAGGGGTATGGACCGGAGGACCATTCCTGGGAACCAGCAGCCAACGTCCACACGCCTGCCTGCCTCCGAGATTTCCATGCGGCGTACCCCAGCAAGCCGGGTCCAGACCCTCGATTGAGGGGGGGTGCCTGGGAGGGGGGATGGTGTGATGGCCTGGGAATCCAATTCAGAGGATGAACCGGAGGAATCCCAGCCTGCACAGGAGTCCCCGCCTCCAGGGCCAGCTGAACTGGGGCAGGGCCTTGATTCTGAGGTGCCTGCACCTGTGCCGGATCCTCAGGAGCAGGCACCAGGTGAATCCATTCTGGCTCCAGAGGTAGTTGAGGACTCAGTGCCTACAGGTGAGTCTCCCCCTGGGCCCAGTAACCCTTCAGCCTCTCCTGAACTGCAGAGGCTCAGGGCAGAGAGGCGAAGGGAACTGGTTTCTCCCAGGAGGAGTGCTCGCCTTAAGGCCAGGAGAGGCGGGTCTCCTGGGGGCCGGGACCGCCCCTGGCCTCAGAGAAGATAAAGGCCAGTCAGCCCGGTCCCAGGTTGCGGGAGCAATGTCGTCGTTGAGTACCTGCTCCTGTCCGGACCCAGACCTGACCCTCCAGTGTTCCTGTCCCCGCTCGGCTTCCTGCTTCAGACTTCGCCCCGCTCCTTGCGAACTGTTTCCAGGATAGTGACCCAGGACCGGACTTCGACTACGTTAACGGTAACCTTCCCCCCGGGACCAGCACAATGGATTTACATTTTGCAGAATCCCAGAGAAACCTTAGAAAGGTTTAAGGAGCTTTGTGATAAGGTTAAGAATGTTCATGATGCTAATATTGATGTTCTTTTCACTGATGAAAAGACAATTTTTCTTTCACAGGATTTTCAGGATTTCCTTGAGAAGCAAGGGATAGAGCACAAAGTTGCTGTTTCAGAAGCTGCATGGAACAAAACTGTGTGTGTAAAAGTGAACAAAGAGTTGCAGAATGGCATGAAGGCACAATTGCTGAGTTCACACTTGCCACATCAGTTTTGGGCTGAATCTTTATCTTGTTTTTGTTACACTTGGGTGAGAAAGGTTTCAAAAGGTATGGAATGTTCTCTTTTTGAGAGGCTATTCCATAGAAAACCTTCAGTTGCACATTTTAAGGTTTTTGGATCTCACGTAAAGACAGAAGCTCCAGGTGGAGTAAAGAATGCCAGAGGCATTTTTGTGGGTTATGAAAAGGGTCTCTACAGAGTAATTTTGTCTGAATCTGGTCAGGTGATTCTCACAAAATTTCTAGAGAGTGCTCCTGGACAGGAGAGAGTAATTTTTCACACATTTCCCACTACTGATGACAATTCAGATGATGAATTTGATTATTCTGATTATAGTGGTACTGAAAGTGACACAGAAAGCTCAGAGAGTTCTGTTGACACAGTTATTGAGAAAGGTTCACACACGATGACTAGATCTTCACAGATTAAGGATGAACCACTGTTTACTATTGGAACTGGTTCTCCGAAAAGTCCTGAGACTGAACCAGTCAGCAAGGAGGATCAGCACCTCATATGCAGGTCTGAGAGAATAACAAAGGGCGTACCACCCAAGAGGTATTCTCAAGAGTTTGCTAGTTCAGCTGTTGCATGTATTGCTATTGTTGACAACTCAAGCCAGGTTAAGGGTATGTCTAAGTCAGAGACAAAGACACAACAGGGAGTTGCTAAGCATAACACTACATTTCCTAACCAAGGTAATGCAGATGCACTCATTCCTTGAAAAACAGACAACCAGAGTGTTACATTGGTGAAACCAGTGGCGGGTAGTTCCAAGGGTGGAACTGAAACAACAGGGGATTGTTACATGAATAATAACTGTTTGTTTTCTTCTCTGGACCAAGCTTTGTCCGCAGCTAACGATGATTCATATGGGGGAGGATTTCAGTATATGGAAACATCACAGCTGCAGACAGCCAGATTGTTGACATCACATGATGCACCTATCTGTGGGAAAGAAGAATTTCCTAGGAAGTTCATAGGCTGGAAAGTCTCTGTGAAGAGTGTAATTTGAAACCTTCCGTGTGTGCATGTACAGGAAGTTTGTCAGACTTGCTAGAAGAACTGAACTGAAAGGTCGTGTTTTTCTCTAGTGCTGTAGACAGAAATAAAATAATGTAAATAGACGTTTCTGTCTGTCTCCTTTTCCCTGCTAGGGAAGAAGCAGGAGGAGGGGGTGTGCATTTTTACCCACTCTTGGGAAAATGTCACCTATCAATATTTCCCTGGTCTGTCCGGGAAGTCAGCCAGAGGAGGTTACCGGTAAGCAAGCTCCGAGGACAGTGAGAGGGGCCAGCCTCTGTGGAGGGGGCATGCAAACCAACAGATTGGGCTGGGGATAATGCTGATTATAAATCAACAAGTGGTCATGTTTTTATGTTTGGGGATGGACCTGTCGCATGGGGCAGTTATAAACAGAGCTTTGTAGCAATATCTTCCACAGAATCAGAATACGTTGCAGCAACAGAAGCCTGCAGAGAGATCGCCTGGCTTGATCAACTCATAAAGGACTTTGGGTTGGTGAGAAAAGGGCCTGTCAGCTTGCTAGAGGACAATCAAAGTTGCCTGAAGCTGACGCAGAGTGAGAAGTTCCTGGCCAGAACAAAACACATTGGGGTTAGATACCACTACATACGCCAGATGATCCAGGATGGACTTGTGGAACTATCCTACTGCAGCACCCAAGAGATGACTGCTGACATCCTGACGAAACCCCTACCAAGAGAGAGTTTCCAGAATCTACGTGTCAAGCTGGGACTCTGGGAATAAAGTTGTTTATGTTTTGTATATGTTGTATTGCCTGAGGAGGGGTATGTGGGATGTAAAACACTGGAGCAGTCAATGACAACATTCCTAGAGTGTACATGTTAGAACATGGGGAGTGATGTCTGTCCAGCAAGCAGGTAAACTTCCTGGGGACGGACTTCCTCCGCATGTGACCAGAGGTGGGTGTGGCCTCACCTGTGCAGCTAAATGATAAAAGCACAGGGCAGGCAGCCATTCTCTCTCTCTCTCATCTCCATCTTTCGAAGAAGCAGGATGCGCTCTTGGCTCTCAGCCAAGAGAGGAGGAAAGGACTATCTTGCTATTAGATTCTGAATGTATGTAACCTTTTTAAGACTGTCTGCCTTCTGGGATCATATTGTGAACAGAACGTGAGTAAACTCTTTTATACTTTTATAAAGACTGTGTTGTGTCTTGTATTTAAGAGGGAACAAAAGGGGGAATTGTTGCAGGATTTAAGTTGAATAAGTTAAAAACTAAGGTTTTAGAAAAAAATCTAACAGCGATAGAAATATGGTCAAATTTGAAGCTTTCACTGCTAGGCCGTATAGCTGTGATAAAAATGAATGTATTGCCAAGAATGTTGTTTTTGTTTCAAACACTGCAAATTTTGGATAAAATGGATTGTTTCAAGAAGTGGCAGAGAGATATTTCTAGATTTGTCTGGCAGGGCAAGAAGCCTAGAATAAAATTTAAAATACTAACGGATGCAAAAGAAAGAGGTGGATTTGCCCTGCCAGACCTTAAACTTTACTATGAGTCGGCCGCATTTTGCTGGCTGAGAGATTGGCTGCTTCTTGAAAACACAGACATTTTGGATTTAAAAGGTTTTAACAATGTATTTGGGTGGCATGCATATCTGTGGTATGATAAGGTCAAAGCACATAAAGCATTTAAAAACCATATTGTCAGGAAAGCATTGTTTAATGTCTGGATAAGATATAAGGACTTACTTGAAAATAAAACCCCAAGGTGGCTGTCACCGATGGAAGCGAAGGCTCAGAAAAAGCTCAATATGGAGGCCAAATGGCCGAAATATTGGGAAATTTTGGAACAAGAGGGAGATAAATTGAAATTGCAGAGCTTTGAAAAACTAAAAAATAAAGTGCGAGATTGGCTTCATTATTATCAAATAATGGAGGCATACAATGCAGATAAGAAAATTGGCTTCCAGGTGGAAAAATCAAAATTGGAAACAGAACTGTTAGATCCCGAAACTAAGACTTTGTCAAGAATGTATAACTTGCTGTTGAAATGGAATACTCAGGATGAAACGGTGAAATCTGCGACTTCCGGTTCAGCGCGACTCTAACGCAGGCGGGGATTTCTTCACTGCGGAGAATCCCGAGCTTTCTGGAGGAAAATAGGGGTTCCACAGGGCGCAGTGGTCCCCTGAAAAGTATCTGGAGGGTGTTCAGATACATTGGATCCCGCGAAGCCAAAACGTGGTCTCCCCGGCCGTCAGGTAACTCTGGTTTTTCGGAGCGAAGAGTACGGCGGGGGGGAGAAGCGGGCTGAGGGAAGCCATAGCTGCTTCCGGGAAAGTGAAGCCCCGAGTCTGCAGGAGAAGCACTGGATTCTCAAAAAAACGAATTCGAGCCTAAATAAGAACTGAAATAATTTGAAGTAGTATTCAAGGAAAGATTCGAACAGAAGGAAGCCAAATAAGAGCTCAATTTTTTATCTGGAATCACTACGGACGCAAAGAGCCAAACAAAGCGGAGTAAAATGTGAGTGACGCTGGCGGTGAACGGTTTTCTCCCCCTCTTTAATTTTCTCTGTTCATAATTGAAGATACAAATCAACTGGCAAAAGAGGAATTTGGAGGGGGAGCAAAGAGGTAATATTTTGCTACTTTTTGATATCCCTAATCCTCTGTACGGCGGCAGGAAGGAAACGAAACTTAGTTTCATTTTTGAAGTTCGGCACAACGGAAGACACCATTAAGTTACCGCCCGGACTCCATTACTGTTTGGATTCTATTATTTAGCCTCAGTTGATGTGTTCTGGGAGAGGAAGGAGGGAAGGTATTTTTCTCTTCTCTTTTTTTTTTTTCTTTTGGAAGCGGACTGTATAAAAATTTTGAAACAACTTTCCCAACTTTAATAACTTTACACCAGGCTTGTTCTGTTTCAAGTCTCCTTGCTGGGCGGCGGACCCCCAGCGGCTGGGGGAGAAATTACAACTTGTTTTTCCTTTTTCTTTTGTATCTCCTTTTTGTACCCCTTTGGTAATGGTTGGACTTACTGAGTGGATTTGGCATTTTTGAAGGGGGGACCTTCACTTTTGGGGAAAGAGGAACTGAGATCGGTCCAAAGCTGTTGGATACCTTCTTGTTGGCCTGAGAACTCCGGGCATTCTGGGATTTAGCCCAATTGAGGGCAAGAAGACTAAGAGTATACTTTATTGTTTAGATGATCTTATGAGGAATAGCCCAACTGGGGCACGAAGAACTAAGAATCGTTTATTGGGATAAACTGCTTAATTTAACTAATTGACTACCTAACGGACCCAAACTGTTGGGTGTCTCTGGAAGGACTACAACTTAAACCATATAAGTGCCTCTGGAAGGATTATAACTTAAATTACTTTCTCCTTTGTTTCTTTTTGGCTCTTCCCTTCCATTTTTGGACTAATTTAGTTGGTGGACTAGCCTAATTGGTAGTAATAAGACGAAGTTACTAAAACATCATTTAATCTCAGTGAGGACTACTTCAAATAATCTATTAGAAGCTTAAATATACTGAGTATTAGTGGTCCAAAAGGGGCCTAAGGGATTAGAATTTGTGTTAAGCTGGGTAGAACATTGGGTAAATGACATATATTATTTGATCTATATTGTCTGATTGAGGATTGGCGATTAGAATATTGAATATTGGAATAGGTTCACCAACATATTATTAACTTATCGAATTGGGGTAATAAGATATTTTTGCTTAAAATGCCTCATGTGCCAAAGAAAGGTGGGAATGGGGGACTCCGGCAGAGAGAAAGGGGTCCAAGCAAGAATCAGATTTTAGATCTGAAATATTAAAGATGTTTGCGGAAATTAGACAAAGTGAAAAGAATTTGGAAACAAAAATAGAACAGGTGGACTCAAAGATTGGGAAAATGGACAAGAAAATAGATGAAACAGTAAACGAACTTAAGGGACAAATTAAAGAAGTATCCAAAAGAACTCATGCCTTAGAGGAAGGAATGAAAAGGACGAAATTGGAAATGAAGGATTTGAAGCGGGAAGAGGACAAAATTAGGATAGGACTCCTGGAAACTAATAAAGCTCAAGAAGAAATGTGGGGTGCCATCTCCATGAACGAGCTTCGGCAACGGGAAGCTAATTTGAGGTTGAGGGGGATACCAGAGAGTCAAGGTGAGAATATCAGACAAAAAGTTGTAAAAGAATTAGCACAATGGTTGGAGCTCCAAGTAGAGGAGGTGGCAAATACGGTTCAGAACATTTTTAGAATGAAAGTGAGGACAACTAAGCCAAGGAAATTTCCAGGGGACTGCCTTATAACATTTAAGGATAGAGACATGAGAAATTTGGTACTTCAAAAAAACAGAGAAAAAAGATTATTTATTGATGGCAGTTACATAATCATCTTTAAAGATATTCCAATTAGACTGTTGAAACGGAGAGACCCTTATAAACCACAGGTACAAATCCTCAAAAAGAATAATATAGAATTTAAATGGGAGTTTCCGGAAGGTATCTCTTTTACCTACAAAAACAAAAGGCACAGATTGACTAGTCTGGAAGAAATAGGTAAATTCCAGAGAAAATACAAAGAATTATTGACAGAGGAAGAGGAAGAAGTCAAAGGTGCAACAGGAGGAGTGGAGGTAAAAGGACAGAAGGTTGGGGGAGAGAGGACAAAGGTTGGAGAAAAGCGGGAGGAAGAGGAAGAAGAAGAAGAGGAGGAGGAGGAGAGAGAGGAAGAAGAGGAAAGATTATAACTAAACTAATTAGAGGAAAAATTATTTTTAATAATAGGAAACAAGATGGCACTAAAATTATGGAATTGGAATATTAATGGACTGAATGATAAAAAAACGGAACAAGGTGGAACAATTTCTAAAGAAAAAAAAGTTAGATATAATCTGTTTGCAGGAAACACACGTGGCAAAAAGGCATAGGAAGATCTTGATAAACAAAAGACTTGGGAACGAATTTATTTCCTCAGATAAAGAAAAGAAAAGAGGAGTGATTCTGTATATAAAAAATAAGATAGAAGCCCAACAAATTTTCAAGGATGAAGAAGGGAGAATTATTGGGGTTCAAATAAATTGGCAAGGTGAAAAAATAATAATTGTCGGGATCTATGCACCTAATGGAAATAAAACTGATTTCTATAAAAAATTGGAAGAAAGATTGTTGGAATATGTAGATCAAAAGATAATTCTGATGGGAGATATGAACGGGGTGGTCTCAATAGAAATGGACAGACTAAGGGAGGGTGGAACAAAAGAAGGAAAGCTACCTAAAACATTTTTTGAGTTGGTTAAAAATTGCAACTTAATAGACATTTGGAGGTTAAGAAATCCACTGGGAAAACAATTTACATTTTATTCAGAACCTAATCAGTCGATGTCCAGGATCGACCAAATTTGGATCTCAGGCGAACTAATCCCAAGAATTCTCCAAGTGGAAATTGAACCAAGAGTAATCTCAGATCATAGTCCGATTAAATTGGAAATTAAAAGTTTTGAAGAAAGAACATTCAGATGGAGATTGAACGATTATCTATTTGATGATCAAAAATTTGTACAAGTGGCTCAGAAGAAACTGAACGAATATTTTGTGGACAATTGTAATAAGGGGACGAAAATAAGTACAGTGTGGGATGCAGGCAAGGCGGTGATGAGAGGCTTTTGTATACAACAAAACTCAATTAAAAAGAAGAATAGAGAGAAAGAAAAGAATGAGATTTTAAAACAAATTATGGAAAATGAACAAAAATTAATCAAAAAACCAAACAATATGAAAATTAGACAGAGTATAAGGGTCTTGCAAACTCAATTTGCAATGATAATTAACAAGGAGGTAGAATGGAACATCAAGAATCTGAGACAAAAGAACTTTGAATTTGCAAATAAATCAGGAAAATGGCTTGCCTGGCAGATCAAGAAAAGGAAGGAACAAAGGACAATATACAAAATTAAAGTGAAAGAAGAAGAAATAATCAGCCCAAAAGGTATTAGAAAAGGATTTCTGGACTTTTATAGCCTACTGTATAGGAATAAGGAAAAGAATAATACGAGGAAAATAGAGAGGTATTTGAAAGAGAAAGAGGTGCAAAAGATTCCGACAGAAGCAAGGGAGAGGCTGAACACTCCGATAGACAGTGAGGAGATTAAGGTGGTGATAACAGAATTGAAGAATGGGAAAGCTCCGGGACCAGATGGTTTCACAGTAAGGTATTACAAAGAGCTGAGACAAACCCTGACGCTACCGTTAAAAGAAGTAATGAACAATATATTAAAAGAGAGAGAGTTGCCAGAGACTTGGAAGGAAGCATTTATAACCTTTATTCCAAAAGAGGAGGTGGACCCAACACAAGTGAAGAACTACAGACCAATTTCTTTATTAAATACAGATTATAAAATCTTTGCAGGAATATTGGCTAAGAGACTAAAAAAGGTCCTACAAGAAATCATTCATGAGGATCAAGCGGGCTTCCTTCCTGGCAGACAGATGAGAGATAATATGAGGAAAATAATAAACATTTTGGAGTTTCTTTCAGCCAGGAATGAGAGGCGTGCAATGCTAATGTTTGTAGATGCCGAAAAGGCATTTGACAACATATCATGGGACTTTATGTTGAAAAATATGGAATATATGGAGATGGGGAATGACTTCTTCAATGGAATAAAGGCAATATATACAGAACAAAGAGCAAAGCTGATAATAAACAACGTAATAACAGAAGAAATTAAAATATCAAAAGGTACTAGACAGGGCTGCCCGCTCTCACCTTTACTGTTCATAATGGTCCTAGAGACCCTTCTGAATTCAATTAGGAAAAATGAAAGAATAAAGGGAGTGAGAGTAGGCCAAAATGAATACAAAGTTAAAGCCTTTGCCGACGATGTGGTCATAACGGTGGAAGACCCGCTGAATAACGCAACGGAAGTGTTAGAAGAAATTGAAAAATTTGGCGAGGTGGCAGGCTTTATATTAAATAAGAAAAAAACTAAGATCTTAATTAAAAATATGGATCAAACAATGATGGAGGCGTTGCAACAGGAATTGAGTATTGAAATTGTTAAAAAGGTCAAATACTTGGGAATATGGCTAACATCGAAAAACATCGATTTGTTTCAGAACAACTATGTCCCGGTGTGGAATAGAATTAAGAAAGATCTGGAGGGATGGGGAAGGTTAAAACTATCCTTCTGGGGTAGAATAGCAATGATTAAGATGAACGTACTACCTCGGATGCTATTTTTGTTTCAGATGATCCCAGTATTAAGAGGAGTAAGAATTTTTAAGGAATGGCAAAGAGTGATTTCAAGATATATCTGGTAGGGCAAAAAACCGAGAATTAAATATAAGTTGTTAACGGATACAAAAGAAAGAGGAGGATTTGCCCTGCCAGATATGAAAATATATTATGAGGCACCGTGTCTTTGCTGGCTAAGAGAATGGATAAAACTTTAAAATACAAAACTATTGGACTTAGAGGGATTCGATCTTAGATTCAGGTGGCACGCTTATCTATGGCAATAGAAGAAAAAGGGTCATAAATCGTTTGAAAATCTTATTGTCAGGGCTGCCTCAGGTCCCAGCTCACAGAGGACCAACGCCAGTCCGTTGTTATATTAAATAGTCTTTATTGAAGTTCAGTTTCTCATTTACAGCCACGGTAAATAAAACCAGCAGATAAGGGCGGAGCCATAGTTATTATGAATACTCAGGATTATACCGCAGAGGTAAATAGACAATTGCAAAATAGCAATTTTTATAAACCACTGCCCAAGGACCCTACCGACGATGTATCCAGAATAATCAGGACCACCTTATCAGAAGGCATATCTTTTGGATACCTCGACAAAAAAACAACTGAATTTTTATTCAACAAATATCCACGTACCCCAGTATTTTACATACTTCCAAAAATTCACAAATCACTCAATGCTCCACCAGGTAGACCGATTGTCTCAGGTAATGACTCTCTTTTGGAACCCCTTTGTCAGTATATGGAATATTATCTGCATCCATTCGCCATCGACACTCCGTCTTATATTTTGGATACGAAAACATTTATTGGACACGTCGAGAATACCACTATACCAAAGGAGGCCTCCCTTGTCACCCTGGATGTCGAGTCTCTGTATACAAATGTCCCGTTACCTGAAGTCAGGACGATTATAGAAACACTTTTGGATTCCAGACCCACGAGAGAACCTCCAACACATTTTTTGCTCGACATTCTGGATATCATTTTGGATTATAACTTTTTTCGTTACTTAAAACAGTTCTATCTGCAAATCAAAGGCGTAGCAATGGGCTCCTCCTGTGCCCCTTCTATTGCGAATATTTATATGATACACTTTGAAAAAACTTTCATCCTTCATGACAACAATCCTTTCAGATCTAAAATAATCAAGTATTATCGGTTTATAGATGATTTATTCTTTGTCATACAGGATCAAGACACAGCAACACAATTCCTCCAATGGATCAATGACCAAGATCCAAATATACGACTGTCTGGTACCATTCATGATACATCAGTTAATTTTCTGGATGTCACAGTCTTTAAAGATCACTCTCAACAACTTAAGATCCGCCCATACCATAAACCAACCGATCGAAATTCATTATTACACGCTTCATCCTTTCACGCTCCACATTTATTGAATAACTTACCGTATGGACAGTACTTAAGACTAAAAAGAAATGCATCGTTCCAACATGACTATAAAATAGCGGCCTATCAACTCACACAGTCCTTATTACAACGAGGATACACATCACGGACTCTTACTGCAGCTCAAGATAGAGCGGAAGTGAAAAACAGGAAAGACCTTCTTGCTAGAAAAACCTCGGATAAACTCAGAGAAGATCGTATTTGTCATTCTTTGCAGAATATACACGTTTTTTTCTTTTCAACTCTTGAGTAGTAATTAATGCTTACATTGAAACTTGTGGCCAGAGTTCTTGGTTTATCCTTTTCAGGTCATCTGGATCCGGCCAGCTCGTAATAGGCTCGTCGACGTCGATCTCCTCTGCTTCCATCTCTCTGCAGCTGTGCTCGAATGCAGGATCCTCCCCCAACCCGTCCATGTCCATCTCTCCCCCTGGCACCTCGGGCGAGGTTGCGTGTAAGAGTCCCCTGCTCCACCAAACTTCCGGTTGATTGTCCCACCAATAAGAGCGGTCCGTGCCAAACCCCGAGAGCGATCCCTCTGGGGAGCTTGTGTCTGGCGTCGGTTCCTCCGCTGATGAGAACCCCTGGAACGTGCTGGCGGAGAGTGTGGGTGTGAAAAGCCAGTCGTCGAAAAAATCTGCCGGCATAGGTCTGTGAGGGAAGAGTGCATGGAACTCGTCTTTGAGGTATCGCTCCTCCAAGGCATAGTCCGGTACCCACCTGTTGGCGCTGGCCGGGGTACCTTCCTCGGCGAGGAGATATTCAACTCCCTCTTCCCCCCATCTCAAGTCCAAAATCTCCGTGACCTCGTTGAGTGGTGCCGCCCTCGGTGACCCCTCCCCTGTTGGTGATTTGCTGAGTGGGTCTGGTGCGGCCCTTGGGGTCTGAAACCTGTGGGGTTCCTTGTAGGGTGTGAGCACCGACCTGTGAAAGACCGGGTGCATTCTGGAACCCTCCGGGAGCGTCAACCGGAATGCCACTGGATTGATCTGCGCCTCGACTTGGTAAGGCCCTAGCTGCTTGTGTCTAAGCTTCTTCTTAGCTAACGTTCTGGCTGGCACTGCCTGGGCTGCTAACCATACCCAGTCCCCCACCTGGATGTCTTCCCCGACTCTCCTGTGCCTGTCTGCCTGCACTTTGTAGGCGTGTTTTGCTAGTTCTAAGTTCCTTCGGAGTTGCTCGTGGACCTCCTGCAACTCCGCTGCCAAGTGCTCTGCCCCCTGTGGCTCTCCCTCCCCCTTCGTCTCTAATCCCGGGAAGGTTCTGGGATGCCGCCCATTGTTGGCGAAGAACGGCGTCACCCCTGTAGACGCGTGCTTCGTGTTGTTGTAGGCAAACTCGGCCAGCGGTAGGTAGTCCACCCAGGTCGAGGGTTGTTGGTTCGCGTAGCATCGCAGGTACTGCTGCATGATGGCGTTGACCCTCTCCGCTTGTCCGTTGGTCTACGGGTGTCGTGCCGACGCTAAGTTGATCTTGACGTTCAGGATGCCCAGCAGCTTCTGCCAGAAACTCGAGATGAACTGGCGCCCCTGGTCGGATAGGATGGACCTCGGCAAGCCGTGAACTCTGAACACGTGGTCTATGAACAGCTTGGCGGTTTGTTCCGCCGTGGCCACCTTCGCGCAAGGAATGAAGTGCGCCATCTTGGTGAACAGGTCTACGACCACGAGCACCGCTGTTTTGCCTCTCGAGCTGGGCAGATCTGTGACAAAGTCCAGGGCCACTCTCTCCCACGGTTCAAACGGCGTCTGAAGCGGTTCCAGCAGTCCCGCCGGCGCCCTGTGTACTGGTTTGGCCCTTTGGCACGTGTCACACCGAGCGACGTAATCCTCAACTTCACCCTTCATCTTGGGCCACCAAAAGTCTCTGGCTACTAATTCCGCTGTCTTGTCCTTGCCGAAGTGCCCAGCGCTGGGCGCGTCGTGTAACTGCTGCAGGACTTTCGCGCGGAGGTCGTCCCCCGGCACGTAGAGCGCCCCTCTGCGGAGGAGTAGTCCGTCGCGTATCTGGAACTCTCCGTCCTTCGCTGTGCCTCTTTGCACCTCCTCCATCTTGGATCGTGCGAACGAGTCTGTCTGCAGCGCGCGACGCACCGCGTCCAGGTCCACTGTGGCTGAAGCACACGCCCACGCTTTCGGTGCGAAAATGTGCTTGGCCGACACCGGTGCCGCTTCCTCGAGATACTGCGGCTTCCTGGATAGTGCATCCGCCATGACGTTGCTGTCTCCCGGGATGTATTCTATCCAGAAGTCGAAATCCGCAAAGAACCCCGCCCAGCGTATGTGTCTCTGGTTCAGGAACCGCGCCGTGCGCCAGTACTCCAGGTTCTTATGGTCCGTGCGGACCTGCACTGTGTTTCTGGCTCCGATGAGGAAGTGCCGCCACGCTTTGAAGGCTGCTTGAATGGCCAGCAACTCCCTGTCCCAGATGGTGTAGTTCTGTTCCGACTTGCTGAGTTTCCTGGAGTAGAATGCGCACGGCCTCCAATCCCCCTGCGGGTCTTGCTGCAACAGGACCGCCCCCACCGCTCTGTCCGAGGCGTCCGTTTCAACCCGCATTGGTTTGCTGGGGTTTACGTGCAGCAACTGTTCTTCGGACGCGAAGAGCTGCTTGAGTTTCCGAAAGGACTGCTCCGCCTGATCCGTCCAGGTGAACTTCTTCTTCTTGGAGCTGAGGGTGTCCGTGATGGCCGCCGTTTCCATCGCGAACCCTTTGATGAACTTGCGATAGAAGTTGGCGAAGCTGACGAACTTCTGGACCTCCTTCCTATTGCGCGGGCTCTTCCAGTCCAACACCGAACGGACCTTGGCGCTGTCCATGGCGAGCCCCTTGTCGGATAGCTTGTAGCCCAGGAAATCCACCTCCGTCATGTCAAACTGGCACTTCTCCAGCTTGGCGTAAAGTCTGTGCTCCCGTAGTCTCTGCAGGACCTCCTTGACGTCTCCCTCGTGAGCTTCCTGCGATTCCGAGAAGATCAGGATGTCGTCCAGGAAGCAGACGCACTTCTTGTAGAGGAGTCCCGCTAACACGTGGTGCATAAAAGCTTGGAAGCAGTGAGAGCCGTTTTGGAGACCAAATGGCATAACTCGATATTCATAGGTGCCCAAAGGTGTAAACATGGCCGTCTTCCACTCATCGCCTTCCCTCATACGTATAAGATTGTACGCGCCTCGTAAATCCAACTTGGTGAAGATCCGTCCCTTCCTCACCGTCGCGAGCAGGTCGTCTATCTTGGGCATGGGGAAAGCTGTGGGCTTTGTCTTGGAATTTATGATTCTGTAATCAACTATCAGCCTTTTGGGGGGCGTGTCCTTTTATTTGACGAAAAACACGGGACTGCCCCCCACTGCTTTGGATTCTTGGATGAATCCCCGCTTCAGGTTGTGATCTATGAACTCCCTGAGTTCTTGTAGTTCGTCTTCAGACATGGAATACAGTTTCCCAGTAGGCAGCGTCACCCCTGGCAGGAGGTCAATCTTGCAGTCGTAGGGCCTGTGGGGCGGCAGCTTGTCCGCTTCCTTCTCGCAGAAGACCTCCAAAAACGCCTTGTACTTGTTCGGTACTGCTTGCACCATGCCTAGGTGTAGCTGTGGTTCATCCTCCTGCCCCTCCCCTGCCTGGCTGGGCTGGATGCAATGTTCCGCGCAGTAGGAGGAGCCGAAGGTCAATTGACGCTGGTACCATGCCAATGCCGGGCTGTGCCTATGCAGCCAACTCATGCCCAACACTATGGGTGTGTCCGACAGGTGGGTGACGTTGAAGCTTATGACTTCGCGGTGATTTCCAATTTGCATCACCATAGGGGGCGTTTGTTGTGCCACCTGTCCTCCCAGTAGCTCCCTGCCATCGACCGTGACTACGTTCAGGGGCATTGTGGCTGGTAAGAGCGCTATGCGATGTTGCCGGATAAAGTCCACTCCTATAAAGTCTGCATTACTGCCAGAGTCAATGGTAATAGGAACTTCCAGGGTGAGTCCATTTGGCAGTTGGAGCGATGCGGTGAGTTGCACCACTGGTTTGGGTGGGAGGGGATCTGTGGGCTGTAAAATCTCTGGGGACTGCTTCACTGACTTGCCTGGCTGGGCCCCAGCGCCTCTCCCTCCAACCAGGCTTTGTCGTTTCCCTGTAGCTGTTCCTCCTGTTGATCTGCCCTCCTTACTGTTGCTGAGGCTGCAGTGTGCTTCTGGATCCTCTGGGGACACTCTTTGGCCATGTGCTGCGCACTGTCGCAGATGTAGCACTTCCTGTTCCCTCTAGGAGTCTTCGCCTTGACTGCTCCTGGTGTTTGGGCTCTGGTTGCTGTCTGAGCCCTAGCACCGCCTATCTCCATTGGTTCTTCTCCCCTCCCCAATGGAGGCGTGGTTTCCGCGCGTCCCTTCTCTCTGGGTAGGAAAGGAGTTGTCCTGGCTTGTGTGCGCCCTAAACCTCCCTCATTCCTGTTCCAAGGGCGTTCTTCCAGGCGCACGCCTACCGCTAGGGCTCTTTGTATGACCTCCGTGGTGGTGGTGGGTCTCTCCCCCCTTGCCAGCTCGTCTTTCACAGCCCCATTTAGTCCTTCCCAGAACAGATCTCTCACGGCAGCGGAATTCTTCTCCCACCCGAGCACATTTACCAATCCAAAAAAGTGGGAGTGATATTGTCTTACAGTGCTTTTGCCCTGTTTCAACCCATGCATTTCCCTCCTGGCGACATCCGCATCTACCGTCGATTTAAAACAAGCGTCCATAGCTTTGAGAAATGCGTCTGAATCATTGAGGGCGGGGTCATTTTCGCGCCATAAAGTGCGCAGCCACGATTTAGCTTCCCCATGCAGATGAGTTATTATGAAGCCCACTTTCTCCTCCTCATCTCTAAAGTCTTTCCGAAGCAATTTGAGCGCGAAAACTATGTCTGCTCTGAAGTTAGGATACTGCTGCAGGTTCCCGTCAAAATGGGCTACGATGCTGCCCCCCCTCTTCCCGAGGCCAACTCCCTCCGGTTTGGGTCCTGGCAGCCCCTCCTTGCCCAATTTTTCCCACCTGGTCCGCAGATCCTCGCAGAACGCTGCTGCTTCTTGCTCTCTCTTCCTGGAAACTTCCACTTGTTCGTAAAGTGTATGAACTGCTTGTTCCAGCTCTTTCACCTTCTCCTCCGTAGTCATTTTTCCCTCTCTTCGTGAGCTCGCAAAACACCAAGCTTTGCCCCTCGCTGCGCCAACTTGCGCTGCGAGGGTTTAATTGTCGAGACGGAGCTTACTGTCAGGGCTGCCTCAGGTCCCAGCTCACAGAGGACCAACGCCAGTCCGTTGTTATATTAAATAGTCTTTATTGAAGTTCAGTTTCTCATTTACAGCCACGGCGCGCAGCTCTACGTCTTAAACCTTAGACCGCCGAAGCTCCGTCTGAGTCTCCTCCCCCCAGACACCAGTTTAAGACCCTAGCCTTGCTCCACCTCTTCCTCTGCTCTTTCCTCCTCTGGGTCCGCCTGTCCGCCGGGGTTTTCCCCTTTCTAGACTCTTCTGACGCTGAGTCCCCCGAGTCTTTCCCCTCCCTCCGGCGGGCTTTAGGACCTGGTTCCCAATCCGGGCTTCCTGCTGTCCCGCGCACCTGTACATTTGAACTTGGCGCGCGCGCCCAGCCTGCCACCTTCCTTCTGACCGTTATACTGCTCCTGTCACTGCTCCCCTCTTCGGGAATGCTAGCTGGGCTTGACTCCTCCTCCCTGCTTGCTGGAGGAGACGCTGGCCCTGACCTATGGGACTCTTCCCCCCCACTACGCTCCGGTGGGGAAGCTGGTCCTGATTTCCAGCTACTGCTCTGGGAGTCTCCGCTGGCCCCCTGCTTCTGGTGTGTCCCCCCTGGGACCCCCCTTGCCCTGGCCATCGGCGCCCCCTTCTGGGAATCTTCTGATTCACTGGAGAGGCTCATGGAATCTCTCGGGTCACTGTCATTCTGCCCTCCGCTGCCCTCAGATTCCTCCCCCTCGCTCTCCATTTCCTCTCTCCCCTGTGCCTCTGCTCCTGAGCCCCTGACACATATATTTCGGAAATCGCTAATTGAAGTATGGGACAGATACAAAAACATATTGGAAAGGGGGGTACCACATTGGCTATCCCCATTAGAGGTTATGGGAGTAAAGAAAATTAATATGAGAAGCAACTGGACCACATACGGAGACGGCTGCTGCTGCTGCTTGTGTGAGTGTTGGGAAGACTGCTCCCTCCTCTGCCATCTCCATCCGGCCTAGGGGGCAGGACCTGCACTCACTGCCAGGGCCTCCATCAAGGCCTCCGGGACACGGCTGCTGTTGCTGTTTGCGTGAGTGTGGGGAGGACCGCTCCCTCTTTTGCCAACTCCATCTGGCCTAGGGGGCGGGGCCTGCACTCACCGTCACAGCATAAGAGGCCTGAGAGAGGCCTCTGGGACACGGCTGCTGCTGCTGCTTGTGTGAGTGTTGGGAAGACTGCTCCCTCCTCTGCCATCTCCATCCGGCCTAAGGGGCAGGACCTGCACTCACTGCCAGGGCCTCCATCAAGGCCTCCGGGACACGGCTGCTGTTACTGCTCATGTGAGTGTTGGGAGGACCGCTCCCTCTTCTACCAACTCCATCTGGCCTAGGGGGCGGGGCCTGCACTCACCGTCACAGCATAAGAGGCCTGAGAGAGGCCTCCGGGACACGGCTGCTGTTGCTGCTTGTGTGAGTGTTGGGAAGACTGCTCCTTCCTCTGCCAACTCCATCTGGCCTAGGGGGCGGGGCATGCACTACCACTACAGTTTAGAGGCCTGAGCAGCTACCGGCAGCAATGGACAAAATGGTTTTAAATGTTTTAATTGTTTTTAATTTGCAGCACCTTAAATGGTTGTTGTTTTTTATAATATTATATTATTTTACTATTTTATTTTTGCTTGGGGAGGGATAAGCATTTAGTCAGCGCTATTGTTTCTTGTTTTATTTTGTTCTGTTTTGTTTTATTATTATTATTATTATTATTATTATTATTCTGTTAAATTATTATATAATTTGTATTTTGCTTTTTAAGGGGTGGGGTCAGGGCTGCCTGGGAGTGGGTCCCAGCAAACAAAATGGCTGGGGCATGTTCCACAGGGGGGGATGCACTGGGACAACCGATCTCAGTGATCATGGGTAGGAGGAGGAGTTACGCTAAGACCAGACCATGTCATTACCGAGGAGGCAGGTTTAGTCGTTGTCTGAGGACTATTCCTGCCTCCAGGTCTGGTCCTGACCGGAAGGATACTGGAATCAGCAAGGGAAACCCACATGACCTGAAAGTGTTGCTGTGCAATGCCAGGTCAATGATGAATAAAACCACTGCCATCCACGACCTGATTGTGGATGGAGGATTTGACCTGGCATGTGTGACAGAGACCTGGTTGGATGAAGCAGATGGGCCTGTCCTTGCCGCTGCTTGCCCACCAGGCTTCTCTTACGCACAGCAACCCAGGTCATGTGGGCGGGGAGGGGGGGTTGCAGTGATTTTTAGGAAGTCATTAGTCTGCACCAGGCGTCCTATTGGGAAGACCCAGTTCTCTGAGTGCATGTTCTGGAAGTTGGGCAATAGGGGCAGTACAGGATTCCTACTGGTGTACCAACCTCCCCGCTGCACCAAGGATTCCCTGCCCGAGCTGCTTCAGGTCGTGGCAGATATGCTCCTGGAGAAACCTAGCTTGGCTGTCCTGGGGGATTTTAACATCCATGCCGACACGACCTTACAAGGGGCCGCTCGGGACTTCGTGGAAAGCATGGCCTCCATGGGGCTGTCCCTGAATAAGTTTGGCCTAACTCATAGCCATGGACATGCCTTAGACTTGGTGTTCACCTCTATGGATGTTGGTGATCTGACACTAACTAAAAGCGAAACAAAAGAAGTGCCATGGTCAGATCACTTCCTGGTGCAACTGGACTTCTCCGCAACCCTTCCCCTCTGCAGGGAGGTGGGACCGATTCGGATGGTCCGCCCCCGCCACTTAATGGATCCAATTGGCTTCCAGAGAGTGGTAGGGGATGCTTTATCCCAAGTTGATGGCCTTTCAGCTGATTCCCTGGTGGCACGCTGGAATGCGGAGTTAACCAGGGCTATTGACTGTCTGGCTCCGAAGCGCCCTCTCCGATTGCATGGAGCCCGGACAGCCCCGTGGTTTTCCCCGGAGCTGAGGGTGATGAAACAATCGTTGAGACGGCTAGAGCGCCGGTGGCGGAAAACTCATTCTGAATCAGACCGGACACGGGTTAGAGCTCAACGTCGAGCCTACCAAGTGGCAATGGCGACGGCGAAGAGGGCCTTCTTCGCCGCCTCCATTGCATCTGCAGAAAACAGCAGCAGGAGACTTTTTCAGGTGGTTCGCAATCTATCGGAACCACCTGTACCACCGGGGCCTGGTAGGGACCCCAAGATCTCCTGCAATGCTTTTGCAACGTTTTTTGCAGATAAAATCGCTCAGATTCAGAAGGAGGTAGACTCCACCGTGGGAGCAGGGCCAGGGCGGGAGAGTGCTAGAGTTCTGTCTGGTCCTGTTACATGGGATCAATTCCAGTCTGTTACCTCCGAGGATGTGGACAGGCTGCTTGGAAAAGTGAAACCGACCACCTGTCTCCTTGATCCTTGCCCATCCTGGCTGATAAAAGCGAGCCGGGAAGGGCTGGGCGATGGGCTCTGCGGGGTGGTGAATGCTTCCCTCTGTGAGGGAGCCTTCCCAGACCCGCTGAAAGAGGCGGTCATTAAACCGCTTCTTAAAAAAACATCTTTAGACCCGGCCAATTTGGCCAACTATCGCCCAGTCTCAAATCTGCCATTCTTGGGCAAGGTGATTGAGCGGGTGGTTGCTGAACAACTCCAAGCACGCCTGGAGGAAACGGACCATTTGGATCCCTTCCAATCGGGATTCAGGTCTCACCATGGGACTGAAACTGCCTTGGTCGCACTGGTTGATGATCTCTGGCGGGCTAGGGACAAAGGTGAGAGCTGTTTCTTAGTTCTGCTGGATCTCTCAGCGGCCTTTGACACCATCGACCATAACATCCTTCTGGACCGTCTAGAGGGGTTGGGAGCTGGGGGCACTGTCATACAGTGGTTCCGCTCCTTCCTCCTGGGCCGTGTCCAGAAAGTGGTGGGGGGGGGATGAATGTTCAGACCCCTGGGCTCTCACTTGTGGGGTGCCTCAGGGTTCTGTCCTCTCCCCCATGCTTTTTAATATCTATATGAAGCCGCTGGGAGAGATCATCAGGGGGTTTGGACTGGGTGTTCATCAGTACGCAGATGACACCCAGCTCTACCTCTCCTTTAAATCAGAACCAGTGAAGTGCGGTGAAGGTCCTATGTGAGTGCCTGGAGGCGGTTGGAGGATGGATGGCGGCTAACAGACTGAGGTTGAATCCTGACAAGACAGAAGTACTGTTTTTGGGGGACAGGGAGCGGGTTGGTGTGGGGGATTCCCTGGTCTTGAATGGGGTAACTGTGCCCCTAAAGGACCAGGTGCGTAACCTGGGAGTCATTTTGGACTCACAGCTGTCCATGGAGGCGCAGGTTAACTCTGTGTCCAGGGCAGCTGTCTACCAGCTCCACCTGGTACGCAGGCTAAGACCCTACCTACCCGCGAACTGTCTCGCCAGAGTGGTGCATGCTCTAGTTATCTCACGCTTGGACTACTGCAACGCGCTCTACGTGGGGCTACCTTTGAAGGTGACCCGGAAACTGCAATTAATCCAGAATGCGGCAGCTAGACTGGTGACTGGGAGTGGCCGCCGGGACCATATAACACCGGTTCTGAGAGACCTGCATTGGCTCCCAGTACGTTTCCGAGCACGATTCAAAGTGTTGGTGCTGACCTTTAAAGCCCTAAACGGCCTCGGTCCTGTATACCTGAAGGAGCGTCTCCACCCCCATCATTCAGCCCGGACACTGAGATCCAGCGCCGAGGGCCTTCTGGCGGTTCCCTCATTGCGAGAAGTGAGGCTACAGGGAACCAGACAGAGGGCCTTCTCGGTAGTGGCGCCCGCCCTGTGGAACGCCCTCCCATTAGATGTCAAAGAAATAAATAATTACCTGATATTCAGAAGACATCTTAAGGCAGCCCTGTTCAGGGAAGTTTTTAATATGTAACACTGTACTGTTTTTAACACTGATTGGGAGCCGCCCAGAGTGGCTGGGGAAACTCAGCCAGATGGGCGGGGTATAAATAATAAATTATTATTATTATTATTATTATTATTATTTGGTGATGAAGGAAGGGGAGAATTGGAGAGTAAAGCCATATGAGCAAGTAAAAGAACATGTATTTGACTGGCTGCACTACCATCAGATATGTAATATGTTTAAAAAGGAGTTGAAAGAAAAAGGGTACAATGAAAGGGATTCGAAGTTTCAAACAGAAATCGTTAATAATGACTGTAAAATTATATCTAAAATGTACAAAATGTTATTAGAATGGCATGCTGTCAGGGGCTCAGGAGCAGAGGGACAGGAAAGGGAGGAATTAGAGACCGAGGGGGAGGAATCCGAGGAGGAAGTGAGCGATGAGAGCCGCCCGAGGTCTCTAAGTCTCTCCAGCGAATCGGAGGATTCACAGAAAGGGGCTCCCGTGGTCAGAGCTAGGGGGTTGCCAGAGGGAACACCTCAGGAAGGAGGGGCCAGAGGGGACTCAGAGAGCAGCAGCTGGAAATCGGGACCAGCTTCCCCACCGGAGAGCAGTAGGGGGGAGGAGTCCCAGGCATCGGCATCAGGCAGCCTTCCGTCAGCGGAAGGACATGAGTCAGGGTTAGCCACACCTGCATCAGAGAGCGAGGAAACGGTCAAAAGGAAGGTCGGAGGCAGCGCGCGCGCGCCAAGTTCAAATGTACAAGAGGGTGGCGCAATGAGCAGCCCGGATAGGGAGCCAGGTCCTAAAGCCCGCCGAAGGGAGGGGGAAGAGTCCGAGGGGTCCGCCTCCGAAGCGTCCAGGAAGGAAGGGACCCCGGGGAGTGGTAGGACCCAGAGGCGGAAGGAGAGACGGAAAAGTTGGAGTAAGGCTAGAGTCTTAAGCTGGTGTACAGGGGGCGGAGACTCAGACGGAGCTTCGCCGGTCTAGTGTCCAGACGTAGAGACGCACGCTAGGGTTTGAAAATGGATAATGTACTTTAATAAAGACTTTTGTATATTACCGCTGGCTAGCGTTGGTCCTCTGTGAGCTGGGACCTGGAGGCAGTCTCTGACAGTAAGCTCCGTCTCCAATTTCATCAGTTTTCTTCACCGAAGGAGTCGCTGCGTGAGTATACGCAGCGTGGGAAGAAGACTGGTGCCTCGCGAGCTCACAAGAGTCAGGCGAAATGACTACCGAACAGCAAATAGCTGCCTTGCAAAATGCGGTGACACAACTCAACGCGGAGGTAATCGCATCCAGGAAGAGAGAAGACGAAGCGGCTGCTGCCTGCAGAGATCTCCAAGCCAGGTTGGAAGTGCTTGCGAAGCAGGGGCAACCGGGACCCAGATCCGAGGGGATTGGGTTGGGGAAGAGAGGAGGCAGCCTTGTATCTCAGTTCGATGGGAATTTACAGCACTACCCCAATTTCCGAGCAGACGTGCAGTTTGCGCTGAAACTGCTGGAAAAAGACTTTAGAGATGAGCAAGAGAAGGTGGGGTTTATCTTGTCCCATTTGCAAGGGGACGCGAAAGCATGGCTGCGCAATCTGTGGAGAGATAAGGATCCAGCGCTCCGAAGCGCAGATGCATTCATTAAAGCAATGGATTCCTGCTTTTTATCAAACATTGACATTGACATTGCCCGGAAGGACATATTTGGGCTAAGACAAGGGAAAGCCAGCGTAAGGCAGTTTCATTCCCGCTTTTTTGCATTAGTCAACGTCCTGGGTTGGGATAAGGATTCTCCGCCTGTTAGAGACCTCTTTTGGGAGGGATTGAACCCGCAGGTCAAGGATGAGATCGCAAGGGGGGAGAGACCCAAAAGCACTCAGCAAGTGGTTGAAAGAGCGCTAACAGTGGGTGTGCGGCTGGAAGAACGCCCATGGAGCAAAGAAGAAGGGCGTTGGGGACGCACACCAGCGAGAGGGCCCCCCCTCTTGCCCAGGGATGTCGCGCGTGCGCAATCCACGCCTCCACAGGGAGGGGGCGAAGAGCCGATGGAGATTGGCGGTGCTAGGGCTCACTCAGCAACCAGAGCCTTAACACCGGGAGCAGTCAAAACGAAGCCGCCTAGAGGGAACAGGAAGTGCTATATCTGCGACAGTGGACAGCACATGGCGAAAGAGTGTCCCCAGAGGCTCCACAAGCACACTGCAGCTTCATTGACAGTAATGGAAGCAACTCAGCAGAGAGGACCACAGCAGGGAAACGACGGAGTCTGGCTGGAAACGGAGGCACTGGGGCCCAGCCAGACGAGTCAATGAAGAAGTCCCCAGAGATTTTGCAGCCCACAGACCCCCTCCCGCCCAAACCAGTGGTGCAGCTCACCGCATCGCTCCAGCTGCCCAATGGACTCACCTTAGAAGTGCCTATTACGATTGACTCTGGCAGTAATGCGGACTTTATAGGACTGGAGTTTATTCAGCAACACAACATAGCGCTACTGCCAGCCATGCTGCCCCTGAAGGTGGTCACAGTAGATGGCAGGGAACTGCTGGGGGGGCAGGTGGTACAGCAGACACCACCTATGGTGATGCAAATTGGGAATCACCGGGAAGTCATCAGCTTCAATGTCACCCAATTGTCGGACACACCCGTAGTTTTGGGCATGAGTTGGCTGCACAGGCACAGCCCAGCATTGGCTTGGTACCAACGCCAACTGACTTTTGGCTCCTCCTACTGTGCGGAACATTGCATCCTACCTAGCCCAGAAGGGGAAGAGGATGACCCGCAGCTACATTTGGGCACGCTGCAAGCAGTGCCTCTCAAGTATGCGGAATTTTTGGAGGTATTCTGTGAGAAGGAGGCGGACAAGCTACCTCCGCACAGACCCTATGACTGCAAGATTGACCTCCTGCCGGGGGCGACGCTGCCAACCGGGAAACTGTATTCCATGTCTGAGGATGAACTGCAGGAACTCAGGGAGTTCATAGATCACAATTTGAAGCGCGGGTTCATCCGGGAGTCGAAAGCGGTGGGAGGCAGCCCAGTATTCTTTGTGAAGAAGCGGGATACGCCCCAAAAAAGACTGGTGGTGGACTATAGAATTTTGAACTCGAAAACCAAGCCCTCGGCCTTCCCCATGCCCAAGATAGACGACCTGCTCGCGACGGTGAGGAAAGGACGCGTTTTTACCAAGTTGGATCTGCGAGGGGCGTACAACCTGATTCGCATGCGGGAGGGCGACGAGTGGAAGACGGCCATGTTCACGCCACTGGGCACCTACGAATACAGAGTTATGCCCTTCGGATTACAAAATGGCTCTCACTGTTTTCAAGCCTTCATGCATCACGTGTTAGCGGGACTCCTTTACAAGAAGTGCGTATGCTTCCTGGACGACATCCTGATATTTTCTGAGTCGCGAGAGGCGCACGAGAGGGATGTCAGGGAAGTTCTGCAGAGACTGAAGGAGCACAGGCTGTACGCCAAGCTGGAGAAGTGCCAGTTCGACGTGACGGAGGTGGATTTCCTGGGCTACAAACTGTCGGACAAGGGGCTCGCCATGGACAGCGCCAAGGTTCGCTCAGTATTGGACTGGAAAAGCCCGCGCAATCGGAAGGAAGTCCAGCGGTTTGTCGGCTTTGCCAACTTTTACCGCAAGTTCATCAAGGGGTTCGCTATGCAGACGGCGGCCATCACCGACACGCTCAGCTCCAAGAAGAAGAAATTCATCTGGACGGAGCAAGCGGAGCAGTCCTTTCAGAAACTCAAGCGCCTCTTCGCGTCCGAAGAGCAGCTGCTGCATGTGAATCCCAGCAGACCGATGAGGGTGGAGACAGATGCCTCAGACAGAGCCGTGGGAGCCGTCCTGTTGCAACAAGACCAGCAGGGGGACTGGAGGCCGTGCGCCTTCTACTCGAGGAAGCTCAGCAAGTCGGAGCAGAATTACACCATCTGGGACAGGGAGTTGCTAGCCATCCATGCAGCGTTCAAGGCTTGGCGGCACTTCCTTATCGGAGCCAGACACACAGTGCAGGTCCGCACAGACCACAAGAATCTAGAGTACTGGCGCACGGCGAGGTTCCTGAACCAGAGGCACATTAGATGGGCGGAGTTCTTCGCGGACTTCGACTTCAAGATAGAGTACATCCCGGGCGACAACAACGTAATGGCGGATGCATTGTCCAGAAAGCCGCAATACCTCGAGGAGGCGGTACCGTCGGCGGCCAAGCACATTTTCGCACCGGAAGCATGGGCATGCGCTTCGGCAACCGTGGACCTGGACGCCGTACGTCAAGCGCTGCAGGAGGACCCCTTCGCACGAGCCAAGATGGAGGAGGTGCACAAGGGCACGGCGAAGGACGACGAGTTCCAGATAAGAGACGGGTTACTCATCTGCAAGGGAGCGCTCTACGTGCCGGGAGACGACCTCCGTGCAAGGGTACTGCAGCAGCTACACGACGCTCCCACCGCCGGGCACTTTGGCAAAGAAAAGACGGTAGAATTAGTGGCCAGAGACTTTTGGTGGCCCAAGATGCGGGGGGGAGTAGCGGATTACGTCTCGAGATGCGACACCTGCCAGAGGGCCAAGTCAGTTCACAAACCGCCGGCGGGACTGCTGGAACCGCTACAGACACCATCGGAACCGTGGGAGAGGGTGGCCCTGGACTTTGTCACGGACCTGCCCAGTTCGAGGGGAAAGACAGCAGTGCTAGTGGTGGTGGACATGTTTACCAAAATGGCACACTTCATTCCGTGTGCGAAGGTGGCCACGGCGGAAC
Organism: Podarcis muralis; assembly: GCF_964188315.1. Taxonomy (NCBI): domain Eukaryota; kingdom Metazoa; phylum Chordata; class Lepidosauria; order Squamata; family Lacertidae; genus Podarcis; species Podarcis muralis. The sequence continues at coordinate 5,195,798 of NC_135674.1, forward strand.
AGACCGCCAAACTGTTCATAGACCACGTGTTTAAAGTCCACGGTCTGCCACGGTCTATTCTCTCCGACCGGGGGCGACAGTTCATCTCGAACTTCTGGCAGAAGCTGATGGGCATCCTGAACGTCAAGGTCAACCTAGCGTCGGCGAGACACCCACAGACCAACGGGCAAGCGGAGAGGGTCAACGCCATCATGCAGCAGTACCTGAGATGTTACGCCAATCAGCAGCCTACGACATGGGTAGACTACCTGCCCCTCGCAGAGTTCGCTTACAACAATACGAAGCACGTGTCGACAGGGGTGACGCCGTTCTTCGCCAACAACGGGAGGCATCCCAGAACCTTCCCGGGTTTAGAGAGAGTGGGGGAGGGGACTTCCGGTGGAGCGCGGAACCCGCTACAGGCAAGGGCTTTTTCTGATGGGAGAGCCCTAGCTTTTTGGCCGGAAAAAAGGAGGTTTTTGGGGCGCAAAACCTCTGGTTTTACCTCTGGAGGGTGTCTAGGGGTTCAGGTTCCCGGCGGTGCCTGAAAACTGCTGTTTTGGCCGCCAGGTAGCCTCCGTAAAAAGAGGTGAAGAGTGCGGCGGAACGAGCAGTGGCGATCGGGAGACCATTGCAACGGCTAATAAGCAAAGCCCCGAGCCTGGGGGGGATAGCGCTCCGCTCTCAAGACAAAGAAATTCGGACACAAAAATCTTTAAAATAGCTGGAGTTAAGGAGCGGTAAGAACAAGGAAGTTTCCGAATTAAAAAGAGAAGAGCTCGAGTTCAGCGGACGTCTGTCTTCGTTAAAAGACACAGGCTGTATGCAAAGCCGAAAATGAAAGTAAGTTGCCGCTAGCGGTTACTGTTTTTGTCTCCCCTGCAACAAATTAACTTTGTGGACTTTGGCATGGAGAAATAACTCTCTTCAAAGAAGAAAGGGGAGCAGAAACCTCTGTGATTGAAGTGGGGCCCCAGTGTGGGTGAGCATAGGAAAGATAAAGAGAGCGGTATGAATATATCCCTGTGAACTCTGTGAGACGTTAAGAAAATCTGTGAGTGACTACCATACTAAGAAAACCTCAGACGCCATATTTAGGAGGGCTCTAATGTTATAACTAAAAGATTTTCTAAGATATTTGCTTTACGTTTTTCCCTTTGATAAAGAAGAAAAAAGAAGGCTGGCCCTGGGTGATCAGCTAAATGACTATTTGTATCTATTTTTATATTTGTTTGGGATTGTAAATTGGTGAAAATTGAAAATTGAACTCTAAAGAGAATTGCCGGAGTAAAAGGAGCCATTTTAGGGCTTTCTCTTCCTGTTTCTTCAAGAACTCTCTCCACGACCTGATAGAATTAGGCTCCCTCTAGGGGTCTAAACTAAACATCACTATTTAAAGTACTAAAGCAGGAAATCTGTGTGGAAGCAATTTAAGACTGCAAAATTGAAGAAGATTGTCTTTAAGACTTCTCTAGCATCTAAAGGAAAATCCTTCTGGAATTATTGAGTATAGAGACCTACTTTAAGGGCCAAATTTATTCCTAAGGTGAATTAAAGATACTTTGAAATTTGGAGGCGAAATTTGAATACATCTGGAATCATAACTTGACTTTATACCCAATATCTTTACTTTTTGAAGCTGGGGATCTGCCTGTTTTACTTTTATCTTCTGAAAAGTTGGGAACTTGCCTCTTTTATTTTCATCGTTCATCTTTCATCCTCTGGAGTATCTTTGAATTATCTTTGGACTATCAAACTAAAGGGATATTATTTTGTGCCTCCTTTGGAGTGCTCTTGGACCCTTAAACCAAAAATAGACTATTCAAAGATCTGATTGGATTAGCCCGAACGGGGGCAAGAAGATTACGGATTGGATTAGCCCGAATGGGGGCAGGAAGATTACAGATCAACAACTAATACTCTTTTAAATTCCAGTGGAGACGTAACAAAACTTTTCATGTGACTCTGAGGGTAAACTGTTAAATCATCTGTAATTTATAACTTACCTCTCTGTGGTGTATTGTTAACCTGCAACGGATATCCCAAATAGCATTTAAAGATAATAACAATTGTAATTGCAAATATTTAGGAATTGTTTAGAAATTGTATAACTTAATTTGTTTTTTTGTTGTTTTTTTTTATATCTGATATTTGATATTTGGGGGAATGTCGCATACACAAAAAAAGGGGATGGAGGGGGGGACCCCAACAGATAGAAGAGCTTCAAAACAGGAAGCAGAGTTCAAAACAGAAATATTGAAGATGTTTGCAGAAATCAAACAGAGTGAAAAAAATCTGGAGACAAAATTAGAACAGGTTGATAATAAAATTGAGAAAATGGATAAAAAGATTGAGGAGACAGTTAGTGAACTAAAGGGACAAATTAAAGAGGTTTCTAAGAGAGTGGATGAAGGTCTTAAAAAAACAAAACAAGAAATAAAAGAGATGAAACGGGAAGAAGAGAAGATGAAAAACGAGATTGTAGACTTAAACAAAGTACAGGAAGAAATAAAGGACTCTATCGCAATGAATGAACTAAAACAGAGAGAAGTGAATTTGAGATTGAGGCAAATACCGGAAGTACAAAATGAAAATATAAAAGAAAGATTGATAAAAGAGATTGCACAGTGGATGGGGTTATCGGAGGAAGAAGTGGGGAGAACAGTACAAAATGCATTTAGAATGAAAATAAGATCAAGTAAAGCAAAAAAATTCCCTGGTGACTGCCTAATAACATTCAAAGATAGAGAGATGAGAAATCAGATTTTACAAAGAAACAGAGTGAAAAGATTATATATTGATGGGAACTATATAATCATATTTAAAGATATTCCAATAAGACTGCTGAAACGAAGAGAGACTTATAAACCATTGGTGCAACTGCTTAAGAAAAATAAGATCGACTTCAGATGGGAGTTCCCAGAAGGAGTCTCGTTTTTCTATAAAGGGGTCAAAAGAAGATTGAGTAGTCCGGAAGAGATAGGGAAATTCACAAGGAGATATAAAGAGCTTCAAGTAGAGGAGGAAGAGGTTGAAGGGGCAGTAGGAGGACTAAATTTAAGGGAGGAATTTGAATCAAGAGAAGAAGAGGAACAGGTAGAGAGAGAATCAGAAGAAGAGGAAGAAGACGAGGGAAGAGAAGAGATAGAAAGACTATAAGGTAAACTCAAAGCCAAATAGTGACAAGAAAAATGGCGTTAAGACTATGGAACTGGAATGTGAATGGGATGAACGATAAGAGAAAACGGAATAGGATTGAACATATGTTAAAAAAGAAAAATTTAGATATCATATGTCTACAAGAAACCCACGTGATTAAAAAACATAGGAAAATTTTAATAAATAAAAGGTTGGGAAATGAATTTGTATCCTCGGATAAAGAGAAAAAAAGAGGTGTTGTACTTTACATTAAAAATAAAATTGAATCTCACCAATTATTTAAGGATGAAGAAGGTAGAATTATAATGGTTCAAATTAAGTGGCAAGGTGAAAAGTTGATAATTGTTGGGATCTACTCACCAAATGGGAATAAGAGGGAATTCTTTAGATTAATGGAGGAGAAATTACTTGAATATATGGACCAAAAAATTATAATAATGGGGGATATGAACGGGGTGGTTTCATTAGAGATGGATAGACTGAGGAAAACGAAAAATAAGGAAGGAAAACTGCCTAAAACGTTCTTTGAAATGACGAAGAACTGTAACTTAGTAGATATTTGGAGGCTCAGACATCCCTTGGAGAAGCAATTCACATACCACTCAGAACCAAATCAAACAATGTCAAGAATAGATCAAATATGGGTATCAAAGGAGTTAACTCCTAGAATTCAAAAAATAGAAATACAGGCTAAGGTGATCTCAGACCACAACCCAATAGAAATGGAGTTAAAAGGCTTTGAAGAGCGAACCTTCAGGTGGAGGTTGAATGACAACATATGGGACGATCAAAAATTTGTAGAAAAAGCACAAAAAACTTATCTAATTACTTTAGAGACAACATGGATAAGGGGACAAAAATGAGTGTGGTATGGGATGCAAGTAAGGCGGTGATGAGGGGCCTTTGTATCCAACAGAATGCATGGAAAAGAAATAACAAAGAAAAAAAGACAAAGGAGATTTTGGAACAGATCATGAGTAAGGAACAAAAACTGATCAAAAAACCCAATAACGAGAAGATAATACAGGAAATAAAGATTCTCCAAACCCAGTTTGCGATGCTAATAAATAAAGAGGTTGAGTGGAACATTAAAAGGTTAAGACAAAAAAATTTCGAGTTTGCTAATAAATCAGGGAAATGGCTTGCTTGGCAAGCTAAGAGGAGAAAAGAACAAAACACAATCAGCAAAATTGAAGTGAATGGAGAAGAAATAACAGATCCGAAAGGAATTAGGAAAGGATTTGTCGACTTTTATAAACAATTATATAGGAATAAAGAAAGGAACAACAAGAAGAAAATAGAAAGGTATTTGAAAGAGAAGATGGTGAAGAAGATCCCAACAGATCAAAAAGAACAGTTGAATGCACCAATTTGCAAAGAAGAAGTAGAAGAAATCATAAAAGAACTAAAAAGAGGGAAAGCACCGGGCCCGGATGGGTTCACCTCAAGTTACTATAAAGAAATGAAAGATACGTTGACGACCCCGTTAATTAAAGTAATGAACAATATCTTAAAAGAAAAGGATATCCCAGGGACATGGAAAGAGGCATTTATCACAATAATACCAAAACAGGATTCGGATTTGACCCAAATTAAGAACTACAGACCTATATCGCTTTTAAATACAGACTATAAAATCTTTACAGGAATCTTAGCAAAGAGATTAAAAAAGATATTAGTGAAAATTATACATAAAGACCAACAAGGCTTCCTACCGGGCAGGCAATTAAGGAATAATATAAGAAATATAGTCAATGTTATAGAGTACCTGTCCGATAGGTATGACAAACCAGCAAGTTTAATATTCATAGACGCGGAGAAAGCCTTCGATAATGTGATCTGGGAATTTATGTTGAGAAATTTGGAGGTTATGGAGGTGGGTCAAGAATTCTTTAATGGTATTGAAGCAATATACACAGAACAGAAGGCAAGGTTAATTATAAATAACATCATCACTGAAGATATAAAAATATCCAAAGGAACAAGGCAGGGTTGTCCGCTTTCGCCATTGTTGTTTATAGTGGTCCTGGAAGTTCTATTAAATGCCATAAGACAAAATAAGCAAATTAAAGGGGTGACATTAGGTATTAATGAATACAAAGTAAAGGCCTTTGCGGATGATGTGGTGGTGACTTTGGAAGAACCGACAGAAAGTACAAAAGAAATTTTGGAAGAGATGGAACAATTTGGGAAATTATCAGGATTCAGATTGAATAAGACGAAGACTAAAATGATAGTGAAAAATATGGACCAAGATAAAATTGAAATACTAAAGCAACAAACGGAAATTGAGGTAGTTAAAAAGATTAAGTATTTGGGAATTTGGCTCTCAGATAAGAATATAGATTTATACCAATATAATTACATTCCTATGTGGAAAGAAATAAAGAAAGATTTGGAGGTCTGGAATAGACTGAAACTAACACTATGGGGAAGAATATCAATGGTAAAAATGATGGTGCTACCTAAGTTGTTATTTTTATTCCAAACTTTACCCATATTAAAGGGTACAAAATCTTTTGGGGAATGGCAAAAGGTGATATCAAGATATGTCTGGGAAGGAAAGAAGCCCAGAATTAAATTTAAGTTATTGACAGACACAAAGGAGAGAGGAGGCTTCGGTCTTCCAGACATGAGATTGTATTACGAGGCAGCATGCCTATGTTGGCTGAAAGATTGGGTAAAATTGGAAGATAAAGAACTACTAGACTTGGAAGGGTTTAATAACAAATTCGGGTGGCACGCATACCTATGGTGTGATAAAAAGAGGCAACATAAGGGATTTGGGGACCATATCTTTAGAGGAGCATTAATAGAAGTTTGGGATAGATATAAAAACATACTAGAACCAAAAGTCCCACATTGGCTATCCCCGTTAGAAATAATGTGTGTTAAGAAAATCAATATGAGAGGAAAGTGGGGAACATATGGAGGAATGGTCATCAATGAAGGAGGGAAGTGGAAAATGAAGCCGTATGACCAAGTCAAAACGTTAACATATGACTGGCTACATTACTTCCAAATTAACGAAATGTTTAAAAAAGAGCTGAAGGAAAGGGGGTATGTAGAAAAAGAATCAATCTTTCAAAAAGAGATAATAAATAGTGAATTTAAAAATCTATCAAAAATGTATAAAATAATGTTAGGATGGTATACAAAGGATGAGGAGGTGAAGTCGGTGATGGTGCAATGGGCAAAGGATTTGGGATACAATATTCAACTGGAGGACTGGGAAAGGCTGTGGAAAGAGAATATAAAATTTACTGCCTGTATGACATTGAAAGAAAACATGATGAAAATGCTCTACAGATGGTATTTATCTCCTGTGAGACTGGCAAAGATGTACAGAGTAGATAACAAATGCTGGAAATGTAAACTTAAAGAAGGCACATTCTTCCACCAGTGGTGGGAGTGTAAGAAAGTTAAAAGCTTCTGGGAAGAGATCTATAACGAGATGAAAAAGATATTGAGGTATACCTTTGTGAAGAGACCAGAGGCTTTCTTATTAGGTATTGTAGGGAAGGACATCAGAAGGAAAGATCATAAACTTTTCCAGTATGCTGCAACAGCTGCCAGAATGGTATTGGCTCAGAGGTGGAAGCAGGAGGAAATTCCAAAGGTAGAGGAATGGAGAGCAAAATTAATAGAGTATGCAGAATTGGATAGATTAACAGGGAAGATTAGATATAAAAAAGATCAAAAATTTATAAAGGACTGGGAGAAATTTACGTGTTATCTGGAAAATAATTATGGTGTAAATACAACGCTGGTGGGGTTTAAAGAGGCTTTGTAAAGAACTAATGAATATTGTTTACTAAAAATATAGGAGGAAAGGAGGTGTAAATGGCAATATGGAAGAATGGAATGTGTATCAAAAGAATAACTATGAAAGAATGTCAGCGACGTTGAAGGAAGTCGAAAATGGATATGATTTGTTGTAAAATGGATAAAATGTATAATGAGTTGGATTTAATAAAAGCATTAAAAAAAAAAAAAAAAGAGAGAGAGTGGGGGAGGGGGAGCCACAGGCAGCGGAAGCCTTAGCGTCGGAGTTGCAGGAAGTCCACGAACAGCTCAGGAGGCAGTTAGAACTAGCAAAGCACGCATACAAACTGCAAGCTGACAGACACAGAAGAGTTGGGGAAGACATACAGGTGGGAGACTGGGTCTGGTTAGCAGCGCAAGCAGTGCCGACCAGATCGTTAGCGAAGAAGAAGCTAGGGCATAAGCAGCTAGGGCCTTACCAAGTCCAGGCACAGGTCAATCCAGTGGCCTTCCGGTTAGCACTTCCGGAGGGTTCCAGAATGCATCCGGTGTTCCATAGATCGGTGCTCACGCCCTACAAAGCACCTCATAGATTTCAGGAGCCAGGCACAGCGCCAGACCCGCTAAGAGAAGGGCCCAGAAAGGGAGGGTCGCCAAGAGGGGGGCACATCAACGAGGTCACAGAGATTTTAGACTCGAGATGGGGGGAAGAGGGAGTAGAATATCTCCTAGCCAGAGAGGGTACCCCGGCCAGTGCCAACAGTTGGGTGCCGGACTATGCCTTGGAGGAGCCTCTGCTCAAGGAAGAATTTCATGCCCTCTTCCCACACAGGCCCATGCCAGCCGAGTATTTCGACGACTGGCTCTTCACACCCACACTTTCAGCCAGCACGTTCCAGGGGTTCGCCTCGGACGAGGAACCAGCACCAGACACACGCTCCCCGGAGGGCTCACCCTCGGGGTCTGCCTCAGACCGCTCTTATTGGTGGGACGATCGACCAGAGGAGCAGTGGCGCAGGAAGTGGCTGGGGGGTCCTTGGCAGACATCACCCTCAGAGGGGAACGGGGGCGAGACGGACATGGACGTGTGGGGGGAGGACGTGGGGTTCGAACACGAAGGCAGAGACATGGAAGCAGAGGAGATCGACGTCAACGAGTGCACGGAGAACGAGCCGGACCTAGCCGGTTTGATGTACGACACGGGGGACGAACTGTATCCGGCACTCACCCCCGCTACGACGGAGCACCCAGTACCCACACCGGAAGGAGGGGAGGGGGGAAGGGGGGGCTTCGAGGGGGGGGATGGATGTCAGGGGCTCAGGAGCAGAGGGACAGGAAAGGGAGGAATTAGAGACCGAGGGGGAGGAATCCGAGGGGGAAGTGAGCGATGAGAGCCGCCCGAGGTCTCTAAGTCTCTCCAGCGAATCGGAGGATTCACAGAAAGGGGCTCCCGTGGTCAGAGCTAGGGGGTTGCCAGAGGGAACACCTCAGGAAGGAGGGGCCAGAGGGGACTCAGAGAGCAGCAGCTGGAAATCGGGACCAGCTTCCCCACCGGAGAGCAGTAGGGGGGAGGAGTCCCAGGCATCGGCATCAGGCAGCCTTCCGTCAGCGGAAGGACATGAGTCAGGGTTAGCCACGCCTGCATCAGAGAGCGAGGAAACGGTCAAAAGGAAGGTCGGAGGCAGCGCGCGCGCGCCAAGTTCAAATGTACAAGAGGGTGGCGCAATGAGCAGCCTGGATAGGGAGCCAGGTCCTAAAGCCCGCCGAAGGGAGGGGGAAGAGTCCGAGGGGTCCGCCTCCGAAGCGTCCAGGAAGGAAGGGACCCCGGGGGGTGGTAGGACCCAGAGGCGGAAGGAGAGACGGAAAAGGTGGAGTAAGGCTAGAGTCTTAAGCTGGTGTACAGGGGGCGGAGACTCAGACGGAGCTTCGCCGGTCTAGTGTCCAGACGTAGAGACGCACGCTAGGGTTTGAAAATGGATAATGTACTTTAATAAAGACTTTTGTATATTACCGCTGGCTAGCGTTGGTCCTCTGTGAGCTGGGACCTGGAGGCAGTCTCTGACACATACGATGGATGAGGAAGTGAAGGAGGTAATGATTCATTGGGCTAGAGATCTAGGGTACAGTATAGAGCTGGAAGAGTGGTACAAAATATGGAATGAAAATCTGAGGTTTACAGCATGTATTACGTTAAAAGAAAATGCCATGAAAATGGTATACAGATGGTATATGACACCGGCTAAATTGGCAAAGATGTATAAAACCTGTAATAAGTGCTGGAGATGTAGAGAGAAAGAGGGTACATTCATGCACATGTGGTGGGAATGTAAGATAGTGAAGGGATTATGGGAAACAATATATAATGAGTTAAAGAAAATGTTGAGGTACAGTTTTGTAAAGAAACCAGAGACCTTCTTACTAGGGATAACTAGAAAGGAAATAAATAGGAGGGACTTTAAACTCTTTCAGTATGCTACAACCGCAGCGAGAATGCTGATAGCCCAAAGATGGAAGCAAGAACAAGCACCGACTTTGGAAGAATGGAGAACAAAACTAACAGACTATGCGGAACTGGATAAACTAACTGGAAAAATCAGATTTCAGAGAGATCATAAGTTCTTGGAGGACTGGGGAAAATTTAGAGAGTATTTGAAAACTGTATGTGAGGAGAATACAACGCTAGTATGTTTTAAAGAGGCTTTGTGAAAAATAACGAATATTGCAAGAAGGTAAATGAGGATACAAATTCTATTTAAAGGCGATATTACAATTAAGAAATGTGTAGATAGGAGAGTAATTATGGATGATTTCAGAGGAGTTGAGGGAGGTTCAACAAACTAAAATATGCAATGTGGGAAAATGATGACTGGAGATTTTATGGGGAAAAAAATAATAAAAATATTAATAAAAAAAAAAGAAATGGTGAAATCTGCTATGATCAAATGGGCACAAGATGTTGGACATAACATTATGATGGCTGACTGGGAACAGTTATGGACCACAGGCATGAAGTTCACGGCATGTAATTCCTTAAGAGAGAATATTATGAAAATGATATACAGGTGGTACATGACACCAGTCAAGCTTGCAAAAATCTATCATTTGCCCGATAATAAATGTTGGAAATGTAAAGAAACTGAAGGTACATTCTTTCACCTTTGGTGGACGTGCCCAAGGATTAAGGCTTTCTGGGAGATGATCTATAATGAAATGAAAAAGGTATTTAAATATACCTTTCTGAAGAAACCAGAGGCCTTTCTCCTGGGCATTGTCGGCCAATTGGTGCCAAAGAAGGATAGAACTTTCTTTATGTATGCCACAGCAGCAGCGAGAATACTTATTGCAAAGTATTGGAAGACACAAGATCTACCCACACTGGAAGAATGGCAGATGAAGGTGATGGACTATATGGAACTGGCGGTGATGACTGGCAGAATCCGAGACCAGGGAGAAGAGTCGGTGGAAGAAGATTGGAAAAAATTTAAAGACTATCTACAGAAATACTGCAAAATTAATGAATGTTAGAATGATGTTGGAATGAAGTTAAGTGGTTTTAGCAGCAATGTTATTAAGGTCTATGTGTAATTGGATTGTTAATAGATGTGAACTTGAAGTAATAATATACTAAGATAAAGGATTAAGATAAGAACAAAGAGGGAAAGGATTTGCTGAATTAACTAACTGAACTGGAATGCAAAAAAGGGAGGTGTGAGGAGGTCAGGGAAACAAGTGAATGAAAGACAAGATATGGAAAGACTGATTTGTTTTTAATTGTTATTCTACTTTTTCTGTTTTTTGTATTTTTTCTTTTTTTTACTTTTCTTGTATTATTGTAATTTTGTTTGAAACTTTAATAAATATTATTATTATTTTTTTAAAAGGGGAAATTACCAGAGTAATTATTATAGAGGTTCTAGCGAACCTGTGCACACGTTACCGTTGCGAACTTAAAGGGGAATGTTATAAACTCTGCTGATATTTTGGGAACTTGTTAGCACAAGTTGGACTAGGATATAATTAGTCAATATATCCTCTCCTGCACCCCTGAACATTCCCACACCATCTTTTCGGGGGTCCCTTCTCTGCTATCTTTTCAATGCCTACTTCCTCTTCCTCTTTCAAGAAGCCTTCTAAGGAGAGATTTTTCTTAGTCTGCTTCTGTGTAGGAACTGTTTTTGGATGTTTTGGTTGTTTAACTGTTGTGTGTTTGCTGCCCTGGACTCCTTTGGGAGGAAGGGTGGGATATAAGGATGCCGAGTAGTGCCTCCTGCCCATACCTGAAGGTTTTGTGGAGGCGCCATAGCCTCAGTGTGTCAGCACCTGCATTGCATGCAGAAGGTCCCAGGTGCAGTCCCTAGCACCTGCAGTTAGAAGCTCAATGTAGGTAGGAGCCTCTCTCTGCCCAAGACCTTGGAGAGCTTCTGCCACTCAGGATGGAAGTGGGCAATACTGGGCTAAATGGATCAAGAAGGTTTAGGATCAGGGACTTCCTTCTCTTAAATGAGCTACCTTCCCAGGTGGATGAGCCCCACTGCTCGTCACTTCCCTCTACAGCACGGGCAGAAACCACCTTCTTGACTGTTGGACCCCTTAGTGGTCTCATCTGCTCAATTGGCCGGAGCCTGGCTGTCAGGGCTGATTCAGCTGCAGTTCAGCATCAAAACTCAGAGATGAGCAGTAAGGTGGACTCTTTCTTCAGAGAGACAAAATCCGACAGAGAAACTCCACAGGCAGGACTAGCCCCAGTTGCCAGAACAGAGGATCTTAGCCTCCTCCTAAGGCAGGGCTATCATACATCAACAGCTTCTGGGTCTTCCTTTAAGATGCTCAACAATTTGGGGGTCTTCCTAAAAATAGCTCCACAGCTTTCGGGGTGTCTTGGTTTCTACTTTTAGAAATATGGCAACCCTATCCTAAGGCTCCTCCCCAGTCGGCTGACTTCCCAACAGTCGTGGAGGGGCTCTCTGTGCCTTTTGTTCTGCTCCATGTAATGCCTCCCTTGTTCCTGGGGACAGAGGAGGAGGGGAGAAGGGAACAGTGGACATGGCAGGTGCCTGGGGATCTGTTGTAGCCTCAGCCGCCACCACCTCCTCCTCCTCCTCAGCTGCCTCAGTCTCCCTTAAACCTGTTGCTTGTTTAGCCTCCAAGCCATCTGCTCCCCCTTCTTCTTCTTCTTCTGACCTGTCTCCTGCATCCCACCAGCAGTCTCCTGGCTTGGGGCCTTCCCACTTTGATGCTTCCCTGGGGGGTTCCCTGGCTGTAGCCTCCTGCCATTCCTCCTCCTCTAGCCAGTACCCGACCCTAGCTTTGCATGCAGGGGAAGCCCCTAACTCACTGAGGGTTTGAGACCCATCAACTCCCCTCACCTTGTTAGCCCGCCAGTTGAAGCCATTCCTGGGGTGTGGCTGCTGCTTCAGGCTGACAGTTTCTAAGAGCCGCAGGTGAGAGCTGTAGTGACCAAAGGTGGACAAACTACCCCAGAAGGAGCACAATGTGCCCCCCACCAGAGGTACTACCCCTCCCCTCGCACCCTTGAGTCATGAAGGACAGAGAGTGGAGAGTTGAATGTGTGTAGAAACCAGCCTCCCTTAGGAAAACAAAGTTTACATTCATCACTCCACCCACTTTCACCTGTGGCCCCTCCCACCACAGGCACACGGCCCCTGGAAGGCTTCCCAGAGGAGAATATGGCCCTTAAGACTGAAAAAGAGTCCCCAACTCCAAACTAGTGACGAACTGCCATTGATGGCTCCAGCTGGATGTTGAAATCTCCCTCTAAGCTCCTTCTTAGATCCATGTTCCCTTTCAACAACTGGCTTCCTCTTGCAGGTCAAACAGTCCCCTCAGTTCAAGGACCCATTGTTTCTCCATGTGCATTTTCAGCAGCCTCCCATGTGACTGCCAGTGATATCATTTTTCCCATCCTAAGATTTTGCCCCACCCCCGGCAGCCTAAAATTCTCATCAGCTTATATCTTCAAAGGAAATAAGACATCTCCAGCTGAGCAAGACCTGGTATTTTCCCCTCTTCAGATAGCTCTGGATCTTCAGCTGCGGAGGGGAAATGCCCACGGTCCTTTCAAAATTTCCCATGTATTCGTAGGAACATCACCTGTCTTGGAAAAAAGGAAGGAACAAATGTCTCAGATGCAAGCCCTTTAATCTGGAATTGCTATTCTTAACTCCATGTGGCTGGGGTGTTCTGGGGCTTCTGTACCTTGAACTAATAATTTCTTGTTTGCATGTTCTACCCCAGCTGCTGCTCCCTGTTCAGTTCAGCTGGGGTTATTATGCCTTGTCATTTGATTCGTCAGGGTCTGTTCCATACATGACGGGTGGATAAAACGACTAATTCATGTCATGTCTAACTGGTTTGAGCGAAAGGCTTCTCAGAAGCTAGGGCATGTCATAAAAGACAGCAATGTACAAAAGCGGGTGGAGGGTGGACATTAAAATCAGTCCAAAGAATTCAAATGTCTGGGTGCTCAGGAAATGTTTAAATGATAGCACAGAGCTGTTGGCATAAAAAAGGTCTTCAAGAGATGCCTGAAAGTCAGCGTTTCATTACAGATCAGCCTTCTCACGGATTCAGTCACTTGTGCAGACAGCTCAACTTCTGCAACCAATGACCTCCTGCAGAGTGTAGCCACCAAAGAGAGTTTTGGGAGGACTGGAGGACAGGCTTGCAGTTCATTCAGGGCAGAAGCAATGGCAGAAGGGCCATAGCTTAGTGGTAAAGCAGCTGCTTACATGCAGAAGCTCTCCGGTTCAATCTGTTGTATCTCCAGCTAGAATGTCCTCTGTCTGAAACCCTGGAGAGTTTTTGCCATCCATTGTGGACAAGACTGAGCTAGATAGAGCCATAGTGGGACTCAGTATAAGGCAGCCTCCTATTGTCCCAGCAACAAGACTTTGCCACGCACAGAGGACTCCTTAAAGACATGAAATAAATAAAGCTGCCCTGGAAAGGGATGCTGAAAATTAGAAAGCCCTGGGACAACAAAACACAGTGCCTTTAAAGCACGGACCTGGGCCTAGGAAGCATGGGGCACCAGGTACCTGTGGCTGAGCCTTGAGCGACTGCTGTCCAAGGTGCTGAAGGGATTGAATACAAAGATGCAACTGTTAGAATGTCAAGGGGCATGATGGTGCTTTGAATGCATAAAGCAGATGCGGCCTAACTTGCACAGTTGCAGAATGAACTGAACTGAGCTGGAAGAAGCAGGACTACATGGGATGTAGAACGCTATACAGGAAATGGCTGGGGGTGGCCCACTGGGAGAGGCACATGATGCAAAAAGCGGCAGTTTCAATCCATTCATGGGAAACTGAGCTCTGAAATCCTGGAGAGCAGCTGCTGGCTGTGGCAGACCATACAGAACTAGATGGCCCAGTGGGCTCACTGGGTTTTCAAGCCAGAACACAGCTTCAGCGCCCCCAGGACAAACCAATTTCTAATTCCCCAAACTCTTACTAATCAGAGTTTCCTTTTTAAAGCGACAGTAGTTCAAAGCATTGACTAGGGGCTTTTCAATGTTCAAAGGCACTTTGGATGCCTTGACTTGCAATCCTTACAACAACCCTGCAGAGCAGTTCAGTGTTATCTCGAGTTGCAGAATAGCGAGGCGCGATGCCGAGGCGGACGCAGGGTGGCCCACCTAAGGAGTTCATGGTAGGGGGACCTAATGAGGCCAAACTCCGTCTTCTGCAGCCCAGTCCTGCGTATTGTAATAAACAAAAACCTGCCCTTATTCCCTTATGGGGAACACAAGAGCCCTTCTAGAGTCCTTTGTAGGTTCTCCATCGGTCGGAGAAAATAACAGAGGCCAAGCAGAGAAGATTGAGAAGCAAAGCAGCTAGTAAGCCTGATCTTTTTTGAACTGTTGCAACAGGGTGCTCCCCCCACAGGCAGGAGAAGGAGGAGGACCCACAACAAAGATGTGCCTGCCCTTATAGAGACATTTTAAATTGCCCACCCTGGAGTCCAAGGCCACCCCTAGACACATCATACCTACATCACAGAAGGGGTGTAGCTCAAGACCACCACCCAGATACATCGTACCTACATCACAGAAAGGGCGGTCTACAACAGACATCTGAGTGCCTTGTTTACCTCCTGTCTGGTAGGTTACCTGTTAGTGGAAGACAGGAGTGCCTGGCGTGCTCTGGTCCAGGGGGTCACGAAGAGTCGGACATGACTAAACAAGAACAACAAAGCTCTCCATTCCTTTTCTGCACCAAACTTGATTATCGGAGGACAGGAAAATACTAGCAAAAGAAAAGGGGGAAAAAGCTGACCTTGTCTTGTGTTTCTTTCCTGGAATAAGAAAAAAATGAAGAGACACAAGAATTCTAAGGTGCCAGAACAAGCTTTGCTGGCTACTGGTAGTAAACAAACCAGAAGAGAGAGAAGATGACCGACTTTCCATTGAAGAAGCCTTGACCCGTTTGAATAAAGGTAAGAACAAAGATAGGGCTCAGTGCTTATGCCCCAATCCAGCAAAGAAGAACAATGCATGTAAATCAGCTCCAGTACGTTTGTCTCTTGCTGGATCACGAACTGGGAATAAAGCTGGTGCATATCGGAGTGCTAGTACTGAACTGCATTGTTTCCAATATGATGTGCTTCTGAATGGGTATTCCTCTTCATCTTTTAGCTCATCAAGGCATACTTTAAAATGGTGTTTACATGTGACTAGGGTTGGGTAAGGTCCTTACCGTCAGGATGTTAATACTTGGATGCTCAGTTGAGGTTTATCCCCTTCTCTTCAGCTGTTTAAGGACTGCCCCTCTTTCTGATTTACTGCCGCTGAACTTTGTGCCATCTGCAGATTTCAACATGCTTCTACTTCACCTGACCCAAACCATTGGTTGGCTTTCATTGAGTTCTGTGGACACAGTAAAACAAAGCTGCCATCTGGTTTCTCTCTGGATGTTCGGATTGTGGAACACAGATTTGCTCTCCACTGTAACCATGTGTCTGAGCATACCACTTTATTTCCCCCCAGATAGGTGGCTACTATTCACTTGTAGGAAGATGTGCTTATTTAGATTACAACATTGCAGTGGGAGCAAAAGCCACCTTTCTTCTCTCAAGAGGGTTAGTCGAGTTTCTGTTGTTACGGAAAAATCCAGGTGGGAGGCTGCTCAGAGCCCGTGGGTCCCTGCGGAACAAAGAAGGAGTCCAGCCACCAACCGGAGCAAATAGCGGAGACCAAAGTTGATTGTGCAACAAGTTCAAAGAGGAATTGAACCCCGAGAATGGGGTGACAAGGACTTTTAAAAGTTCCTATCTTATCCCAGCAGACAGTTCGCCAAACATCACCACTCCATCAGAAAAGGGGAGGGTTATACATGATTAACATAGGAGGAATGTGTTGGGGTAACATGCAAATACAGGATATGTCTTGGGAAATCCGCTCCACTTCCCAGTGGGAAGGAGTTGCGGTGGACCACATGGCCACCCACTCCCCACCAGGGGTGGGGGACTCTGTCCCCCGTTGCCTATGGCATCCCGGCCACGTCAGAGTCCGGCCAGCCAACCCCCAGAGAACTTCCTCTTTGGCTCGCTTCCTCAATCACCTGCCTTCCCTCCCTATTTTGCAGGTTAGGCAATGGCCTTGCTATGGACTACGGTTGGTCGCCTTGGTTGTCCGAGGGGCCTTGTAGGAATTTTTCCACTTGGCAAATTGGCACTGGACACTTGGTTTTCGCCTACCTCGTAGCAATCGTCACAACTTTGTTAGGGTTGCAGTTAGGCATTGTTTGACCTTGTGTGGGGGAGGGGAAGTGTGGCCATCACCTGCCCCTCCATGCTTAATGGTATTCCGTTAAAGGAATCCGGGGGTGTTGATCTAGTCTGAAGTCCAGCTGGGGGGCTAAGGCCTTGACATGACCCCGACGGGAACACCAGGGGGAGCTTGAGTTGGTTCGCATCGACAGGGCTCCCCCTACCGGTGGCTTACCCTTACTGGGACTTCCTGCACAATGGGCAGGAGTCAGATATAGTCAGGTCCAATCAATGCCTAAGCCAATACCGCTCACATTCTTTAAATCAAATCAAATTTTATTAAACGATCACAGACCAGATTAACTCGTACAGCTAGTCAGCGAAGCATAACACCGGAAAGAACAAAGGACAATTTCAATACAGATTAGGCCATAACAGCAATTTAAAATTAGACAGCATAAATAAAATTAAGTATTTGCCTTCGCCTGCATATTGACATTGGAAAGCTCTTGTTTCCTGCGCCTAATAGCGGCTACACAGAATTTGGCAACATTGATCGTAATTTCAGGAACCTTATCTTCTACCAAGGCGCTCATACGTTGGAGTTCTGGTTCATTTTTAAGCTTTTGTAGAACTGGGGCAATAAAGGTCAGGCGTAGATCCTCGTAGTAACTACAGTGCAGCAATACATGCAGACTTGTTTCCACTTCCGATGAGCCACATGGGCAAACACGTGACTCATATGGTTTGCCCTCATATCTGCCTAGCAGCAGAGCAGAGGGCAAAACGTTAAATCTGGCCAGGGTAAAGGAGTGTCTGTACTTAGGTATTTGTAAATCAGCCAGATAATTTGCGGGTGAGAACCCTCTCCCAAAGTCTCTAATTGTGGCATGTTTATCCATTTTGCCCATATGACATTGCAGCTCTATGTCCCTAATGCGTTGGAGCACTTGACTTCTGGCTCTCTCATATCCTGCCGCTATCAAGATCTGCGGGGAGAATCCCAAGCTTCTTATCTTTTCAAACAGGGAAGCTTTCCAGGTAGAATGAAAGGTGTCTAAGAGTGTTAAAGGAGCCAAACCGACCGGGGAAAAAATAAGTTTTAACCAGTAGTGTATCTTTAGAAACCACAACCGCGCGTTAACGGGTGGTTGTCCAACTTCTAAGCGGACAGCTATATTAGATACACAGGGGGGGGATCCCCAATAAACACCGATAGAATTTTGTTTGAAATGCCTCCATAGGTGCAAAATTTTTAAAACTGCAAACCTGGGATCCATAAGTGAGTTGTGGGAGTATTTTTGCAGCAAAAACCTGGGAGGCCGCCGGAACGTATTTACCCCCTTTCCCGTGAAAAAATCTTGTAAGGGCTTTATTGGCCCTTCCTGCGTTGGCAATGGCGTTTTTCATCTGTTGGTGCCACGAGACCCTTTCCTGAAAAGTTATTCCCAGGTATCTGAAAGTTGCTACCTGGTCAATAGGTTGACCATTAATTCTCCATTTGTGTTTCCTTCTTTTTTTTGAAAACATCATAATTTTAGATTTGCTGTAATTTATTGATAGTTGTTCCACTTGACAATAGTCAGCAAGTGATCTCAAAAGCTTCCTCAAGCCAACGCAGGAAAAGGAGAGTAGGACTGCGTCGTCCGCATACAGAAGCACCGGGAGGGGCATACCTGCCAGTTTGGGAGGGTGGGCATTTTCTTTCGCCATATTTACTGCTAGAGAGTTAATATAGAAATTAAATAGCGTTGGCGCGAGGACACATCCTTGTTTAACCCCATAGTGCGTTTGAATTTCTTTAGTTAGATGGCCTGACCGATCGCATCTTACCCTCACCCTGGTGTTTTCGTATAGACCACGGATAAGGCGTAATAAGCGTTTATCTATGTTTGTAGCGCCAAGCTTTTCCCAGAGTCTGTCCCTTGGTATTAGATCAAAAGCCGATTTAAAATCCACAAAAGCTGCATATAAAGACCCCCCTTTTCTAGAGTATTTGTCTGCCAGGTGTTGAAGGATAAGGGCCTGGTCTATAGTTGAACGCTTTGCTCTAAAACCAGCTTGAGCTTCTGATAGAATATGCTCTCTTTCCATCCACTCCACTAATTTATCACATAAGTGAGCAGTGTACAGTTTGCTAATAATACTTAATAGACTGATTGGTCTGTAGTTAGCTGGCTCAGTTCTGTTTCCTTTCTTGAATATTGGAATGATGATGGCTAAACCCCAGTCCTCAGGGATAATAGCCGCTTGATTTATACTAGTGAACAAGGCGGCTAGCACAGGGGCTAATTTCAACAAAGTTGTGGCCAAAATTTGCCCAGTAACATAAACCTAATATCCGTGTCCTTGTGTGAGTTATTTCCAACGAGGGGGTGGCTGCGGGGTCTCAACACCCAAGTACATTCTAAGCACCTACTGCAAGAGGACAATAGAACTTTGGTTTGCATAGTCTGCCGCCTGGGTAAGTCCGGAGGAGAGCTTTTGCCCAGCGATTGTCACCTACGGGTAAAGTACCTTCCTGTGAGTAGGTGACCTCCCGCTTGGGGAATTCTGGTGGGGACCCTGAGTGCTCACTGGAAGGACAGATCCTGAAGCTGAGACTCCAATACTTTGGCCACTTCATGAGAAGAGAAGACTCCCTGGAAAAGACCCTGATGCTGGGAAAGATGGAGGGCACAAGGAGAAGGGGACGACAGAGGACGAGATGGTGGGACCGGGTTCTCGAAGCTACCAGCATGAGTTTGACAAAACTGCAGGAGGCAGTGGAAGACAGGAGGGCCTGGCGTGCTCTGGTCCAGGGGGTCACGCAGAGTCTGACACGACTAAACGACTAAACAACATCTAGTTTTGATTGGATTAACAGGGTAACGAGGTTTTGATTGACTCAGTCCGTTGTTCTCGCAGCGGGAGTTGTCATCACCTTGTCAGCGCTCAGTGGAGCGTGCAAAACAGCTGGAGCTGAGCTGCCTCTGCAGAGCCATGGCATTGCTGCGATTGGCTGAAGGGCTACATTCAACGCCATCTGATTGGCTAGAGCGCATCTTCATGCAAATACATTGTTTATTCATAAAATACATCGATCATGTATAGCATCGGGATACGGGGTCAGAAATGGCGCTTTCTTCTCGGGGTTTTGGACTTTTGTGCGGTGCTTGGTGCAACGTTGTGACGGGGCGAGGGGAGTCCTAGTGTGGCAGGGTTCCCTTGAGGTCATCGCCTCGGGCTCTACGTCTCTTACTCGGGAGTAAGACTTCGTTCATATGCCCCCCCTCCATTCCGTAACACTCTTCATATGGACTTCATGGAGTGTGCACTCTCGCAGGGTCTGCTTCCAGAAGCTACTATTGCAGATGTAGATATTTTGGCAGAAATGGTTTACAAATATGCACGATGGCAAGCAGGCAGACAGGAACAGTTACAAAGCAACCTTGGTCCTGCCTAGCCTGGAAGCTGTTTCCAACTAGTGAACTAGAAACCTTTCAGCAACCTTTACAACCATCTACAAACCCCGAAGTTTGTATTTTCTTGAGCTTTCTCTTTTTTCCCCCCAAATGAGTTTTTATTGGTTTATCATTATATATACATATAAACAAATACAAAGTATAATACATAAATTACATGTGTCATATCCAATCCATGAATCATACATATGTTACATAGTTGTTTTAAGCTCCACCGAGCCTTAGACTTCCCTCCACTCCTTTGGTAAGTATCAGATAAATTATGGAATCACGTATTTTATCTCCTTTACTTATTAGTCCTTCGCTGTTAGAGTTATTCCAGTCCCGCCAGTGTCGTCAAAGTTCTACAATTAGTTCTTATATACGTCAAATATTTGTTCCAATTGTCATGAAATTTCTGTTCGTCCTGATCCCTTAATCTTCCTGTTATTTTAGCTAGCTCAGCATAGTTTATCATCTTGACTTGCCAGTCACTTATAGTAGGTATTACCTCCATTTTCCAGTTTTGTGCTAACATGGTTCTTGCGGCCGTTGTGGCATATAAAAATAGATTTTTATCTTCTTTTTAAATTTCTTTTCCAGTTATTCCTAGCAGGAAGGCTTCAGGCTTTTTGGAAAAGTATATTTCAAATTTTTTTAAAGCTCATTGTAAATCAGTTCCCAAAAGCCTTTCACCTTACTGCATGTCCACCACATATGGTAGAAGTCACCTTCTACCTCTCCGCATTTCCAGCATTTCTTATTCTTCAATCTATAAATCTTAGCTAACTTCACTGGCGTGAGATACCACCTATAAATCATTTTCCAAAGGTTCTCCCTCAATGCCTTACACGCCGTGAACTTCATCTTAACATTCCACAATTCATGCCACATTACAAAATCAATATTGTGACCAATATCCATGGCCCATTTGGTCATAGCCTCCTTCACCTCTTCGTCTTTTGTGTACCAATCCAATAAGAGATCATACATCCTAGACAAAGTTTTATTTTTACCTTCTATAACTTCCACATTAAATTTAGATTTTTTATCTTCAAATCCTAATTTCTTTTTGTCTTCTTTTAGCAAGTCGTTTACCTGGTGGTATTGCAACCACCCTGTAAATAAGTTCTTTACCTCTTCATAGGGTTTAAGTTTTATGCCCTGATCGGTTTTCCTGGTAAGTTCTTCATAAGTGGCTTTCCCCCCCTCCATATTAGTTTTTTTGACAGTCAGCACTTCTATTGGTGAAATCCACCAGGGTGTTTTCTTTTCCAGCAAATCTTTATTTCTATCCCAAACTTGGAATATTAGTCCTCTAATTATATGATTTAGAAAGCCTCTATGAACTTTCACCTTCTCGTACCACAGGTGCCACCCGTACCTGTTATCGAAGCCCTCTAAATCCAAAATATCAGTATTTTCCAGTTTTATCCAATCTTTCACCCACATTAAACACACCGCTTCATAGTATAAACTCAAATCTGGTAATGAGAAACCTCCTCTCTCTTTTTTATCTACCAATATTTTCATTTTTATTCGTGGTCTTCTACCCTGCCAAATATATCTCGCCAAAGCCCTTTGCCACTCTTTGCACTGTTGAATAGTTTGAAACAAAATTAGCATTCTGGGCAAGACATTCATTTTGATAACTGATATCCTCCCCAAAAAAGAAAGTTTCAGTCTCTCCCAGATTTCTAGATCTTTCTCAATACTCTTCCAAGTAGCTTCATAGTTATCTTTATATAAGTTTATGTTTTTAGCTGTAATCCACACTCCGAGATATTTCACCTTCTTTGCTGCCATAATTCCGGTTTTTTATTCTAATTCTACTATATCTTCTTTGCTTATATTTTTTGTCAACATTATAGTCTTGTTCTTGTTGAGTTTAAGACCTGCCACTTTGCCGAACTCTTCTAATTTCTGTAATGCTTCTTGCAGACTATTCTTTGGGTCTTCCAATGTTAATACTATGTCATCCGCGAAAGCTTTCACTTTATATTCTTTACTTCCTACCTTCACTCCTTTGACCTCCGTTGTTTCCCTTAACTTCTTATTAAATACTTCCAGCACTGTTATAAATAGCAGGGGAGACAGAGGACATCCTTGCCTCGTCCCTTTAGCAATATCAAAAGATTCTGATATATTATTGTTTATTATAAGTTTGGCTTTTTGCTCTTGATAAATAGCTTCAATACCTTTTCTAAATCCTTCTCCAATCCCCATCATTTTCAAATTTTCCTTCATAAAGTGCCAAGAGAAATTATCAAATGCCTTTTCGGCATCTATAAATATCAACGCTGCCTGCTTATCTATTCTACTTTCCAAGTATTCAATAATATCTATCACGGTTCTTACGTTGTCTTTTAGTTGTCTCCCCGGTAGGAAACCCGCTTGGTCTTTATGGATTGTTTATTTAACACTTTTTTTACTCTTTCCGCCAGCACATCGGCAAATAGTTTATAATCGTTATTTAATAATGAAATCGGCCTGTAGTTTTTCACCTCAAGGCCATCCGCATCTTTTTTAGGGATTAAGGTAATGTAGGCTTCTTTCCAAGTATTTGGAATTTTCCCTTCTTTTAAGATGTTATTCATAACTTCACATAGTATTGGTGATAGTTGGTCACTTAATATTTTGTAATACTTGGCCAATATATCATCTGGCCCTGGTGCTTTTCCTATTTTCATTTTCTTTATTGCTTTCCTGTGTTGGCTATCTGCAGTTTAGTAGCGCAGAGAGCTTGATGGGGAGACCATGCATTAAAAAGGGACTCAAAAATAACTTGAAGGTTTTAATTACAAAAACAATAACTCCTTATACACTAAATACATTAACAAACCAGAACCAACCACCAACCCATCCCCCAGGGTAATGGGAGAGCTAGGTGCTGCTCCTTATATACTACTCCCAATTGCTGACACAGCTTAATCAATACAACTCAGCAGCACCTGCTATGTTTCACAGCTGTAAAGCTGGGTCTCGTTATTTTGCTCTGGCCCTTGCTCTGGCCCCTTAAAGACATACACATCGAGTGGAACAATGATGAACCTTTACATTTAAAGAAACCATTCAACATTTCCCCTGCGGTTCATCATTGTGGAACAAAAACAAAGCATACTTTGTACATGTCTTTCATCTGTAACCTTTGGAAGTGCTTTAGTAAAAATGTCTGCAATTTGATTGTCACCTGGAACATATTCAAATACAATCATTTCGTCAGCAATTAGTTTCTTTACAAACTGTAAACATAACCTTAAGACTCTAGTGCGCTGCGTATTGGTCTCTGAACACAGGATAGCAAGTCCGCTCTGGGAATCAAGGTAAACTTTTACTAGTAGTGTTACTTGCATCTCTGTAGGTTGGCAAATACTTGCAGATACCATTCTACATCACGAGTGGCCTGAACGCATGCACATAATTCACTCTCTGTTGTGGAGAGACAAATAATGGTTTGTGTCTGGGACTTCCATTCAAATGGACAACCGTTATAACAGAACACCATACCAGACACACCCCTGCAATTATTTTGTTCCACTGCATGAGATGCATCGCAGAAAATTTCAAAACCTTTGTCAATACTTGATGTAAACTGCAACCTATAATGTTTGGTATGTTTAAGGTACATTACCACTCTCTTAAGAGCAGAGAAACATTGCATAGTGGGCTTTTCCACATTGTGATGCATCTTTTAACAAAAGCTTAACTGTTTCATATTTTACACTTGGTGAATAACACAAAACATAATCTTTGCCTGGAATTTGTTGAAAACCCCTAGCAGCTAATCTAGCCTTGTACCTTACAACTTCATTTTTGTCATTCATTTTAATTCTATAAACCCATTTTGAATCAATAAGTCTCATATCTGGGGTTTGTGGTACAAGAGACCAAGTGTTATCTCAGAGTTCATAGCTTTATACCAATTTACAGCTTGGTGCTTAGGTAAATTCTGAACATCATTGTAGCTTTTTGGCTCAAAAATCGCCTTATTGGCATACACAGTATTAAAATGTTCATCTGCAAAACGTGGCTTCTGCCTCTTTCTATCTGAACGTCTCAGTCCGGAAGGAGAGTCAGACTCCTCAGACTTAATGGGACTAACTACTACTTTCAGGTTGTAAATCATCACTGTCAGACTGAAGAGATGCCTGTTGGCTAAGCTCACGGTCAGAAAACTCAAGAGAATCTAACCTCCCCTCAGGTGCCTGTGACTTTAAATCATCAAACAAATAATTAGATTCAACAGGCTTTTTGTCTTCTTCCATTAATTCAGAAGCACCATTTCCTGCTGCTGCTGCTGCTGCTGCTGCTTCCTCTTCTTCCTCAGTATTATCTATATCATTAGTATCTTAGAAAACAGCAACTCCATTCCAATTTACAGTTTGTATCATGCTTCTGGTAATATGAAATTTGCCAGTTGCTGGTATGTAAATTCTGTACGCCCCCTGCTGGTAGCCCATTAATTTTCCCTGAACACTACTGTCAGGGGCTCAGGAGCAGAGGCACAGGAAAGGGAGGAAATAGAGAGCGAGGGGGAGGAATCCGAAGGAAATGTTAGCGATGACAGCGGTCCGAGGTCTCTGAGTCTTTCCAGCGAATCGGAAGATTCACAGAAAGGGGCTCCCATGGTCAGAGCAAGGGGGGTGCCGAGGGGGACACCCCAGGAAGAAGGGGCCAGAGGGGACTCAGAGAGCAGCAGTTGGAAATCAGGACCAGCTTCCCCACCAGAGCGCAGTAGGGGGGAGGAGTCCCAGGTATCGGGATCAGGCGGCTCACCGCCAGCGGGAGGACATTAGTCAGGATTGGCCACGCCTCCATCGGGGAGCGAGGAAACGGTCAAGAGGAAGGTTGAAGGCTGGGCGCGCGCGCCAAGTTCAAATGTACAGGAGGGCGGCGCAGTTGGCAGCCCGGATAGGGAGCCAGGTCCCAAAGCCCGCCGAAAAGAGGGGGAGGAGTCAGGGGGGTCAGCTTCAGCGTCAGAAGAGTCCAGAAAGGAGGAGACCCCGGGGGGCAGAAGGACCCAGAGGAGAAAGGAAAGACGGAAGAGGTGGAGTAAGGTTAGAGTCTTAAGTTGGTGTACAGGGGGTGGAGACTCAGATGGAGCTTCGCCGGTCTAGCCCCTAGACGTAGAGCTGGGCGCTGCGGCTTGAAAATGGAAACTGTACTTCAATAAAGACTTTTTTACATTACTACCGGCTAGCGTTGGTCCTCTGTGAGCTGGGACCTGGAGCCAGCTCTGACAACTACGCTCACCCAATTTCTGCTTAGCGGGATAATGTATAATTACATCTGAACCCCAAATGTGTAGGTATTTCAGATTAGGGCGTTTTTTAAACAACTTCTCATAGGGGGTGACATCTAAACCAGAATGATAACTGCGATTTCTAACATAACAAAAGGCATTAAGCGCTTCAGCCCAAAGGTCTTTGGGCAGATTAGCATCGTGCAGATATGTTTTAACCCCTGCCTGTAGGTCACGCTGCACAACTTCCACAAGCCCATTTTGCCAAGAGGCCAAAAGTGCCATGATTGCCAAGAAAGGCCAAACATGGCGTCCGGCACGCTTCCATTGCGCAGCTTGCTAACTATCCGTGCCGCTCCAAAAGTCCTTCTGCCTCTTCAGCCGGTAGCAGAGCAATCGCAGCAGTTAGAAGCAAATTGCAGCGTGTGGGTAATAAACTCAGAACAGACACAAGGCTTTCCTTATCTTCTTAGCCTTTAATCATGTAGAATAACAGCATAAATCAGACCTGGCGAAAGCTCGCCCATCCTCCCTCTCGCATAGCGTACCAGAGGCAGACTGAGACACTCAGAGCAAACCACTCCCGTAAGTGTCTGTGACCATGCCTCATGATGCAAGGCGTCACACAGAACCTCTTAACCCTGTAGGTTCTGATTCTCCCACACTTCGGGGGCACGATAACTCATGAGTGGCCCCCTGCGCTTCCAGGAACTTCTCAAAATCCTCAGAAACAAATTCCCCGCCCCGGTCAGAAAACAGGTTCTTAATTGGTTTGTTAAAGTGCATTTTTACCCAGCTGCAAAAAACCTTGTACCTCTCAAATGCTTAGGACTTTTCAGCTATTGCATAAGTCCAACAATATCTACTATACTGGTCTATCAGAGTGAGCCAGTACTTAGAACCGCCTAGTGATGGTGGGAGTGGCCCAACTAAATCACAATGTACACGCTCAAATGGCGCAGTTACTTTCCTATCTGAGCACCTACCCTTGCGTGCAACCTTAATCTTATTCTTGCAACAGGATAGACATTGCATAAAGAATTTACATGGTTTTAAGTTGAGGCCATTAACAATATTCTTTGTCTTAATTACATCAGCAAAATTCAGATGTCCTAGAACTCTGTGCGCCTCATGGACACACCCAGAATGTGGCCTTACATTCCTCAACCCCTGGCTTGACTGTGCTGCTCTGCAATTTATAGGCGATTGGGAGTAGGTGCGAAAATACAGTCTATATAAACCAGAGTCCCGGGCATACAATAGACGTTTGTTCCCATCGAAAAACTCACACATTGACTTTAAGAAACGCACAGTTATGCCTTGACGAGCAAAACACCTTACTGACAATAAATTGTCCACTGACGGCCAGTAAATACAGTTCGCTATCGTAATGTTTAAAGAGTCAAGTTTAACAGTACCCCTGCCAAGCGACTGCAAGACTTGTGAATTGGCTAAATGTACATTACCAATTTCCTCTTCGAAAGAAATAAACAAGCTTCGATCATTGCAAATATGCTGAGATGCTCCTGAGTCCACAATAAAAGACTTCCACTTGGCACCTTTAATTCTTTTACGATCTGTAGTCCAAGCATGAAAAGCTTGTGGCTCGTTTCCATCTCTACTATACGATGTCGGCTGCTGGGCTAACGACCGTGACTGACGAACAGAAACAGACTTGGGAGTACTTTGCTTTCTTTTGGCTCTGCAGTCCTTTGCAAAATGTCCTTGCTTATTGCAGAACCAACAACGCTTGGCAGCTTTAAATGCAGTTGTATCACCACAGGTTTGCATGTGGTGTTCCTCATTCTTTCTGGAAATGCGAGGGCTTATGGCACAAGCTTCCCTTCTGTCCAACTCGCCCATTAATCTTGCCGTTACCCCTTCCACAGTTAATTGTGCTGGTGGAACGGCAGATATCTGGCTAGCTATACCATCAAAGTCCTCGTTAAGGGAACAAAGAATGATAAAAACATACTGAATATCAGGTATCTCCATGTCCTTTCGAAATAATTCGCAGCGTATTGCCTCCAGACGTCTCAAGTGTGCTGCCAAATCACCACCAGGCTGCAACTTCGTCTGGTACAGCTGCTTGAAAAACGTCAATGCAGACGCCGACTCTTTTCTAACATGCACTGCTGCAAGACTGTCCCACATTTCTTTGGCAGTTTTCTTATTCCTTATATAGACTACTTGCTGGTCGCTGACTGCCAAATTAATTATCGCCCTGGCTTTTGCATCTCCTTTCGACCAAGCATTAGTTACAGGGTCAGGAGGGTCATCAGTTACATAGGTCCATACTTCTCTAGAGGTCAAAAGCGCCTCCACCCAAAAAGACCATAAACTATAGTTCTCATCTGTTAGCTGTGGGAAGACCAGAGCCTTCTCAGCTTCTGGAACCCGGTCAACCATTCTGGAACTCTTCCAAACCCACAGAACTACGCCAACAGGAGAAGGAGTTTTCAACCCTTTCTCAGAGTCCAAAAATATGCAGTCATCCACTCAGCAGCTGGGCCCATAACCAAAGATGTTGGCTATTTGCAGTTTAGTAACACTGCAGAGAGCTTGCTGGGGAGACCATGCATTAAAAAGGGACTCAAAAATAACTTAAAGAAGGTTTTAATTACAAAAACAATAACTCCTTATACACTAAATACATTAACAACAAACCAGACCCAACCACCAACCCATCCCCCAGGGTAATGGGAGAGCTAGGTGCTGCTCCTTATATACTACTCCCAATTGCTGACACAGCTTAATCAATACAACTCAGCAGCACCTGCTATGTTTCACAGCTGTAAAGCTGGGTCTCGTTATTTTGCTCTGGCCCTTGCTCTGGCCCCTTAAAGACATACACATCGAGTGGAACAATGATGAACCTTTACATTTAAAGAAACCATTCAACATCCTGATCTCTTCTTCTGTAATTATCTGATTTAATTGTTCTCTTTCTTCAGTCGTCATTTGTGGCAAATGATGTTTTTCCAAATAACCTTCTATTTCATTATCTATTTCATTTTCTCTTTTATATAATTCCTTATAGTATTTCTGAAATATCTTTTTTATCTCTATTGGATCTTCCGCTGTCCTTTCTCCATCCCTTATCTTACATATCATATTTTGTTTTTTCCTTTCTCTTAATTGCCACGCTAAGTATTTCCCTATCTTATTCGCTGATTCAAAGTTCTTTTGTTTCATCATTTTAATCCTCCATTCAATCTCCTGGTTCACTATCATAGAAAATTGAGCTTGTAGCATCTTTATATTTTGTTTTATTATTTCATCTTCTGGTTTAATAGTTAGCTGTCTTTCATTCTCCATAAGATGTAATAAAATTTCTTCATTCTTTTTCTCTCTTTCTTTTTTTAGGTGGATATTTTTCTGGATTAGGAAGCCTCTCATAACGGCCTTTCCTGCATCCCATACCGTTTCTATAGATGTTCCTTTGTTTAGATTCCAATTGAAATATTCTTTGATTGTCTCTTTCGCCTTGTTTATTATCTTTTGGTCATTAAATAAATGTTCATTCATTCTCCATCTGAATGTTCTAGAATCCTTTCCCTTTATCTCCATATATACTCGATTATGGTCTGATATGGTTTATGGGAGAATTTCTGATTTAAGTAAACTTTGCGTCAGTTCCTTCGAGATCCAGATATAATCTGTTCTCCCCCAACTCTGGTTTGGGTTTGAGAAGAAGGTAAACTGTTTTATAGTAGGGTTTTTAAATCTCCAGGCATCAATTAATCCCATATTATCCACCAAATCAAAGAAGGTTCAAGGTAATTTACCTTCCTTCATTTCTTGCTTTTTTGTTGATCTATCTAAGTTCGGTAGAACCACTCCATTGAGATCCCCCATCAATATCAATTTTTGTTCCATCCAGTCTATTAACTTATTACCCAATTCCAAAAAAACACCGGACTTTTTATCGTTAGGCGCATATATTCCGGCGACAATTATCTTTTCTCCTTGAAAAGTGATTTGTACTACTATCATTCTTCCCTCTTCGTCTTTATAAATTAATTTTGGGTCGAGCTTTTCTTTTATATATAGTACCACTCCTCTTTTCTTAACATTATCTGATGCCACAAAATCCAACCCTAATCTCTTATTGCTTAAGATTCTTTCATGCTTCTGTGTTACATGGGTCTCTTGTAGACAAATTAAATCTAGGTTCCTCTTTAATAATACGTGGGCAATCTGGTTCCTTTTATTTTTATTATTAAGCCCGTTTACATTCCACGACAGTATTTTTAAAGCCATGGTTGATATACAGTAAATAGGTTATCGAATCTAAGTTAGATCTACTGTTCCTTATCTTCTGTCTCTTCCTCTTCTTTTTCTTCTCCTGAATTTTCCTCCTCTTTTCCCTCTCCACTCCCTCCATCTCCACCCCTCTCTCCCCCCATCCGCTCCCCCCTTCCTCCCATCCCCCCATCCTTCCCAGTTCCTTTTCGTACCTTCTTGCAAATTTTTCCAGCTCCAGAGGACTGGATAGTTTAAATCTTTTTTCCTTAAAATAGAATGAAATCCCTTCCGGGAATTCCCATCTATATTGGATCCCATTTTTCTTCAACTGGTTG
This sequence comes from Podarcis muralis, assembly GCF_964188315.1. Taxonomy (NCBI): domain Eukaryota; kingdom Metazoa; phylum Chordata; class Lepidosauria; order Squamata; family Lacertidae; genus Podarcis; species Podarcis muralis. Next base: position 5,225,698 of record NC_135674.1, read on the forward strand.
GTTTTTTTATAACCATCTCTCCTTCGAAGAAATCTTGAAGGAATCTCTTTAAATATAATAATTGGTTTTCCCTGAATACACAACTTTTTGTTATAGTTCTGTTTCAGTACTTCATTCCTCATGTCCAAAGAGTTGAACATAACTAATATGTCTCCTGGCAGTTTCTTCCCTCTAGCTTTAGCGGATTTTACTTTTATCCGAAAGATGTTTGCTATTGAATATCCCATCCTCTTCTTTCATATCTAACCAAGCTGCCAGTTCTTTAACCAGTTTAGATCTTATATTTTCATTTGGGTCCTCTGGGATCCCCCTGAATTTCAGATTTGATTGTTTCTGTCTCATCTGAGTCATTGCCATACTGTCCAACAGTTCTTCCTGTATTTTATTTATCTCCTTGACCTCTATTTTAAGCCTATCCATATCCTTCCTACTTTCTTTCATATCTTTTTGCACCCTCTTCATTGAGTCCTCAAGAGCTTTGGATCTTACCGTCAAATCTTTTACTTTTCCTGTCAGCTCTCCCCCCCCCCCCCTCCAATCTCTTATCCAATGTATCCTGTACTTCTAATAACTTTTTCTCAATATATTGTTCATTATGTTTAAATTCTTTCCTTATTTCCACCATTAAGCTGTCATAGTCCTTGATTTCTTTCCCTTCTTTCCCATTTTCTTGTCTGGATGGTCTCCTTTCTACTGGCATTCCCACCCCTTTTTTCATTTTGTATTTCAGCTTATATTAATTAACTAGTAAAAATTTTTCACCCCTAGAGGTCGCTAAACTGAGATATTGAATTTCTCTATTCCTCCAATGTAATTCTTCTAGTGTAGTTCCCTTCTGCCCCCACACGGTGGCGCCTTAGTTGCCTTATATTAATTATCTAGTAAGATTTTCCCCACCCCTAGAGGTCGCAAAGCTGAGATATTGACTTTCTCTATTCTTCCAATGTAGTTCTTCCCACGTAGTTCCCCTCTACCCCCACACGGTGGCGCCTTAATTGCTTTCCAAGACTTAACTCTTAAAATACGAAAAATACAAAGAAGAAGAGGGAAGGAGAGGGGAGAACAACAACAAGAAACCGAGAAAAAAAGTGGGGAGGGGGAAGACACACAACCAAAAAGTTCTCAGGAACAGGAACAGGATACGAGGTGAGTCTCAATGCAAGAGCAGAAACGGGGAAGAGAGGCGGAGTCAAGTGGAAGGAGCTCCACGAGGAGAGGAGCTTCCCGGGGTAACGGAAGGTCTTGCCGAAAAGTCCTACTTAAGCCTTCCTTTCTTTTCCCCTTATCCGTTTGCCCCAGTCTCTTCCGACTAAAGCGGTAATTCAATCGCTTAAAGTGCAGCGTCCATCTTCTCCTAATTGGTTGTTGTTGTGTACCACTTTAAAGAAGGAGGAGGAAACAAGTGTGAAATGGCGGCGGAGAGTCCCACTGTATTCTCAAACTCTCCTCATACAGTTCATGTTCTCCTCCCAAACCTCCTTAAAGAGACGCTGCCTCTCAGCGTTTCAGTTCCTCTTATTTCCAGTTCAATTTTTAGTCCTTCAGACTCCTCAAGCATAAAACAATCACTGTTTAAACGTGGGAGGCAGAAATCACAGTTTAAGCACTATTTAAAACAGGCACTGTTTAAACAGGCAAGCAAGAGGGTTGATTGCAGGGTCTCACTTATGTGTCCCAAACTAGTCGCTGGCATAACGCATTCCGACCTGGACAAACAAAGAATTTCCATTCACTTCTCTCTAGTCCATTAAGATATTTTCAGTCATTTTGTTGCCTCAGATTTCTTAGACTTTGTATATGAGGTCTCTCCGCTACACCCACTTAGCGGTTACTTTCTTACTTTCTCTCCTCTCCCAGCCTTCCGCTATACTCCATTTTACTCTTACCGCTGCAGTGGACTCCTTCTCCTTTCTCCCCACGTCTTCTTATTCCGCTGGTTTTCTTGGCCAAATTTCTGTTTGTTGTTGCTTTTGTTGCCTTATTTACATCCAGCTTCTTAACTGCTGTTGGAGGCTCACCGCATTCACTCGGAGCCTGAGGCTTCACAGCACAGGGTTTGTTGCTTCCCCTCGTGTTGCAGCTCAAATCCTGTTAAAAACTAAAAATCAGGAGAGCACACGCAGCACCGCTGGGTACTCTGTCCCCCAGGATAATCCTCCTGAGGTTTCGAGGTTCACGGAGCCTTCGTGACGCCTCTGGACCCCCGTGTTGTTCGAGACCCCCCGGAGGGTAGCTTCGCACTCCTTTTTCGTGGCCGGAAGTCTCAGGCCTTTTCTCTCTCAGCGGCCATCTTCTAATAACTGTATTTTCTTGAGCTTTCTCTAGAGAAGGGGCTGTTTTGTATATTGGAGCAGAATAGTGTATTAACTCTCATGTTTTGTGTACAGCAAGCCCTTGTTAAGTACCATCAGCTGAATTGGGCTTGTGCCCAGATCTTAGCACACTAACCGATGAAACAGGGGAGGGTAACCTCTGGCCCTCCAGACATTGCTGAACTACAATTCTCATCATCCTGCCCATTGTCAATGCTGGCTGGGGCTGAGGAATTTCAAGGAAGCTTTCGACTTGCCCCTACCTACACCTACCTACCCACTGAACGAAGGAGCAAGAAAGCAAAAGGCAAGTTCAGAATTCCAGAGTTTTCCAAATTGTGGGATGTAAACACAGGAGCAGTCAATGACAACATTCCTAGAGTGTACATGTTAGAGCAGTGTTTCCCAACCTTGGGCCTCCAGCTGTTTTTGGACTACAACTCCCATCATCCCTAGCTAGCAAGACCAGTGGTCAGGGATGATGGGAATTGTAGTTCAAAAACAGCTGGAGGCCCAAGGTTGGGAAACACTGTGTTAGAACATGGGGAGGGATGTCTGTCCAGCAAGCAGGCAAACTTCCTGGGGATGGACTTCCTCCACATGTGACCAGAGGTGGGTGTGGCCTCACCTGTGCAGGTAAATGATAAAAGCACAGGGCAGGCAGCCATCTTTCTCTCTCTGCCATTTTTCTTTCAAAGAAGAAGCATCTAAAGATGCTCTCTTGGCTCTCAGCCAAGAGAGGAGGAAAGGACTATCTTGCTATAAGATAGATTCTGAATGTATGTAACCTTTTTAAGCCTGTCTGCCTTCTGGGATCATATTGTGAACAGAACGTGAGTAAACTCTTTTATGCTTTTATAAAGACTGTGTCGTGTCTTGTATTTTAAGAGGGAACAAAAGGGGAAATTACCAGGGTAATTATTATAGAGGTTCTAGCGAACCTGTGCACACGTTACCGTTGCGAACTTAAAAGGGAATGTTTATAAACTCTGCTGATATTTTGGAAACTTGTTAGCACAAGTTGGATTAGGATATAATCTCACAATGTATCCTCTCCTGCACCCCTGAACATTCCCACAAAGGGTTATTGGCCCCAGTATTGCATATTTTTGCGTATTTTTGAAGGATTGCATTGGATTGTGATTTTGAGTTGAGTAGTATTTTTCTGAGTTAACTTCCTGGTAAGCACATGGTCCTTTGTTCCATTGTGCAGTGGGGATTAATCAACCCCCCCCCCCTTCCCTCATAGTTCACAGTGACCCAAGGCAGTGAAGAATTGTTTTGCATTTTGAGATTTTTGAGATTTTGATTTTAAAATTTTGAGAAATTTTGAAATTTTGAAGAATTTTCAAATTTTGAAGAATTTTCAAATTTTGGATTTTAAGATGGCTAGAGCAACTTTTGATAGTGATGCAAAGCTAGGAATGCCTGTGCTGAATGAACACAATTTCATACACTGGAAGCAGCGCTTGATAGCATGTTTAGATTATAAGCACATTTTGGAAGCTTTAGACCCTCAACCTACGGGATCGTCTGAGGGAGATTTAGCCAAGATAAGTGCTTGGAAACGCATGAACAGCGAAGCTAGACACATAATTTTGAGTGGACTTCGTGATGAGCAGCTATCATTAATAAATAGTACAGATGATGCATCTCAAATCTTAAGAGATATTGAGCGCGTGTATGGAGAATCTAGCATAAACTGCTTCAGAACCTTGGTGTGTAAATTAACCAGATTGAGGATGAATTCAAAAGAGGAATTCACAGAGCACATCCACAAGTTTACTGAGATTATTCAAAGAATTGATCTGACTCCCAAAGCTTTTGATGAAGATACAAAGATAGCATTTTTGTTATCATCACTTGGACCACGCTTTAGCGCATTTGTAAGTTTGATGGATCATAGACGAGGTCTGACTTTTAAAGACTTGATTGGTTATTTAAAAGAAGAATGCAGAGATAGAGCTGAATCTCCAGTGAGAAATGCTAGAAGCATGGACAGTGGTTATGCATCTAGGCAATTTACACAGTCGAAAGAGATGCCTAAGAAAGTGATTTGTTTCAATTGTAACAAAGAAGGACACATTGCAAAGAATTGCAGGGCTCCTAAAGCAAAGAAACCCCACCCCTTTCACCTTAAAAGGGAAAAGAAGGGGAAATGTGAATGCACATGGTTACTGCAAGAAAGGAATTTAGCTGTCCAGAATCGTGAAAATAAACGTAATAAATGGATTTTAGATTCAGGTGCCAGTTCGCACTTTTCATATAAAAAGGACTATTTTAATGAGATAAATGAGATAAATGATGAAGAAGGATCTGAAATTGAGGTTGCAGATGGCAACATTGTTAAAGCAAAAGGTGCAGGTTCCATGAGTCTGAAATGCAATATAAACAATGAATGCATTGAGAACACAATCTCTAGAGTTTTATACGTACCAGAGCTGAGCTGCAATTTAATCAGCGTGTCCACTTTGGACAAGAAAGGTTTCCAGATCACATTTGGAAATGGAGAATGCAAGGTGACTAAAAATGGCAAAGTGGTTGCTCAAGCAAAGCTAATAAATGGTGCATATGAGCTTGATCTTTCAGAGAACCAGTCTGCAAAAGTGGCACATTCCAGCCAGAAGGATGAGGCAGATCTGGACCTATGGCACAGAAGGCTTGGACATAGAGATACCAACGTCATTCTGGATCTACAGAAAAGAGATCTTCTAAGAGGTTTGCAGGTAAAGCAGAGCAACAAAGCTCCAGCAAAGTGTGTAAGCTGTATTACAGAGAAGGCTGTAAAACCTTCATTTCCACGTTGTGCAGAGCAAAGAAGCAACAAAGTGCTTGATATAGTGCACACTGACATATGTGGACCCATGAATGTTCCCTCACTGGGAAAGAATAGATATATTTTAATATTTCTGGATGACTTTTCAAGATTTTGTGTTGTATATTTCCTCAAAGAGAAGAGTGAAACAGTGGAGAAGCTCCAGGAATACATTGCCATGGTCAAGAATAAATTCCAGAGAGCTCCAGCTGTGTTAATGAGCGACAATGGAGGTGAGTACTGCTCAAATGAAATGCAGGCTCTCCTGGCCAAGGAAGGAATTGCACACGTAACCACAGTTCCTTACACACCACAGCAGAATGCCATAGCTGAGAGAAAGTTTAGGTCCATTATGGACATGACAAGGTGCATGCTAAAGGATGCATGTTTGCCACAGAAGCTGTGGGCCGAAGGAGTGTACACGTCGGTCTATTTGCAGAATAGACTGCCAACCAAAGGGGCAGAGCGCACACCATTTGAACTTTGGCATGGGAAAGCTCCCAATCTGTCGCACATACGTGTGTTTGGAAGTCCGTGTTACTTCCACGTGCCCAAGGAATGCAGACACAAGCTTGACTCCAGGGCAAAAGCAGGTATCCTTGTGGGATACGCCTCTGGAGGCAAAGGATACAGAATTATGGACTTACAAACTGGTAAGACAGATGCACGCCATGCGGTTTATGTTGATGAATATGGAAAAGTAGACACTAAGAACACTGTTGTGGACTCTTCCGATGAGTCAGAAAGGACTCAAGAGTTTGTATATTTCCCTTTTGAGACCCCACAAGGTAATAATCTGCCTTTGAGTGTTACAGCGCCCCCTACAGGCGACGCACCAGAAGACGCAGAGGACCAGAACCCTGGCGGCACCAGAGACGAACAGGAGGACTCAGATGGGGACATGCCTGCGTTGGAGGAGGATGAGGAAGCTGATGCGGTCACAGAACCAGAGGTCACGCGCTCGTCCAGAACCAACAAAGGTATCCCACCATTACAGTTGTCCTACTTTGCAGGGTCGGCGTTTCCACAGGAACCTTCCACTTGGGAAGAGATACAGGAGATGCCAGCTGCAGAAGCCAGTCTCTGGAGGAAGGCCGCACAGGAGGAGATGGATGCACTGCATCAGAACAAGACCTGGACACTCACTGAGCTGCCTCCCGGTAAGGGGTCAGAAGAAGTGCAGCGCTACAAAGCTAGACTTGTAGCACAGGGATTTTCACAACGTTTTGGTGAAGACTATGATGAAGTTTTTGCACCAACGGTGAGGTACAGCAGCGTAAGAATGCTTTTGAGCATTGCAGCCTCCAAGAAAATGAGTGTGAAATACATAGACATTGCTACCGCTTTTCTACTTGGGCAAATTTCTGAGGAAATTTATATGAAACAGTGTCAGAGCTGCCTCCAGGTCCCAGCTCACAGAGGACCAACGCTAGCCGGTAGTGATGTACAGTTTCCATTTTCAAGCCGCAGCGTGCAGCTCTACGTCTTAGAAGCTAGACCGGCGAAGCTCCATCTGAGTCTCCACCCCCTGTACACCAGTTTAAGACTCTAACCTTACTCCACCTCTTCCGTCTCTCCTTTCTCCTCTGGGTCCTTCTGCCCCCCGGGGTCCCCTCCTTTCTGGACTCTTCTGACGCTGACGCTGACCCCCCTGACTCCTCTCCCTCCTTTCGGCGGGCTTTAGGACCTGGCTCCCTATCCGGGCTACCAACTGCGCCGCCCTCCTGTACATTTGAACTTGGCGCACGCGCCCAGCCTCCAACCTTCCTCTTGACCGTTTCCTCGCTCTCCGATGGAGGCGTGGCCAATCCTGACTCATCTCCTCCCGCTGGCGGTGAGCCGCCTGATCCCGATACCTGGGACTCCTCCCCCCTACTGCGCTCTGGTGGGGAAGCTGGTCCTGATTTCCAACTGCTGCTCTCTGAGTCCCCTCTGGCCCCTTCTTCCTGGGGTGTCCCCCTAGGCACCCTCCTTGCTCTGACCATGGGAGCCCCTTTCTGTGAATCTTCCGATTCGCTGGAAAGACTCAGAGACCTCGGGCCGCTGTCATCGCTAACATTTCCTTCGGATTCCTCCCCCTCGCTCTCTATTTCCTCCCTTTCCTGTGCCTCTGCTCCTGAGCCCCTGACATCCATCCCCCCCTCGAAGCCCCCCCTTCCCCCCTCCCCTCCTTCAGGTGTGGGTACTGGGTGCTCCGTCGTTGTGGGGGTGAGTGCCGGATACAGTTCATCCCCAGTGGCGTACATCCAGCCGGATAAGTCCGGCTCGTCCTCCGTGCTCTCGCCGACGTCGATCTCCTCTGCTTCCATCTCTTTGCCTCCGTGCTCGAACCCAAGGTCCTCCCCCAACACGTCCATGTCCGTCTCTCCCCCGTTCTCCTCTGGGGATGTTGCCTGCCAAGGACCCCCCAGCCACTTCCTGCGCCACTGCTCCTCTGGTCGATCGTCCCACCAATAAGAGCGGTCTGAGGCAGACCCCGAGGGTGATCCCTCCGGGGAACGTGTGTCTAGTGCCGGTTCCTCGTCCGAGGTGAACCCCTGGAACGTGCTGGCTGAAAGTGTGGGTGTGAAAAGCCAGTCGTCAAAATACTCGGCTGGCATGGGCCTGTGTGGGAAAAGGGCATGAAACTCGTCTTTGAGCAGAGGTTCCTCCAAAGCATAGTCCGGCACCCAACTGTTGGCGCTGGCCGGGGTACCTACTTTGGCGAGAAGATATTCTACTCCCTCTTCCCCCCATCTCAAGTCTAAAATCTCTGTGACCTCGTTGATGGGCTCCCCCCTTGGCGACCCCCCTTTGTGGGCGTTTCCCTGAGCGGGTCTGGTGCCGTCCCTGGCTCCTGAAATCTGTGAGGTGCCTTGTAGGGCGTGAGCACTGATCTATGGAAGACCGGGTGCATTCTGGATCCCTCCGGAAGTGTCAACCGGAAGGCCACTGGATTGACCTGTGCCTCGACTTGGTAAGGCCCTAGCTGCTTATGTCTGAGCTTCTTCTTCGCTAACGATCTGGCCGGCACTGCCTGGGCTGCTAACCAAACCCAGTCTCCCACCTGTATGTCTTCCCCAACCCTTCTGTGTCTGTCAGCCTGCAGTTTGTATGCGTGCTTTGCTAGTTCTAACTGCCTTCAAAGCTGTTCGTGGACCTCCTGCAACTCTGACGCGAAGGCTTCCGCTGCCTGTGGCTCCCCCTCCCCCACTCTCTCTAATCCCGGGAAGGTTCTGGGATGCCTCCCATTGTTGGCGAAGAACGGTGTCACCCCCGTGGACACGTGCTTCGTGTTGTTGTAGGCGAACTCGGCGAGCGGCAGGTAGTCCACCCATGTTGCAGGTTGCTGATTTGCGTAGCATCTCAGGTACTGCTGCATGATGGCGTTGACCCGCTCCGCTTGTCCGTTGGTCTGCGGGTGTCTCGCCGACGCTAGGTTGATCTTGACGTTCAGGATGCCCATCAGCTTCTGCCAGAAGTTCGAGATGAACTGTCGCCCCCGGTCGGACAGGATAGACCGTGGTAGACCGTGAACCTTGAACACGTGGTCTATGAACAGTTTGGCGGTCTGTTCCGCCGTGGCCACCTTCGCGCACGGAATGAAGTGGGCCATTTTGGTGAACATGTCCACCACCACTAGCACTGCTGTCTTGCCCCTCGAGCTGGGCAGATCCGTGACAAAGTCCAGGGCCACCCTCTCCCATGGTTCGAGCGGTGTCTGCAGCGGTTCCAGCAGTCCCGCCGGCGGTTTGTGCACTGGCTTGGCCCTTTGGCAGGTGTCGCACCTCGAGACGTAATCCGCGACTTCCCCCCGCATCTTGGGCCACCAAAAGTCTCTGGCTACTAATTCTACAGTCTTCTCTTTGCCAAAGTGCCCGGCGGTGGGTGCGTCGTGCAACTGCTGCAGTACCTTCGCGCGGAGATCGTCTCCCTGTACGTAGAGGGCCCCTTTGCGGATGAGCAATCCGTCGCGTATCTGGAACTCGTCGTCCTTCGCCGTGCCCCTGTGCACCTCCTCCATCTTGGCTTGTGCGAAGGAGTCCTCCTGCAGCGCGCGACGTACAACATCCAGGTCCACGGTTGCCGAAGCGCACGCCCACGCTTTCGGTGCGAAAATGTGCTTGGCCGCCGCTGGTGCCGCCTCCTCGAGGTATTGCGGCTTCCTGGACAGTGCATCCGCCATGACGTTGTTGTCGCCTGGGATGTACTCTATCCTGAAGTCGAAGTCCGCAAAGAACTCCACCCAGCGTATGTGCCTCTGGTTCAGGAACCTTGTCGTGCGCCAGTACTCCAGGTTCTTATGGTCTGTGCGGATCTGCACTGTGTGTTTGGCTCCGATAAGGAAGTGCCGCCACGCCTTGAATGCTGCATGAATGGCTAGCAACTCCCTGTCCCAGATGGTGTAGTTCTGCTCCGACTTGCTGAGCTTCCTGGAGTAGAAGGCGCACGGCCTCCAGTCCCCATGCGGGTCTTGCTGCAACAGGACTGCTCCCACGGCCCTGTCTGAGGCGTCCGTTTCAACCCTCATCGGTCTGCTGGGATTCACATGCAGTAGCTGCTCTTCGGACGAGAAGAGACACTTGAGTTTCTGAAAGGACTGCTCCGCCTGCTCCGTCCAGATGAACTTCTTCTTCTTGGAGCTGAGCGTGTCGGTAATGGCCGCCGTCTGCATAGCGAACCCCTTGATGAACTTGCGATAAAAGTTAGCAAAGCCAACAAACCGCTGGACCTCCTTCCGATTGCGCGGGCTCTTCCAGTCCAACACTGAGCGAACCTTGGCGCTGTCCATGGCGAGCCCCTTGTCCGACAATTTGTAGCCCAGGAAATCCACCTCCGTCATGTCGAACTGGCACTTCTCCAGCTTGGCGTACAGTCTGTGCTCCTGTAGTCTCTGCAGAACTTCCTTGACGTCTCTCTCGTGAGCCTCCTGCAATTCTGAAAATATCAGGATGTCGTCCAGGAAGCAGACGCACTTCTTGTAGAGGAGTCCCGCTAACACGTGATGCATGAAAGCTTGAAAACAGTGGGAGCCATTTTGTAATCCAAAGGGCATAACTCTGTATTCATAGGTGCCCAGTGGCGTGAACATGGCCGTCTTCCACTCGTCGCCCTCCCATATGCGAATAAGGTTGTACGCCCCTCGCAGATCCAACTTGGTGAAAACGCGTCCTTTTCTCACCGTCGCGAGCAGGTCATCGATTTTGGGCATGGGGAAGGCCGTGGGCTTGGTTTTCGAGTTCAAAATTCGATAGTCCACCACAAGCCTTTTTGGGGGCGTGTCTTTTTTCTTCACAAAGAATACGGGACTGCCCCCCACTGCCTTGGACTCCCGGATGAAACCGCGCTTCAAGTTGTGATCTATGAACTCCCTGAGTTCCTGCAGTTCGTCTTCAGACATGGAATACAGTTTCCCGGTCGGCAGCGTCGCCCCCGGCAGGAGGTCAATCTTGCAGTCATAGGACCTGTGGGGAGGTAGCTTGTCCGCTTCCTTCTCGCAGAAAACCTCCAAAAACGCTGCGTACTTGTGGGGCACTGCTTGCAGCGTGCCTAATTGTAGCTGTGGGTCATCCTCTTCCCCTTCCGGGCTAGGCAGAATGCAGTGTTCTGCACAGTAGGAGGAGCCGAAAGTCAGTTGGCGCTGGTACCAAGCCAATGCTGGGCTGTGCCTGTGCAGCCAACTCATGCCCAATACTACAGGCGTGTCCAACAGTTGGGTGACATTGAAGCTGATGACTTCCCGGTGATTTCCAATTTGCATCACCATCGGCGGCGTTTGCTTCACCACCTGCCCCCCCAGCAATTCCCTGCCATCCACCGTGACAACCTTCAGGGGCAGCGTGGCTGGCAGTAGCGCTATGCTGTGTTGCTTAATGAAATCCAGTCCTATAAAGTCTGCGTTACTACCAGAGTCAATGGTAATTGGCACTTCCATTGTGAGTCCATTGGGTAGCTGGAGCGATGCGGTGAGCTGCACCACTGGTTTGGGCGGGAGAGGGTCTGTGGGCTGCAAAATTTCTGGGGACTGCTTCACTGACTCGTCTGGCTGGGCCCCAGTGCCTCTGCCTCCAGCCAGACTCCGTCGTTTCCCTGCTGTGGTTCTCTCTGCTGAGTTGCTTCTGTTACTGTTGCGGAGGCTGCAGTGTGCTTGTGGAGCCTCTGGGGACACTCTTTCGCCATGTGCTGAGCACTGTCGCAGATGTAGCACTTCCTGTTCCCTCTAGGAGGCTTCGCTTTGACTGCTCCCGGTGTTAGGGCTCTGGTTGCTGACTGAGCCCTGGCGCCTCCAATCTCCATCGGTTCCTCTCCCCCTCCCTGCGGAGGCGTGGATTGCGCACGCGCTGCATCCCTGGGAAAGAGGGAAGGTGCTCTCGCTGGCGTGCGTCCCCAACGCCCTTCTTCTTTGCTCCATGGACGTTCTTCCAGGAAACTAAAAAAACTAAACAGGAATATGAACAGGTGGTATCACAGTTACAGAAGAAATTTGATGTAGTGGAATTAGGCATAGCTAAAAATTACTTATCCATGCAAATTGAGAAAGGCAAAAATGGATCTTTTCTGGTTCATCAAACTGCAAAAATTGATGATCTTGTTGAAATGCTATGTTTAGAAAATGCAAATGGGAAGGAAACACCTATGGTGTGTGGTTTCACCTTTACAGGTGAAGACAAGCCATTTCCTAACAAAACTTTGTATCGTTCTGCTATAGGCAAGCTAAATTTCATTCAAAGAATCTCAAGACCAGATATAACTTATGCTTTTCACTTTCTGGGGACTGCTTCACTGACTCGTCTGGCTGGGCCCCAGTGCCTCTGCCTCCAGCCAGACTCCGTCGTTTCCCTGCTGTGGTTCTCTCTGCTGAGTTGCTTCTGTTACTGTTGCGGAGGCTGCAGTGTGCTTGTGGAGCCTCTGGGGACACTCTTTCGCCATGTGCTGAGCACTGTCGCAGATGTAGCACTTCCTGTTCCCTCTAGGAGGCTTCGCTTTGACTGCTCCCGGTGTTAGGGCTCTGGTTGCTGACTGAGCCCTGGCGCCTCCAATCTCCATCGGTTCCTCTCCCCCTCCCTGCGGAGGCGTGGATTGCGCACGCGCTGCATCCCTGGGAAAGAGGGAAGGTGCTCTCGCTGGCGTGCGTCCCCAACGCCCTTCTTCTTTGCTCCATGGACGTTCTTCCAGGCGCACCCCAATCGTCAGCGCCCTCTGAACAACTTCCTGAGTGCTCTGGGGTCTCTCCCCCCTTGCAATTTCGTCTTTCACATTTGCATTCAAGCCTTCCCAAAAAAGGTCTCTGACTGGAACAGAATCTTTCTCCCATCCCAGCGCATGGACTAATGCAAAAAAGCGGGAATGATACTGCCTTACACTGGCTCTCCCTTGTTTCAGCCCATGTATGTCTTTTCTGGCGATATCAATGTCTATATTTGATAAAAAACACGAATCCATCGCTTTAATGAATGCATCCGCACTTCGGAGCGTCGGATCCTTATCTCTCCACAGATTGTGCAGCCACGCTTTAGCGTCTCCATGCAAATGAGAGAAGATAAACCCCACCTTCTCTTGCTCATCTCTAAAGTCTTTATCCAGCAGTTGCAGCGCAAACAGCACGTCTGGTGGGAGTGGCCCAACTAAATCACAATGTACACGCTCAAATGGTTCAGTTACTTTCCTATCTGAGCACCTACCCTTGCGTGCAACCTTAATCTTATTCTTGCAAAAGGATAGACATTGCATAAAGAATTTACATGGTTTTAAGTTGAGGCCATTAACGATATTCTTTGTCTTAGTTACATCAGCAAAATTCAGGTGTCCCAGAATTCTGTGTGCCTCATGGACACACCCGGAATGAGGCCTTACATTCCTCAACCCCTGGCTTGACTGTGCTTCTCTGCAATTTATAGGCGATTGGGAGTAGGTGCGAAAATAGAGTCTATATAAACCATCAGAGTCCCGGGCATACAATAAACGTTTGTTCCCATCAAAAAACTCACACATTGATTTTAAGAAACGCACAGTTATGCCTTGACGAGCAAAGCACCTTACTGACAATAAATTGTCCACTGACGGGCAGTAAATGCAGTTTGCTATTGTAATGTTTAAAGAGTCAAGTTTAACGGTACCCCTGCCAAGCGACTGCAAGACTTGTGAATTGGCTAAATGTACATTACCAATTTCCTCTTCGAAAGAAATAAACAAGCTTCGATCATTGCAGATGTGCTGAGATGCTCCAGAGTCTATAATAAAAGACTTCCACTTGGCATCTTTAATTCTTTTACGATTTGTAGTCCAAGCATGAAAAGCTCGCGGCTCGTTTTTGTCTTTACTATACGATGTCTGCTGTTGGGCTGACAACCGTGACTGACGAACAGAAACAGACTTGGGAGTACTTTGCTTTCTTTTGGCTCTGCAGTCCTTTGCAAAATGTCCTTGCTTATTGCAGAACCAACAACGCTTTGCAGCTTTAAATGCAGTTGTATCACCACAGGTTTGCATATGGCGTTCCTCATTCTTTCTGGAAATAGGAGTGCTTATGGCACAAGCCTCCCTTCTATCCAACTCGCCCATTAATCTTGCCGTTACCCCTTCCACAGTTAATTGTGCTGGTGGAACAGCAGATATCTGGCTAGCTATACCATCAAAGTCCTCATTAAGGGAACAAAGGATGATAAAAACATACTGAATATCAGGTATCACCATGTCCCTTCGAATTAATTCGCCGCGTATTGCCTCCAGACGTCTCAAGTGTGCTGCCAAATCACCACCAGGCTGCAACTTCGTCTGGTACAACTGCTTGAAAAACGTCAATGCAGATGCTGACTCTTTTCTAACATGCACTGCTGCAAGACTGTCCCACATTTCTTTGGCAGTTTTCTTATTTCTTATATAGACTACTTGCTGGTCGCTGACTGCCAAATTAATTATCGCCCTGGCTTTTGCATCTCCTTTCGACCAAGCATTAGTTACAGGGTCAGGAGGGTCATCAGTTACATAGGTCCATACTTCTCTAGAGGTCAAAAGCGCCTCCACCCGAAAAGACCATAAACTATAGTTCTCATCTGTTAGCTGTGGAAGACCAGAGCCTTCTCAGCTTCAGGAACCCGGTCAACCATTCTGGAACTCTTCCAGACCCACAAAAAAATTACACTAACAGGAGAAGGAGTTTTCAAACCTTTCTCAGAGTCCAAAAATATGCAGTCATCCACTCAGCAGCTGGGCCCATAACCAAAGATGTTGGCTATTTGCAGTATGGTAGCGCTGCAGATAGCTTGCTGGGGAGATCATGAAAAGGACTCAAAAATAACTTAAACAAGGTTTTAATAAGAAAAACAAAAACTCCATTTACACTAAATACATTAACAACCAAACCAGACCCAACCACCAACCCAACCCCCAGGGTAATGGGAGAGCTAGGTGCTGCTCCTTATATACTAAACCCAAATGCTGACACACCTTAATCAAATACAACTCAGCAGCACCTGCCATGTTTCACAGCTTTAAAGTTGGGTCTCGTTATCTTGCTCTGGCCCTTGCTCTGGCCCCTTTAAGATATACACATCGAGTGGAACAATGATGAACCTTTACATTTAAAGAAACCATTCAACATTTCCCCTGCGGTTCATCATTGTGGAACAAAAACAGAAAGCATACTTTGCACATGTTTTTCATGTGTAACCTTTGGAAGTGCTTTTGTAAAAATGTCCGCAATTTGACTGTCACCAGGAACATATTCAAATACAACCATTTCATCAGCAATTAGTTGCTTTACAAATTCTAAACGTAACCTTAAGACTCTAGTGCGCTGCGTATTGGTCTCTGAGCACAGGATAGCAAGTCCACTCTGGGAATCAAGGTAAACTTTTACTGGTAGTGTTACTTGCATCTGTAGGTCTGCAAACACTTGCAGATACCATTCTACATCACGAGTGGCCTGAACGCATGCACATAATTCACTTTCTGTTGTGGAGAGACAAATAATGGTTTGTGTTTGGGACTTCCATTCAAATGGACAACCGTTATAACAAAACACCATACCAGACACACCCCTGCAATTATTTTGTTCCATTGCATGAGATGCATCGCAGAAAATTTCAAAACCTTTGTCAATACATGTTGTAAACTGCAACCTATAATGTTTGGTATGTTTAAGGTACATTACCACTCTCTTAAGAGCAGAGAAACATTGTGTAGTAGGCTTTTCCACAAATTTTGCCAGAAAGTGAAAAGCATAAGTTATATCTGGTCTTGAGATTCTTTGAATGAAATTTAGCTTGCCTATAGCAGAACGATACAAAGTTTTGTTAGGAAATGGCTTGTCTTCACCTGTAAAGGTGAAACCACACACCATAGGTGTTTCCTTCCCATTTGCATTTTCTAAACATAGCATTTCAACAAGATCATCAATTTTTGCAGTTTGATGAACCAGAAAAGATCCATTTTTGCCTTTCTCAATTTGCATGGATAAGTAATTTTTAGCTATGCCTAATTCCACTACATCAAATTTCTTCTGTAACTGTGATACCACCTGTTCATATTCCTGTTTAGTTTTTGTAGAAATTAATACGTCATCTACATACACACATATTTTTGTTACAGAGTTTGCCCTTTCCTTTATGAACACACAATTGTCTGCCTTTCCTTGTGAAAAACCAATATCCAGCAATTCTTTTGCTAAAGTTTGGTGCCAATTCCTTCCACTTTGGTGCAGACCATAAAGGGATTTGTTTAATTTGCATACCAAACCTTCAGCGGCGTCTATGCCTTCAGGAACACGCATAAAAATTTGTTCTTTTAAATCTGCAAACAAATATGCAGTTTTTATATCTAGGTGATAAACGGAATGTCCACGCTGTGATGCATCTTTTAACAAAAGCTTAACTGTTTCATATTTTACGCTTGGTGAATAACACAAATCATAATCTTCGCCTGGAATTTGTTGAAAACCCCTAGCAACTAATCTTGCTTTGTACCTTACAACTTCATTTTTGTCATTCGTTTTAACTCTATAAACCCATTTCGAATCAATAAGTCTCATATCTGGGGTTTGTGGTACAAGAGACCAAGTGTTATGCTCTTTTAAAGAAGCTATCTCGGAGTTCATAGATTTATACCAATTTGCAGCTTGTTGCTTAGGTAATTTCTGAACATCACTGTAGCTTTTTGGCTCAAAAACTACCTTATTGGCATACACAGTATTAAAATGTTCATCTGCAAATCGTTGTGGCTTCTGTCTCTTTCTATCTGAACGTCTCAGTCCAGAAGGAGACTTGAATGGAAGTCCCAAACACAAACCATTATTTGTCTCTCCACAACAGAAAGTGAATTATGTGCATGCGTTCAGGCCACTCGTGATGTAGAATGGTATCTGCAAGTGTTTGCAGACCTACAGATGCAAGTAACACTACCAGTAAAAGTTTACCTTGATTCCCAGAGTGGACTTGCTATCCTGTGCTCAGAGACCAATACGCAGCGCACTAGAGTCTTAAGGTTACGTTTAGAATTTGTAAAGCAACTAATTGCTGATGAAATGGTTGTATTTGAATATGTTCCTGGTGACAGTCAAATTGCGGACATTTTTACAAAAGCACTTCCAAAGGTTACACATGAAAAACATGTGCAAAGTATGCTTTCTGTTTTTGTTCCACAATGATGAACCGCAGGGGAAATGTTGAATGGTTTCTTTAAATGTAAAGGTTCATCATTGTTCCACTCGATGTGTATATCTTAAAGGGGCCAGAGCAAGGGCCAGAGCAAGATAACGAGACCCAACTTTAAAGCTGTGAAACATGGCAGGTGCTGCTGAGTTGTATTTGATTAAGGTGTGTCAGCATTTGGGTTTAGTATATAAGGAGCAGCACCTAGCTCTCCCATTACCCTGGGGGTTGGGTTGGTGGTTGGGTCTGGTTTGGTTGTTAATGTATTTAGTGTAAATGGAGTTTTTGTTTTTCTTATTAAAACCTTGTTTAAGTTATTTTTGAGTCCTTTTCATGATCTCCCCAGCAAGCTATCTGCAGCGCTACCATACTGCAAATAGCCAACAGGGTATACTGATGCGGATTGGGCTGGGGATAACGCTGATTATAAATCAACAAGTGGTCATGTTTTTATGTTTGGGGATGGACCTGTTTCATGGGGCAGTTATAAACAGAGCTGTGTAGCATTATCTTCCACAGAATCAGAATACATCGCAGCAACAGAAGCCTACAGAGAGATCGCCGGGCTTGATCAACTCATAAAGGACTTTGGGTTGGTGAGAAAAGGGCCTGTCAGCTTGCTAGAGGACAATCAAAGTTGCCTTAAGCTGACGCAGAGTGAGAAGTTCCTAGCCAGAACAAAACACATTGGGGTTAGATACCACTACATACGCCAGATGATCCAGGATGGACTTGTGGAACTATCCTACTGCAGCACCCAAGAGATGACAGCTGACATCCTGACAAAACCCTTACCAAGAGAGAGTTTCCAGAATCTACGTGTCAAGCTGGGACGCTGGGTGGTTGAATAAAGTTGTTTATGTTTTGTGTATATTGTATTGCCTGAGAAGGGGTATGTGGGATGTAAACACAGGAGCAGTCAATGACAACATTCCTAGAGTGTACATGTTAGAACATGGGGAGGGATGTCTGTCCAGCAAGCAGGTAAACTTCCTGGGGACGGACTTTCTCCGCATGTGACCAGAGGTGGGTGTGGCCTCACCTGTGCAGGTAAATGATAAAAGCACAGGGCAGGCAGCCATCTCTCTCTCTGCCATTTTTCTTTCGAAGAAGAAGCATCTAAAGATGCTCTCTTGGCGCTCAGCCAAGAGAGGAGGAAAGGACTATCTTGCTATAAGAGAGATTCTGAATGTATGTAACCTTTTTAAGCCTGTCTGCCTTCTGGGATCATATTGTGAACAGAACGTGAGTAAACTCTTTTATGCTTTTATAAAGACTGTGTCGTGACTTGTATTTTAAGAGGGAACAAAAGGGGAAATTACCAGAGTAATTATTATAGAGGTTCTAGCGAACCTGTGCACACGTTACCGTTGTGTACTTAAAGGGGGAATGTTTATAAACTCTGCTGATATTTTGGAAACTTGTTAGCACAAGTTGGATTAGGATATAATCTCACAATATATCCTCTCCTGCACCCCTGAACATTCCCACACAAATGCCATGGCATCTCAATGGGGCTCCCTTGCCAATTGATGGTAAAGCAAGCCATTGGACAGGCCATCCTGCATGAGGACGGTTTTTCGAATGGATTTGAATCACACTTGGACTTTTTCCTAATTCAAGATAGTGCCTCACGGAAGCAGGGAGCTTTGCAGAGTCCTTTGAAGACTGTGGGAAAGATTACGCAAGAGAGAGGCTTGGCACCAGAAGAAATTCAGAACTTGCTGAACATCGCACTCAGTGCCAAGCTTGGTAAAGAAAACATGTTTTGGCTTCTTCTCTTTCCCCTTGGCAGCAAAGTATGTCAACTGAGCTGCATTGCCCTGCCTTCTCCCTTAACAAGAACCGGGGCTGCTTCGAGCTTGTGAGAAATTATCAAGAGTGAAGATGTTCAGAATGTTAAGCAGTGTCTTTCAAGGTCTTGCAGGCACAGTGATAAGCACTAGGCTACTGAAGACTCTGATTCCCATCTCCGTAATCACAGAGGGTTCTCTTCTTTCAGCTGTGTCTTGGCTCTGTGCTCGCAAGTGTTCTAGTGACTTTCAGGTAACTTGGAAAGCATGGTAATGATGTCTTGGTTCTGAAGAATGATATTTCCCCCAGTCTGATTTAGTTATCCTGGTGATGATTCAGCTAGATGTTCTACACGCTGACCATATTCCAGAAGGGGTTTGTTGTCTTGGCCTTGCTTTGGCTTACTGAGATCTGTCTTCTCCCTATAGGTGCTCATTCTAAAATGGATAATTGTAACATTTGACTTCATTGATCAGAAGGAATATATGAATGTTCTCTATGGTTTCTTCTTCCGCTTCTTACAATACGAGAAATTGGTAAGATAAAAAGGAATGTTGAAGGAACTCGCTTTTATTCTGACATTGACCCAAATCAAACAATAAAGAGTACTTTCCGAACACACAACAGGACACCAGGTGAAAAGTGGGGCCTTAAAAATACCTCTCCCATTTCCTTCCTTTTCCTGTCTTGTTCCTTCCCAATGGGCACCGGTCGCAGCGCCCCCCGGGGGCATGGCATGTTCAGGCAGGCAGGCAGATATCCGATGTCGATCCCGCCCGTTCCTCCCTCCACCCCCCTCAAAGACAGCCGCGCAGGAAGCTATCCGATGGAGGGGGGGAAAAAATCCTGTTCTGCATAGCTATCAATTCGGGTGTGATAGTCTTATGTTTGCATACTTATGGGAAAATAAAACTAATTTATTTTAGAGCTTGTATTTGTGTGTATTCATGGTATCATTTGTGGACCCAGTAGATGGCAGTGTGGTGTGGAGAGTGTTTTTGGCAGCTCGTGAAAGGATAGAGGGTGGAATGTTGACCGTTCAAAGGCACTATAAGCAATATATATATATCTCCACATTTTCCTACCTACGTTTTCCCATAAAAGTATACACTCGAATACATTTGAATCAAATACATTTGGAACAAGTGATTGTTACATTTAAGGAACATTCTCTAGGCGATGAGATTGGGGGGAAATACAAAAACCCATTCGGATACATTTGGATACATTTAGAAGAGTACAGCATTTTGAGGAAAAATTCATTTGAGTCGAAAAATACATTCAGATCCATTCTTAAAGTCAATGAGAAAGATACAGCAAAAACGATACAATTCGATACAGCGAAAAAGGATCCATTCCCCAAGGCAAATACGATCTATTTGATATTGGTAGGGCCCTTCTCCTTCATTCCCCTCTCTGACCCTGACTCTCTTACGACACAGGGACCATCCCAGAGTGTGGGCACAACTTCTGCCGGTCCGGCCTGATCCAGTGCAGCGGGGCAAAAAGGAGGCTGGCTTCCTGTCCTCAAGGCCGAGTTGGAGACCAGAGAAGGAGCCTCATCCGCAATCGGCAATTGGCTACCTTTGTCGAAGTAGCCAAGACTCTCAGTCTTCAAGAGGGAAAGGAGGAGTCTGTGAGAAGCACCAGGAGCCCCTGAAACTCTTTTGCAAGGAGGATGAAGCCCCCATCTGTGTGGTTTGGGGCAGATCCAAGAAGCACCAACACCACGAGGTGATTCCTCTGGAAGAGGCTGTCGAGGAATACAAGGTATCTTGAGGAGTTCTGCCTGAGGACTTGTGAGCTGAGAGGGTGGAAGCAGATCAATTCAAATCCTAATTCTCTTGCTGATGTTTTGATGGCTGACCATCTTCCTCACTCTGACCTCCTCAGAACCGGAGAGGCTGAAGACTGTGGAGAAGTTGAGACAACTGCGCCAATTCCTGGAAGAAGAAGAAGAAAAGCGTCTGCTGAATCATGTGGAAGAGGTGGAGAAGGAGATTGCAGGGAGAAGGGATGAGCAGCTGGCCAGACTCTGCAGGAAACTCTCCTCTCTTGAGAGGATCATCCAGGTGATGGAGGAAAAGGGTCAGCAGCCAGCGAGTGAACTGCTGCAGGTAAGACGGCTCCAGGAAAAGGCTGCCTCCCATCCTTTCTGTGCCCCTTTCATGTACGCAAGGAGTGTAGGGGCTCAGTTGACGGAGCCTCGAGTCAGCTTTGTAATGGACAGGAACACCCCAGAGACCTGGGATGCTGAACTCACCTGAAGGCCGACTAGAGATTCTTCAGTCTTCTTGAGGGAAGGGGAGGGGATTTTCTGCTCCTTGCTGATGATTTGCCTCCGAATGCCTTCCCGCTGGGCAATGCTGCCTTCCTGCCCTGCCCTGGGCTTCGCCAAGGATGCAGTCAGGCCTCCTTCTGACATGAGCCAGTCTCTTGACCAAGCTTCTCTTCCCATTCAGTGGCGCTCCAGGGGCAGTAAAAACCCAGAGCCAACCCAGGGAGAAGGAGAAGGAAGAGAGAGAAAGAAAGAGGAAGGAGTAAAAAGAGGAGAGCACCAGGAGGGCAAGGACACGGGGCCGAGCCCAGGCCCGACCCGAGCCTACTCCACGGCAGATAGCACTCCAAGAGATCAGGCTGCGGCCCAGAGGAAGGCCACGCGACAGAGGAGACCCAGAAGAGAAGGTATTACTTCTTATTTTTTTAAAAAATGATTTTAAAAAATAATTTTTTTTTCTCTTTTGAAAAAAAAAAGTTTAAAAAGCAAGCTTTCCTTTGCATCTCACAGAACTTTAAATGTAATTCGTGGTTTTTTCACTTTAAATGTAATTCGTGGTTTTTTTCACCTGTCCTCCAAACTTGGGTCGTTTTGCCTTCCTTTAAATGGGAAATCAGTAGTCGAGCCATACTTTTTGGTAAAACGTTCGTCTGGATCCCGGAAGTCCTACCTGAGAAGAACAATGGGAGTTTCTGCTAGTGCCAGCCGCTTCTCCTTCTGCAAGCAGCGCCACCCAAATTCCCACCTGGGATGAGCCGCTTGGCGCACTAAACTGAGCCGCCGGAGAAAAACTGGGGCGGGCGGCAAGTGGGAGGGGGAAGTTGTGCGCTTCTGTCCCGTCAGAAAAGTGCTGCTCCTCCCAGGAGGCAGTCTGCTTGCAGAGAAGGGGGCTGGGCTGCCTCAAAGCCCATCAAGGCCAGAGGCTGCTAGCATGACTCATCCTGGCTTTCTCATCTGAGGGAAAAGGATGCGCGGTCTTAAATGCTGGCCTTGGCAACTTGGCTGAGCTACCTTCAGCCAGTCCTTGGGCCAGCTTAGCCTCCCTCACAGAGGGTTGTTCTGCAGATACACTCAGGAAAACACCCGAGGCATGAAGAAGAAGAATGAGGAGAATGGGGTCTGGAAAGGGGGGTGGGGAGCGCTCCCACCCCAGCCGCTCCAGGATGGGAAGTGCGTCCCAGGGGAAGTGGGATTCAGGTGGAGGAGGACGTCGGATTGGGTGGGGGTTGCCAGGAGCAGCACAATGTCCCTCCAACCCCCGGATTCCACTCTCCAGGCAGGCACCCAACGTGGCCAACTGGCAAGGGCTCTTTCTTACTCCAGCCTTGGCGTGCAGATCCCGGGTTCAGCCCCAGATCTCTGGAGCAGAAAGGCTCTTGGGCGTTGGGTGTGAATATGAAAGGCAGCATCTGTCAGAATAGGTCATACTGAGCCAGTACAGATGAACGTGACTATTGGTTCGCTTCCTCAGCATCCCAGAACTGTGAAGGTTGCCTCAAATGTTGAGCAACACAGCTAAGGAAGAAGGAGTGGAGTGTCTCCGGGGGGAGCATAGCTCCCATTCCCTTCCAAACACACAGACAGGACAGTGTGGTGGCACCCAGGGAATAGTTGCAGCAGCCGGATGGCTGGCTGAAACACACACCATTGCACTCTTTTGGAATGGGATTCAATCTGAATCAGCCAGTTAGTGAACTTGGTGCTCCTGTGCAACAAACCCACTACAAAATTGCTCTTTCCCTCACACTTCCAGGTTCCTCCAGCTGGGCTTTTTGAGTGTGATGGGTTTTTCTCACTCCAGAGCAGTTTGTGTTTAAGAAGAAGGTCACCAGGAAATCAAGGGAGACTAAAAAAATTGCATTTGTTAATATAATAAGGTTTTAATAGCTCTAATAAGGACTAACTCTGTGGAAATGACTGGAAAAAGAAAAAAAGGAAAATCAAGGCTTTCGACTCTTGGTTTCCTGGAAGAAGATCAAAAGACTCCCCTGGACTAGAAGAGACATCTCATTAACAACTGGAGAAATGCCAAAGAACTTTGGATATCTGCTTGGGAAGTTTCTGATGCAGTATTAATTTAACAAGGAGCCAGGAGTGAAACCGAAAGTAGACTGTCCAGCTAGCTGAATCCAATTATATTGCTATGGGGTGGGGGAAAATCTCTAACATTTTACTTTTCGATACTTGTATTTCCAGGGTGAATTGAATGGGGGGGGGGGTTGGAGGAGAGGCAATAAGAAGAGCTAACTTGTCCGTGGCTGGGGGCGCAATCTGGACGGTTCTGCTCGGGCGCAAGATCACCTAACTACTGCTCTGTGCCTCTGGACCAGGGGTGGATGGTGCTCATTGGGACTGGGAGGGTGGAAGGCAAGGAGGCCAACAGTAGGTGGCACCAAAGCCAAGGAGTGGCAGAGCAAATGCGTTCTGTATCTGAGATGGAGTGGGAAGGGGCTGGCGGCCACCGCAGCCATCCCCTGTCTGCCCTCATGGAGCGGCCAGAATCCACTGGGCAAATGCTCATCTTGCCAGAGTCTGGGTCTTCTGCTGTTGCTCTCTCAGAAACCGTGCCCAGGTGGGATGTTTCGTTTTTCGTAGCTGCTTCATCCCTGAGGAAGTTGGAGGTGACGCAACTCCTGCATCTCTGACGTGGGAAGGTTTGGGGGTATAACAAATTCCATCCTTCTCCCTTGGCTACGTGGAAAGAAGGCATCTTTACATTTTGAGCGCATTTCACAGGCCAGGAGCCAAGCACCCCTTCCTGAGGGGGAGAAGAGGCCCAGAAAAGATGAGCCCTTCCCAGCCCAAAGGCGTTCCCCTGAGATTCAGCTTCCGGGCTATGGCTAACCAGGTTAGGAGCAGGAATATTGGGAGCGGGAAGGAACTGATGTCATCTGCCAGAGCAGATGGCTAATTGAAGGGAATGAGGTGATAACAAGGCTTTCAAATCTGAACTCTTGTTTGCGGCTGATTAGCATAGAGGGAGGTGGAGAACAAGGGCAATCGGAAGCAGACTCTGGGTAGTTGGTTCCTTCTCTTTGTTCGGGTTCCTACGTCACACCAGCAGTTTAAATGGCAACACTCCTTTGCAAGATTGGCCCCTTTTTTAATTGTTATGGAAAATCAATAAAATGATAAGTTGCCCCTGCCAAAGGGTTGCATGACATCTGGCTGAAGACTTTTTGTGCTAAAAGTTGAAGCTATGCTGGGGTGTGTGGGTGTGTCCGTCCGTCCATGTGGCCGCTGTGTATTCAACATTCCACCCCCTCCAAAGCATCCTAAGAACCTTACTTTTCCTTTCACAGTGCTACGATTCCCAGCACCCTTAACAAACCATTGTTCCCAGGACTTTTTGGGTGTGGGTGGGAGGAGATGTGCTTTACATGTGCGGTGTGCAGGCATCTCCCAGCACATGTGTGGGGGGATTCAAGACTAACTCTTATGCTTTTCTTCCTTAGACCAGCTTGACGTTGAAAAAGAGGTTCTCTGGGTTGAGGAACACACGCCATTTCACAGCAAAGCAGAACACGGGCCGAATGGTCACTCTGCCATTGCATTTGGTGAAATCAGACTGGATTTGCAAAGGAGCTTACCCCTGAAGCCAGTTGGTTGCCTGCCTCTGGCTGGCTGGTGGCTTGGCATCACCAAAACACAAAGAGACAGCCCCATGCAACCTCACACCCAAAGATTTCTGCCCATGCTTCAGACATGCAGCCCTAAGAGCAGCTCTGACTCCCACTCTAGGCCCCTCTGCCCCAGTCTTCCTCCTGATGTAGGCTACAGGATCTGGGAAGTCTGATCCAGCTTTGAGGTGTGGTTCCATATGGCCGTTAGTACTGTTGTGTTTTTGCCAGAGAGCCACGTGGTAAGGAAGATCTCCAAGTATGCTTCCTAGGGACTCCACTTTAATCCTCAGATGTGCCCACAAAGGCATGATCCATCTTCGGGTGAAGATAAATTGCCGTGCAGTCACTCTTCCCTGTGTGGACTCTGCTGGGAAAAATGACCTGGCAGGATAGCAGAGTAGCAGCAACGGTCCTGCTTCCGTGTGAGAATAGGGATAAATCACATCCAGAGACAGTTCGTTCTTATCTCTAGTAGCTTTATTTACAAAGCAATATATCCATCAGAAGCTTCAGGCATTTTCTCTCTGTGCTTTCCCAAAAGCACACATTCGCAGCTCCTCTGAGCTGAGCTGTGTCTGTCTCAGTCAGAAGCGAAACCAGATCTGAACGCAGACACACACTGTGACGCATTTTCCTGCGTCAAGCTCCTCCCAGAGCTCCTCCCAGATACAGGGCACCACGGAGTTTTAACCCTGCCAGTTCCAAACTCCACACCCCCTCTTGTCCTGCATCTGGGGACAATAGCCAACAATGCTTTCCCCATACACAGACCCTCACAGAACTCCTCGTGCTTCTGGAAGGTCAATGGTTTTGTGAAACCATCAGCGAGGTTCTTTGTTGAGGGACAGTATTTCAGAGCAACTAGCCCCTCATGAACGCTCTGACATACATTCCGGAAACGTATGTCCAAATGTTTGGTCCTCGCCTTGAATTGCCCCGTCTCAGCTAATTTAAGGCACGGTTGATTGTCTTCATGCACCACAACGGGCAGACAAACCTCTTCACAGATTTCTTCGACCAAACACACATAGAACTCCAGCTCTCTGCAAGCATCTGATAGTGCACTGAACTCAGCTTCAGTAGACGAAAGCGCTATGAGACTTTGCTTCCGGGACCTCCACCCAATCACTGAGTCCCCAAACTTCACCACTAAGCCTGACACTGATTTGCGGTCCTCAGAGTTAGCCCAATCCGAGTCCACAAAGCAAGTCAGTTTGACTTCTCCTTGAGCTGGCAACCTAAGACAAAAGTCTTTGGTTTCCTGCAAATACCTCAGAACTCTTTTGATGCCATTCCAGGCTTGTACACTAGGACTTGAAGCCTCTCTACTGAGCAGATTGACAGCAAATGCAATGTCTGGTCTGCTCCACTGAGACAAATACAACAAACTCCCTAGGGCTGACTGAAACACTTCAGTATTTTCGAACGCAGTGCGTTCTACTTGCTGACTGTCCTTCACAAAACTAGTCTCCATAGGACTTCTCACTCCTGCACAATCACTCATCCTGAACTTCTCAAGCAACTGTTCAATCTTACCTTTCTGGCAAAGCAAAAAGCTACCATCCTCAGTCCTCGCTATCTGGACGCCTAGGTAAGACTTGACATCTCCAAGCTGCTTCAGCTTGAACCGTTTTCCAAGCTCCTTAGCAAACTTCTCCACCTGTTCGCCTGTCTGTGCCATGGTCAACAAATCATCAACAAACACCTGCACGACTTGCTGTTTTACGCCTGAACCTCTAATGTAAAGACAACTGTCTGCAAGAGATCTCTTAAAACCTAGCTCTTCTAAGGCTTCATGTAGACACATATTCCAATTCCTGGCAGATTGGCGTAATCCATAGATGGATTTGTGCAACCGCCACACGACGCCTGGCTCACTGACTTCAAACCCTGGAGGAGGAAGCATGTACAACTCCTCCTGGAGATCTGAATTCAGGTAGGCGACATCTACATCAAAATGGTTCACCTTCCAACCTCTCTGTGCTGCTATCGCCAAAAGCGTTCTCAGAGTCTCTGCTCTCGAGGTCGGCGAATAGACCTCCGTGAAGTGGATACCCTTTTTCTGTGTGAATCCTCGGGCCACTAATCTCGCCTTATACTGTGGTTCTCCCGTTTCTGTGGGTTTCAAACGGTAAACCCATCTGCAACTAACAGCTCTCTGGTCAGCCGGCAGCTGAGTGAGTGAGAACACACCATGAGACTCCATTGAGTTCATCTCCTTCTGCATCGCCTCACGCCATTTGCTGGCTTCTTCCTGAGGCAACTTCTGAACATCCTCAAAGGATTCAGGTTCACACCTAGCCACACCAACCCAAACACTAGTGGCTTCATACCTTTCAGGTGGCTTTCCTTTCGTTGATCTTGCTGACCTCCTCAGCGTGAATTCTGGAACTGCGCCTGATTCACCTGGATCAACCACACCATCCCCTGTGTCAGAAACCTCCCCCTCTGACCTGCTGCGCCTTTTTGGCCTCACAACAGGCTCTGCAGGTGGGGATGGCTCACTCCTTGGCTCAGACTTGACAGAAACCTGTGGAGGGGTCCTGGGACTCCCTTTTGGAGAGATACGAAGCCTCTCCCTTGGAGAACCCGACTCTGGACTCTGTGGCTGTGGACCGTGCATCTCAGCAACAGGTTCAGCCTCTTCCTCCTCCTCTTCCTCACCTGAGTCTAACAGAACATCTGGGTTCCCGTGAAGACGTTTCCACCCACTCTGCTCGCAAAACTCAGCACTGCCGCTAATGAGCAGCTTAGACTGGTTGCCAGTAGGGTATGCGAAACGCCACGCCTTTTAACCCGGCTCATAGCCTACAAAGATCATCTTCCTAGACCTTGGCTCACCCTTTCTGCGCATGGCCTTTGGAATCAGAACCCAAGCCTGACATCCAAAAACGTGGAAGTAGTGGACCTTCGGCTTTTTCTGATGCAACAAGAAAAACGGTGTGTTGCCTACACTGGAATTGTACATCCGATTCTGCAGAAAGCATGCTGTCTTATAACTTTCAGCCCAAAAACGCTGTGGCAACCCCGAGTCTGCCAACATAGCGTTTGCTGATTCCTGTAGTGTGCGAAACTTTCTCTCTGCAACCCCGTTCTGTTGCGGAGAGTAGGGGGCTGTCAATCGATGACTGATACCCTTCTGCCTGAAAAACGATTGCAGCACAGAACCTGTGAACTCCCCCCCGCGATCAGATTGAAAGGAAATCACCCTGGTAGAGAACCGGAGCTCTACCGCTGTGATCCAATCCCTGATCAGTGCAGCTGCTTCTGACTTACATTTAAGCGCAAAAACCCAAGAAAACCTTGAAAAATCATCAATCAGAACCAAAACCCATTTCGACCCAGCTAAAGAAGGTGTTGGCATGGGACCTGACAAATCTGCATGCACAAGTTCAAAGGGTTTGCTGGTTCTCCTCTCTGACCTGGGGTATGAGCATGTTGTGACCTTCGATTGCTTACAGGCTTGACAATCTAGGTATTTGTCACATGCCTTGAACCTACAACCAATGGTGTTTTCTGTGGCTTTTCGCACATACGACCCCGCTGCGTGCCCGAATTTTCGGTGCCACATATGAATACAATCATTGTGTGGTGGGACATTTGCACACTGCACTTGTGCGTCTTCAATGGACTCTCCACTAGCCCCATTTCCCACCAGTCCCATTTTTCCACCAACCCCATTTTCAATAGGCAGCTCCACCAGAAAGAGCCTGTCTTTCCTCTCAACACTGTAGATCTTCTTCCCATCCCTGTAAAAAGAGCACAAATTGTTAGAGAACAAAACATCGAACCCAATAGCCATTAATGCTGACACACTCAAAAGAGAATGTGCAAGCTCTGGAACAAAAAAGGCTTGCACCTCACAATCTATAAAAGAACAATATAAAGACCCAGATTCAGTCAGTGGTCTTTTCGATCCATCTGCTAAAATAACATAACGTCCAGTTTTAACTGTCTTGCAGTTCCTCAGTAGCCCTCTAGACGTCACAAGACAATGCGAAGCTCCAGAATCGATAACAAAAGATAAAGTGTCTCTTTGGCTGTCTTCCAACACTGCCATGGCGTTGCTTACACCCCCACTGGGGCCTCTGCAAAAGTCCATGTCTTTGGTTGCCATGGCCACAGCCTCCCCCGACTGAGGCTTTTGTCTTTTCCCAGAGACACCATCGCAGCTGTGAGGTGAAAAAACGCCTTGTCTTTGTTTTCCTCCTGGCCTGCAGCTTTCCCACGTCTGGCTCTGGGAACTTGCTTTGTTGACATTCCACTCCAGCCGGTGTCCTTGGCAGCCTGGGCTTCCAGCGGATGCTTCCCAGCGCTGTTGGATGTCGCCTCAGAGCACAAACAACTCTTGGAGACTTGGGCTTTCTCAGAGCTCTTGGAACGGCTTGCCCCCCCACTCTTGGGTGCTTTGCTGCCTAAGGAACAGCCTGCAACTGCGTTCCTCTTCTTCCCAGCTCTCAGCCTTTCTCCAGCGCACAGTCCATCACACAGATGTGTTGAAGCATAAAAACAGCTTTCCAAAACAGCCTCAACCCCTTCTGGGCTTTCTGGGCGTCCCACAGCCCCTCCTGGGCTTCCAGCCCCCTCTGGTCTGGGTCCCACTTTGGCCTGACATGCCATCTTCAGTGCCTGCCACGCGACCCAGGGCTTCCTCCCTTGAAGCTTTGGCAACAGCCTTTCACCGGGGTAGCTCTCATGGCCCTGCTGTTCCTGAGCAGCAGCCATCTCCTCCCCCCGGGGCTTCAAACGTACTCACTCTGCCAGCAAGCTGGTCCTCCGAAGCAGCAGTCTCTCTTGGCTCTTGGCTCCGATCACCAGCATTCCTCACTGCCCTTCCTGGCAGGAGATCACAGCAACTCAAAGCTGGCAGCCTTCCTCCCTTCTCACACTTATCAGGAGACGCGGAACCTCCATAACCTCTTCGGGTGAAAATAAATTGCCGTGCAGTCACTCTTCCCTGTGTGGACTCTGCTGGGAAAAATGACCTGGCAGGATAGCAGAGTAGCAGCAACGGTCCTGCTTCCGTGTGAGAATAGGGATAAATCACGTCCAGAGACAGTTCGTTCTTATCTCTAGTAGCTTTATTTACAAAGCAATATATCCGTCAGAAGCTTCAGGCATTTTCTCTCTGTGCTTTCCCAAAAGCACACATTCGCAGCTCCTCTGAGCTGAGCTGTGTGTCAGTCAGAAGCGAAACCAGATCTGAACGCAGACACACACTGTGACGCATTTTCCTGTGTCAAGCTCCTCCCAGAGCTCCTCCCAGATACAGGGCACCACGGAGTTTTAACCCTGCCAGTTCCAAACTCCACAATCCAGGACTTCCGGGGTCGCGCCATCGGTAATGGCGGATTCCCTCTGATCTGGAGGGATTAGCTCCACGGGAAATGGGTTTTTCCCGCTTCGGCGAAGTGGGGACCCTTTCAAAATCACAGGCGGATGAAGCCTGTGACCATGGGACTCGGCGGGCACCTTTAGCGCCCCCCAACCCGTAAAGGAACCCGTAAAGGGCTCCGGAGCGACGAGGGGGAAGCGGCGCGGTGCTGAGAGTCAACCGCTTCTTCCGTGGAGCGAAGCCGCATAGCCGTTGCCGGAGAGCGCTGCCTTTTTCCTGGGACAATTCGGTTTTTAAAACAACTACTCATGAGTACCTCAACTTTGGACAATTGGATTATAAATAATGACCTGCGAGTAGAAAGGAAAATTGGATTAAGAAATCTATTTTAATTTGGTACTGAAACGAGAAGGTCTAAACAGGAAGTCAGCCTTCCGTTTTTTGTAGATAGACTAAAGCAAAGACATGGCAAACTAAAGTCCAAAAAATCGCTTTCAAAGGATCAACTTTCATCATTAAAAATTGCTGAACCCCCCTTCGGAAGCCGGAGAAGAGGGGGGATTCTTTTTCGGACTGTTTTAACCTGCAGAAGAGAGTGCAAAGAAAAGTAATCTGCCATAGTCTTGAACCTGGGAGCGGGGTGTCAGGACAGAAGCATTTGGGAAGTTCATTGACTACAGACAAACGCCTTTGGCAGATAGTTAAAAGAAGAGAAAGATAGTGATTCCATTGTTCTCCTCTGCATTTTAAAGGAACAAGTATTAACAAAATACCAGAAAAAAGAAACTTTGTTATTAGATCTGCCTTTGAAAAAAGAGATGGATACAAAGAGAAGTTTTTCCCCTAGAGGGAGCTTGGGACATTGTTACTGAATTTGAACAGGGAAGCCTTACAGCTGCAAATAGATTAATATTGTGGGAAAGGACTGCTGACCTTGCATAACAATGTATTCAGAGGCTCTGGTGCGTGCTCTTTGCAAGACAAGCGTTTTACTGGAACAGCTGCATGAGAAGACGGATTTGACAAGCCTTTTACTAGAGCAATTACATGAGAAGGCGGATTTGATGACTGCTACGATTAGAAATTCTGGACAGGCAGTGGGTATCCACATGGAACCCACTCAGGAATTAGCTCTGACAGATCAGATAAGGGAAGAGGTAGTTGTTGGACCTCAGGTGGTAGAGATGGAGGGAGTTGTGACCCAACAGGAAGATGAGTTGTTGGAACTGACAAATGAACTTGGAAAAAGCCAGATTTGGAGAGACAGAGTTGTATTTGGCTTGGATATGGGGGGTTGGATAGACCCCGCCCCTATGCAGGGATGTTTTGACTTTCCAAGTCTGGCAATGGGTCGTGAGGAGTTTGGGAATGTGGGGGTCCTCAATTTTGGAGGGGGTTCGAAATATGTTTTTAAAAATTACATGGAGTTCAGTGTGGAGTACAGATACAAATATGAAGAAGACTCACAGAGGGGGCATGCAAGAGACTTAAGGGCCTCGGACATAAGATTACCAGGTTAATGAACTAGATGGATGGGACAGAAAGGACTGACTAAACCCGGGACCAGGGGAAGAGACCATGGATGAAGATTGGAAAAAATTCTTTTTTATTTAGGATTTGCTTTGGAAAATTAATGAATAGTGGAAAAATGTTGGAATGAAATTATTTGACTTTAGCAGAATTGTTAAAAAGAGTGTTGCAAGAATATTTAAAGTTAAGAGAAATTGGTATGAATAAGATTTAAGTTTAAAATTTTAGGGTTCTTTTTTATTTCTATGTAATATAGGTTTAAATAGATCAAGGTAATTTAATGACAGGATGTTATGAAAAATGGAAAGGATTTGCTGGTATAATCAATAACTAGAATACAAGAAAAGGAGGGGTGAGGAGGTCGATGAAATAAGGTTATGACAGTTAAGGATTTGGGAATATTGGATTTGTTTTTAAATTTTTGTGGTTTATTTTTGCTTTGTGATTTTTTATGTGTTATGTGTTTTGCTTTTGCTTTTTGTTTTTGAACATTACTGAGTTGTAATGATCGACTGTTGTTTGTCTTTCTACTGTTTTTATTCTCTTTTTTCTTTTTTCCTTCTTTTTCTTCTTGTCTTTTTTGTAATTTTAAAATTCTCAATAAATATCATTTAAAAAACAAAAAACAAAGGCATGATCCAGCACCCTCATGCCACAGCTGCCTCTGGAGTGACCCTCCCTCCGGTAAGAGGCGTGCCACACAGCTGAGTGCCTGGTTGTCTGTGTAGGGCGGAGGCTAGGAATCTTGTGGGCCCCCAGATATTGCCACATCCAATGGCCTTCTGCCTCAGCCAGCATGGCCAACGGTCAGGGGTGATGGAATTCAACAACATCTAGAGGGCCACACAATTCCCCATCCCTGGTCTAGTGAATTTGAGGTTCTTGGTTTCTCTCCCTCTGCCCCCTTTTGCCTGGAAAAGCACTTTGGCAGATTCCTTTGGAGGATTTGGGTGTAACAAGCTGTAGCAGCGCGCTGAATAAAACAACTCTGAGAAGCTGAAACACCGGGCTGTTTTCTTTTCTAATAAAAATATTCACTGTGTAGTTCACAGGCACAAAACACAATGTTGATATTGTCCAGGAAATGGGTTTTCAGTTGGAGGGCATGGGTTGCGTGAGAGCATGTTGTGTGGGATAACCAGTCTCATATAACCAACATGCTTCAGTCTAATTAGTGCATGAAGGGTTAACATCATAGAGTAAGCTGTCTCTTCCCCTTACTTTGGGAGTGAGTTTTGATCTATTCTGGTATTCGCTTCTTCAGCATTTAATGTACTGTAGGTTTTTCCTGATTTTATGGTTTTATCTTTCTGTAAACGGCTTTGATATTTCTTACCATCTGGTGTGTATAAATTTTATGAAATAAATAAATAATTTTGAATAAATAAATAAATAAATAGGAAGATGTAAAACCACAACCTCCGAAATGAAAGCTACTGTCCCGCCAGACGGATGTTTTTGCCTGGAGGGGGGCCGTATTCTGCAATGTGCTATCGATGCAATAATAGTGCAGCTTTCTAATGGACTGTCCACGCAAACATCATTCTGCTTTCTCAGTTGCTCTGCAATGCTTCGCCAGGGTTACCACATCATGGCCCCCTGGGGGTGCGCTCCTGTGTTGTAGCTCAGCAAAAGCAGGACAAAATTCCTCTAGTATGGCTCACAGTGAGGGCTGCTGAGACTTGGGAGAGATCTCGGAGGCCAAAGAGTTTGCTTTTCTGCTCAGTACAGGGGATCTTGCCAGCTCTTCACCCCTGACTGGCCGAAGATGCCCATCTCTCATCCATGCAGCTCCACAGCGTGCCTGGATAATGACTCAGATGGAGCTGGACACACCATTCCTGAAGGATGCAATAATCTTGCAATTGTGGTGGACCAACTACATGTCATTTTGCTTTGCAAGTTGTTCTGTGATGCGTCCCCTGTGCTACTATATTATTATCAGCCAGAGGGGCCCTCTTGAGCTATAAAGTGCAACTTAAGTGGGACAAATCCCCCCCCCCCCCAATTACATTTAGATGGATTTAGGGGAGTGCAACTGGTTTGGTCACACTGGCGTGAAGCCTTGCGGGCTCCACAGGGGACACCGCAACTATGATGTTGAATAGACGTTGAGAGGCGTGGGGCACTGAATTTTGGCATGGTACAGGGCTCCCCTGGAATTTGAGATGCCATGGTTCACCACTGAAGAACATTTGTGGTATGAAAAAGGTACCTGGTTTCAGCTGGAAGTTAGGGGGCACTGGTTGGAAGGGTCGGAGTATGTCTGTCCCGAAAGGTTTACAGGCACGAACAGTGCTGAATACAGTCTTGCATATAACTGCCCTCCTACTGTCATGAATAGAAACAATCTGTTTTACAGAGGCTGTTTAGCTTGCTCTTTTTACCCCTTTACTAGACAGGCTGTATTTCTGTGCTGTTTTCAGAGTGGGGAATGCCCATTTCTTCATGGCCAGCATGGAAACACAGAAGGCTAGCAATTTAGGAGGTTTGCAAAGAGGACAAGGGTGTTACGGGGTAATCTTCTAGCAAACAAACTTGGCACAGCAGATCTGAGAGGTGGTTTTCTGCTCCCGGAAAGCCAGCCTGGAAACCAGGTTGCCAGGTGAAGGAAGAATGCAGAGATCAACCAACTCACTTGCCTTCAAAGAATTTCTGGTTGCCTGTGGCTACTGGGATAGTGCTTAGATATCAGGCTGGCTGACACATCTTAAAAAATACAAGGAAAAAGCTTTTTTCCTTTCATTAGCAAAGCTCCTTTGGGGCCCCGAATAGCTAAGCTGAGGAAGAAGTGGCTGGTATTACTTGTTTGTTCTTGGTCCTGATCTTGCCTGCCCTTGCACACTCCTGTTGTCTTTGCATATTTAACCAGCACGTCTGTTCCGATTGGAGTCCTATTCCTGCAGTTCCACATCCTTCTCTTTGGCACTTTGGCATTCGGTTCCAGGAGCTGGACCTGAGCGCAGAGGCTTTCTTCTACTTGGACTCGACAAAGGAGCAAGAGTGGCTGACAGCTGTGGAAAAGGCTTTGCGTTCCAAATCCAAGTACAAGAAAGTAAGTCCAGCCCCACCCATTTCTTCAGCAGCCAGACAGCTGTCAGGAGCTGGAGTGAAGAGGAGGAGGAGGAGGAGGTCAGCAAGAAAAAACACCTGGTGTCAGTGGTGTTTTATTCAAAAGAAGCCAACATTCTTTATTCAAAGAAACCCAAACCGTGCAGGCCTAGTGATCACAGAAACCTTTCCCAACAGGTCTTGCCCCAGTGAGGTAGTTGTGAAGGCTGAAGGTTGCTACCCTCCCACCACTCTCTGAAGTCTCCTCCTCCCCCTGGTCCTTCCCAAGCAACCTGAGACTCTGACACCTTGCCTGTCTTTGCTCCCTCCTCTTAATTTCTCTGTGTTCTGGGAGACCAGCAGGGAGGGGAGCTGATCACAGCAGGATGGGGAGACCCCCTGGCTTCTTCAGCAGCCTGCCTGATCTCTGCCTCTTGACCCCCGCCTCCAGCCTCCACTTCTGCCTGGGATTCTGGGCTGCTGTTTGCCACAGAATCTTCCTGCCCTCCTGCCTCTTCAGTTTCCAACACCTCCTCTTGCTCACAGTCTGCTCCCTCTTCTCCCTCGGACGACTCAGCATCGTCGTCCCCCCACCAGTTCCCTGGCTATGAGCCTTCTTCCCTTGAGGGATCCGCAGTTGGTTCCCCCTGCCACTCCTATCTGCATCCAGCCGGCCCAGGACAGCAAGCAATGAACAGAGCTGGTAGACATCCCAGTACCTTGCATCTTCTAGGTGCAGCTGGTGTGTCTAGTCGGAATGATGTTGCTCATCTTTGTCAGGAAGGACCAGCTCAGCCGCATCAAGGAAGTGATGAGGGAGACAGTGGGCACAGGCATCATGGGGAAGATGGGGAGTAGACCCTGACAGCGGAATTCCCTACGTCTATCTTTCTGTCTTTCTATCTGTTTTTATAATCTCTGCCAACCAGTTTCCCCCTCTTTCCTGCTTGCTCACTAACAGCCATCTTTGCTCCGCCCCTGCAGGGTAATAAGGGGTGTGTGGCCGCAAGGTTTGTCTGCAACAATACCAGCTTCTGCATGGTCAATTCCCACCTTGCTGCCCACGTGGAAGACTTCGGGCGCCGAAACCAGGATTACAAGGATATCTGTGCCCAGATGAGCTTCCTGCCCCCTGACCAGGGTCTGCCACAGCTGACAATCATGAAACACGAGTGCGTTTCAAGGGCTTGGAGGGAGAGAGCCTTGGCTGATGTAACTTGTTGGTCTCCGCTATCTGGAGAAGCAAATTGAGTCATGTTTCTGTAACTTTCCTGCCTGTGTGTAGCTCAGGGTAGGCAGCATTTGTTGTTGTTTAGTCGTGTCTGTCGGTTTGCAAGCCCCCTCCATAGAGGCTGGCCCCTCTCACTGTCCTCGGAGCTTGCTTACCGGTAACCTCCTCTGGCTGATATCTCAGACAGACCAGGGAGATTTTGATAGGCGACATTTTCCCAAGCGTGGGTAAAATGCACAAGCCCTCCCTCCTGCTTCCGCAGGGGAAAGAAAATAAGTCAGAAATCTATTTACATGATGTTTATTTCTGACATTACAGCACTAAAGAAAAACACGTCCTTTCAGTTCAGTTCTTCTAGCAAGTCTGACAAACTTCCTGAACATGCGCAGTCGGAAGGTTTCAAATTACACTCTTCACAAAGACTTATCCAGCCTGTGAAGTTCCTGGGAAATTCTTTCCCACAGATAGCAGCATCATGTGATGTCAACAAGCTAGCTGTTTGCTGCTTTGATGTTTTCATATACTGACATCCTCCCCCATATGAATCATCATTAGCTGCGGACAAAGCTTGATCCAGAGAAGAAAACAAACAGTTGTTATACATGTAACAATCCCCTGTTGTTTCAGTTCCACCCTTGGAACTACCCGCCACTGGTTTCACCAATGTAACTCTCTGGTTGTCTGACTTCCAAGG
This sequence comes from Podarcis muralis, assembly GCF_964188315.1. Lineage (NCBI taxonomy): Eukaryota > Metazoa > Chordata > Lepidosauria > Squamata > Lacertidae > Podarcis > Podarcis muralis. The sequence goes on from NC_135674.1 coordinate 5,261,988, forward strand.
AATGAGTGCTTCTGCATTACCTTGGCTAGGAAATGTTGTGTTACGCTTAGCAACTCCCTGTTGTGTCTTTGTCTCCGACTCAGACATACCCTTAACCTGGCTTGAGTTGTCAACAATAGTAATACATGCAACAGCTGAACTAGCAAACTCTTGAGAATACTTCTTGGGTGGTACGCCCTTTGTGATTCTCTCAGACCTGCATATGAGGTGCTGATCCTCCTTGCTGACTGGTTCAGTCTCAGGACCTTTTGGAGAACCAGTTCCAATAGTAAACAGTGGTTCATCCTTAACCTCTGAAGATCTAGCTTTTGTGTGTGAACCTTTCTCAATAACTGTGTCAACAGAACTCTCTGAGCTTTCTGTGTCACTTTCAGTACCACTATAATCAGAATAATCAAATTCATCATCTGAATCATCAGCAGTGGGAAATGTGTGAAAAATTACTCTCTCCTGTCCAGGAGCACTTTCTAGAAATTTTGTGAGAATCACCTGACCAGATTCAGACAAAATTACTCTGTAGAGACCCTTTTCATAACCCACAAAAATGCCTCTGGCATTCTTCACCCCATCTGGAGTTTCAGTCCTGATTTGAGATCCAAAAACCCTAAAATGTGTGACAGAAGGTTTTCTGTGGAACAGCTTCTCAAAAGGAGAACATTCCATACCTTTCGAAACCTTTCTCACCCAAATGTAACAAAAACATGATAAAGATTCAGCCCAAAACTCATGTGACCTTCATGCCATTTTGCAACTCCTTGTTCACTTTTACACAGACAGTTTTGTTCCATGCAGCCTCTGAAACAGCAACCTTGTGCTCTATCCTTTGCTTCTCGAGGAAATCCTGAAAATCCTGTGAAAGAAAAATTGGCTTCTCATCTGTGAAAAGAAAATCAATATTATCATCATGAACACTCTTAACCTTATCACAAAACTCCTTAAACCTTTCTAAGGTTTCTCTGGGATTCTGCAAAATGTAAATCCATACAAATTGAGAAAAATGATCAACAAATATAAGATAGTATTTTGCATTGCCTCTAGAAGGTGCTAAAGGACCAATTACATCAGCATACACTCGCTGAAAAACTTTGTTAATCTTTGTTGCCTTTCCTCTTGTGTCTTCTTTCGAGATACCTGCAAGAGAAAGCATTTTAGATTCACATGCTGTGCACATTTTATAATCATTTTTATGAAAAGTTAACAGATACAGATCTCTGACAGATCTCTGGCAGAAAGATACAGCTCTCCATCTTTGTAGATTTTGCAGCTTTCCTCATCATAGGATAACACCAGTTTCTTCTTAGTTTATAGTCAAGTTCAGGCTTTCTAGATACACAGTTCCGATCCCGGTTGCTTCCATTTCCTAACCACTGGCCAGTTTCACAGTGAAGCGATGCTTCTCAAACGTAGAAAGCAGTTCTCGGCGTGACGTCATGTGTTGCGTGCATCCTGTGTCTATAATAAATGAGTTCTCCACGGATGATGTGGCTTTTAGGGACATCAAAGCCATATCTGGTTTTGCCTGGGACTGGGTACGACCTTTGCTTGAAGCCTCAGGCTTTACAGAGCTCCCTCTAGCTCCTTTCTCCTGATGTGGTGTCTCCTGACGAACAGCGTTCTGAGCTACAGCTTTCTCCTCTGTAGCAATAGTAGTGGGGGTGCTTGATTTCTGAGCTTCACTCCCCCCATCAGCAACAGCCATTGCAGCAAAAACAGGATCATCAACAGCAACAGCAGCAACAGTTCCTTCACTTCCTTGTTGTGGCTCAAAGCTCCTCCCAGCTTTCAATGAGCTCTAAAGAATTTGGCTAGCTTCATCTTGGCTCTCCCCCTTTGGTGCAACCAATTCTCGGTCCTTGCTTCCCACCCCAGCTTCACAAGCTTTGCGGAGTGACTCCCAAGCGACCCTTGGTTCTTCTGCACCCTTTAGGACTGGCTCAAGATAAGCGTCCACATTTTCCGCCAAAATTCTTAACACACGCTGTTTCAATTCACTTTGTGTTTTTTTTAAAAAGATATTTATTAAAGTTTCAAAAATTATATAAAATAAAAACAATAATACAAACAGAACACAAACAAAAAACAAGTATAATTTCAATCCCTTATTTTCTTATAACTTACTTCCCCAACCTCCTCATACCTCCCCTTTCTGTATTCCAGTTTCTAATTATTGATTCAGCAAATCCTCTCCCTTGATTTTCATTTAATTTTTAACCTTTCTTTTCTTTTTACTTAATCATTACAGCTGAAAACCACTTAATTTCTAAACCAACATCGTTCTAACATTCATTAATTTTGCAATGTTTCCTGAGATAGTCCTTAAATTTCTTCCAATCTTCTTCCGCCGTCTCTTTTCCCTGGTCTCAGATTCTGCCAGTCATCTCCGCCAGTCCCATATAGTCTATCACCTTCATCTGCCATTCTTCCAAGGTGGGTAGATCTTGTGTCTTCCAGTACTTTGCGATGAGTATTCTTGCTGCTGTTGTAGCATACATAAACAATGTTCTATCCTTCTTTGGCACCAATTGGCCGACCATGCCCAGGAGAAAGGCCTCTGGTTTCTTCAGGAAGGTATATTTAAATACCTTTTTCATTTCATTGTATATCATTTCCCAGAAAGCCTTAATCTTTGGGCACGTCCACCAAAGATGAAAAAATGTGCCTTCATTTTCTTTACATTTCCAACATTTGTTATCAGACAAGTGGTAAATTTTTGCAAGCTTGACTAGGGTCATGTACCACCTATAAATCATTTTCATAATATTTTCTTTTAAGGCATTACATGCCGTAAATTTCATACCGGTGGTCCACAACTGTTCCCAGTCAGCAAACATAATGTTATGACCAATATCTTGTGCCCACTTGATCATGGCTGATTTAACCGTTTCATCCTGCGTATTCCATTTCAATAGCAAGTTATACATTTTTGACAAGTTCTTAGTTTTGGATTCTAACAATTCTGTTTCTAATTTTGATTTTTCCACCTGGAAGCCAATTTTCCTGTCCAACTTGTAAGCCTCCATTATTTGATAATAATGAAGCCAGTCTCACACTTTATCTTTTAATTTATCAAAACTCTGCAATTTTAATTTATCCCCTTGTTCCAAAATTTCCCAATATTTCGGCCATTTGGACTCCATATTGAGTCTTTTCCCAGCCTTTGCTTCCATTGGCAACAACCACCTTGGGGTTTTGTTTTCCAACAAGTCTTTATATTTAATCCAAACATTATACAATGCTTTCCTGACAATATGGTTTTTAAAAACTTTATTAGCTTTAACCTTGTCATACCACAAATATGCATGCCACCCAAAAATATTGTTAAAACCTTCTAAATCCAAAATGTCTGTATTCTCAAGAAGCAGCCAGTCTTTCAACCAGCAGAAAGCTGCTGATTCATAATATAGTTTAAAGTCTGGCAGGGTCAATTCACTTTGAATTGCAGCCTTCTTCCCCTGTGCTTGTACAGCAACAGGCTGTGGGGTCTGGACTAAGTCCCATAATTGCTCTCCCACCAGCAAGAATTCCATTGCAAATGACCATTCTAGCCAGTTTTGGCTATTCAGTTTCTGAGAGAACAGAGCCATCTTTAATCCCAAACTGCAGCTTTCTAGCAGCAAGCTGGAAAATCCAATAGTCTATTGGGCTGTTTACAAGCTGCTTGCACTTGGCAGTCAGCCCAGCTGCTTGGAAATCCCCTTCCAAGAGAATCTGTAAACAACAAGCCTTCGCTGCAATCCAACAGCAATCAGCAAGCTGCGCTCTGCTTGGAAAGTCCCCTTTCCAACAGTTTGTTTACAACAAGCGTCGCTGAAAAATCCAGCCTTGCTTTCGCTTCTGAAGCTTCTTTTCTCTCTTTGCTTTTTAAAGTTAACTAGCCCATAAATTTTGCTCAAAAAGTACTCACGTCTTGTCGCATAGCAACGGAACTTCTTATCAGCTCTGGAATGCGAAGTATGTGGCTTCTCTGCGCTCTGTTTTATCCAAAACAGGAGCTTTTTTCTCAGGGAACCAAGGAAGTTTTCCAATTCGCGTTCAGCATCCAGCCATAAATCAGCATCTCAGAGGTCCGTGGATCGCTGCTCATCAGCAAAAAAAAGTCTCCCACCTGGTGGTCAGCCGTCTTGTTGTTGCAACCATCGGGCTCTGCTACCACTTGTCGGTTTGCAAGCCCCCTCCATAGAGGCTGGCCCCTCTCTTTTTTTTAAAAAAAAAAAATAATTTTTATTAATTTTCCAAGCATATAATAAAAACAAACAATCAAACAAAACAAACAAAACATACAAACATATAAACATGTATACTTTCGTAATCTTATCTTCCTACACCTTGCTTCCCGGACTTCCCCATACCTCCCCTTTTCTGCATCCTTGTTTTTGCCTTTCTTCAGCAACCCTCCAACTGATTAATTAATTCACTTTCATTCTAATTTCCTTAACTTATTGTTTACAGCTGCAATTCTCTATTTCTTAACACCTTAACATCTCATTACACTTCAATTTTACAACAATTTTTAAGGTAAGTTTTAAATTTCTTCCAGTCTTCTTCCACTGTCTCTTTCCCCTGGTCACGGATTCTGCCGGTCATCTCTGCCAATCCCATGTAGTCGATCACCTTCGCTTGCCATTTTTCCAGAGTGGGTAACTCTTGTGTCTTCCAATACTTTGCCAAAAGAATTCTTGCTGCTGCAGTAGCATACATAAAAAACGTCCTATCCTTCCTTGTCACCAATTGGCCAACCATGCCCAGGAGAAAAGCCTCAGGCTTTTTAGAGAAGGTCCATTTAAGAACCTTCTTAATTTCATTATAGATCATTTCCCAAAAGGCTTTAATCTTCGGGCATGTCCACCAAAGGTGATAAAAGGTACCTTCAGTCTCATTACATTTCCAGCATTTGTTGTTGGGCAAATGATAAATTTTTGCAAGCTTGACTGGGGTCATGTACATTTTCATAATGTTTTCTCTTAATGCATTACATGCCGTAAACTTAACACCAGTATTCCATAACTGTTCCCAGTCAGCAAACATAATATCATGACCAATGTCTTGTGCCCATTTAATCATAGCTGATTTCACCGTTTCATCCTGTGTATTCCATTTCAACAGCAAATTATACATTCTTGACAAGTTCTTAGTATTGGATTCTAACAGTTCTGTTTCTAATTTTGACCTCTCCATCTGGAAACCTATTTTTCTGTCCTGTTTAAATACCTCGTTTATCTGGAGGTAATGCAACCAGTCTCTTACCTTAGATTTTAATTTCTCATAACTCTGTAGTTTAACTCTTTCTCCGTCTTGTTCTAAGATTTCACAGTATTTTGGCCATTTCGACTCCATATTAAGTTTTTTAGTCTCTTTAGCTTCCATTGGTGATAACCACCTGGGAGTTTTGCTTTCCAATAGGTCTTTGTATCTTATCCACACATTGTATAATGCTTTCCTAACAATATGGTTTTTAAAGCCTTTATGCGATTTTACCTTGTCATACCATATATATGCATGCCAACCAAATCTATTGTCATACCCTTCCAGATCCAAAATGTCTGTATTCTCAAGAAGCAGCCATTGTTTCAACCAGCAGAAAGCTGCCGATTCATAATAGAGTCTTAAGTCCGGCAGGGCAAACCCCCCTCTATCTTTTGCGTCAGTTAAAATCTTAAATTTTATTCTGGGCTTTTTGCCCTGCCAGACAAATTTGGATATGTCTTTCTGCCACTTCTTGAAACAGTCCATCTTATCCATGATCTGGAGTGTCTGAAATAAAAACAGCATTCTAGGCAATACATTCATCTTAATGACAGCAATTCGGCCTAACAAGGAAAGTCTCAATCTTGACCATATTTCTAGATCTTTCTTTACTTCTGTCCAACATTTGTCATAGTTGTCCTTAAATAAGTTTACATTCTTAGATGTCAGATTTACCCCCAGGTACTTCACTTTTTTTGTGATCTCTAAACCTGTTTCACTCTGAAACTTCTCTTTTTCAGCCATTGTTAGATTTTTCTCCAACACTTTTGTTTTCTGTTTGTTCAGTTTAAATCCTGCTACTTGACCAAATATCTCAATTAGTTCTAATACTCTTTTGGTACTAGTATCTGGCTGTTGCAAAGTCAATACTAGGTCATCTGCAAATGCCCTTAGTTTGTAATGTCTGGCTCCGACCTGAACTCCTTTAACCAACTGGTCCTTTCTAATCATATTTAACAAGACCTCCAGGACTGATATAAAAAGTAAAGGGGATATTGGGCATCCCTGTCGTGTACCTTTTTCTATAGGTATTTCTTCCGTAACCACATTATTTACAATTAACTTTGCTTTTTGTTTAGAATATATAGCACCTATACCGTTTTCAAAGCCTTGGCCTACCCCCATCCCTTGGAGATTCTTCTTCATAAAACTCCAGCAAATGTTATCAAAGGCTTTCTCCGCATCCACAAAAATTAAAACAGCTTTCCTATTAATGTCCACTTCTAACAATTCCAAAATGTCTATAATGTTCCTCACATTATCTGACATATGTCTCCCTGGAAGAAAGCCAGTTTGGTCCTTTTGAATCTCCCCTACCAACACTCTCTTCAGTCTTTTTGCCAAAATATCTGCAAAAATTTTGTAATCCACATTAAGTAGTGATATAGGGCGGTAGTTTATAACCTGGTTCTTTTCAGTCTCAGTTTTCGGTATAAGTGAGATGAAAGCTTCTTTCCACGATTCTGGTGCCTTTTTCCCCTCCAAAATTTCATTGCAAACTTCCATCAGTGGTTGTACTAGCCATTCCTTCAATGCTTCATAATATTTAGCCGTCAAACCATCTGGTCCTGGAGATTTTCCCAATTGCATATTCTGAATGGCACCCTCTATTTCTTGTCCTGTTATTTTCTCATTCAAAATCATTTTGCTTTGCTCTGAAATCTTTGGTAATCCATACTTCTTGATAAATTCTTCTATTTCTTGTTCGTTGACTGACCCTTGTGCATATAATTTCCTGAAAAAACTTTGAAAGCAATTACTTATCTCATTTGGTTTGTGGATTATCTTTCCGTCCATTTCCAGACTTGTCACAGTGTTCAGTTTTTGCCTCTTTTTCAGTTGCCATGACAGAAGTTTCCCACATTTATCTGCCGATTCAAATGTCTTTTGTCTCATTTGCTTTATTTTCCATTCTATCTCTTGATTCATCAATTCCATGTATTGCATCTGGTAGTACTTTATTTCCCTCAAAATCTCGTGAGACTTTGGTTTAGACCTCAATTTCTTTTCACCTTCTTTCATTTTTTCCAAGATTTTCTCTTTCCTCTCATTCTGCTTTTTCCTCTTTATGGAATTTTGTTGTATTAGGAAACCTCGCATCACGGCCTTGCTTGCGTCCCAAATTGTTCTTTTCTCCACATTAGTTCTCAAGTTTATCTCAAAGTAATCTTTCAATGCCTTTTGGGCCTTCTTGTAGATCTCCTCATCTTTAAATAGGGTGTCATTCATCCTCCATCTAAAGGTTCCAGTTGTTGCTAGCTTCATCTCCATCTTCACAGCATTATGGTCGGAGCAAGTCTTTGGGCAGATTCCAACTTTTTTTATCCTTGGCGCCATACTACTAGTTACCCAAATTTGGTCGATCCTTGTCCATGTCATTTTTGCTTCAGAGAAAAAAGTTCCCTCTCTCTCAAGAGGGTTCCTTACTCTCCAAATATTGATCAAGTCCAGTGTTTCAGTCATTTCAAAAAAGGTCTTTGGTAGTCTCCCTTCCTTAGAAATTGTTTGTCTCTGTGCCTTGTCCATGTTTGTAGAAACAACACCGTTCATGTCTCCCATCATTATAATTTTGTAGTCCAAATAATCCATTAAAGTCTCGTGCAACTTCTTAAAGAATTCCGCCTTCCCCTCATTTGGTGCATATATTCCCACTATCAAAATTTTTTCTCCTTGTACTTGTACTTCTATTGCCAGGTATCTTCCTTGTTCATCTTTGAATATCATTTTAGGAGCCAATCTTTCTTTTGCATAAATCACTACGCCTCTTTTCTTAACTTTATCTGATGAAATAAATTCTTGTCCAAGTCTCTTATTTACAAGTAGTTTTCTATGTGTCCTGGTCACATGCGTTTCTTGTAGACATATTAAGTCTAATTGCTCTCTCTTCAATATGTGAAAAACTTGGCGTCTTTTTCTGGGAAGGTTAAGACCATTACAATTCCAGCTGAGAAGTTGCAGAGACATTTTGCTACTATGTGCCTGTTCCTCCAACTGCTCCAAGCTTTTGTTCCTCCTCTGATGGTGGTATAAGTCCAAATGATAGGTTTGCAATGTCTGTCGATCCTTTGTCTAGTGTTGTTTCTACTGTTCCTTTCTGCAGGTCCTCCTGCAGGTCCTCCTGATATCTTTCCAAGAACTGTTCTTTGTCTTGGACTGTTCTTATTTTGACCTTCCTTGCTGTGTAGTTAAAGGATAGTCCTTGTGGAAACTCCCACCTGAAGAGTATGTCGTTTTTCTTCAGCAGGTAGACCAAATCTTTATAGAAGGCTCTCACCTCCAAAATATATTTAGGGATATCTTTAAAGATTTGCACTTGACTATTCCCAATCTTGAGGGCCTTATGGTAATGTAAGTTCAGTATTTTATCCCTTTCTTCTTTAGATCTCAGTGTAATCAGACAATCCCTAGGTTTCTTACCTTGCCTCCTGCCCAGCCGGAAAGCTGTTGTTATTTCAAATTCTTCCTCCTGTATTTCGTCTTGCCAAAATTCTAAAATGTTCTGTGTGAGAAAGGTTATCTTTCTCATTCTCTGGAACTAATCTTAATTTCAGATTTTTCTCCTTTCTCTGAAGTTCCAATAAGGATAAAGTTGCGTCATGCTCATTCACTTTTTTTGTGATTGGCACAAGCTCCTTCTTTGTCTCATCTGCAGTATATTTTGCACTTTCAGCAATTTTTCGTGTTTCAGAATTTTCTTGAATCAATTTATTTATAGATTCTGTGTTAGACGTTACACTTGCCGTATTCAGGTCCAGTCTTGTTGTCAAGTCATTCAGTTTCTTCGAATTTTCTGTTGACAGTTTTGTCAATGCTTCCAAAGATTGGTTTATTTTAAGCAGTGCCTGTGTCATTGATTCCATAGATGCTGTTGTAACTTTTTCCTGTCCAGCTGGTGTTGTGCCTGATATTGAGCCCCTTTTCTTTTGAGTTTGCTGAGTTAGTTTTGCTTTTGATCTAGTTGTTATCTCATCTGCTGGGCCACTCATATCCTCAAGGTCAATTCCCGCAGGAAAGACTTGCAAGTGGAGAATTCCACTGTTTTCCTTTCCCTGTAACAATTTCTCTTTGTACCCTCTAGAGGGAGCATTCAATTGTATCCAAGTGAAGAGAACAAAGAAACATGAGACAAAGAACAAAGAGTCCAAAAGTCCACAGTAAAAGTCCACAGTAAAAGTTTCTGTAACACTTTCAAAAGTCAGAAATTCAACAAAGTAATTCCATCAAAGTCCAATAGCTTTGTTTCAGACAAAACCCCAACTTTGTATCCAATCTAAACTGACAGTTCACTTTCCCGGTGCCTTGCTCCGGCAGCCCGTCCCGGGGTTTTGACAGTGGAAAATCTTTTTCCTCACTTTACTTCAAGCAGGTTTACAATGTCCAATTTTCCTTCCCCCCTTCTCCTGCTTACTGGGGGGAAGTTTAAGTCAGATGTCGGGTTTTGACAGCCTAAAAGTTAGCCTTCTTTTAAGTGCAGCTTTGCTCTTTCGTTGCTTTGATTGCCATGCAGTCCGGGGAGGCAGACTTCCTTACTTTATGCCTTTCCCGTTTTCAGCCAAATTTCCAAAATTTAATTTAAGTGTCCCGTTCACGTCTGTCAGTCTTACTCATGGGTTTTATGGTCAAATTCCAGTTTCAGGAAGGAATCGGCGCTCTCCATTTATGGCGACGCGGCTTCACTCCGCGGGCTGGGTTGCGACTCTCAGCACCGCGCTCACCCCCGATGCTGCTCCGGAGCCTTTAAAAAGGCTCTTTTGCAGTACCGGGGGGCGCAAAGGTGCCCGCCGAGTCTCCTTGTTCACAGGCTTCAGCGCCTGTGATTTTAGGGGTCCCCCGCTCGCCGTAGCGGGTCAGACCCGAACTCGCGGAGCAGTCCTGCTTCGGAGCTCGAAGCAAGGACCGCCATTAAACGCTGGCGCCGACCGGAAGTCCGAGGCTGGCCCCTCTCACTGTCCTCGGAGCTTGCTTACCGGTAACCTCCTCTGGCTGATATCTCGGACAGACCAGGGAGATTTTGATAGGCGACCTTTTCCCAAGCGTGGGTAAAATGCACAACCCCTCCCTCCTGCTTCCGCAGGGGAAAGAAAATAAGTCAGAAATCTATTTACATGATGTTTATTTCTGACATTACAGCACTAAAGAAAAACACGTCCTTTCAGTTCAGTTCTTCTAGCAAGTCTGACAAACTTCCTGAACATGCGCAGTCAGAAGGTTTCAAATTACACTCTTCACAAAGACTTATCCAGCCTGTGAAGTTCCTGGGAAATTCTTTTCCACAGATAGCCGTATCATGTGATGTCAACAAGCTAGCTGTTTGCTGCTTCGATGTTTTCATATACTGACAGTGTCCGCCTCTTCGTGACCCCCTGGACCAGAGCATGCCAGGCCCTCCTGTCTTCCACTGCCTCCCGCAGTTTGGTCAAACTCATGCTGGTAGCTTCGAGAACACGGTCCAACCATCTCGTCCTCTGTCGTCCCCTTCTCCTTGTGCCCTCAATCTTTCCCAACATCAGAGTCTTTTCCAGGGAGTCCTTTCCTCTGCAGCCAGAATGGACACGAAGCCACGGAGGAAGAGAGAGATCCAGCTCTCCTTCACCTGCTCACTTTGCTTGCATGGAATTCCGGGTTGCCAAAGGCTGCTAGGCGAGTTGTGAAATGCAAGGCTGTGATATGTTGTCTTCCTCAAGCCATCCCTGCTCAAAGTCTCTGGAAATGTTTTGGCTCCTTTTCCACAAGCAGCCTTTCCCCCACATTTGTCCTGATAACCAGCATCCTCTGTTTCATGGCGTGTATAAGCAGAGAATCCTCTTTGTGTCAAGGAAGTCTGGGAATGAGACTTGGTGCTCTCTCAAGATGAGTCTGCCAGGGCATAAGAGCATGAGAGCAGCCCTGCTGGATCAGGCCATTGGTCCATCTGGCCCAGCATCCTGTTCTCACATTGGCCAATGAGATGCCTCTCGAGGAGCCCACAAACAGGACCTGAGTGCAACAGCACGCTCCCCTCCTCCAAGCCATACTGCTTCTCTTGGTGGAGTATGGTCTGTGGCCATTATGGCTAGTAGCCATTGAGCCTCACCATCCAGGATTTGGCATATTCTTGTGGCTCTTGACAACTGTCAGAAGCCACCTAGGTCTGCTAGTTTCATTGCTCTTGCTGTGGTAATGGGGAAATCAAAAGGACAGGCGGAACATGTAGTGACGAAGCCGGAAAACGGCAGGCTCCTTTGGGCAGCATTTCAGGTGCCAGAAAGGGTCTTTTGGATCACTGAAGAAATAGTGTCTGAACAAGAATAACGGGGCCCCTTGCTTTGGGGAAGGATCATCATTTGGTGGTGTGCCATATGCTTTGTATGCAGAGTCTCAAGTTGAAAGGCACCTCCACCTGAAAAAGGATTGGGCCACAGAGAGCTGCTGCCAGCCAGAGTAGACTTAATTAATGAATTGTGGGGTTGGAAGGGATCACGAGGGTCATCTAGTCCGACCCCCTGCAATGTAGGAATCCAAACTGGGGGAGGTCAGAAATTCATTCTGACCTGGTAGAAGGCAGCTTTTGATTTCCTGACAACTCTCTCCATGAGGCAAAATGCCTGCACACCTGCAAGGTCTGCCCCTTCAGAAGTTGGACTCCCAAACCCCCATCATCTCCAGCTCTTGACCGTGGTCAAGATCACAGGCCGTGTGTGGAGCCAAAGTTTGACTGTGTGAGCCTTGTGTGTTGCCTCAGCCAGTCCAACAGTCCTGGTGTCTCTCCTGTCTCCTTGCAGTGGGAAGTGCCGTGTGCCAGCATGGTGTGAGCCAATCCTCTGGAGAGGAGGCAGCGTGAATCAGCTCAGCTACCGAAGCCACATGGAATTGAAAAGGAGCGACCACAAGCCCGTCAGCTCCCTCTTCCTCACAGGGGTAACACCTGCCCTGGCCAGGGCTATCGTCTATTCAGGGTTTTTAGTTGCCTGCTAGGTGGCACCTCCTCGAATCTGGGCAGGCCCTGACCAACAACCAGGCCCCTTTCCACAGAGCTCCTCCTTGGCCAGTGACTTCCGGTGCAAGGAGTGGGCAGGTTTTGGCTCTGTTAAATCCCTAGGCTTCCATTCTCCACTCTTCTGAGTAAACGCTGCTCCTGCAGGCATGGCAGACCACATGGGCTGAACTGTATACCTTAACCGTTGGCTCCATTCATCCAATGGAGCTTCTGTGGTACTTGGCTTGGAGCATTTGGCTTCAGCCCATTGGCTCTGGAAGTCACAGCCGCTGCCATCCTGGGGAAGCTCTCAGAGTTACAGTACTTGCCTCTTTCAGGGCTGGGAACAGGGGGGTGCATCAGGCCTTTCTGCTCTTAACTCATGCCCCCCCTTTAGTCCTTAGCCCCAACAAATGTGCTCTGCCCCCCCCCCCCCACATAGGTGAAGGTTGTGGAGGGTATTGTTCAGTTGATGGACAGGATGGAGAACGAATTCCTTCCCTCCCTGGAGGGAGGTAAAGACGAATAGGATCCTCTCCAACCCCTTAAAGAGGGTTTGCTGCAAAAAGACCAGGGGGGAAAGAAGCCCTTGGCCCATCTAGCTCAGTCTTGATTTCCGGGGGATCTCTCCCAGCCCTACCTGGAGATGCTGGGGATAGAACCTGGGACCTTTGCATGCAAGGCAGATGCCCTTCCACTGAGCGGCAGCCTCTTCCTCGCAGGCAAAGACTCCAGGGGTAGCCAGCGTGGTGCCCTCCAGATGCTGGACTACAACTCCCATCATCCCCAGCCAACATGGCCAGTGGCAAGTGCAGCAAGATCTGGAGAGCCCCACGTGGACCTGTTGCATGTGCAGTCCCCTAAATGAGAGCCCGGGGCCAAGGACAAACTTCCCCCTGGAGCACGTTTCCTTGCCTCTGCTGAAGGCAAGCACTCTCTTTCCTCCCCCCCCCCCCACCTTTTGCTCTGCAGTTTCCGTTTGAGAATGTGAAGTTCCGGCAGCTGCAGAAGGAGAAGTTCCAGATCACAAACAACGGGCAGGTCACCCTCCACTTCTCCTTTATCCCCAAGCTCAGTGACAGCCAGTATTGGAAGCCATGGCTTCGCGCTGAGCCCTGCGAGGGATACTTGGAGCCCAGCGCGTCTCTCTCTGGAATCAGAGAACTGTAGAGTTGGAAAGGGACCCCAAGGGTCATCTAGGGAAGGCCTTGGTTTCCTTTTCATCCCCCCTTTTCCCCTCCTCTTCCCAACCCTCCTCCCTCAAACCTTGGGAGTTTGGTAGAGCAGGGGAGGCTTAACATTTGTGGGCTGCATTGCCCCATGCTCAAGCCTCCAAGGGCCACACGTCAAAGCAGCTGAGCCCAAAGTGTAAAAGTGTGTGTGACCAGCTTTAAACACACACACACACACACACACACACACACACACACAAATGAATTGAAGCCAAACAATGCTGGAGGGTCCCAAAACACCTTTTGGCATCGCAGGGAACCAGTGAGAGCAGTCCGTCCAAAAATTACTTTTTTAAAAAAATAATGTGTATTTTTATGTTGTGGAGGCACAAAAATATCTTGGGGAACATATAGAACTAGCCAAACTTTTAAAAACTCAATGAAATGTAAACTCAAAAAGAAAGTTACATTGGGGGCGCAAAAATCCTTTAGGAGACAAATAAATGCTTTCCCTTTTTATATTCTTTTGTTAGGATCACTTTCTCTCACCCCCCCAGTATCCTGTCACCATCTTCTGTGCAGCTGCTGCTTTGGAGGACTAGAGAGGAAAGTGGGGTGGGGGTGGGAACTGAGTCGCTTCTTCTCCTAATTCTTGAAGTTAAGGTTTCCCCCATACACCTGTGAGAACAGGATGCTGTACTAGATGGGCCATTGGCCTGATCCAGCAGGCTCGCATTGTGTCCTTCTGTTCAATTCTTCACCGTCTTCACTTTTAATTTACAGACAAGCCAACTTGGCTGTGCCATAGAGTGTATCTACCTGACCTCCTCCCGTTTTAGGTGAGACGGTGGACATTTCCCTGGATGTGTACGTCAGCAAGGAAGAGAAGATTGAGGCTATCTTTGTCCTTCACCTTGACCGTGGCAAGGACTATTTCCTCACCATCAGTGGGAGCTATCTATCAAGCTGCTTCGGGACCTCCTTGGAAGCCTTGTGCTGGATGTCTACCCTTCCCACTCGGCTTGCCTGCTTGAAAAACAGCTGCTCTTCCACTCAGAAATGTGGGGGCTGGGGGTCCTCCGCTGCATTCAGCTTCAGCTTCTGTAGCTGTGCATCCGCTTCCTGTGTGCTGTTCATGCCCTTTGTTTGCCTTGACTGAGTCATCCCAGGTTCTGGTCCTCCCACCTGCCCTTTCGCAGGGCCACTGAACCGTGTGCATTTCCCTGCCATCTGCCCAGATACTGTTCAGCCAACGGGCTGTTTCTTTCTCTTCTCAGGGCCTGGGCCATTAACACCCTTGGTTGTCTTTTGCTCTTGCCTTCCTCCTCTGATCTCAGGGAGAAGGTAACAGCTGGTTTCATATCCTCTAGATGTTCTTGTAGGTACAGACAACGCCCCGTTGACACGGGGGTTGCGTTCCGAGGTACCGTGCGTTTAAATGAAATTGCGTATATTGGGGACAGCATTGGAAAAGCCTGCAAACACCCTCTAAACTTCCGGAAACCCTTTTGAAAGGCCTTTTGAAAACCAGCAGCCTCCCTGCAAAACTCCTTGCTCCAACTCTCCACAGGCCTGAAAGGTCGGTGCCAAAGCTTCTGGGAGGGAGTCGAGATGCTGTTTCCATGCCGCTTTGCCGCTTTTGTGCTCTGGGGGGGACATTTTGGCCCCTTCAAGTGCCCCTTCCAGCTTTGCGGCAGTGTGCATGTGCCTCGAAGGCACGTAAATGGAGTTGCCCTTGTCAACGATCAGCAGCTGCTCCATGCAGTGGCAGCTGGTCCCTTAGGGCAAACCAGGCACTACCCCAACAACCTGACTTTCCTCTCAGGCAACCCGCACCTGCCTGCCTTCTGACTCAAATCCAGTCCAGGTGGTGGCTCTAGCTCTCTGCTTTGGTCTCTTCCCTAGTCTCAACATGGCCCTTGTAGAACTCGGCAGAGGAGAACGGAGACGAAACCAGAATTTGCCATCACTGCTTGTAACTGATTTTGCGCTGCTCGACTCTGGGTCCGCTTGCGATTGGCAGCACAGGAGGCAGAAAGCCCAGTCTCACGATGCAGGCGCCAGCCCCCTCTGGCCCCAAGAGCCAGTTTTCTCCTTGTCTCTGTGCTCAGCAACTGCTGCACAGGCTATGCCACTCTGGCTTACTCTTACCACCTGAGCACTGGCATTTGGGAAGCGGTAGTGGCTGCTTTGGGGTGGCTCAGGGAAATGTCACTCCTCTCGAAATCAGATATACTTGGGTGTATTATCCTAGCCACAAGGAGACAGTGGTGACTGTCAATTTGGACAGCTGTAGACATTTAGAGTCATGGAGGATATGTTTATCAGTGGCTACCGGTCAGGGCTATTTCTTGCCACTATTATCACAAACCACATGCTTTTGATTGCCAGTTTCTGGGGAACATGATGGACAGAGTGCTCTTGTCCCTGTGTCCCTCTTGACTCCCAAGGGCATGTGGTTGGCCATTGTGGGAACAAAATGCTGATCTAACCCAGCAAGGCTCCTATGTTCTTTAGCATGCACCAGCTACTCTTGCACTAAGACTCTGATACAGTATGTGTCATTCCCCACACCAATGCGCTCTCTCTCTCTCTCTCTCTCTCTCTCTCTCTCTCTCTCTCTCTCTCTCCAAGGGTGGGGAGTATTGGCGGAGGGGGGGAGGAGGGGGGATGAACTGGTTCCTAATCAACAGCTGCCCTGGGGATGAGGGGATCAAATTCTCCATCCTTGCCAACTCCTTTTAGTGATGGGCTGCTTGCCACTGCTGTGCTCCTAAAGCTCTCTTGCTCCCCCCTCCTCTCTTTCTCTTGAATGTGGTAGCTTGAGATAGAACTAACCACCCTGAACATTTCTGGAGAGGAAGATGGGAAGGAGGCCGGAGGCATTGTTCACCAGCTGCTGTGTGCTGCATTGCCCAGACAAAGTCGTGGGCTGGGGCTCCAGCTGTTGCTCAGTTTCTACCACTGCCTCTGCAACGTGCTCTAGACAAGGGGCGGTGAACATGTGACCCCATCATCTCATCATGCTGGCTGGGGCTGCAGCCCATCAACCTATGAAGGCCCATCCATGTTCTGTTGCTGTTTTTCTTACTTATTTCCTGCCCTTCACCCTAAGGTCCCAGGGCAGGTTCCTGTCAGGTTTGGAACTTAACTGGTTAAGAAGTTCCCAGGATGCCTCAATTCTGACGTCAGCTTCTAGAAGCTGGGAGGAGTTTGGGAGGAGTTTCTGTTTCCTGTTCCCCTCTGGTCGTTGAGGGAGAAAGACGTAGCCGGTAATGGCGGAAAGGAGCCCAGGAGAAATCCCTGGGGGAATGTCGGAATAAAGAGCTGAAATGGACAAACCTGGACTCTGTGTTTGTTTGGAAGCTAAGTGAAGGACGTGACAGTTCATCACCGCTGTGTTTATCTCTGCTAAGGTGTGACTGGAGCTACCGGACGACGTAGCTGAGAATGGCGCAGCTGAGGGAAGCGCGCCGGACCGGGCTGCCATAAAAGCTAATCGAGGGCCAATAAATCAATTAGCTGGGGTCCCAAAATACCAATTTCGCCACAGGTTATGGGTAATTACCGCTTGTAAAACTGTCACGAGAGGCTGCCGGAATGCGTCTGAAGTCTGCGGTCGAAGGCAGAGAAATACGGCAGGAGTTTGGCGGAGTTTTTTGCCTGGTGTTAAAAGGCAAGGAGAGCTGCGGAGTTTAAAAGCAGCTGGCAAAAGGACACAAAGTGGCTGCCTGTGTTGCTGAGTGCTGGGACCAGCTAGAGCTCTGGAGCTCTGGGAGCTGAAGGCAGCAAGGAAACGTTTCTCCACGGGTGCCAGAGGAGCTTGGGAACTGTAAGTAAGCTTGGGGCCCCTTGGGAGAACGGAAGAAGATGGCAGGCTGCCAGGTCTTGGAGGACATTCCATGCTCACTTTAAGAAGTTGGGCAACCTGGCTGCTGATTTGAAGTCTACTGTTCTGGGTGCCAGGAAGCCAGAGGCCACTTGGCTAGTGCTCCAGGGAGTTTTATGAGGCTGGAGGCGGAAAGCAAGGGCCGGGAGATGGCTGCTTCAGGACAGAAGGCAAGATGGCGCTGACCACCTTCGTGAGAGCCGGTGCACAGCTGGGAAGGGCTGTGGGCCCCAGAGGGGGGGCAAAGGGACTATTGGCACTTGGAACTGTGCTGCATTTGCTGTGAAGCTTCAGCAAAAGGCCAGAGCCCTGTACAAAAGCCTAAAAAGGCTGGAGCCCCTGTCCCTGATGCTTTAGCCACAAGGAGTGCTGCTGAGCAGGTCGGGGGGGCGAACGTTTCCAAAGGCACGTTTAAAGTTTTCCACTGTACGTGCTGGAATGAAGTGGAGGTTCAGAGGGGGCAAAGCTGGCAAGGAGTGCTTTTCCGGAAGAAGGAGAAGGAGGCCAGCGGGAGGAGCCCAAGGCAGTGTTTTCCACTGGAGTTCAACGTGTCTGCGTGAGGAGCTTGGAGAGAGGCAAGCTGCTGGGAGCCCTTTACCTACCACTGGGGGTGCAGGAAAGCGTCCTGGGAGCCCTGGGAGCAGTGGGGGGGCGGTGAGCAGTAAAAGCACAGAAAAGCCTCTTTTTCCAAAGGCTGCCAAGAGATGTTTGCGTCAAAAGTCGAAGCCTGGGAAACAGGACACAGCTACAGGCTTCAAGGTCAGCCATCTGCTGCAGAGGGAAATACGTGCTGCAGAGTTGTCTGGGAGCTCTGAGATAAGTCCAGTCTTCAGAGCAACGCAGGATGTTGCGGTTTTGGACGCTGCCAAGGATAGAGGCAGCGGGACGTTTGTTGCTTCTATGGCAACTGTGGAGAACAACTCCAGCCAGGACACAGTGACACGCTGGGTGTTTTGGTTTCTGCTATCAGGCAGCACCTGATAGGCAAACTGCGGAACTGCAGGGCTGTTTAGACAGGAACAATTGTTATGTTCACAGACAGAGCACAAAATCAGTCTGTGGTGTGGCTAACGTGTTTTTCTCTCCCTGAAACAGGAGGAGCAAGAGGTCTACGTTGTGCCGGGACTGAATTGTTGTCGGTTATCTGTATCTGCTCTAATGACGCAGGGGTTCAAAAATGTGCTTTGAAAATGACACCTGTTCCATTTTCAGAGGGGGGCGACAACGGGTCAAAAGCGAAGAGCAAGAATAATTTCTTTGTTCTGGAGACACCTCTGGAGGGTGGTGGGAATGCTGAAAAAAAGCACAGGTGCAGTGTGCTAAGGTTCCCAAAGATGTGCAAAAGTTGCACAGGTGCACAAAAGGGTACAAACTCCGGAAATGTGGGAGGTCCCAAGGGTGCAGGGCATGCAAAGGTGCAAAGGTACTTGGTTTTCCCGGGTTTGGGAGGGTAGCCAAGGAAGCTTTTGAGCTTTTGAGCTTGTTCACACAGATCTGTCAGGACCCATGAGGTATGAGAGTCTGGGTGGGGCCAGGTATGTGCCATCGCTGACAGATGACCACAGCCAGGTTGGCTGGTGTCTCTCTCTCAAATCACAGGGGGAGGCGGCGCAACTGATCAAGGATTGGGTTGCGGAGGTGGAACTAAAGTTTTCCACCAGGGTGCAAGGGTTCAAGAGCGACCGAGGGTTACAGTTTACTGGGTCTGCTCTGGAGGAAATTTTTCAAGGAAAAGGAAATACGTCACCAGGTGACGGGTGCAAAGTCTTCTCAAGGGAGAAGGGAGGCTGTGGCTGAACCCGGTGAATGGGGATCAGGTCCAGAATCAGGGTTCAAAACCCGGTGATGGGGACCAAGTCCAGGGTCAGGGTTCAGGGCAGGTTTGGGCATCTCCAAGGGTTGTGAAAGGAGTGTCCAGGTGTGAGGCTTCATCTCCGGTAATGGAGAAAGCTCACAAACAGGGTGTCAAGTCAGAGGGGGAAGAGTCTGACGGAGAAGACACAACTGCTGGCCTTAAAGGGTCAGGAGGGTATCAGATCACAGGTGCGTGGAAAAGTGTCGCACAGTGTGATTCTGGGAATGTTGAAGGGGTTCAACAGGTGCCTGGGAAAGATGCCGGGAAGGGGCACAAGGCAAAGGGGAAGGTGTTGAACTCAGAAGGTCTTGCCAGAATGTGAGGCATAGAGGGGGTGTCAGGTTTGGAACTTAACTGGTTAAGAAGTTCCCAGGATGCCTCAATTCTGACGTCAGCTTCTAGAAGCTGGGAGGAGTTTGGGAGGAGTTTCTGTTTCCTGTTCCCCTCTGGTCGTTGAGGGAGAAAGACGTAGCCGGTAATGGCGGAAAGGAGCCCAGGAGAAATCCCTGGGGGAATGTCGGAATAAAGAGCTGAAATGGACAAACCTGGACTCTGTGTTTGTTTGGAAGCTAAGTGAAGGACGTGACAGTTCATCACCGCTGTGTTTATCTCTGCTAAGGTGTGACTGGAGCTACCGGACGACGTAGCTGAGAATGGCGCAGCTGAGGGAAGCGCGCCGGACCGGGCTGCCATAAAAGCTAATCGAGGGCCAATAAATCAATTAGCTGGGGTCCCAAAATACCAATTTCGCCACAGTTCCAGCAATTTAAATAAAATGTTAGCCAAACCTCATGTCCACAGCTGCATATTCAGTAAGCTTTTGGGTGAACTGCACATCCGGAGTGGGAGGATTACGAGCTGCATATTAATAGGGGGAGGGGGAGCTTGGATTTGGGGTGCGAGCAATTTGTTTTTTCTTTTCCCCCTTGAGATGCTTGCTGTGGCTACGGCCGGGCGATACGTCAATATAGATATATTTTCAACTCAGCTTGAAGTCTAGATAGTGAGACTGGTTTCATAATTTCTGACCTGGCAATATATTGTGAATCATGATGTGTGTGTGTACTATGCAAAAAACACCATGGGGGGGGGGGGGAAACTGTGAAGCCAGACAATGCTTCTCGAGATTCCTGCAGCCCCTGTGGACTCTGCCGGTTCAGCTTTCCCCTGCCCTCCTGCAGGGGGCAGCAAAAATCACAATGCGGGGGAAACCGTGAAGCCAGCCAATGCCTCTATATAGCTCCATCTTATTTCAGACATCGCGATATATTGGTGTATTGCAATGTTTAGCTAGTGATATATCACCGTGTTGAAAGCCAGCTATCGCCCAGCCCTAGTTGTGGCTTCAGAGGGCAAGACTTGTCCACCCAGCTGGAGCAAGGAAAGAATGCATACAGGCACACATTCTGTCAGGCTCTCATGCCAGTCCCCCTTGTCATTGGACCTCCAGGAGAAGCAGTTTCTGGATATCGTACCCCAGGATGGTGATGACTCCACTGTGCGGCCAAGGAGATCTGGCTTTTGGTGGACCACCTCTTCAAGAATGCCTGCCACCAGGTGAGCTGAGGGGGACGGTACCATTGAAAGGATGGGTGTGGGCTGGAATCCAGTACCAGTTTTGGGGTGTGCAGGTTCCAAACGTCCCAATTGATTTGGACATTTCCTCGGCAGCTTCGTCAAGAAGGGAGGTGTGGGATAATTACAGTGGGGTGGCTCAGTTGGTAGAGCGTGACACTCTTAATCTCAGGGCTGCGGGTTCAAAATGTGGGGTAATAAGCAAAGGATTTTAGGTATACTAAAAACAACAAGACCGCCCATAAAATGTATGCTATTGCCACGCAAAAATGAGAGAAAATTAGTTGGAGGGAGGCAAGGGATGGGGCCACGGACCCCTGATTGGGAATAACGGAACTAGATGGTCCTCGGTGTCCCTTCCAACTCCACAATTCTATGATCCTGTGTCTTAAACACAAAGCTTGAGGAATAGTGTGTGTGTGTTTCTGTTTGAACTTTCCCAGCCTTTGCTTTATTCTGATTTGCGCTTGCGTCCCTACTCCCCACGTGCAGAATTGCTATACCTTTGGATTTTCCTGGACATTCAAGCGTTTCCCGCATGGACACTTGTTTCCAACGGCCAAATCCCGGCGGATGGCAATCCTACCCACTTCTGCCAGATTGCCTGGCATACATTACAAGCATCTAGTCACATAGATTCTCCAGAATCCCGGGACTAGCCCACCTGACGGGAAGAGTCCGCGAACAGAAGGAGGAGGAGTACCAGGAAGAATGGACAAAATTCAAAGATTATTTAGCTGAATATGTCAAGATAACCTAACTGGAAAAGCTTGCAAATATGAGATAGGTTTAGGATTTAAATATGTAAGGATTGGAATTAAGATGTTTCAAGCTAGATTAGAATGAAAGATGTGATCAAGTGTTTTTTTTTTTGTTTTTTTTTGAGAAGATTGATTTTGGAAAACTGTTAAAATGAAATACAATGAAATTCAACCAGGGGGATTTGAGGAAGTCATTTAACAATGTTATCAAGATTGGTTTAATTACAATTAGGATGTTTGTTTGTTTGTTTGTTTGTTTGTTTGTTTGTTTGTCTTGAAAATTTTTTGGAAAATTAATTTAAAAAACTGAAAAGAAAAACACCATAGATTATCCAGAATCCCAAGCAGCGACACTGTGAAACTTTCATAGGAATAAAAGGTAGGGGGAAGGAGGCACAATGTCAAGCAGGCAACAGAATAAACCCGAGCACTGTGGGTCTAAAACCGGCCCCTGAATCTCTTGCTCCCCACTCTGCCCTTCTAACAAGACCATTTTTTTGCTTGCTGGATGGCTGTGTGCAATGAGAGCTCAGTCACTGAGGAAGGGTGCTGGCCCAGTGGGAGAAGTATGTGCTTGGCATGCAGGCGATCCAAAAATCCATTCAAGAGCAAAATTCCAGTTCTCATGTTTTCTGTATACATGGCTAATTTAAAGGGGAATAGCAGGGTGCCTTCCACAGAGTCAGACCATTGAGCCGCCTAACTCCTTAAGGGAGGACCAGAGCTCGCTGGTGATGCAGGTCCCAGAACAGTCTCCAGCCTCTCCAGGTGAAACTGAAAACATCACCTGCCTGGAACCTTGTAGAGCCACTGCCAATCAGTACAGACAGTGCTGAGTTAGGTAGCTATGATCCATCCACCATCACCCTTTGCCCGAAGCAAAGGCACATCGCTGTCCAAATCTTTGAAAGACTTTCCCTGCTCACCAAACCACCTGCCCTCCTTTATGCATTGCCGATGGCTTATCAAAGGGATCCTCACTGCAAGTCTCATCAAGGCAGACAGCTTGGTGAAATCTTGGTGCCCTTTCTTAGGAAATGCTAAGAGGGACAATGGCACCAGTTGCCCTCTGGACTCACAGGGTGCAGCTTACTTTGGAGCCATCAATTGTACACATTTGGAATGGCCCTTGAGAAATGATGGTCTGCCTATAGTCAGCAGCTTACCACCTTGCTGTTTGTTAAAAACTTGAATAAAAAGCATGCTTAAAAGAAAACAGGAAAAATGAAATTTTGCTGGCTTTTTGCTGGCTTCTGGAGAAAAGAATAATGCCTCATTATTTGTATCTGCTTTTAAATGTTGTTTCTCTTCTCTTTGTAATGAGTTTTACTGGGTCTGTGGTCATTTTAAGTTGCTTACCTTCACTAAAATTCAGTAAAAAACCTTCACTACTCGACTGGAAACTTTTATTATCCAAATTCAAACCCACTTTTCTTTCTTGGAATGTCCTCCATGGAAATGAGATGAGCAACTGGATAGCAAAATTCCTGGAGTGGGG
Organism: Podarcis muralis; assembly: GCF_964188315.1. Taxonomy (NCBI): domain Eukaryota; kingdom Metazoa; phylum Chordata; class Lepidosauria; order Squamata; family Lacertidae; genus Podarcis; species Podarcis muralis. The sequence continues at coordinate 5,284,937 of NC_135674.1, forward strand.
AGGAGGGTTCAATGTTCTAATAGATTAGATATGGACAGTCCTTCAGTACAGCAAAACTTGACACTTTGAAACCTTTGAGTCCGTTCCAAAAGGACTTCACCCACTATTTAGGGGGGAAGTATGTCAGAACTGACCTTCTGCAGTACTGATTCCACATTCTTGGACTCCTAATCTTACACGTAAATTAGAGCTGGAACCATCTCAGGCCCTATGCCTCTTGAAATGACCATGACCTATTGAGCAAAACCACAGAATCCACCTCTCTGGTGACTAAACCCCACTTGCTTTTACAAAATAAATTAACAACAGAGGAAAATCATGGAAGAAATAAAATGGCTTTTCAAATTAACAAAGGCGATTCCTTTTATCCACATGTATTACGGGACATGTTCAAAGCGCCCCTAAGGGGAAATTCTGTAAGCAAAGGTAGCAGATACACAAGGACACATTGCTAAAAGAAACAAAGGGATTTGGAGGGACCATGAGTGAACAAGTAGTACCAGAATGTACAGAATTGTACCTAGAAAAAGGTTACAACTGGATTACCTTTTTGTAAACAAAAACAACAACAACCCCCAAAATAAAACTCGGAAGCAGCAGGACTCCTTAGGAACTCTTCAAAAAACTGCGTCTCACCGATATGCCTTCATTAGAGCTTGGTTTAATGTCTTCCCAACAAACGTGCTGAGACATAGATTCACTAAGGGCCAAGTCCCTTCAATGTGTGCGTGTGAAATGAAAACATCTGAATCTCTACATCATGTTATGTTTATCTGCCCTTTGTACAGTTCAGCCCGTGCTAGTATACTAAACTCCATAATCCAGCCTACGGCTGACAAATCAGTAGACCTACAGCTTGCCTGGGTTCTTCAAGATGTGGATCCTTATATTACCCTACAGGTTGCTAAATTCCTAACAGCCGTCCTCTCGTACAAGAGACGGAATGGAATGTTAGCTGATTATTGATAGTTATAAGAATTTTCTATAATGACATCAGATATTGATTTTAGTGTAGTGCCTAAAATTTTTTAATCTTAATCTTAAACTTTTCTTATGAATGGCTAATATCTGTCCTTGTGAGTTGTGAACTGTGTTATACTACTTGTGGCTTGTACGAGTCCGCTGTTTTATTTGATTTGATTTGTTTTGATTTGTTTTGTTGTGTTGTGTTTCATGATGGGCGTAAAGCCGAATAAACATTTTGATTGCTTCAAAAAACAAAACACAAAACTGCATATCCCTACCTAGTCACCAAATGTGAGGGGAAACGTAAACCAGCATCTTACACTGCTTTAAATGATAGCCAGATTCTGCATTTTTTTACCACACCAGAAGTAAAAGCACGGGGCATTAATAAGTTTTTGAAAAATCATGCACTTCATTTGTAGGCAAGGGAAAGCTTTCTGAAATGTACAAAATCTTACTAAGACACACCATCTGTTGAAATGACCAAGCAGCGGACGAGATTCGGGGACAGTGGTGTGCCGCCTGGGGAAATGTTCCTTTCCATTCACCTTAAGCAAAGATGTGGTGACCTTGTGCATCCATAAATAACTTTCAGAAATGTATTTCATTACTTCCCAAAGCTTCTCAATGGGCTACCAAATGGCATTTCTTTCTATTTTGGATGAAACTGGGGAAGCAGCTTTAGAAGAAGGGGTTGCTGACATTCACTGGCCTGGAAAACACCTGATGCCAATATGATGGCAAATTGTGGGTGGTGCATTGATGGAGAAACTAAGGCAACAAATGGGGACATGACGCCACCGGTGTTCTAAAGATACATTTCATGTAAAGATTATGATGGGCTTCTTCAAATGCCCATAGCCTCTTACAAGCAGAGGTTTTAGATCAATTTTCTGTAAACCTCTGTCATAAATAGTTGTCACTGGAAATACGACCCAACAATGCAATGCTGGACTCATCCCTCCCGTCAGCGTGCCTGGAAAGCACGGGTCCCAGTAGTTTCCGCCTTACTCTGCTCCTTTCTCTGTGAAAGGCTGCTCTTTAGCTTTCACATCGGAGCAAACCTCAACCCACCCCCTCCCAAAGAAACCTTTCTTATGAGCCCCCCTACTCTGCGTGTGCTTTCTTTCGCTCCTGTCTCAATGTGCAGAAATTGAGCACATGAATTTTCCAGCATCGGGAGTTTCCCCCAAGACAGTGTCGAGATCAGGCCTGTTTGTGTGGCTCCACGCTTGCAGTTATTGGGGCTTTGGCTAAGAGGAGTGCATGCACTTTCAGCAAGACATAGCTAGCTAGCTAGCTAGCTAGACAGTTTACCTCCCTTTGCTACAGTTTAAATTTCTGCATGCCATCTGCTGTTGTGGAACAAGTCATCCCCATGATCCCTCTAGCCCAGTGTTCTCTAGGGCGGCCCACAGAAGCTCTCAAGGGTTTCAGACAAAACATTTGTTCACTTCAGCATATAGCAGTCCAAAGAAATGTATGCTCTAGAAGGTCACAGGCTCCCCCGTCTTTGGGGTAGAGGTTTGACGTCTGAGACTAGATCTGCAGGACTCATAAACATTTCACTCTGTAGAGATGAGTAGTCGGCACCGTCCGAGTATAGGAGGAGGGGGGTGGGGGTGGAATACAGGGCTGAGAAATAGAAGGATGCGTTCGATCTCCTACACGAAGCCAGAGCCAATTATGAAGATTGACCAGTTGCTTATAGATCAAATGCGTGGATCATGCAGCTGCAAAGAGGTCTACCCAGCCGCTCCCACAGGCAACATGGAATTCTTCTGTGCAATTTACTGTGTTGTTGCTGTTGTTGTTAAAGATGTAAGACAAGCCTATATTGCACTTCATTAAAAATGCCAGGTCACTTCACAACAATATACTGATGGACTCAGTAGAATCAGCAATCAGTACTGGGGCAGGGGCCTTGGCTGGCACCCTGAAATGCACGGCCCCTGCGCCAGTCCTGAGGAGGCTCAAGGCCAGGGGTCAGCAACCTTTTTCAGCCGTGGGCTGGTCCACCGTCCCTCACAGCATGTGGGGGGCCGGACTATATTTTGGAGAGAGAGAATGAACAAATTCCTATGCCCCACCAAGAACCCAGAGATGCATTTTAAATGAAAGGACACATTCTGCTCATGGAAAAACACATTGATTCCCGGACTGTCCGTGGGCCGGATTGAGAAGACGATTGGGCCGCATCCGGCCCCCGGGCCTTCGGTTGCCTACCCCTGCTCAAGGCAATCACTTCCTGCACTTCACGTTAACGCAGAAGACGGCCCAGTTGTGCTCAGATGCTCAAAATTCCCTTTTCACCTTTGAATCTTTGGAGGGTTTGTTTCAGTTGGCATCGGGACAGCTCACCTAGCAGTGCAGCTGCCTTTATTGCAGAGGCAGGAAGTTTCCTTCCTTTCATATTCAGGATTTCTGTACTCACATAGAAATAATAAAAGGGTTTCTGCTGTTTGTTAAAAGTCATGAATGAACTCTCACAACTCGTTGATAAGGTAGCTTGCTTGTGTTTCGAGAAATTGTATAAGAGGAGCATTCATAGGAAGTTGCACTTGACAGAGTCAATCTAGCCTAGCACTGCCTACACTGACTGGCAGCAGCGCTGCAGGGTTTTCAAACAGGGGACAGTCCCAGCCCTGTCTGGTAGAGATCCTGGACTGAACCTGGGATCTCCTGCATGCAAAGCAAGGCCTCCCTCAACTCGGGAGGCGTCAGTTCTCTACTGTATTTCAGCAAATGCTTTCACTTTATCATTTCATTTTCATTTGTATATTTTGTGCACATATTTTCCTGTATATTTTAGACAGAGAGGAGTAGCAATAGGGTTAGAGGCAAGGTTCAGAGTTAGTGTTGTGTAAGCATTTTAAAGCAGTTGAGTTTAAACAGGAGGGGATTTCAGATGAAGAGATGGCCAGCATTGTGAATCTGTAAGTAGGATTTCTTCTGCTTCTTTTTTGTAATCTTCTGGGGCGAGGGCTTGGGGTCCCCCACACGGCCAGCATCCCCATGGAATTCAACCCCTTCCTGAACAGCTTAACTTCTCTTCCCACCCGCCGTCCCATTCTCCCTCAAATCTCATTGCAGCTCAGCTGGTTAGAGGGAGCTGCAGATAGCACCAAGGTTGCAGGTCCGATTCCCATAAGGTACAGCTGCATATTCCTGCATTGCAGGGGGCTGGACTAGATGATCCCCAGGGTACCTTCTGATACGGATCGGAAGGGGGGGGCCTCCTCTCCCCCCTCTCCCTTGAACAACCGAGGCGATGACCTCAAGGGTATCCACTGTTCACCCACCCTCAGTTCCCCTCACCGTTGCACAAGCACCACACTTCTCCCAGACCCCCCTTCTCCCTTCTTTCTTCCACGAGCGAAATAAGCTCAAATATATGAATATATTCTCCTATCTCTTCCTATGGCTATTTGCGCTCCATACTTAGAACGAGTAGACCGGGCGTTCCTGTATCTCCGCTTATTCCTATGGCTGCGTCTTAGCCAATCACAGCCATGCATTCGTCCTGCAGGAGCTAGCTCAGGGAGCCCTTGCACGCCTCATTGAACCTACTGACAAGCTGCTGACGGCCCCCCACTGTGAGAACAATGGATCCGAAACCAGAGACCTCGTAAAACTGTCAAAATGTATCCATTCTTGCTACAATGTGTCTATTTTGTTTCCGCTTTTGATCACCAATACGGAATAGGTCAGACAGCATAGGAAACCTTTGGAAATTGACATAAAATCAACCATAACTCCGATTTCTTTGCTCTTGGTGTCATTCAACTCAGCTCCCTTTGGACTCCATGATGTGATCCCTACTTCCATAATCCCCGGAGCGACAGGGCACGTACACAGGAACTTCTTAATCCTGTCAGATCGCTTCGCATAACCCTTCCTCCGGGCAATACCAGGTGGCAGACGATGCATATCTCTGGCCCTTTGTCCTGCCACCACCGGTACTTGATAAATGTTTATCTATGTGTATCTCTCGCTCTACATATTCCCCCCTCCCTTATCTCAAATGTTAATTAGTGTAACCCCACCTTTCTCTGAGATATTCATGACGTGTGTAATATATTCATGATGTAATCCATGAAACCCAACCTTCCCATAATGTATTCATGACGTTTCGTGCACTGTATTCTGGGACTTGGAGGGAACTTTTAAAAGTTTATGTCGCCCCATTCTCGGGGTTCAATCTCGTTTTGAACCTGTTGCGCAATCTCGTTTTGAACCTGTGCTGGATCAGAGGAAAAGCCCATCTAGTCCAAACTCACAAGCAGTAGCCCACTCCTGCTGCTTCTCCTCTAGCTGTGGGCTTCAGAGGTAGAGTGCCTCTGTTCCTGGAAGCTCTATATTGCTATGCTGAGTAATAGTAAGAGATGCTGTTGTTCTTCTCCAACAATTGGTGTAATCTGCTTCCCAGCCCTGCAGGCTACTTGTCCTTGTAGCATCGGCTGCCTGCAAATTTCAGCAACGGAGTAAACATGATGTGAAGAAGTTCCCACCAGCATTCTCAAATGAGTTGATTCAAAGCTCTCCCTCCATCTGCTTTCTCTCCAAGGCCACGATCATCTTGGATAACTCCTTCCTGCTCCTTTCCTTGTTGGTGTTTTAAATAATTAATAAATAAATAAATAAATAAATGATTAAAGATTTCTTAGTTTACAAAAAAACCGTGCCTTGTCTCTTTTGTCAAGTTGTGTTTTCTACAGATCAGTTTCATCTGTTGTGAGACATTAGTGTTGCATGCAGTGTTGGGTTAGGAAGATCAGAGGGGGAAAGAGGGGGAGGGTGGGGTCGGGTGGCAATGCTTCTCTTCTACTTAGTGTACAGGGGAAACTCAGGAAATTAGAAAATCGTGGAAAAGTTCATTTATTCAAGTAATTCAACTTAAAAGGTGAAACTAATATATGAGATAGACTCATGACATGCAAAGCGAGATATGTCAAGCCTTTGTTATGATTGTGATATTATGGCGTACAGCTGATGAAAACCCCAAATTAACAATCTCAGAAAATTAGAATATGAAATGAAATCAGCAAAACAAGGATTGCAAATAGAGCAATATTTGACCTCTGAGAAGTAGAAGCATGCATATGTACTCACTACTTGGTTTGGGCCCTTTTTGCATCAATTACTGCCTCAGTGCGGCGTGGCATGGATGCTATCAGCCTGTGGCACTGCTGAGGTGTTATGGAAGACCAGGATGCTTCAACAGCAGCCTTCAGCTCTTCTGCATTGCTCGGTCTCATGTGTCTCATCTTTCTCTTGGCAATGCCCCATAGATTCTCTATGGGGTTCAGGACAGGCGAGTCTTCTGGCCAATCAAGCACAGTATTCCCATGGGCATTGAACCAGGTTTTGGTACTTTTGGCAGTGTGGGCAGGTGCCAAGTCCTGCTGGAAAATGAAATCAGCATCCCCATAAAGCTTGTCTGCAGAAGGAAGCATGAAGTGCTCCAAAATCTCCTGGTAGACTGCTGCGTTGACCCTGGACTTAATGAAGCACAGTGGACCAACAGCAGCTGATGGCATGGCTCCCCAAATCAACACTTCACACTGAACTTCCAGCATCTGGCATTGTGTGCCTCCCCATTCTTCCTCCAGACTCTGGGTCCTTGGTTTCCAAATGAGATGCAAAAGTTGCTCTCATCAGAAAAGAGGACCACTGAGCAACAGACCAGTTCTTTTTTTCCCTTTAGCCCAGGCAAGATGCTTCTGACGTTGTTTCTTGTTCAGGAGCGGCTTGACAAGAGGAATATTACATTTGAAGCCCAGCTCCAGGATCCTTCTGTGTGTGGTGGCTCTTGATGCACTAACTCCAGCCTCAGTCCACTCCTTGTGAAAGTCCCCAACACATTTGAATGGTCTTTTCCTGACAATCCTGTCCAGGCTGTGGTCATCCCTGCTGCTTGTGCACCTTTTTCTTCCACACTTTCCCCTTCCGCATAACTTTCCATTAATGTGCTTTGATACAGCACTTTGGGAACATCCAACTTCTTCTGCAATTACCCTTTGAGGCTTTCCCTCCTTATGGAGGGTCTCAATGATGGCTTTCTGCACAACTGTCAGGTCAGCAGCCTTCCCCAGGATTGTGCTTCCTACTGAACCCATTGCAGGTGTTATGGATTGAATAGCTACTGCACCTTTTCACAATATTCTAATTTTCTGGGATTGTTAATTTGGATTTTTTATCAGCTGTACCCCATATTCATCACCATTATAACAAATAAAGGCTTGACATATCTCGTTTTGCATGTCATGAGTCTATCTCATATATTCGTTTCACCTTTTAAAAGTTGAATTACTGAAATAAATGAACTTTTCCACGATATTCTAATTTCCCGAGTTTCCCCTGTATGTGTGGGGTTTTGTGTCAGCATCACTTGTGTGGGTTCACTTACTCTTCCCTTGTTGCATTTCCTTGGTGGTGAGAGAGGTTGGGGGGTGACCTAGGGTGTGGTTGGTGGTCTTTGGTTGGCTGCAGGGAGATTTATTGTTGTGTGTGAGTGGGCACCTAGGGTACAAATAACCAGAAACCTCCTCAAACTATACCTCCACAACTACAACCCCTCGTGGCGACAAATCAACAAATACCCGAGGAGATGCAACAACACCAAATGCTCCTTTCCTTGTTGATATGATGTCCCGCAGCCGAAGTAGTGTGTGAAATGACACGGCTCTGCCTGCAACTGTTAGGCCACCCGTATTTGTGTTATGGCTATGCTGCAAAGTCTCCCTGCCTTCTCTTACACACACACACCCCATTTTGGTTGTAGGCTTCTGTCTCAGGTTTTGAAATGTGTTGGGGAGGGGGCTTTACTGGGTTGTTTTTCACCTTTATTATGCATTTTGTGTTTCTATATTGCGATTTTTATGTTGGAACCAGTGCTTTTTTCTATTAAAAAAATGTTTGGGGTACTCTCATTTTGACTCAAGAAAATCACCATTTTATAGTTCAAATCGGGGAAAATAAATGCAGTACAGTAAATGGAGAAAAGTGCAAAGATTCACAAAATGTTTCGGGGTGTGCGTACCCCTGCATCCCCCCAGAAAAAAGCACTGGTTGTAACTGAGACCTGTGGGTATAGGGTGGTATAACAACAACAACAACAAGGTCTGCCCCTCTCCTTCTCTTCTAGGTTCAGGCGACTGAGGGACATGGCAGCCCGCAAGAAGAAGGGGACCCGCAAAGTCCCCAAGAAGTCCAGGGTTGCTGTGGGCCCACGTGAGCAAATGCTTCCTTTTCATTTTGGAGCGTAAGGAGGGGTGGCCTTAATGCTCTAATACTCAACTGTGGAAAATAAGTAGAAATGAACTAACCTGCCCCCATGTCCTTTCCTTCTTCTCTTGTTGCAGATGGTTCAGAGACTGGCAGGGTCTGGGCATCGCCTGTGGTTAGTATTTGAGAAAACAGCACAGTACATACGAAATCCCTCACCCCCCATTTTGGCGGTCTCAGATGCAGAGAAGCCCTCCTGCCATGAACTGACAGCCTGACTCTTGCCATTTCAGCAACTGGAGAAGGATGAGATGTTCCTCTGCTGCTTGCTGGCCACTTGCTCGGAGGCCCGCCAGAGAGAAAAGGACAGGTTGAGATACTCCAAGAAGATGGCCGTCAAGGCAATTGCGGTGAGGGAGAGGTTGCATGAGGTATCCAGGGGTGAGGGGGGCAGGAGAGCTGGGGATGGGATTGGGGGGGTGCTGGGCAGAAGGAAGGCCTGGCGGGGTCTGGCCAAGAGAAGGGTTGTGCAGGCATTTGGCATTACATTGCCAATTCCTGCACTGAGTTTGGGGTTGGAGGAATCCACCTGATGTCCGTAGGGAACTGACGTTTCCCCCTCCGCCCTCTGTTCTCTATCAGGATCTCATGGGATGGATTGCGTGCTTTACGCAGCCTGAATTGGTCCTTGCTACGGCACTGGAAGCCCTTTACTAACTGAGGTATACCGGGTTTTTTGAGCTTGACGAGGAGCTGGCGGGGGGGGGGGGAGCAGAATGTGGAAAGGTGTTACCAGACCTTGCCACTTCAGTGAATTCGATTGGAAGAATTGCTTACAATTTCTTGGCTTTCTTGCGTTCAAAAAGCTTTATTCATGCAGCAACTATTTACAGGATGAGTGGAGATGTGAGATAATAATAATAATAATAATAATAATAATAATAATAATAATAATAATAATAATAATAATAATTTATTATTTGTACCCCGCCCATCTGGCTGGGTTTCCCCAGCCACTCTGGGCGGCTTCCAACAAGATGAAAGATACACTAAAATGTCACATATTAAAAACTTCCCTGAACAGGGCTGCCTTCAGATGTCTTCTGAATGTCAGGTAGATGTTTATCGCTTTGACATCTGATGGTAGGGCGTTCCACAGGGCGGGCGCCACTACCGAGAAGGCCCTCTGCCTGGTTCCCTGTAACTTGGCCTCTCGCAGTGAGGGAACCGCCAGAAGGCCCTCGGAGCTGGACCTCAGTGTCCGGGCAGAACGATGGGGGACGAGACGCTCCTTCAGATATACTGGACCAAGGCCGTTTAGGGCTTTAAAGGTCAGCACCAACACTTTGAATTGTGCTCGGAAACGTACTGGGAGCCAATGTAGGTCTTTCAAGACCGGTGTTATATGGTCTCGGCGGCCGCTCCCAGTCACCAGTCTAGCTGCCGCATTCTGGATTAGTTGTAGTTTCCGAGTCACCTTCAAAGGTAGCCCCACGTAGAGCGCATTGCAGTAGTCCAAGCGGGAGATAACCAGAGCATGTACCACTCTAGAGAGACAGTCTGCAGGCAGATAGGGTCTCAGCCTACGTACCAGATGGAGCTGGTAAACAGCTGCCCTGGATACAGATTTGACCTGTGCCTCCATGGACAGCTGTGAGTCCAAAATGACTCCCAGGCTGCGCACCTGGTCCTTCAGGGGCACAGTTACCCCATTCAGGACCAGGGAATCCTCCACACCTGCTCGCCTCCTGTCCCCCAAAAACAGTACTTCTGTCTTGTCAGGATTCAACCTCAATCTGTTAGCCGCCATCCATCCTCCAACCGCTTCCAGACACTCACACAGGACCTTCACCGCCTTCACTGGTTCTGATTTAAAAGAGAGGTAGAGCTGGGTATCATCCGCATACTGATGAACACCCAGCCCAAACCTCCTGATGATCTCTCCCAGTGGCTGCATGTAAATGTTGAAAAGCATGGGGGAGAGGACGGAACCCTGAGGCACCCTACAAGTGAGAGCCCAGGGGTCTGAACACTCATCCCCCGCCACCACTTTCTGAACACGGCCCAGGAGGAAGGAGCGGAACCACTGTATGACAGTGCCCCCAGCTCCCAGCCCCTCAAGACGGTCCAGAAGGATGTTATGGTCGATGGTATCAAATGCCGCTGAGAGATCCAGCAGGACTAGAAAACAGCTCTCACCTTTGTCCCTAGCCCGCCGGAGATCATCAACCAGTGCGACCAAGGCAGTTTCAGTCCCATGATGAGGCCTGAATCCCGACTGGAAGGGATCCAAATGGTCCGCTTCTTCCAGGCGTGCCTGGAGTTGTTCAGCAACCACTCTCTCAATCACCTTGCCCAAGAATGGAAGATTTGAGACTGGGCGATAATTGGCCATCGTGGCCGCATCTAAAGATGGTTTTTTAAGAAGCGATTTAATAACCGCCTCTTTCAGCGGGTCAGGGAAGGCTCCCTCACGGAGGGAAGCATTCACCACCCCACGAAGCCCATCGCCCAGTCCTTCCCGGCTAGCTTTTATAAGCCAGGATGGGCAAGGATCCAGGAGACAGGTGGTTGGCTTCACTCGTCCAAGCAGCCTGTCCACATCCTCGGAGGTAACAGATTGGAATTGATCCCACACAACTTGACTAGACAGGACTCTAGCACTCTCCCACCCTGGCCCTGCTCCCACGGTGGAGTCTACTTCTTCCCGAATCTGAGCGATTTTATCTGCAAAAAACTTTGCAAAATCATTGCAGGAGATCATGTGGCCCGTACTGGGCCCCGATGTCGCAGGTGGTTCCGCTAAATTGTGAACCACCTGAAAAAGTCTCCTGCTGCTGTTTTCTGCAGATGCAATAGAGGCGGCGAAGAAAGTCCTCTTCGCCGTCGCTATCGCCACTTGGTAGGCTCGACGTTGAGCTCTAACCTGTGTCCGGTCAGATTCGGAATGAGTTATCCGCCACCGGCGCTCTAGCCGTCTCAACGATTGTTTCATTGCCCTCAGATCCGTGGAAAACCACGGGGCTCTCCGGGCTCCATGCAATCGGAGAGGGCGCTTTGGAGCCAAACAGTCAATAGCCCTGGTTAACTCCACATTCCAGCGGGCCACCAGGGAATCGGCTGAAAGGCCATCAACATGGGATAGAGCATCCCCTACCACTCTCTGGAAACCATTTGGATCCATTAAGTGGCGGGGGTGGACCATCCGAATCAGTCCTACCTCCCTGCAGAGGGGAAGGGTCGCAGAGAAGTCCAGTTGCACCAGGAAGTGATCTGACCATGGCACTTCTTTCGTTTCGCTTTTACTTAGTGTCAGATCACCAACATCCATAGAGGTAAACACCAGGTCCAAGGCATGTCTGCGGCTATGGGTTGGGCCAAACTTATTCAGGGACAGCCCCATGGAGGCCATGCTTTCCACGAAGTCCCGAGCGGCCCCTTGTAAGATCGTGTCGGCATGGATGTTAAAATCCCCTAGGACAACCAAGCTAGGTGTCTCCAGGAGAACATCCGCCACAACCTGAAGCAGCTCGGGCAGGGAATCCTTGGTGCAGCGGGGAGGTCGGTACACCAAAAGGAATCCTGTACTGCCCCTATTGCCCAACTTCCAGAACATGCACTCGGAAAACTGGGTCTTCCCAATAGGACGCCTGGTGCAAACTAATGACTTCCTAAAAATCACTGCAACCCCCCCTCCCCGCCCACATGACCTGGGTTGCTGTGCATAAGAGAAACCTGGTGGACAAGCAGCGGCAAGGACAGGCCCATCTGCTTCATCCAACCAAGTCTCTGTTACACATGCCAGGTCAAGTCCTCCATCCATGATCAAGTCATGGATGGCAGTGGTCTTATTCATCATTGACCTGGCATTGCACAGCAACACTTTCAGGTCATGTGGGTATCCCTTGCTGATTCTAGTATCCATCCGGTCAGGACCAGACCCGGAGGCAGGGATAGTCCTCAGACAACGACTAAACCTGCCTCCTCTGTAATGACATGGTCTGGTCTTAGCGTAACTCCTCCTCCTACCCGTGATCACTGAGATCGGTTGTCCCAGTGCATTCCCCCCTGTGGAACATGCCCCAGCCATTTTGTTGGCTGGGATCTACTCCCCAGCAGCCCTGACCCCTCCCCTTAAGAACAAAATAACACCTTAAAAAAACAACAAGAAATGAAACAATACAAACAAAAAAACAATAAAAATTACAAAAACATAAAAGCAAACAGATTCCCAGGCCCAATAAACATCCATCCCCCCCCCCCACATACAAAAAATTCAAAAGAAATTTTTAAAAACATTTAAAAAACACTCTACACCCCTCCAGCGGAGCACAGCAGTCCTTATGAGGCTTCAGGCCCCGCCCTGGGCCAGATGGTGAGTGGCAGGAAGGAGCAGGGCCCTCAGACACTCACACAGGTGAGAGAGAAAATAGAAGCTATATTGTCTAGAGATGACTGCGAAATGGCTCAGCTTTTAGGGGTGGGATTAACTAAGACCTAGAGGCTTGCAACCAAGTGCCAGGTAGACTGCCACATAAACAGTGCCCTCGTGTGTTTATTTTAATTTTACCTTTATTCATTTTTACCCTGTAAAATTGATACGCTGCTTGATTGTCAAAAGTGGTTTAAGCTAACACATGCATTCACTAGAACTTCAAGAGAATGACATGTATTTGATGCTCTCCCCCCCCCCCCAATATGAGGAAGACTCCAAGAAGACAGAGTCTAAAAAGGTTTCCCTCCTTCTCTCCAGCCTCATGAAGCCCAAATTACCACTGAAGCTCCACAGCCTGATTGTGCATGCAGCCTTTGCGGCGGTCATTGAGGTCAAAACTGAGCCCGACAAGCAGGTAAGTTGTTAGCCTTGAAATTTGACTTCTGTAGTTGTTGTTTCTTCTTCACACGCTTTAAGCATTGCTCCCATTGCTCAACATCTGATCTCTCTTTCCCCTGCTTGGCGCATCCTCTCCCTCATTGCCATTGCCTGCAGGAGTTAGAGGAACGCTATACTCTGATGCTGGGAGGCCTCCTCTGGGAGGCCCCAAGCACTAAGACCCTGAACTTGCTGATGAATGTAAGTATCTTGATGGCCTCAGTGGCTGTTTGACCTAGAAAGCTTTCATGGAGAAGCCGCCACCTAGCAGTGCACCTCTTGGGCCCTTCCCCTCTTGTAAGGCAAGCTGGCCACATGGACCAGCCAGCAAAGGCCCACTTGCCCAGACAGCCAAAGGAGGGCCTTGGATGCAGAGCTACAATTTGGGGCTGGAGGACATTGCCATTTTAGAACAGAAACGGATCTCTCTCTGAGAGTGTAAAGGGCTTCACAGTGGTCTGCCTCTTTCCCCCAGACCAGCCTCCTGATTCTGAGGTCCCCTTTCCTCCCACAGGAACTGAGAGGTTACACAACAAGTGTGATTGCAGCGGAGAGGCAACTGGCAGCCAGTGGCATTAGCTGGCTGATGTCCTGTGCAAGAAGGCTCAGTTGCCTGAAGGGAAGTCTCTCACCTTTGGCACCTTCACAGCCCCAAGAGGCTCCCAGAGTGGCTTGTGAAAGGATTCCCACAGGAGGAATCACAGTCTGGTATCAGGCGCACAACACAATGTGTGTCCCTGGGATGCCGGACAAGGCTGGAGACATTTCCTGCCCTCTTCCTTGATCTTACACTTCCACCTTGGGGCCAGGCAATAGAACTCACTCATCCCATGATGGAAGCAAGTCTTCCCTGGCTTGGGTCTGCTTCCATGTTCTCTTGCACCCATTATTTCTTTTGGGGTGGGGGAGGGTTGAGGATCAGGTCAGTCATCTGATCCAGTACGGTCTTTTCTTTTCTCTACAGCATGCTCTCGTCCCTCTGGAGCTGGCTCCCTTCTGCCCCAAAGAAGGTAACACCCACAGCCTGGGGACATGGGACGCACTTTCCAGACTAAGGAGAGCCCACTCAGTAGCTGCAGCAGCCTTGCTTGATGCAGACCTCCTGGGTCATGTGGCTGTGAAATCCTGCCACAGCACAAAGATGGCCAAACTGCAGGCTTGGAAGGAGTCGTTGCCACCAAAGACAGGATCCATAAATAGAACCCCAGCCCTGGAAGCCTCCTTGTAAATAGGGTGGAATGGGGGCCAGGTCAATTTGGTGAATCAGTAAATGTGGCAGAAATTCATCTCTCTTCTCCTTCATTCTCTTCCAGATGACATAAGACCTGATGTCAGTTTCGATTATGGGGAGAAGACACAAGTTTCAAGGCTCAGTGATGATGGAGTGGCAAGTTTTGCTTGCTGTTTCATTGTGTCTTGTTGCTAATTGTGATCATTGCTGTTGTTTTAGAATTCTTTCCTATGCAATATTACTTTTTTATTGCTTTTAAATTGTTGCTTTTTAAGTTGTCCTTGTAAAGGAAAGTGTTCTGCTAATGTTGATTGTATTCTGAATTGCTTCAAGAAGCCTCATAGCAATGAATAATATTAAGAGTAATAATTATTTTACCTGCCTTAATTATAAGAAAGCATTGACATGCATATTTTAAATTAGCGGTTAAGGTCTTAAACTACACATTTTAATAGTTTCACATCTGAATTCTTTACTGTGTTCTAGCTTATAGATTTTGATTTTAACCTACATATATATGAGAGCCAGTGTGGTGTAGTGGTTAAGAGCGGTAGTCTCGTAATCTGGGGAACCGGGTTCGCGTCTCCGCTCCTCCACATGCAGCTGCTGGGTGACCTTGGGCCAGTCACACTTCTCTGAAGTCTCTCAGCCCCACTCACCTCACAGAGTGTTTGTTGTGGGGGAGGAAGGGAAAGGAGAATGTTAGCCGCTTTGAGACTCCTTAAAGGGAGTGAAAGGCGGGATATCAAATCCAAACTCTTCTTCTTCTTCTTCTACATGTTCTCTATCTCTGTATAAGTCCATATTCTGGTTTGTGACTGTAATAAATTGATTCGTTCATTCAATAAAGCTTCGGTGGTTTTGAAATTCAGTAAATTGTCTCTGCCTCCATTTTTGGGTATTGAGGGAAACGCTCTATAAAATAATCAGAAAACATCAGGGTTGTAGTCAACATCAGTCCTTTCCACAGCAGACCTATTTAAATTGATGGGCACTAATTACGTGGCTGTGTTGATTTTGACGCATCTCTTCTGAGTAAAACTCAGTTGACTACTCCTCACAGGATATCATGGAATTGTAGAGTTGGAAGGGACCACAAGAGTCATCTAGTCCACCCCCTGCAATGCAGGAATATTTTCCCCCAACGTGGGGCTCAAACCCACGACCCTGAGATGCAGAGTCTCACACTCTACTGACTGAGCTATGGGCAGATATCTTGTTTGATAAATGTGTCCCTTGGAAACATTTTGGTTTTATCCTCTCTGCAGGAGTTGCTATGCCTGATCATTCCACCTAGTTCTGTCGAAAGAGAGGTGGGGGTTGTTTTCTGATTTCTTAATTGTGAATATTTGGGGGGGGGGGAGGGGAGGCATAGGTGGAAAGGAGATACTCAGATGGACCAGAGTGAAATGGGGCTGAGTGAAATGGGGGCTTCGGGATGGCTTGGGGAAGTCTAAAAGTGTCACATCCAAACCAAAACTCTTGGTTGTTGGATGCCCCTGCCTTCTGTCATCATTTGAGCTTTCCTCTGCTTCCCTTTCAAGCTGCTGTCTGGAAGGAGGCCAAAGCCCACTTAAACATAAGAATGATTATAAGAAAGCATTCATTCAGCAGCCAGAGTTGTATGAAGATAATGTGCTAGGAGGAGAATGAGCTAATTAAACCATTCTGCAACACACACACACACACACACACACACACACACACACACACTGCAATCCGAACCCCAGTGCTGTTATGAGGACAATGGTCACAACCACACTTTTCAAGAAGCATTGCACTAAGAGTCACAGATTCACCCAACACATCCTGGGAACCTCTGTTTGCTACAGATCTAACATCTCTCAGCACCCTTGGCAAACTACAGTTCCCAGGATTCTTGAGGGAAAGCCTGGACTCTTTCAAGTGGTGTAAGAGCTTTAAATGTGTGGTGTGGAATTCCTCCAAAAGAATCGGGGAACTGTGCAACCCTCTCTCTCTCAGGCTACGGTCCTGCCCCAGGCTCAGGAGGAGGAGGAGGGCTCTTTATTAGATTAGGTTTGTATCCTGCCTTTCTATTTTCATGCTCAAGGCAGCTAAACCGTCAGAACTACATAAATCAATTATAATAATCAATACAATAAGAATAGCAATAAGAATTATTTACCAAATCTAAATAATCTGATAGAAAATTGAGGGAGGGGTGATCTCTCCATCGGCTGCAGTCTTTAGACACAACATTTCAATGAACATTGTTGTTGTTGTTGTTGTTGTTGTTGTTATTTATTTCATTTCTATACCACTTTATATTTTCAAGAAAAATCTCAAAGCAGTTTACAACATATTAAAACATAAATAAAACAATCTGAAGAATGTCAAATATAGAGTATACAGTTAAAGCAACATAGTTAACCAAAAACTGAAATATTAAAGATTTCAGAATAAAACATTACAAAGGAAGTCAACTACAGAATACATATTTAACACAAAGTTAACAGAAACAAAACAAAAAACTTAAGCATCCCCCCCCCAAAAAAACCAACATTGCTAAGTAAATTCAAATATAAAATGCACATTTAAAACAGCAGAATTCCCAAGAGAATAAAATATGATCATAAGCATGACACGGCTGTTTAGCAGGCACAAAAAGATGGGGCAAAAGAATCCAATAGTTTGGGTTTCTTGTCAGGCCGAGCGATGTCCCTCTGGTCTCACCAGGAGCCTCTTTAGTAGCATATTTTAAATTAGCGGTTAAGGTCTTAAACTACACATTTTAATAGTTTCACATCTGAATTCTTTACTGTGTTCTAGCTTATAGATTTTGATTTTAACCTACATATATATGAGAGCCAGTGTGGTGTAGTGGTTAAGAGCGGTAGTCTCGTAATCTGGGGAACCGGGTTCGCGTCTCCGCTCCTCCACATGCAGCTGCTGGGTGACCTTGGGCCAGTCACACTTCTCTGAAGTCTCTCAGCCCCACTCACCTCACAGAGTGTTTGTTGTGGGGGAGGAAGGGAAAGGAGAATGTTAGCCGCTTTGAGACTCCTTAAAGGGAGTGAAAGGCGGGATATCAAATCCAAACTCTTCTTCTTCTTCTTCTACATGTTCTCTATCTCTGTATAAGTCCATATTCTGGTTTGTGACTGTAATAAATTGATTCGTTCATTCAATAAAGCTTCGGTGGTTTTGAAATTCAGTAAATTGTCTCTGCCTCCATTTTTGGGTATTGAGGGAAACGCTCTATAAAATAATCAGAAAACATCAGGGTTGTAGTCAACATCAGTCCTTTCCACAGCAGACCTATTTAAATTGATGGGCACTAATTACGTGGCTGTGTTGATTTTGACGCATCTCTTCTGAGTAAAACTCAGTTGACTACTCCTCACAGGATATCATGGAATTGTAGAGTTGGAAGGGACCACAAGAGTCATCTAGTCCACCCCCTGCAATGCAGGAATATTTTCCCCCAACGTGGGGCTCAAACCCACGACCCTGAGATGCAGAGTCTCACACTCTACTGACTGAGCTATGGGCAGATATCTTGTTTGATAAATGTGTCCCTTGGAAACATTTTGGTTTTATCCTCTCTGCAGGAGTTGCTATGCCTGATCATTCCACCTAGTTCTGTCGAAAGAGAGGTGGGGGTTGTTTTCTGATTTCTTAATTGTGAATATTTGGGGGGGGGGAGGGGAGGCATAGGTGGAAAGGAGATACTCAGATGGACCAGAGTGAAATGGGGCTGAGTGAAATGGGGGCTTCGGGATGGCTTGGGGAAGTCTAAAAGTGTCACATCCAAACCAAAACTCTTGGTTGTTGGATGCCCCTGCCTTCTGTCATCATTTGAGCTTTCCTCTGCTTCCCTTTCAAGCTGCTGTCTGGAAGGAGGCCAAAGCCCACTTAAACATAAGAATGATTATAAGAAAGCATTCATTCAGCAGCCAGAGTTGTATGAAGATAATGTGCTAGGAGGAGAATGAGCTAATTAAACCATTCTGCAACACACACACACACACACACACACACACACACACACACACTGCAATCCGAACCCCAGTGCTGTTATGAGGACAATGGTCACAACCACACTTTTCAAGAAGCATTGCACTAAGAGTCACAGATTCACCCAACACATCCTGGGAACCTCTGTTTGCTACAGATCTAACATCTCTCAGCACCCTTGGCAAACTACAGTTCCCAGGATTCTTGAGGGAAAGCCTGGACTCTTTCAAGTGGTGTAAGAGCTTTAAATGTGTGGTGTGGAATTCCTCCAAAAGAATCGGGGAACTGTGCAACCCTCTCTCTCTCAGGCTACGGTCCTGCCCCAGGCTCAGGAGGAGGAGGAGGGCTCTTTATTAGATTAGGTTTGTATCCTGCCTTTCTATTTTCATGCTCAAGGCAGCTAAACCGTCAGAACTACATAAATCAATTATAATAATCAATACAATAAGAATAGCAATAAGAATTATTTACCAAATCTAAATAATCTGATAGAAAATTGAGGGAGGGGTGATCTCTCCATCGGCTGCAGTCTTTAGACACAACATTTCAATGAACATTGTTGTTGTTGTTGTTGTTGTTGTTGTTATTTATTTCATTTCTATACCACTTTATATTTTCAAGAAAAATCTCAAAGCAGTTTACAACATATTAAAACATAAATAAAACAATCTGAAGAATGTCAAATATAGAGTATACAGTTAAAGCAACATAGTTAACCAAAAACTGAAATATTAAAGATTTCAGAATAAAACATTACAAAGGAAGTCAACTACAGAATACATATTTAACACAAAGTTAACAGAAACAAAACAAAAAACTTAAGCATCCCCCCCAAAAAAAAACCAACATTGCTAAGTAAATTCAAATATAAAATGCACATTTAAAACAGCAGAATTCCCAAGAGAATAAAATATGATCATAAGCATGACACGGCTGTTTAGCAGGCACAAAAAGATGGGGCAAAAGAATCCAATAGTTTGGGTTTCTTGTCAGGCCGAGCGATGTCCCTCTGGTCTCACCAGGAGCCTCTTTAGTAGAGCTGGTGTCTGGGCCCTGCCCCCCAGGCCAGGTGGAAAGGGCCTTGCAGGAAGCGGCCTTCACAACTCACAACCGGCCAAGGCCATCATGATGACACACAGTTCAATAGGGCAAGGTTTCTGGCAGGTGGGCATCTAAAGCTGTTATGTACTGAGTGAATAGGATCCAAACTGCAGCAGTCTGATTGGTCCTAGAACAATAGGATCCAAAAGGCAGCAGTCTGATTGGTCTTAGAACAATGCAGCAGTATGATTGGTTGGCAGGAACCACCCAATCATGCTCCAGATAGAAGTGAATCCACAACCTGATTGGCTTACAGTAGAATTCCAGAATTAGCCAATCATGTGCAGCCCATTGTGTAAATAATGTATATAAAGCAGACCCCTCAGACATTCATTCATTCCTCCTTACCACTATGAGCTGAATAAAGAGCATGAAATCACTTTGCGACTCTGAGTATATTCCACTGGCGACGAAGGTGGGATCCCGCTGAGCTGACTGCCACACACAGCACCGCAGCACCGCCACCTGCCGCACCGCTGCCTTGCACCGTGTATCCAGGCTTCAGCTCCGGGACACAAGGAACTCAGAATGGCAACCGACAGCAGCTTCTCGCCGTTCAACCCAGCATCTGGAGACTGGGAAGCGTACGCCTCCCGTTTCACCTTCCTCCTAGAAGCCAAAGGGGTCACCGATGCAGAAGACGCCAAGAAGAGGGCAATATTCTTCAGTGTCTGCGGAGAGGAGACGTTTGAAATCGCCCGGGCTCTCCTTGCACCTGAAGACGTCGCTACTGTTCCATACAAAACAATAATGGAACAGCTGAAGGGGCACTTTTCGCCACAGCCCTCAGTGGTGGCTTGTCGAAATGCCTTCTACGCAAAGCGGCAAGCCCCTGGGGAAACCATAACTGGGTTTGTGACCTCTCTCCGCCAAGCTGCCCGGTTCTGCAACTTCTCAGAGCTGGAGAACATGCTTCGTGACCGCCTCGTCGGTGGCCTGAAGGATGAGAAGCTGCAACGACGCCTCTACGCTAAGAAGAACCTAACGTTCCAGGTCGCTCTGGAGGAGGCCCTGGCAACGGAAGCTGCCGAGAGGTCAACGCAAGAGGCACGGCCGAGCCAGCCGTCCCAACCGAGGGTCCACCACGAAGACCTCACCGACGACTCAGGATCCGACAGGGAGGAGGTGCACAGAGTACAGCAGCGCACTCAAGCAGCCCACATACCACAGCTGCCTCGACGAGAAGGAGGGAACTGCGCAAGCTGTGGAGAAAGTCACGAGAGGAGGACCTGCCGTTTCCGCAACGCAGAGTGCAGGCAGTGCAGAAAATTGGGACACATCGCCCGGGTGTGTCGGGCTCGGCCCACCCGACGCCAGGCATCAGATGACCAATCCAAGAGCCCCAGGTCCCGGGGCCCAACGCACCAAGGCAACTCGACGGAGCTCACGGACTTCCAGGTATACCAGTTGCCCCACCCCAACGTAGAGAAAATTTATGTAGAGGTACAGATAGAGGGGGCCCCATGCCGCATGGAGCTTGACACGGGTTCAACTCTATCCATAATCTCGGCAAGGACCTTAAGGAAACTGTGTCCTACTGGGGGTCCCAAACTCAGGCCAGCCCCATTCACCCTCCGGGACTTTCAGAAACGTAAGGTCCCCACAATGGGGGTGGGGACCTTCAGGGTGCAATACCGAGGGCGGACGCGGCAACTGGACTTGCTTGTGGTCAAGGGCCCCTACATTAGCTTACTGGGATTGGCATGGTTTGGACCACTGGGGCTAGCCATCACCGGGGTGAACCACATGAGCTTACAAGTGGACGTGGACGCCATATGCAAGGAATTTCCGGGGGTTTTCGATGGGAAATTGGGACAGTATACGGGGCCCCCCATTGCTCTACAGCTTGACCCCGCAGTACGACCAGTCAGACTCAAGGCCCGCCGGGTCCCGTTCGCCCTGAAACCCCGTATAGATGAGGAATTGGACCGACTCGTGGAGCAAGGAGTGCTGGAGCCGGTGCCTAATGCCCCCTGGGAAACCCCAATCGTCACACCCGTCAAGCCTAATGGTTCGGTACGCATCTGCGCAGACTACAAATGTACCATAAACAAGGCCCTCACGGCCCATGCATACCCAGTGCCAGTGGTCAGCCATGTCCTTGCCACCCTGGCTGGGTCGAAAATTTTTGGCAAGCTGGACTTGGCCCAAGCATATCAACAGCTGCCAATAGATGAGGCTACAGCAGAGGCACAGACGATTGTGACGCACAGAGGAGCGTTCAGGGTAAAGCGGCTGCAATTCGGGGTCAGCGTGGCACCAGGCATATTCCAGAATCTAATGGACTCTCTCCTTAAAGGGATTCCTGGTGTCACCCCCTTCTTTGATGATGTGTTGATTGCCGGGCCCACACCAGAGGAGTTTGAGGACCGCCTCCGCACCGTTCTGCACCGTTTCCAGACGGCGGGTCTCAAGGTGAAGCGGGAAAAATGTCTACTAGGAGTGCCTCAGGTGGACTTTCTGGGATTTATGGTGGACGCAGAAGGGGTCCACCCAACTGGGGACAAGGTACGGGCCATTTGTGATGCCCCAGCGCCCAAGAACAAGACTGAACTTCAGGCCTTCTTGGGACTATTGAACTTTTACCATTCCTTCCTTCCCCACAAGGCGGCGGTAGCGGAGCCCCTACACAGACTCCTTGACAAGCGGGCCCCTTGGGTGTGGGGCCAGCGTCAGGAGGCCGCATTCCAGGCAGTCAAGGACTTGCTTGTCTCAAACTCGGTCTTGGCACACTTCGACGAGAGGCTGCCGGTGGTGCTAGCATGCGACGCCTCACCCTATGGCATTGGCGCTGTCCTGGGACACCAACTCCCGGATGGAAGAGAGGTACCGGTGGCATACTTTTCCCAGACACTCAACGCAACCGAGCGGAACTACTCGCAAATCGACAAGGAGGGTCTGGCAATCGTGAAGGGAGTAAAAAAATTCCATGATTTCTTGTACGGGCGGCCCTTCACTGTGGTGACTGACCACAAGCCGTTGCTTGGCTTGTTTGCCCCCGAAAAGCAGACCCCCCAAGTGCTGTCTCCTCGCGTCCTCAGGTGGTCAATTTTCCTTGCCAGCTACCAGTATGCACTGATTCACCGCCCTGGGAAGGCGATGGGCCATGCGGACGCCCTCAGCAGGCTACCACTACCGGAAACAGGCCCCGACCCAGCACCTGCACAAGAGGTTATGAGCCTGGAGCTGCTTCCCGACCGCCCCATTCAGGCACAAGAAGTCGCACACCATTCCAAGAAAGATAGGGTCATCTCCCGGGTCCTGGACTGGGTGTGGAGGGGATGGCCCAGCAGCAGCCCCGGGCCAGAATTCGCCGGCTACACAACCCGCAAACATGAACTGTCAGCCCACAAGGGGTGCCTGTTATGGGGAAGCAGGGTCGTTGTTCCCCAGCCCCTCCGCAAAAGGGTCCTCACAGCCCTACACGAGACACACCCAGGGGTAGTAAGAATGAAAGCCCTTGCCAGGAGTTATGTGTGGTGGCCGGGGATCGACGGAGAGATAGAGGCCTGGGTCAAACACTGCCAGGCCTGCCAAGAATCCCGCCCAGATCCCCCAAGGGCCCCAGTCCAGTCCTGGGAGTCCGCCCGAGCACCATGGTCACGCCTGCATGTGGACTTCGCTGGCCCCTTTCAGGGGAAAACATTCTTCATAGTGGTGGACTCCTACACCAAATGGCTGGAAGTCGCACTGGTACCGTCCACTTCTACGTCCGCAGCCATCCGGGTACTACGCAGGCTGTTTGCAACCCACGGGCTCCCTGACACTCTCGTCTCAGACAACGGGACTGCATTTACGTCAGGAGAATTCCAAACCTTCACAGCGCAGAACGCCATCCGCCACATCCGTTCAGCGCCATTCCACCCGGCCACCAATGGCCAAGCAGAACGCATGGTGCGGACCACCAAGGACACCCTTCGCCGCATGACGCAAGGGGATTGGGAGTACCGCCTTGCCACATTCCTTCTAGCACAGCACAGCACCCCCAGCTCAACGACTGGCCGTAGCCCCGCTGAACTACTAATGGGTCGGCGCCTTGCAATCAGATTGGACCGCCTTCACCCCGATAGAGCTCAGGATGAGGTAGGGGTGGGGGAAGGCAGGAACCCCCGGACCTTCGAGGCTCATGACCCAGTGTACGCAAAGAATTTTGGGGCAGGCCCTGCATGGGTACCCGCCACAGTCACCAGGGTCACTGGCCCCGTGTCGTACGAGGTGCTAACAGATGGGGGGCAATGCTGGCGCCGCCACTGCGACCAGATACGGCGACGATTCCCGGGAGAAAACCAGGAGGAGGAGGACAGGTCAAAGGAGTCCCAAGGGAACAGTGGGGCAGTGAGGCCCATAGAGCAGCAAGGGCAAGCAGGAGAGGCAGAATCAGTAAATACAGAGAGGACCCGTGAGGCCGAAAGGACACCGGAACCAGAACTACGACTGAGCGAGCAGGTTGCACCAGACCAAACAGCCCCATCACAGCCAGCATCCTTGGAACGCGAGCCAGAACCTGAACCCCAGACCAGGGAACACCCCAGGCCGCAACGCACACGTAGGCCGCCGGCATACCTTGAGGACTATGAATGCGACCTCCCGGGCAGGACTGGAACTTAGAGGGGAGGGGTGTTATGTACTGAGTGAATAGGATCCAAACTGCAGCAGTCTGATTGGTCCTAGAACAATAGGATCCAAAAGGCAGCAGTCTGATTGGTCTTAGAACAATGCAGCAGTATGATTGGTTGGCAGGAACCACCCAATCATGCTCCAGATAGAAGTGAATCCACAACCTGATTGGCTTACAGTAGAATTCCAGAATTAGCCAATCATGTGCAGCCCATTGTGTAAATAATGTATATAAAGCAGACCCCTCAGACATTCATTCATTCCTCCTTACCACTATGAGCTGAATAAAGAGCATGAAATCACTTTGCGACTCTGAGTATATTCCAAAAGCCTACCAGATTGTCCACGCAGACCTTGTTGGTCCACTTGCAACCTCTCTTGGTGGAGCAAAGTACTTCATGGTATTGATTGATGCTTTTTCCAGGTACATTCATGTGTTCATGCTCAAGCAGAAATCAGAAGCGTTTCCGAGGTTCAAGGAATTCTGTGCTTGGTTGCAAAATGTCCATGGAAAGCAACTGCAAAACCATTGGTTGGCTTTGTGGGAATGTTCAGGGATGCAGGAGAGGATATATTGTGAGATTATATCCTAGCCCAACTTGTGCTAACAAGTTCCCAAAATATCAGCAGAGTTTATAACATTCCCCCTTTTAAGTTCGCAACGGTAACGTTTGCACAGGTTCGCTAGAACCTCTATAATAATTACTCTGGTAATTTCCCCCTTTTGATCCCTCTTAAATACAAGACACGACACAGTCTTTATAAAAGTATAAAAGAGTTTACTCACGTTCTGTTCACAATATGATCCCAGAAGGCAGACAGGCTTAAAAAGGTAAAATACATTTAGAATCTATCTTATAGGAAGATAGTCCTATCCTCCTCTCTTGGCTGAGAGCCAAGAGGGCATCCTGCTTCTTCGAAAGATGAAGATGAGAGAGGCAAGAGGTAAGAGAGAGAGATGGCTGCCTGCCGTGTGCTTTTATCATTTACCTGCACAGGTGAGGCCACACCCACCTCTGGTCACATGCGGAGGAAGTCCGTCCCCAGGAAGTTTACCTGCTTGCTGGACAGACATCCCTCCCCATGTTCTAACATGTACACTCTAGGAATGTTGTCATTGACTGCTCCTGTGTTTACATCCCACAGGCTTTCATTGAGTTCTGTGGACACAGTAAAAAAAAAAAGCTGCCATCTGGTTTCTCTCGGGATGTTCGGATTATGGAACACAGATTTGCTCTCCACCGTAACCATGTCTCTCAGCATACCACATTATTTCCCCCCAGATAGGTGGCTACTATTCACTTGTAGGAAGATGTGCTAATTTAGATTACAACATTGCAGTGGGAACAAAAGCCACCTTTCTTCTCTCAAGAGGGTTAGTCGAGTTTCTGTTGTTACAGAAAAATCCAGGTGGGCGGCTGCTCAGAGCCCGTGGGTCCCTGTGGAACAAAGAAGGAGTCCAGCCACCAACCGGAGCAAATAGCGGAGACCAAGGTTTATCGCGCAACAGGTTCAGAGAGGAATTGAACCCCGAGAATGGGGTGACAAGGACTTTTAAAAGTTCCTATCTTATCCCAGCAGACAGTTCGCCAAACATCACCACTCCATCAGAAAAGGGGAGGGTTATACATGATTAACATAGGAGGAATGTGTTGGGGTAACATGCAAATACAGGATATGTCTTGGGAAATCCGCTCCACTTCCCGGTGGGGAGGAGTTGCGGTGGACCACGTGGCCACCCACTCCCCACCAGGGGCGGGGGACTCTGTCCCCCGTTGCCTATGGGATCCCGGCCACGTCAGAGCCCGGCCAGCCAACCCCCAAAGTGTCGGAATTCAAGCCTATATCAGTAGTAACTGGCAACTCTCCAGGCACCCGGCTTGATCTCCTGTTGACCTCCCTGTCTGCATTCCCCAGCAAGATCCAGGTTAAGGTCGCGATAGGCTGAGAAGAACACCCCCCCTCTTTCTTGCCCCCCCGGCAGGGGAAAGAGATAGACAGAAACATATTTACATGCCTTTATTTCTGTCTTTGCAGCGTTACAAAAATCATGACTGCTCTCTTCAAGCTCCAGCAGTCGAGAGACCAACACTTCCTGTACAGGAACAATAGGAAGAGCTCATATTACACTCTGAGCTAATTCCGGTGCTTCGCACTGTGAATTGACTGTCCCTCTGTTTCCCACGGACAGTCCCAATATTCCCATCATGTTTTGTTTTCAAGCTAGCAGTTGGCAGCTGCATTGCATCCATATCGTAATGTACTCCCCCATATGAATCAATGTGAGCTGCGAACAAAGCTTGATCCAGAGAAGAAAACAAACAGTTGTTATACATATAACCATCCCCTGTTGTTTCAGTTCCACCCTTGGAACTACCCGCCACTGGTTTCCCCAGTGTACCTCTCTGGTTGTCTGACTTCCAAGGAATGAGTGCATCTGCATTACCTTGGCTAGGGAATGTAGTGTTACGCTTAGCAACTCCCTGTTGTGTCTTTGTCTCTGACTTGGACACACCGTTAACCTGTCTTGAGTTCTCAACAATAGTAACACATGCAACAGCTGAGTTAGCAAACTCTTTTGAATATTTCTTGGGTGGTACACCCTTTGTAACTCTCTCAGACCTGCGTATGAGGTGCTGATCCTCTCTGCTCACTGGTTCAGTCTCAGGACTCTTTGGAGAACCAGTTCCAATAGTAAACAGTGGTTCATCCTCCACTTGTGAAGGTCTATCTATTATGTGAGATTTCCTCTCAATGACAGTGTCAACTGAGCTCTTTGAGCTATCACTGTCACTCTCAGTACCACTGTAATCAGTAAAATCATCATCATCATCTGAATTGTTCTCAGTGGGAAATGTGTGAACAATTACTTTCTCCTGTTCAGGAGCACGCTCTATAAATTTTGTGAGAATCACCTGACCAGATTCAGACAAAATTACTGTGTAGAGACCCTTTTCATAACCCACAAAAATGCCTTTTGCATTCTTTACTCCACCTGGAGCTTCAGTCAAGACATGAGACCCAAAAACCTTAAAATGGGCTACAGAAGGTTTTCTGTGGAATAGCTTTTCAAAAGGAGAACTTCCTAAACCTTTTGAAACCTTTCTTAACCAAGAGTAACAATAACACAATAAAGATTCAGCCCAATACTCATGTGGCAAATGTGAACTCAGCAATTGTGCCTTCATGCCCTTTTGTAATTCTTTGTTTACTTGCACACAGACACTTTTGTTCCATGCACCTGCTGAAACAGCAGTCTTGTGCCTTATCCCTTTCTTATCCAGGAAATCCTGAAAACCCTGCAAAAGAAAAACTGGCTTTTCATCTGTGAAAAGACAATCAATGTTAGCATCATGAACATTCTTAACCTTGTCACAAAACTCTTTAAACCTTTCTAAGGCTTCTTGTGGTTTGTCCAATATGTATATCCACACATAATGAGAGAAATAATCCACACACACAAGATAATATCTTGCATTGCCTCTAGATGGTGCTAGAGGACCAATCACATCAGCATACACTCGCTGAAAAGCTTTGGTTACTTTCGTCGTCTTCTGGACGTCCTTCGCCACACCTGCAAGAGAAATCATGTTAGACTCAGATGCATTACAATTTATGCAATCACTTTGATCAAAAGTCAACAAATACAGTCCATCTTTCTCTCTGGCAGAAAGATACAGCTCTCCATCTTTGAAGATTTTGCAGCTTTCTCTATCATAGGACAATGTCAGTCCTTTCTTTGTGATCTGCGAAACACTCAGCAGATTGAACTTTAAATCAGGAACCAAATATACATTGTTAATAGTCAAGTTCAGACTCTCAAGATACACAGTTCCAAACCCGGTCGCTTCCAGCTCCTGGCCATTGGCCTGTTTCACAGCGAAGCTTTGCTTCTTAAACGTAGAAAACAGTTCTCGGCGCGACGTCATGTGTTGCGTGCAGCCCGTGTCCAAAACAAAAGCGTTTTCCACTTCTGGTGTGGCTTTTAGTGACATCAAAGCCATAGCTGGTTCCACCTGGGACTTAGTACGACTTTTGCCTGACGCCTCAGGCTTTGCTGAGCTCCCCTTAGCTCCTTTCTGTTGACATGGCGTCTTACAGTTCCGCTGAAGATGCCCAGTCTCTCCACAATTGCAACAACAAACAACGTTCAGAGCTTCAGCTTGCTCTTCTCTTGCAATAGCAGTGGGGGCGCTACAACTCCGAGCCTCACTCCCCCTGTCAGCAACATCCGTTGCAGCAAGAACAGGAACAGCAACAGTTCCTTCACTCCCCCTTTTGGGGTCAAAGCTCTTCTCAGCTTTCGGCGAGCTTTCAAGAATCTGGCTATCGCTTTCTTGGCTCTCTCTCTCTGGTGGTGCAGTTAACTCTTGTCCCTTGCTTCCCATCCCAGCTCCACAAGCTTTTCGGAGGGATTGCCAAGCGACCTGTGGCTCCACAGCATCCAACAGAATAGGCTCAAGATCAGCTTCCACATTCTCAGCCAGAATTCTGATCAAACGCTGCTTAAGCTCATTTTGAACTTCAGCCTTCCTCCCCTGTGCATGTCCAGCATCAGGCAGTGGGGATTGCACTAAGTGCCAAAGTTGCTCTCCCACCAGTAAATATTCCATTGCAAAACTCCACTGTTCCCAGTTTTGCCCACTCAGCTTCTGACTGAATAAGGCCATCTTGAATCCAAGCCTCAGCTCTCAGTCACGCGCTGGTAATATCCAATAGCTGGTTGTTTACTGCCTTGCACCTGGCAGCTAAATGCAGGCTGTCTTGAAAGTCCCTCCAAGAGCAGTGAGATAACAGACAAAACACCAGTGTTTTTCCAGCCTCTCACAGTCCCAGCCTCACTTCCGGTTTGTAATTTTCCACTTTCTTTTCAAGCTTACTAGCTCCGAAGTAGCTGAAAAGACTGATGTCTCGTTGCTTAGCAACTGGACTTGGCTGACCGGCTATAGCAAAGCTTATCAGTCCTAAGGAATTCGAAGAATGTGGCTCTCTCTCAGTGCTGTTTCTTTATCCAAAAAACAGCTTCTGTGAACCAGAGAAAAAATCAATCTGTGTTCACTCTTTTAGCCCATAAATCAGCATACCTTAGGGGTTCCGTTGCTCGCAGCTTATCAGCAAAAACGCCTCCTCCGGTGCTCAGCCGTCCTTTGTAGCTTCCATCCGCCCGCTACCACAACTTCCTTTATCTCCTTGCAGAGGATGAATTACGATCCATCAACCTCTTTTGCTGCTTTCATGGATCGATGCCATCGGCTCCGTGCTACCAGATGTCAGAATTCAAGCCTATATCAGTAGTAACTGGCAACTCTCCAGGCACCCGGCTTGATCTCCTGTTGACCTCCCTGTCTGCATTCCCCAGCAAGATCCAGGTTAAGGTCGCGATAGGCTGAGAAGAACACCCCCCCTCTTTCTTGCCCCCCCCCCGGCAGGGGAAAGAGATAGACAGAAACATATTTACATGCCTTTATTTCTGTCTTTGCAGCGTTACAAAAATCATGACTGCTCTCTTCAAGCTCCAGCAGTCGAGAGACCAACACTTCCTGTACAGGAACAATAGGAAGAGCTCATATTACACTCTGAGCTAATTCCGGTGCTTCGCACTGTGAATTGACTGTCCCTCTGTTTCCCACGGACAGTCCCAACATTCCCATCATGTTTTGTTTTCAAGCTAGCAGTTGGCAGCTGCATTGCATCCATATTGTAACACAGAGAACTTCCTCTTTGGCTCACTTCCTCAATCACCCGCCCTCCCTCCCTATTTTGCAGGTTAGGCAATGGCCTTGCTATGGACTTCGGTTGGTCGCCTTGGTTGTCCGAGGGGCCTGGTAGGAATTTTTCCACTTGGCAAATTGGCACTGGACACTTGGTTTTCGCCTACCTCGTAGCAATCGTCACAACTTTGTTAGGGTTGTGGTTGGGCATTGTTTCACCTTGTGTGGAGGAGGGGAGGTGTGGTCGCCACTTGCCCCCTCCATGCTTAAGGGTATTCCATTAAAGGAATCCGGGGTGTTGATCTAGTCTGAAGCCCGGCTGGGGGGCTAAGGCCTTGACACGACCCCGACGGGAGCACCAGGGGGAGCTTGAGATGGTTCGCATCGACAGGGCTCCCCCTACCGGTGGCTTACCCTTACTGGGACTTCCTGCACAATGGGCAGGAGTCAGATATAGTCAGGTCCAATCAATGCCTAAGCCAATACCGCTCACATTCTTTAATTTCAATAAAGTTGTGGCCAAAATTTGCCCAGTAACATAAACCTAATATCCGTGTCCTTGTGTGAGTTATTTCCAACGAGGGGGTGGCTGCGGGGTCTCGACACCCAAGTACATTCTAAGCACCTACTGCAAGAGGACAATAGAACTTTGGTTTGCATAGTCTGCCGCCTGGGTAAGTCCGGAGGAGAGCTTTTGCCCAGCGATTGTCACCTACGGGAAAAGTACCTTCCTATGAGTAGGTGACCTCCCGCTTGGGGAATTCTGGCGGGGACCGAGGGGTTCCCAAGTCCTTGGCCAACGACGCAGACTGGTGGTGGATTGAAGAGAATCGGTGAAACCAGTGGTTTTCTATGAATTTCCAAGTGTTTTTAGGCTTTTTTTAATACAGATGGTTCTTTTCGGAAGTGGCCTGTCCTGACATTGCTACATTGTATCTAGCTGGACCATAAAGAAGGCTCATCGCCAAAGAATTGATGCTTTTGAATTCTGGTGCTGGAGGAGACTCTTGAGAGTCCCATGGACTGCAAGAAGATCAAACCTCTCCATGCAAAAGGAAATCAGCCCTGAGTGCTCACTGGAAGGACAGATCCTGAAGCTGAGACTCCAAGACTTTGGCCACCTCATGAGAAGAGAAGACTCCCTGGAAAAGACCCTGATGTTGGGAAAGATGGAGGGCGCAAGGAGAAGGGGACGACAGAGGATGAGATGGTGGGACAGTGTTCTCGAAGCTACCAGCATGAGTTTGGCCAAACTGCGGGAGGCAGCGGAAGACAGGAGGGCCTGGGGTGCTCTGGTCCAGGGGGTCACACAGAGTCGGACACGACTAAACGACTAAACAACATCTAGTTTTGATTGGATTAACAGGGTAACAAAGTTTCGATTGACTCAGTCCGTTGTTCTCGCAGCGGAAGCTGTCATCACCTTGTCAGCGCTCAGTGTAGCGTGCAAAACAGCTGGAGCTGAGCTGCCTCTGCAGAGCCATGGCATTGCTGCGATTGGCTGAAGGGCTACATTCAACGCCATCTGATTGGCTAGAGCGCATCCTCATGCAAATACATTGTTCATTCATAAAATACATCGATCGTGTATAGCATCGGGATACGGGGTCAGAAATGTCGCTTTCTTCTCGGGGTTTTGGACTTTTGTGCGGTGCTTGGTGCAACGTTGTGATGGGGAGAGGGGAGTCCGAGTGTGGCAGGGTTCCCTTGAGGTCATCGCCTCGGGCTCTATGTCTCTTACTCGGGAGTAAGACTTCTTTCATATGCCCCCCCTCCATTCCGTAACACTCTTCATATGGACTTCATGGAGTGTGCACTCTCGCAGGGTCTGCTTCCAGAAGCTACTATTGCAGATGTAGATATTTTGGCAGAAATGGTTTACAAATATGCACGATGGCAAGCAGGCAGACAGGAACAGTTACAAAGCAACCTTGGTCCTGCCTAGCCTGGAAGCTGTTTCCAACTAGTGAACAAGAAACCTTTCAGCAACCTTTACAACCATCTACAAACCCCGAAGTTTGTAGGATTCTCTTATTTCAGCTGTGTCTTGGCTCTGTGCTCGCAAGTGTTGTAGTGACTTTCAGGTAACTTGGAAAGCATGGTAATGATGTCTTGGTTCTGAAGAATGATATTTCCCCCAGTCTGACTTAGTTATCCTGGTGATGATTCAGCTAAATGTTGTACACGCTGACCATATTCCAGAAGGGGTTGGTTGTCTTGGCCTTGCTTTGGCTTACTGAGATCTGTCTTCTCCCTATAGGTGCTCATTCTAAAATGGATAATTGTAACATTTGACTTCATTGATCAGAAGGAAAATATGAATGCTCTCTATGGTTTCTTCTTCCGCTTCTTACAATACAAGAAATTGGTAAGATAAAAAGGAATGTTGAAGGAACTCGCTTTTATTCTGACATTGACCCAAATCAAACAATAAAGAGTACTTTCCGAACACACAACAGGACACCAGGTGAAAAGTGGGGCCTTAAAAATACCTCTCCCATTTCCTTCCTTTTCCTGTCTTGTTCCTTCCCAATGGGTGCCGGTCGCAGCGCCCCCCGGGTGCACAGCATGTTCAGGCAGGCAGGCAGGCAGGCAGGCAGCTATCCGATGTCGATCCCGCCCGTTCCTCCCTCCACCCCCCTATCCGATGGAGGGAGGGGGGGAATCCTGTTCTGCATAGCTATCAATTTGGGTGTGATAGTCTTATGTTTGCATACTTATGGGAAAATAAAACTAATTTATTTTAGAGCTTGTATTTGTGTGTATTCATGGTATCATTTGTGGACCCAGTAGATGGCAGTGTGGTGTGGAGAGTGTTTTTGGCAGCTCCTGAAAGGATAGAGGGTGGAACGTTGACCGTTCAAAGGCACTATAAGCAATATATATCTCCACATTTTCCTACCTACGTTTTCCCATAAAAGTATACACTCGAATACATTTGAATCAAATACATTTGTACTATCAAGAATGTATAATTTGCTGTTAAAATGGAACACCCAGGATGAAACGGTTAAATCTGCTATGATTAAATGGGCACAGGATGTTGGACATAACATTATGTTTGCTGACTGGGAACAGTTGTGGACCACTGGTTTGAGATTCACGGCATGTAATGCCTTAAGAGAGAATATTATGAAAATGAAATACAGGTGGTACATGACACCAGTCAAGCTTGCAAAAATCTATCATTTGCCTGATAATAAATGTTGGAAATGTAAAGAGACTGATGGTACATTCTTTCACCTTTGGTGGACATGCCCAAAGATTAAGGCTTTCTGGGAGATGATCTATAATGAAATAAAAAAGGTATTTAAATAAACCTTCCTGAAGAAACCAGAGGCCTTTCTCTTGGGCATGGTCGGCCAATTGGTGCCAAAGAAGGATAGAAACTTTTTTATGTATGCGACAACAGCAGCAAGGATACTGATTGCAAAGTATTGGAAGACACAAGAACTACCCACACTGGAAGAGTGGCAGACCAAGGTGATAGACTACATGGAATTGGCAGAAATGACCGGCAGAATCCGAGACCTGGGAGAAGAGTTGGTGGAAGAAGATTGGAAGAAATTTAAAGACTATCTGCAGAAATACTGTAAAATTAATGAATGTTAAAATGATGTTGGATTGGAAATAAGTGGCGTTGGCAAATAAGAGTAATAAGAAAATGTAAATATGGATTGATAATGGATGAAAATATATTGTTATAATAGGTTATGATAAAAAGTTAAGATAAGAAGAAGAAGAAGAGTTTGGATTTGATATCCCGCCTTTCACTCCCTTTAAGGAGTCTCAAAGCGGCTAACATTCTCCTTTGCCTTCTTCCCCCACAACAAACACTCTGTGAGGTGAGTGGGGCTGAGAGACTTCAAAGAAGTGTGACTGGCCCAAGGTCACCCAGCAGCTGCATGTGGAGGAGCGGAGACGCGAACCCGGTTCCCCAGATTACGAGACTACCGCTCTTAACCACTACACCACACTGGCTGAATGAAAGAAGGCTAGGATTTGCTGAACCAACTATTTAAATGGGAATACAAAAAGGGGAGGTGTGAGGAAGTCAAGAAAAAAAAGTAAATGAACCTACAAGCTCTGAAAACTGGATTGGTTTTTTAAATTTTTCTTTTTTTTGTTTTTCTGGGTTTGTGTATGTATTTTCTATCTGTATTTTTTCTTAGTTTTTCTGTAATTTCTATCTTCTTTTTTCAACACTGTAATTTTTTGTTTGTAATTTTTTTTAGTTCATAAATCTAGGTGTATTCTTTGAAAAAACTTAATAAATATCTTATAAAAAAACAAACAAATACATTTGGAACAAGTGATTGTTACATTTAAGGAACATTCTCTAGGCGATGAGATTGGGGGGAAATACAAAAACCCATTCGGATACATTTGGATACATTTAGAAAAGTACAGCATTTTGAGGGAAAATACATTTGAGTCGAAAACTACATTCAGATCCATTCTTAAAGTCAATGAGAAAGATACAGCAAAAAGGATACAATTCGATACAGCGAAAAAGGA
Source organism: Podarcis muralis (assembly GCF_964188315.1). NCBI lineage: Eukaryota > Metazoa > Chordata > Lepidosauria > Squamata > Lacertidae > Podarcis > Podarcis muralis. The sequence goes on from NC_135674.1 coordinate 5,319,159, forward strand.
TCCATTCCCCAAGGATCCTTCTTGTAGGGTGTGAAGGCAGAATATGATCTATTTGATATTGGTAGGGTCCTTCTCCTTCATTCCCCTCTCTGACCCTGACTCTCTTACGACACAGGGACCATCCCAGAGTGTGGGCACAACTTCTGCCGGTCCGGCCTGATCCAGTGGAGCGGGGCAAAAAGGAGGCTGGCTTCCTGTCCTCAAGGCCGAGTTGGAGTCCAGAGAAGGAGCCTCATCCGCAATCGGCAATTGGCTACCTTTGTCGAAGTAGCCAAGACTCTCAGTCTTCCAGAGGGAAAGGAGGAGTCTGTGAGAAGCACCAGGAGCCCCTGAAACTCTTTTGCAAGGAGGATGAAGCCCCCATCTGTGTGGTTTGGGGCAGATCCAAGAAGCACCAACACCACGAGGTGATTCCTCTGGAAGAGGCTGTCGAGGAATACAAGGTACCTTGAGGGGGAGAAATAGCTGTGTATTCTTCTTGGCAGGTGATCTTCTTAATTCTCAGATCCAAAGTAGGCATGGTATTAATTGGTGGTTGTTTATTACCTTAGAAGCAGCCAAGGGGAAGCCTGAGGGCTGCTGGGATGGCTGGGAGGAGGGAGTCAAAGTCTTTCTCTCTGCCAGGGGAGCCAAGGGATCTTCCCTGGAAATACAGCAGCTTCATGGGACCATGGCAGGGAGAGAAAGGGTTAACCTCATCCACATCCCCCAGCAAGGTTGCTTTGTACATATTTAGAACACTACAAATGTGAATTGCACATACACAACTAAGTCCATGTCTCCTTTGGCTAGCAGGATGCCTCCTCAATACCCTGCCAAGCAGAGAGCAGCAAGGGGTCAGCTGCAAGGGGGTGGGGACTGGGGGCTCCTTTTCCCTTCTGGGGTACCTCAGAGCCCATATAGAGTCCTTTGGTAGCTTCTCTATCCGTAGGAGAAAATAACAGAGGCCAGCCAGAGAATATTGAGAAGCAAAGCAGCTAGTAAGCCAGATCTTTATTATCTGTTGCAACAGGGTGCTCACCCCCCCACCACGCAGGAGGGAGGAGGAGACCCCGAACCAAGTCCTTATATAGACATTTGAAATTGCCCACCCTGGAGCCCAAGACCACCCCTCCATACATCATACATGCATCACAGAAGGGGCGGCCTACAACAGACTCCTTTCTGGCAGGAAACCTGTTGATGGGTTTACCTGGCTGTTCATGGGTTTACCTGCATATTCTTTTGTGATGAGAACTACTTACAGTATTTATGTATGTGTTTATATCTTAGACCTTCTAATTCTCCTAACACCAGGAATTGACCAGATGGTGCAGGATGCCCCCCCCCCCCCAAGTATCTGTTGGAAGCAGATTTAGGAGTGGGGGGTGGAAGCACCTGCTGGTGGGGAGCACACTTCTTCTGGGGATGCTTCCTCCTACTCCTCCTCTTCCCACTTCTCGCTGGGGCCTCAAGATGAGAAGTCAGGCTGGAAGTCTCCTCGGAGAAGACAAAGGAGCAAGCATGGCTGCCTTTCCTCTTCTCCAGACCAGTTAGTTGGACCTTTCCCATCCCAGTTCTGCAGTGGTTTTCAAGCAGTGTGCTGTGGCAGCTGGGGTGCCGCGGGAGACACTGGCCTCTGTCCCTCTTTCCTTCCCTCCCTCCTCGGATGCCATCTCTGCCTCCCCAAGGCTTGCCCAGCTGTTCTCCCCCAGAGAATGGTGCCTCTGGGGCTGGCCAGGGGGTGTGGGCTGCCAGGAGATGAGGCGGCCTCAGAGTAAGCAAGCCAACTGGCGAGGGGCCCTTGCTGTTGGGAATGGACAGGCAAGTCCCAGGCCCCTGGGGGGAGCAGTGGGGGCAGCTCAGAGACCAAGAATGGGACTCCTAAGGAGAGGGGAGAGGAGAGGAGGCTGAGAGAGCACTCCACAAGGGAGGCTGTTCGAGAAAGGGGGAGGGGAGGCAAGCAAGGGGGGACCTAACTGGTCTCCTGAGCCCCACAGGGGTGCCGCAGAAAGAAGGGAGTTGGTCCAGGGAGCCGTGGACCCCAAAAGGTTGAAAACCTCTGTACTTTTCTTTCCTCCAGTCAATTACTTTCCTATTATAGCAAGGCCACTGGACCCAAGAAGCCAGTAGAATATTCATCTCCTCTCTTTCTGGCCTATCAAGCAGACCTGGACAAGGAAAGCAAAGACCTCCTTGGAAGTGTCCCTACTGTTACTAGTGAGGGAACAAGCACTTCAAGAAGCAAGTCCGGACTGAGGAGGGATGGGGAAATCTGCCCATTTCAACTTCTCTCATTTCTCCTTTTTCCATATCGGTTTGTTATTTATTTATTATTCTGAAAATGAATCAAATGCTAGGGTGGCTACCTTCTCGTATAAATATGTTGATACGTGCTTTACCCTCATAAATACATTTTTTGTGAACATTACCTGGCTGGGTCAACCTTGAGAAATTCAGAGGTGTGAATTTCAAAAGATTGCTGTTTTGGTCTCCATATTTTTCCAAGAATTGCGAATTAGGTAAGTTCGCCTTTGAATGCAGCTAAATGGAGTTTATTTCCCATTGTTGTTTATTATGTGAAAAGCAGTCAAGGAGAAGCCTGAGGACTTGTGAGCTGAGAGGGTGGAAGCAGTTCAATTCAAATCCTAATTCTCTTGCTGATGTTTTGAAGGCTGACCCTCTTCCTCACTCAGACGTCCTCAGAACCGGAGAGGCTGAAGACTGTGGAGAAGTTGAGACAACTGCGCCAGTTCCTGGAAGAAGAAGAAGAAGAAGAAAAGCGTCTGCTGAATCATGTGGAAGAGGTGGAGAAGGAGATTGCAGGGAGAAGGGATGAGCAGCTGGCCAGACTCTTAAGAACTTCTAACTGAGTTAAGATTAAAAAAGGATGTGTACAAAAAATGGAAAAGGAGGGAAACCACCAAAGAGGAATTCAAACAAATAGCCAGCACATGTAGACACAAAGTCAGAAAAGCTAAATGAACTCAGGCTTGCTAGAGAGGTTAACAGCAACAAAAAAGGCTTTTATAGGTATGTCCGTAGCAAAAGGAAGAACAAAGAAACAGTGGGGTCACTCAGAGGAGAAGATGGTGAAATGCAAACAGGGGACACAGAAAGGGCTGAACTCCTCAATGCCTTCTTTGCCTCAGTCTTCTCCGATAAAGAAAACAATGCCCGACCTGAAGAATTTGGAGCAAATGATTCAGCAGAGGAAACACAGCCCAGAATAACTAAGGAGATAGTACAAGAAAACTTGGCTAGTTTAGATGTATTCAAGTCTCCAGGGCCAGATGAACTGCATCCAAGAGTATTAAAAGAACTGGCAGATGTGATCTCAGAGCCACTGGCAATCATCTTTGAGAATTCCTGGAGAACAGGCGAAGTCCCGGCAGACTGGAGGAGTGCAAATGTTGTCCCTATTTTCAAAAAGGGGAAAAGAGAGGACCCAAATAATTATTGTCCAGTCAGTCTGACATCAATACCAGGGAAGATTCTGGAGCAGATCATTAAGCAAACAGTCTGTGAGCACCTAGAAAGGAATGCTGTGATCACCAATAGTCAGCATGGATTTCTGAAAAATAAGTCATGTCAGACTAACCTGATCTCATTTTTTGACAGAATTACAAGCCTAGTAGATGAAGGGAACGCAGTGGATGTAGCCTACCTTGATTTCAGCAAGGCATTTGACAAGGTGCCCCATGATATTCTTGTAAAGAAGCTGGTAAAATGCGGTCTTGACTATGCTACCACTCAGTGGATTTGTAACTGGCTGACTGACCAAACCCAAAGGGTGCTCATCAATGGTTCCTCTTCATCCTGGAGAAGAGTGACTAGTGGGGTGCCACAGGGTTCTGTCTTGGGCCCGGTCTTATTCAACATCTTTATCAATGACTTGGATGATGGACTCAAGGGCATCCTGATCAAATTTGCAGATGACACCAAACGGGGGGGTGGGGTGGCTAACACCCCAGAGGACAGGATCACACTTCAAAACGACCTTGACAGAGAACTGGGCCAAAACAAACAAGATGAACTTTAACCAGGAGAAATGTAAAGTCTTGCACTTGGGCAAAAAAAAATGAGAGGCACAAATACAAGATGGGGGACACCTGGCTTGAGAGCAGTACATGTGAAAAGGATCTAGGAGTCTTGGTTGACCACAAACTTGACATGAGCCAACAGTGTGACGCGGCAGCTAAAAAAGCCAATGCAATTCTGGGCTGCATCAATAGGAGTATAGCATCTAGATCAAGGGAAGTAATAGTGTCACTGTATTCTGCTCTGGTCAGACCTCACCTGGAGTACTGTGTCCAGTTCTGGGCACCACAGTTCAAGAAGGACACTGACAAACTGGAACGTGTCCAGAGGAGGGCAACCAAAATGGTCAAAGGCCTGGCAACGATGCCTTATGAGGAACGGCTAAGGGAGCTGGGCATGTTTAGCCTGGAGAAGGGGAGGTTAAGGGGTGATATGATAGCCATGTTCAAATATATAAAAGGATGTCATATAGAGGAGGGAGAAAGGTTGTTTTCTGCTGCTCCAGAGAAGCGGACACGGAGCAATGGATCCAAACTACAAGAAAGAAGATTCCGCCTAAACATTAGGAAGAACTTCCTGACAGTAAGAACTGTTCGACAGTGGAATTTGCTGCCAAGGAGTGTGGTGGAGTCTCCTTCTTTGGAGGTCTTTAAGCAGAGGCTTGACAACCATATGTCAGGAGTGCTCTGATGGTGTTTCCTGCTTGGCAGGGCGTTGGACTCGATGGCCCTTGTGGTCTATTCCAACTCTATGATTCTAGGATTCTATGACTCTGCAGGAAACTCTCCTCTCTTGAGAGGATCATCCAGGTGATGGAGGAAAAGGGTCAGCAGCCAGCGAGTGAACTGCTGCAGGTAAGACGGCTCCAGGAAAAGGCTGCCTCCCATCCTTTCTGTGCCCCTTTCATGTACGCAAGGAGGGTAGGGGCTCAGTTGACGGAGCCTCGAGTCAGCTTTGTAATGGACAGGAACACCCCAGAGACCTGGGATGCTGAACTCACCTGAAGGCCGACTAGAGATTCTTCAGTCTTCTTGAGGGAAGGGGAGGGGATTTTCTGCTCCTTGCTGATGATTTGCCTCCGAATGCCTTCCCGCTGGGCAATGCTGCCTTCCTGCCCTGCCCTGGGCTTCGCCAAGGATGCAGTCAGGCCTCCTTCTGACATGAGCCAGTCTCTTGACCAAGCTTCTCTTCCTGTTCCCTCCACAACTTCTGGGTGGATCCCCTTCCCCATAGATCCTGATCGGCCCAAAATGGTGCTCGGTCACAGTGACCAAAGAGCAAGACAGAGGGACTCATCCAGACTGTGCCACCTTCTCCACTCACAATCCCATATGGCCAGACGTACAAGTGCTTCTGAACACCCTCTTTAAGGAGGCTGAGAAGACTGACATACTGGCAAAGGCAGGAGAAGCCCTATGACGGAATGATTGCCAGATGTCCCCGTCTCCCGGGGACAGTCCCCGGATTTACAAATCTGTCCCCAACAGATTGTAGATTTGTAGATTTATTAGTAGGGAAGGAATGTTGCGTGATTGGTTCAATGGCACAAGACACATCATATGGGGACTTATGACTAGGCAAAATGGCGGGTGTCAGGGCAATGAGCAGCTCCTGAAGCCAGCCAGAGCCAAGTGCACTACCAGGCTGGCTCCGGGCTGCTGAGACTGCCGCCTGCGCTGCCACTGCCGAGGGGGAACCAAGGATGCCCGGCACGTCAACTGGGGAAACTGCTGACACACACACCCCCCAGGACCCAAATCGAGGCGGGAGCTAGAGCGCCGGGCCACGTGGCCGACTGCCCAGCGGCGCTCCAGGGCCAGTAAAAACCCCGGAGCCAACCCAAGGAGAAGGAGGAAAGGAGAAGGAGAAGGAAGAGAGAGAAAGAGGAAGGAGAAAGAAGAGGGGAGCCCCGACCTTGCGGCCGCTGAGGAAGAGAGGTAGGAGAGCACCAGGAGGGCAAGGACACGGAGCCGAGCCCAGGCCCAACCCGAGCCTACTCCACGGCAGATAGCACTCCAAGAGATCAGGCTGCGGCCCAGAGGAAGGCCACGCGACAGAGGAGACCCAGAAGAGAAGGTATTACTTCTTATTTTTTTTAAAAAAAATGATTTTTAAAAAAATAACATTTGTTTCTCTTTTGAAAAAGTGTCCCCGGATTCTTTGAAAAAAATCTGGTAACCTTACCTTAAATCCTAACCTTCTAATTCCAAGTCTCTTCTTTCTCAATATCCCCATTCCTTTAACCGCACCAAGTAACAAGCTGTAAAATGCAAGTTTAAAACGCAAGCTTTCCTTTGCATCTCACAGAACTTTAAATGTAATTCGTGGGTTTTTTCACCTGTCCTCCAAACCTAGGCCTTTTTGCCATCCTTTAAATGGGAAATCAGTAGTCAAGCCATACTTTTTGGTAAAAAGTTCGTCTGGATCCCGGAAGTCCTACCTGAGAAGAACAATGGGAGTGTCCGCTAGCGCCAGCCGCTTCTCCTTCTGCAAGCAGCGCTACCCGAATTCCCACCTGGGATGAGCCGCTAAACTGAGCCAGCGGAGAAAGACTGGGGCGGGCGGCAAGTGGGAGGGGGAAGTCGTGCGCTTCTGTCCCGTCAGAAAAGTGCTGGGCTCTGTCTCTCCAGTTGCGCTTCCTCGGTTCAGAGGTGGACTATAGCAGCTGGGCTGGGCTGCCTCAAAGCCCATCAAGGCCACAGGCTGCTAGCATGACTCATCCCGGCTTTCTCATCTGAGGGGAAAGGGTGCACGGTCTTAAACGCTGGCCTTGGCAACTTGGCTGAGCTACCTTGGGCCAGTTCTTGGGCCAGCTTCGCCTCCCTCACAGAGGGTTGTTCTGCAGATACACTCAGGAAAACACCCGAGGCATGAAGAAGAAGAACGAGGAGAGTGGGGTCTGGAAAGGGGGGTGGGGAGCGCTCCCACCCCAGCCGCTCCAGGATGGGAAGTGCGTCCGGGGGAAGCGGGATTCAGGCGGAGGAGGACGTCGGGTTGGGTGGGGGTTGCCAGGAGCAGCACGATGTCCCTCCAACCCCTGGCTTCCACTCTCCAGGCAGGCGCCCAGCGTGGCCAGCTGGCACTCCTGCCTTGGCGTGCAGATCCCGGGTTCAGCCCCAGATCCAGGTTCTGATATTATGAGGGAGAAATCATTGCTCTGCACCTTTCCCACATCATGCATACTTCTATGATGTCCCCACTTTCCCCCCTCTCCCAAAGCCCCAAAGCCTCCTACATTGTAAGCCTTCCTTACAGGGGAATCATCAGAACCACCTGTGCTGCAGAGCTTCTGGCTGAAAGGCGACTCATGGAGATTTGCAATGACTGCTGCAATGCACCCCTAATGATTCAGATTGTATCATTATAGCCTTATTGTGTTTATTTGTTGTTGATATATTAAATTTGTATAATCTTAGAAGCGGTGTGGCTGTGAGTACCATGAAGGGAGCCTGCACTTTGTGATTTGCCAGGGCACTACTGCAGGTTAGGAAGGAGGAAGAGGCAAAGATCCTTTCCCCAGTAGCTTTTAAAAACCATATTGTCAGGAAAGCATTGTATAATGTCTGGATTAAGTATAAAGATTTGCTGGAAAACAAAACTCCAAGGTGGTTGTCGCCAATGGAGGCAAAGGCTGTGAAAAAGCTCAATATGGAGTCAATATGGCCGAGATACTGGGAAATTTTGGAACAAGAAGGGGATAAACTGAAATTGCAGAGTTACGAGAAATTAAAAGATAAAGTGCGAGAGTGGCTCCATTATTATCAAATAATGGAGATTTACAAGATAGACAGGAAAATTGGCTTCCAGGTGGAAAAATCAAAATTGGAGACAGAATTGTTAGAACCAAAAACTAAGAATCTGTCAAAAATGTATAACTTGCTGTTGAAATGGAATACACAGGATGAAACGGTTAAATCAGCTATGATCAAGTGGGCACAAGATATTGGTCATAACATTATGTTTGCTGATTGGGAACGGTTGTGGACCACCGGTATAAAATTTACGGCATGTAATGCCTTAAGAGAGAATATTATGAAAATGATATACAGGTGAAAATGATATACAGGTGGATTCGGCAGAATCCGAGACCAGGGAAGAGAGACGGCGGAAGAAGATTGGAAGAAATTTAAGGACTATCTTAAGAAACATTGTAAAATTATTGAATGTTAGAACGATGTTGGTTTAGAAACTAAGTGGTTTCTAGCTGTAATGATCATGCAATTAAGAAAAGAAAGGTTGAAAATCAATAGAAATTATGGGAGGGATTTGCTGAATTAAATAATTAGAAATTGGAATACAGAAAGGGGAGGTATGAGGAGGTCGGGAAAGTAAGGTATAAGAAAATAAGGGATCGAAATTATACTTGTTGTTGTCTGTGTTTTGTTTGTATTTTTGTTCTTTTTTATTTTTATATAACTTTTTGGAAACTTCAATAAATATCTTTTTTTAAAAAAAAAAGATCCTTTCCCCAGTAAAACACGTTTGCACCCAGGGTGTTTCCAGACTGTCAGTATTTTGTGGAAGGGATTCAGGTCCAGCCCAGAACTTCAGCTTTTCCAATGAGAATGGATTAAAGCACTCTGACCATTCCCTTAGTAGAGTCTAACCACTGTGTTAGGTTTTGGGCAAGCAAGACATGAACGCAAAACAAACAAGTGGTCATCTCCTCCGGAGGAACCCCTGGACTGTAAATATATTGACAGCACACTTATAGGTCTTTGGCATTGGCATCCCAGAACTGTGAAGGTTGCCTCAACTGTTGAGCAACACAGCTAAGGAAGAAGGAGTGGAGTGTCTCCGGGGGGAGCATAGCTCCCATTCCCTTCCAAACACACAGACAGGACAGTGTGGTGGCACCCAGGGAATAGTTGCAGCAGCCGGATGGCTGGCTGAAACACACACCATTGCACTCTTTTTGAATGGGATGCACTCTGAATCAGCCAGTTAGTGAACTTGGTGATCCTGTGCCACAAAGCCACTACAAAATTGCTCTTCAACGCACACTTCCAGGTCCCTCCAGCTGGGCTTTTTGAGTGTGATGGGTTTTTCTCACTCCAGAGCAGTTTGTCTGTAAGCTGAAGGTCACCAGGAAAGCAAGTGAAACTAAAAATATTGCATTTGTTGATATAATAAGGTTTTAATAACTCTAATACAATCTGAATCATTAGGGGTGCATTGCAGCAGTCATTGCAAATCTCCATGAGTCGCCTTTCAGCCAGAAGCTCTGCAGCACAGGTGGTTCTGATGATTCCCCTGTAAGGAAGGCTTACAATGTAGGAGGCTTTGGGGCTTTGGGAGAGGGGGGAAAGTGGGGACATCATAGAAGTATGCATGATGTGGGAAAGGTGCAGAGCGATGTTTTCTCCCTCATAATATCAGAACCTGGATCTCTTTAAGAAAGAGGAATGTTGGCAGATTCAGGCCAGACACAGAGTGCCTAGTGACACTGAAATTTCCTCCTTCCAGAGGCACTGAGGGGGGTGGCTTTAAGAGACGATTCATCAAATTCATGGAGGGTTAGACCATGTTGCACCTCCAGCCGCAGAGGCAGTCTACCTCTGCATACCAGTTGCGGGCGTCCCCAGTGGGGAGAGTGGGGCTGCATTTGGAGTCTGCTTGGGGCTTCCCTTGGACATCTGCTGGGCTGCTGAGAGCTGGACTAGATGGGCCTTGGTCTGATCCTGCAGGGCTGTGACAATAAGAGCCTGGAGTATAGCTGCTTCGCGAGCAATTCAGGGAACAGTAGTGCAGAGTTGCATCTCCCTGGGAAGGGGCACGTGCTCAGCAAAGCTGTCTCTTGCTTCTGGTCCTAAGAGTTGGGGTGGGGACATGGAGGAAAGGGGTGCAGCCTTCTGTAGAGGCCGGAGTCTCTCCCCTGCCTCTCTCTGCCACCTCTGAGGTGCCCGAAAAGGCAGATAGCAGAGGAAGCGAACCAATAGTCACGTTCATCTGTACTGGCTCAGTATGACCTATTCTGACAGATGCTGCCTTTCATATTCACACCCAAGAGCCTTTCTGCTCCAGAGATCTGGGGCTGAACCCGGGATCTGCACGCCAAGGCTGGAGTAATAAAGAGCCCTTGCCAGCTGGCCACGTTGGACGCCTGCCTGGAGAGTGGAAGCCGGGGGTTCGAGGGACATCGTGCTGCTCCTGGCCAACCCCACCCAACCCGACGTCCTCCTCCGCCTGAATCCCGCTTCCCCCGGGACGCACTTCCCATCCTGGAGCGGCTGGGGTGGGAGCGCTCCCCACCCCCCTTTCCAGACCCCACTCTACTCGTTCTTCTTCTTCATGCCTCGGATGTTTTCCTGAGTGTATCTTCAAAACAACCCTCTGTGAGGGAGGCTAAGCTGGCCCAAGGTTGCTAAGCAGAGTTGCCAAGGCCAGCATTTAAGAACACGCACCCTTTCCCCTCAGATGATAAAGCCGGGATGAGTCATGCTAGCAGCCTGTGGCCTTGATGGGCTTTGAGGCAGCCCAGCCCCCTTCTCTGCAAGCAGGCTGCCTCCGGGGAGGATCAGCACTTTTCTCGAGGGACAGAAGCACACGACTTCCCCCTCCCACTTGCCGCCTGCCCCAGTCTTTCTCCGCTGGCTCAGTTTAGCGGCTCATCCCAGGTGGGAATTCGGGTAGCGCTGCTTGCAGAAGGAGAAGTGGCTGGTACTAGCGGAACCTCCCATCTCAGGTAGGACTTCCGGGATCCAGACGAACGTTTTACCAAAAAGTATGGCTTGACTACTGATTTCCCATTTAAAGGAAGGCAAAACGACCTAAGTTTGGAGGACAGGTGAAAAAAACCACGAATTACATTTAAAGTTCTGCAAGATGCAAAGGAAAGCTTGTGTTTTAAACTTGCATTTTAAAGCTTGTTGCTTGGTGCGGTTAACGGAATGGGAATATTGAGAAAGAAGAGACTTGGAATTAGAAGGTTAGGATTTCAGGGTTAGATGGCTTGGATATTTGTGGTAGATCAAGTCAGAGTAAATGTGCACCTTGAGAACCACTGTATTAGACGTGCGTGGCGTATTAAGAATCTGAAAATAGATATAAAGTTAGTTTATTCACCAAGACTCTATTTTGGGTTTCACCAGAAGACACTTTTTATAGACAAAAGGGTGACGGATAAAGAGAAATGGTTAATCTATTGAGAGTTCTTAAAGTGGAAATCGGGAGATTGTAAAATTAAAACAAGGGGTTTTTCTTTTACACTTAATAAAAGAGGGTTGGGTTTTGTTTATGGGTTCTTTTTCCGGGGGGGGGGGGGGGTCCTGCACCACTGGGTTTTTCAGGTATTCAGAGAAATTGTGGCTTTTAGGACTCAGTAGCTTTATTTGGCACTGCCAGAAAAGACTGCCCCTTCAAATTCTGTTTCTAACGCGTATAATAATTTAATAATTATATTTTTTAATTATTTCTACCCGGCCCATCTGGCTGGGTTTCCCTAGCCACTCTGGGTGGCTTCCAGCAAAAGATTAAAGATACATTAAAACATCAGTCATTAAAAGCTTCCCTAAACAGGGCTGCCTTCAGATGTCTTCTAAATGTCATATAGTTGTTTATTTCTTTGGCATCTGGTGGGAGGGCGTTCCACAGGGCGGGCGCCACTACCGAGAAGCCCTCTGCCTGGTTCCCTGTAACTTCGCTTCTCGCAATGAGGGAACCACCAGAAGGCCCTCAGCGCTGGACATCAGCTGACTGATGGGGCTGTATTGAAGCACAATAGGGGGTGGCGTAGGGACTTTGCACAGGTGATCGATGGTCAAGAAAAGGCAACCTTTGTGCTGTTTTATGTCAGGAGTTGGGAATTCTAGAAGTAGTACTCCTTTTTGCACGTTCTTACTTCCTGTACTGCTTGAATGGAAGAGGAAAACTTCACTTCCTAATTAATTATGTTAAGCGAGGCAAATGTTAGGTCAGGAAGCTCAGCGCAGTATACCTGAAGGACCATCTCCACCCCCATCCTTCAGCCCGGAGGTCCTCCTCCGAGGGTCTTCTGGTGGTTCCCTCCCCGCGAGAAGCGAGGTTGCAGGGAACCAGGCAGAGGGAGGGCCTTCTCGGTGGTGGCAGCCTCTCTGTGGAACGCCCTCCCTACAGGTGACAAGGAGATGAGCAACTATCAAACCTCTGGAAGGCAGCCCTTTATAGGGAGGCTTTGAATGTTTGTTGTTGTAATATGTGTTGGAAGCCGCCCAGAGAGGCTGGGGAAACCCAGTGAGGTGGGTGGGGTACAAATAACACAATTACATTTATAGCCCCCATTTCCTGCAAGGAGGTCAAGTTGGTGTGCAGAGTTCTCCCCCCCCCCCCCATTTTATCCTCACAACAACCCTTTGAGGTAGGTTAGGCTGAGCGTGAGTGCCTGGCCCAGGGTCACCCAGTGAGCTTCAGGGCTGAGTTTGAATGCCTGCCCCCAGCATTCCTCCTCTGCAAGGCCTGCCTCCTCCCATGACAAAGTCTGCTCACACACTCTCAAGCCCCCATGGATGGCTGAGGCAGGTAAGGTTGCCTGTGTTGGAGGAGGGCAGGAGCAGGCAAGGTGAGCCATGCCCCAAAAGGAGGCAGCTGCAGCAGCCCCCTCCTCCAGGAACAGGGCGGGGAGGGACCAGCCCCCAGGAAGGACATGTTTGCCTCCCTCTGCAGTGCTCAGAACAAGAGGGGAATGAGGCCACCCAGGCCCTCTGGAGCACAGAAGGGCTCACCATCCTTGACTTTCCCCCTTCAACTGCCTTTTTACCCAATCCCTCATTTTGAGGAAGTCTCCTCTTTTGAAGTCAAATGTGACTGTTCTGGATTTCCTTAGCAATTGTCCACTTCCATACTGTGTATGTTGAGTCTGATAGCACTGTGGTCACTGTTCCCATTTGATTCAGCCACACCTACATCTTGTAAGTTGAGAGCATCAGGCAGAGCACCCAGCACCTACCGAATCCATTTTTTATTCCAGCAGGTCTTTTTAACGGAAGTCTGATGTCATCAATGTTAACTTTTTCTGCAATGTATTTCTCGTGTGTCACTTCAGAGATGATTATAGTCAAGTGGTGTATAAGCTGTTTAAATAGTAAATGGTTGAATGCAATTTTAAAAATAATAATTGTATAACAAGGGGGAAAGCATACTTGTATCTGACCATATTTTAATGGACACAGACTTTGATAAATAGCATCCTAGCCATAGGCTAATTTTGTGGAGTTTAAAGCTACGCATACAAGTTCTGAAAGCATGCTTTGAAATCCATATGAACTCTAGTATGCTGTCGGGGGAAGAGGGAGGGGGAAGTGGAAGGATGTGGTTGGCTGAAATGAAGTCCGATCCTGTACAGATAAATCACTAGTGTACACGTGTACAGATTCCACACGATCATGAGGAAGCCTGAATCTGGGCAGGACCTTGTCTCTTTGCCTGTCATTTGTGGCTGCTCCACCCAGGTCTGAGACACCTTCCGGAGTGAAACAGTGATGGGGGGGGGGGGAGGCAAGAGGATGGAGCCGTCTAAACCCCTCCGCGGGTACTTTGAAAACAGACTCCTTTTGTCTGGATCTTACCTGCGCAAAGATGGGTCTGTATGCATTTTGAGAAGAGTAAGAGGGTCTGTGGAACTGCCCACCACTGCGGTGTACTATTCCCAGGATATTAAAAAAAATAAAAAAAATAAAAGTTATAACAAGACATATTATCCAAAAACATATCCTTATCCCCCCCCCCATTTTTCCTCCCTCCCCCCTCCCCACCAGAACCCCCACCCCACCCCATCTCCTGGCTTCCCTCAGTTCCAGTCTTTGGTTTCTCTAATATTGCTATTTTCTGCATGTTACAAAGTTGTATACAGTGGTGCCTCGCAAGACGAAATTAATTCGTTCCGCAAGTTTTTTCTTCTTGCGAGTTTTTCGTCTTGCGAAGCACGGTTTCCCATAGGAATGCATTGAAAATCAATTAATGCGTTCCTAGGGAAACCGCTTCCCAGGCTGGCGGTGCGGAGAAGGGCTTTTCTCCCCACCGCAAGCCTTCAGGACAGGTACGGGAACAGAGGGGAAGGCGCGCAGCGCTTTCCCTCTGTTCCCGGGGCTTGCGTGGGAGGAGGGTTTTTCCTCCCCACCGCCAACATTCAGAACAGCATTCTGAATGTTGGCGGTGGGAAGGAAAACCCTCCTCCCACCCCAAGTCTTCAGGAAAGCCATCCGAAGCCGGGCGGCGGGAGAAGGTGTCCCCGCCCGCCGCCCGGCTTCGGAGCATCGTTCCAAAGCCGGGCGGCGGGAGAAGGCGTCCCCGCCCGCCGCCCGGCTTCGGAGCATCGTTCCAAAGCCGGGCGGCGGGAGGAGGCGTTCCCGCCCCGCCGCCCGGCTTCGGAGCTTCGTTCCAAAGCCGGGCGGCGGGAGGAGGCGTTCCCGCCCCGCCGCCCGGCTTCGGAGCATCGTTCCGAAGCCGGGCGGCGGGAGGAGGTCCGAGGACAGTGGGGAAGACGCGCTGCGCTTCCCCGCTGTCCCAGAGATTTCCCTATGGGCTTTCGTCTTGCGAAGCAAGCCCATAGGGAAATTCGTTTTGCGAAGCGCCTCCAAAACGGAAAACCCTTTCGTCTAGCGGGTTTTCCGTCTTGCGAGGCGTTCGTCTTGCGGGGTACCACTGTAGATCCTCAAACTGTTTAGCTGATTATTATCAGTAAAAAAAAATTGTGGGTGTTTATTCAAAACCTGCCAAGGAGTCCAATTTGCTTTGTTGCGTCTTCAGAGACTTTGTGAAAGGTTCCCATTCATCCTTAAAGTCACAGTTATCCTTGTTCCGTAGCTTATATGTCAATTTTGCCAGTTCTGCATAGTCCATCAACTTTTCTTGCCATGATTCTTTAGCTGGGGTTTCTTCAGTCTTACATCCTTGTGCAACCAGAAGTCTCGCGGCTGTTGTCGCATACATGAAGATGTTTTTCAACTTTTTTGGCAGATCTTTCCCTACAATCCCCAACAAAAATGCCTCAGGTTTTTAAACAAATGTTAAATGGGACATTTTCTTCAATTCATTGTATATCATTTCCCAAAATGTTTTAATTACCTTACACTCCCACCACATATGATAAAATGTTCCCTCCTTTTCCTTACACTTCCAACATATATTTGAACTACCGTAAATTTCGCTCTATAACACGCAGATTTTTTCTCCTAAAAAGTAAGGTGAAATGTCTGTGCGTGTTATTGAGCGAATGTGTGGTCCCTGGAGCTGACGCGCCGGAGCGCAGGGGCAAAATAGGCAAAAATCAGGCAAAAATAAGATTGGGCGGGCGGGCGGAGGGAAGAGGGAAGACGGAAGCTGTTGCTTTCCTGCATTCTGCCTCAGGGTCTTACTGCCCACCCGCTTCTGTTGCTGCGTTTGCTCAAACTCAACAAAGAGCAGGGAATCCCCTGCCCTCCTGGCAAGCAGAGGGTTAAGGAAATGATCGAGTCCTTCTAATTCTTTCCTAGTCACACTGAGTGCAGGCTCCAGCCCACCACCTCCTCCTCTCCGTGCTCTAGGGACTCGCAGGCAGCCGAAAAACACACAAGTGGGGGAGAGAGAGAGAGAGGGCTGGCTTGGGGGGGGGACGACTTTTGCTTTACAATGGTAGGTTTCTCATTTCTTTTCCAAAAGCAGAGAGCCCTGCCCCCAGGCCCCCTCCAAATTACAGCTTCTCCAAGCAATGTACTGCTGGAGGGAGACAGTATGCTTGTTTGGAAGAGAAACCCTGCTTCCCTGCTCGTAAGTAACAGCAGGCTGGATTGCAGAGTGAGACATGGAAATCTCTGGATTTATATGCTGTATATCAAATATCTTAATCTATACTTTCTAACGCGGCAGGTAAATCAGAATCTCCTGAGCCAGGAGGATTACAGCATCTCTCCTCTCCCCTTCATTAAAAGCCTAATACTCTTCTTTGAAGAAGTATAACGTGAGAATGTTTTTTATATATATATTTATATAATTGCTGCCACAATAACAATTGATTGAAAATGGAATTTAGTCCCCCCCCCCCCCCATAGAGAGCTGTTCTTCAAACGTTTAGCCTTAATACAGTGGCTGATGTAATACCCTTCTGCTTCACTAGGCATTTTATATAGGGACATTAAAATTGATTTTCTACATCTTGGCAGATGAAAAAAAGTGTGTTACATGCCCTATTGCCCAAAAGTGTGCAAGCACAGAGCAAAGGTTGCAGTGACAGAGGTGGCCAAAAAAGAAATACCGTAAATAAAAAAGAAATCATACTTTGTATATCCTGTCTGTTTTATCCTTAATGGGGACTTTTATAAGCATGGATCCACAGGATCTTTGCACTGGGTCACCCCAAATTCACCATCAGATAACATAGCATGTCCATGGCTACAGCCTGCACCAAAAAAATCACGCACCCACTGTTGCCTAGGGTTGCAGTGGTGCAAAAACGTGGTTACAAAGCATGGATCCACATGGATCCTCAGGATTTTTGCATTGGGCTACTCCAAACTCACTGTCAGATCACATGTCTGTGGCCACAGCATGAACCACAAAAATCATACATCCACTGTTTCATTTAGAATATTTTTTTTCTTGTTTTCCTCCTCTAAAAACTACGTGCGTGTTATGGTCTGGTGCGTGTTATAGAGCGAAAAATACAGTGTAGTTTTGTACATTTTCCCTAACTGCACTGGTGTTGTATACCATCTGTACATCATCTTCATGTAGTTCTTCATGTACTGTTCCCAGGATAGGTAAAGATCATTCAACAGTTTTCAAATTGAAAAACGGTGTTTCATTTTGAGATCCTTTGTAACACCATCCACTTCATTTAACCACAACCTACGACCCTTGAGATTTTTACTGAAGCAAAAGGATTGATTCCATCCCTGTATCAAAGAGCTGTGATTTGAGGATCGTCTGTTTCATAGCAGCTCCTGTGCCCCTTCCCTCTGCTGCATTTGGCATGAAATTGCCGGTGATTTCCCCAGGAGTAAAAAGGCCTACCTACTCTGGGCTTATTCTTGGGAATTACTTTGCAACAAAGAAGAAAGCTTTTCGTCTTCTGTTTCTTTTCATTTTTATGTTTTCAAAATGCTTGATATCTGACACTGATTTCTGTATATTGTGTTTTCTTTGTTTTTCAAGCTTTCATAAAAAATAGCCTTTGAAACCAGCTGGTACAGTGGACAGAAGACTTCGTGTCCACAGAATGGAGAAGAAAAGTTCGCCCAACGAATTCCTAGGTGCGACCACAGAGACCTCCGGCTCCCACCTGGCTGAGCCTTCTCATTGCCAGCTCACTTCGATGCCCTCTGTTCCCATAGATACCACTGGAAGAGCTGCTTCCCTTAGCCAGGAAGCATTGGGGTCCCAGCAGCCTTCCCAGCAGGCCTCCCACATTTCCTCCTCCTTGGGCAGTGCTCCATTGCAGGTCCCCGAGCAGCTTTCCGAAGAAAGGCCCCATGGCACTGGCCAAAGTGCTTCCCTCCCATCTCTGGATGAGGTTTCTTCTTCCCAGTGCACCACCCAGGGAACGGGTCACCAGCTTGCAGCGACGTTCTCTAGCCTGCAGTCTGGGAGTAGGAAAAGTGTGATCACCTTTGCGGGGACCCAGGCTGTTTCCTCTACCTCTAAGTCTCCAGAGGGGTCTGTCCCAGCTCCGAGCACAGCTGATCTGGCTAAAGGCGGCCAGGGGCAAGGCCAGGTAAGTCCAGATTGAGAGATAGGGAAAGGGCTTTGAGGCTGTAATGCCCTCCTTGAGTCTCTCCAGCTGGTTTGGACAACTGCCCCAATCCCTGACCCCTGGCCATACCGCCTGGGCCTGGTGAGAGATGGAGCCCCAGAACACCTGGAGTGCACCAGGCTGGGGAAGGATGTCGTGAGGTGGAAGGCAAAAGGAAGGCAGACAGCCCATCCCGGGGTCGGTCCTTTTCCTCCTTCTAGCTTAATGGCTCACCTGAGCCGCCATCCTTTAAACTGGGGAAGCAGCAGCGGCTCATCAGAACTCACAAGTTAGGAAGTCCTATGTTATAGTGCCCATCTTCTTGTTATGTCCTGTTGGTGGGGAGAATCGTGCCGTTTTCCTGTGGGTGGGCAGCCAGCCAGCAGCAGGCTGGCAGGTGGGCCCAGGGAAATGGCTTGGTCGGGGGAGCCTCAGAACTCGTCCTCTGCATGTTTGTTCCCTGTTGCCCCAAAGTGGGAACCGTCTTGCAATTCAGGCTTGTGGCACACAGGTAGAGAAGGGGAGCCATTTGTCTCTCCAGATGCCTGGGAGATGAGAGCAGTGGGTGAGGGCAGCCTCTGCTCCCCCTTCTAGAAAGGAGGCCTTTGCCAACATGGGTGCAATTCTGCTCCATGTGGGGAAAGTGTTTATCCATCATGGACTTGGGGGGATGCTGCTGCCAGCCAATATGGGCTTTGAAGGATATTTTTTTACTGTAGGCCTGTTTATTCTGCTGCATTTCAATGTTTGCCTATTTTCGGAGCTAGTTGTAAAGTACCTTGAGATTCCCACATAATAGGTTGCAGGTAAATACTCTAAAAATAAGAACTCCCCCCCCCCCATCATGTCACAAAGTCAATTGACACAGAGCCTAAAATAATGCCAACGAGCTCTTCTACCTGGAAGTACAACATCAGCCCTTAAACACATCAGCATGATGTGCAGTTGTCACACGGCTACGACTCATAAGCCATGAATGCAGGTCTGAATAGTGCTCCTTTGGAAACCCCCACCCTCCATGCAGAAAAAGAGCATCTGCCCCTGAAATCCTTTCAGTATAAAGTGTATGAATGACAGGCAGCTAAAAAACTGTCTCCTCGGCTATTTGGCTCATGTGTCTCATAGAACAAACTCCGTGGACGAAAACAGCCTTGCCAGGAATGTGAGCCGACTTTAATCCAGCCTGCCCTGAAATATCTCAGAAGTGAAGCAGGAGAAAGAGGCCCAGTTTATGGCGGTGAGCTGACTTGGTTTTGAGTAGGAGGGTGTGCGCTGCAGGGGACTGGTCTGCTTATGTGAATAGACTGGACTACAAAATCTCTGGCTGCTCTTATATTCTTTTCCTGCAAGGCTGCAGTTAGGTTAGTGAGTGGCAGGCTATTGCCTATCTTGTGTATCAGCAGCACTGTAGAGTCAGGCCAGATGGCAAATCCTGATAGTTGGGGTCGGGATGCATATGGTATGGGTTCGGGAAAGAGGGGTGGCCACTTCCAATCTACCAGGAAGCATTTGTCTGCTGGAGAAACAGCTTGCACCAGCAGAGGGAGGCAGCACTCCACAGAAAACCTCTCTGTCATACAAGCAGTCCTCTTGGGCTGGAAGTGACCATATGCCAGATGAGGGGGAGCATGAAGCCAGGCTCTGGGCTTTCGTTTCGTGTTGGAATGGAGATGTAAAATCACTTCTTTTGTATTCAGGCCAGGACAAGAGATCCACACCTGGGAGCTTGACGGCAACTGAAGGGGTCCATGGTGATCCAGGACAAGCTGCACTTGCTGCTCAGGTAAGGCCAGAAGG